>NC_071402.1:119335141-120535141 GCF_017976375.1 Cuculus canorus
CCATCTGGCTGGTTTTCCCCTTGCTTTCTTTTTTTTCCAGATAATCACTAATGTTTTATATTAAAATAGACTACTTCTTCCAAAACAGAGGTGTCCAGCTCTCCTTTGTCCTTTCTTCAGTCTTTCAAGAACCAGGAACTGAATTGAATTTATTGATTGATGTCTTAATACTCTTTCTTCATAGAATACTATAAGAAAGATTCTAAAGGAAGGAATTTAGAATGATCCACCTCAATTAATTTAAGAAAGTATCAACATTGGAAAAACCTCTGATCAGTCCTCTTGGGGTTAATATTCCCTGGAGTGAACTGCCTGAAGACTGTCTTAACTCCAGGGCAAAAGGGATACCTCCCACTGATCCCGTTAATTTAGTTTTCTTGCTACTTACATTTTCCAAGCTGCAGAGCCAGTCCTTCTTTGAACATTTTGTTTGAAGAAAAATGATCCGTGGCCTTGGTACCTAGATTTGGCTTTCTTATCAAAGGCGCTTTCTGAATAAGAGATCTACTCCTTTTTAGATCCTTGCAACTCACACTGAGCAAGAGCCAACAGAATTTTTTCTCACTTATTTCTTCTAATCTGCAGCTGGTTTTGATGAGTAGAATAATTTTGAACTAAAATATTTATGAACTATCTCACTGTGAAAATGACTGGAATAGGAATGCTATGGGCACTGCCAAGTAGAAATGGAGCCTTAGAATATTTTAAACAATATTATTTACCACACAAATCTTCCAAGTTCTGAAGTAGTATTACAATACAAAATCTATTAACAGAATTTGACAAGTACAATGACATTTTCTTGCTCTTTGTGCTTTGCTTGGGTGTAATGAAGTGCAAGGTATCTCAGCTGCATTGTTGCATTGAGGTAGCAGTAGAGTATTGAGCGGGGAAAAAAAACTTGAACCACTTGCATGGAACTTAGGTTAAAAATATCATCTCTAAGGACTGTGTGTGACAATTTTGTGAAAGACTACCTGATAATTACACAAAAGACCCTTACATTAAAATGACTGCATTATCATCTAAATCTACAGCTTTTGTCACAAGATATGGCTAGGATTCACTTTTATTTCTTACAAATTGCAATATTTGAACATGAATTATTCAGATATTAGACCCTCCTGTACTCCTTTGAAATTAAACTTCTGAGAAAGTCCACCCTTCCCAGCAATCATAATTTGAAGAAAAGTGAAATAATTACTAACTTATTACATTATTTTATCCATTAATTTGGGCATTACATCACTGCTTATTAGACACCATTGTCATACAATTGATTGCAATATACTAATGGAAACCTGAAAATGGTCAGGCAGTTTGGATTGAAAGCAGCTGAGGTGTGTTTACAATATTTTTAAGGCCGGTAGGCTTGATTTAAATATAAGCTGTTGATTACCGTAGAGATAGGAAGATAGTATGGTCCAGTACTGCAAACTGTAAAAGACACCTCCCCCTCGGACCTTTCCACCCTTCCCCAACTTTTCAGCTGTTGTGAACCAACACTGATTGTCACGCAGAGAGGGTGGTTATTGGTATGCGTGTCTTTTTTTCTTTATTGTAGCTGACTCGAGTCTTGCAAAGCAAAAGCAAGAAAAAAGCAAACTTGCATCAGTAGTGGGAACCATCCTGTACTCATGGTAAGTGCTCCTGTGTACAACATTCAGTCCAGTGATTCCTGTCTTCATGGCGACAGTTTTGGAGCAGACAGGCATATTACAATGAAGTAAGGAAAAAGGTGTGAGTTACACATCCACAGCTACTTTACAGTAGTTGGTTGCCTGCCTATTTTGCTGTTGCCTCTTCTTTTACACTGCGGTTACTATAGGTTAAGCTGGTGCAAAAATGAAGTAACTGCAGTTGTGGAGTAATTTATTCATCTACCTATGTCCTTATGAATTAAGAAATATGTTTTCAAGCTATGAAAAGGTGTATGTAAACAATAAAGCATAATTTTAATGACTCTTAGTGTCAAATGTGGCTTCTGTGTTTCAGTTACATTTTGTGTGGACAACTTACCTTCTGAAAAATATCTGGAATTAGTGCTAGAGGATTTATGACATTTGGTTTTAATAACTGAACTGAAAAATTTGGAATTTTCAGAGGTGGAAAAACATGACACATTGTTTGCAAGTGAATCTTAGTAAATGTGTTAATGACTGCTCTAAAATTTTGCTTCAGACAATACACTCTTCAGTCTGCTGAATGAGCTGCAGTTTCTTTTGGTATCCCATTTATGGGCAAGACAAGGTGAGAAACCATATTTCATTAAATTTTGGTACCAATGTAGGTACCTAAGTTCCTAGATTACTACTGATTTGTGTTTTGTTTTTACAAGAGTATGGAACAGAAAGCATTCCTGTCCAAAAGTTTCCCCTTAATATGTAAACAGTGTACTTAACTGAGAGTATCATATGCATATCAGAGTCTCTCAAACAAAAGCAGTTGTGGGCAGGACAGAGTATTGATTTTTGTGTTACTCGATATATAAATAACAAAAATACCTGTTAACTGAGGTTACTGTAGAGAAAAAAAAAGTGAGCAAATGTAATCTGGGTAAAAATCTAAGTTGTGGAAAGCATATCCTCAGTATTTATCTAATAGCAGTTCCTGTGCTCTGGGCCTGCCATTTAAGCTGAGAATTTCTGTTGACTGAAATGCTAATGTCAGAATTCAATTAAGAAATTACTAATCCTTGCCATGGCTCTGGATCTCTGTCTTAATTTGCAAAACTATTGGTAAAGCTTTGCTTACACTAATACTTTATGAAGGAAATATGTTTACAGTATGTTCAGCTGAGCCTTGCAGATCCAAGTATTCCTCATTCCTGCATGGGCTTGTTTTCAGCTTCTTTGCAACACTTTCTATGTACAGCTGCTGTTCCCTCTCCTCAGAGACACTCTGCTGCTTCTATTCGGTGTCCAGATTTCTAAGGTCAGTTGTTTTTCTTCTTTTACGGACTTTCTGGTGCTCTTGTTACCACTACTATAAATTGCTAATTCTAGTTCCTGTAAATAAGGTGAAGTTTATTTGCCACAAGGAATAGAAAAAGAAAATTACTATGAATGACACTTAAACAAACCAAAAATGTTGCAGTGTCTGAGGTCGTTGGAGCACTGACAGTATCTTTCATGGAAGTTTACAAGCCTTTTTAATGTCAATCTTCTTCAATCTTCTTTTCTGCTGTGGTAACCACATGTGAAGGCCATATACCTGTCAGAATGCTGAGTCCGCATGTTTATAATAAGTAATTAGAGGGTTCCAAGCTATCGGGGAAGCTACTGGTGGCTCTTCTGAATTAAGAGGGAGAGGCAAGAACTCAGATGTTCAGCAGCTGAATATAATTCATGTTGCCACTTTTGAAATTATTACTTATGATTTCCTAGTGCCAGAATGATAATGATTGATGCTTAATCCCTAGAAACTATTGAATCCTAAAATGACTTCAAGAGTGAGTCCTTGTAAAGTGTTACATATTCAAGTCCCATACCTTGAAGACTAATGCATTTACTGCTTCTTAATGAGTGAAAATAAGGTACTTTCAAAGCTGTCTTAATTGGTTCTGCAATTACTCTTTAAGCATGGCATGATCTGAGAGTGATGCACAAACTGTGAATGATAGTTCAGGGAGTTAAGTGTAGTAACGAACTGGTGTAACTAGTTATGTGCCCTGTTTTTAAGCTCCACTGAAATAATTGATTTGGGTTTTTTTAGTTACAGCTGGGCAGAGAAGCTTTTTAGGTGAATCTATTGTGCTCTTTTAAACAGCAGTTACCAGTAAAGTGTCTGGCGGTTCGATCAGTCTTTAGAAGTGTCGGATTCCAAACCGTGCCCCAGTAGTACTCAGGATCATTAAGTTGCAATTTTCTTATTCCTATCTACATTCACTTCTTTTTTCCCCTGTTAGATTCTGTTGCTGATGTCTTTTAGTCTTCTCACATTTTATAGGAATTTTTTAATTTGAGAGTAGTGGTCTGTAGGCTTAAATATACTCTTTTTTAAAAAATGTTTTCTAAACCACATTTGTTATTGTTCCAATACCTTGTCTTCATACATGGAAGTTCACATCAGACCTAGGACTTTGGCAGTTCTTTTCATAGAATCATAGAATGACTAGGTTGGAAGGGACCCACTGGGTCATAGAGTCCAACCATTCCTAACACTCCCTAAACCATACCCCTCAGCACCTTGTACACCCATCCCTTAAACACCTCCAGGGAATGTGACTTAAACACCTCCCTGGGCAGCCTCTGCCAGTGCCCAATGACCCTTTCCGTGAAAAATTTTTTCCTGATGTCAAACCTGAACCTCCCCTGGTGCAGCTTGAGGCCATTCCCCCTTGTCCTGTCCCCGTCACTTGGGAGAAAAGGCCAGCTCCCTCCTCTCAACAACCTCCTCACAGGTAGTTTTAGAGAGCAATAAGGTCTCCCCTCAGCCTCCTCTTCTCAAGGCTAAACAACCCCAGCCCTCTCAGCCGCTCCTCACAAGACTTGTTCTCCAGCCCCTTCACCAGCTTCGTTACTCTTCTCTGGACACGCTCCAGAGCCTCAACATCCTTCTTGTGGTGAGGGGTCCAGAACTGAACACAGTACTCAAGGTGCGGTCTCACCAGTGCTGAGTACAGAGGGAGAATAACCTCCCTGGACCTGCTGGTCACGCTGTTTCTGATACAAGCCAAGATGCCATTGGTCTTCTTGGCCACCTGGGCACACTGCTGGCTCAGGTTCAGTCGGCTGTCAACCAACACCCCCAGGTCCTTCTCCTCCGGGCAGCTTTCTAGCCAGACATCTCCTAGTCTGTAGCACTGCATAGGGTTGTTGTGCCCCAAGTGCAGGACCCGGCATCTGGCCTTGTTAAACCTCATGCCATTGGTCTCAGCCCAGCAGTCCAGCCTGTTCAGATCCCTTTGCAGAGCCTCCCTACCCTCCAGCAGATCCACGCTTCCACCCAGCTTGGTGTCATCTGTAAACTTGCTAAGGGTGCACTCAATACCTTCATCCAGGTCATTGATAAAGACATTGAACAGGGCTGGACCCAGTACCGAGCCCTGAGGAACCCCACATGTAGCTGGCCTCCAGCTGGAGTTAACTCCATTGACCACCACTCTCTGGGCCCAGCCATCCAACCAGTTTTCAACCCAGGAAAGTGTGCGCCCGTCCAGGCCAGAGGCTGACAGTTTCTGAAACAGAATGCTGTGAGAAACTGTGTCAAAGGCTTTACTGAAGTCCAAGAAGACTACATCCACAGCCTTTCTCCCATCCAGTAGTTGAGTCACTTTGTCATAGAAGGCGATCAGATTAGTTTGGCAAGACCTGCCTTTCATGAACCCGTGTTTCCTATCTCTTCATCCAGTTACTTAGATGTAGGTGTGAGGATAAAAGGTCACTTACATGTTGCAGTCTCTCAGTAAGCAGTCTTTTGGGATATCAGTTGTTATTTCTACTCTACAGGCAAAACCATGGAAGCAGTGACACTTGCCTATCTGCAGTCAGAAAAGAGAATAAAGATACAGCACTAATGCCTTTGTATTTAAAATGTATGCTTGAGTAATATTTAAAAGCACAAACTAAAGCACTAAAGTATTTCCAACGTCATAAAAATTTAAGAATGCTAAAAAGGCTTTGCCAACAGCTGAATGCACTGGATGCCACCTTCAAGGTATTTGACAACTACTGTATGTGACAGTTGTCTTTTTGATACAGAACCCTGTTCCCCAGAAATGAAGTGAACTGATTGAGTGTTTTAACAGAGGTCATGAAGCGTAAGTCCATGCCTGAAGACTTAATCAGTGCTTGAACAATTTTTTTTTCTTTTCTAATTTTATATGTTTTAAGTAGATGTGAAGTGCTATGAAATGATCAAAAATTTTAGAGTGGCAGAAATTGTTTATTTCTGAATTCACAGCATAGTAGTCCTGGGTAGTTTGGGATGAAACCTACCCTTCTTGGAGCAGACAGAATAGTACAGAAACAAAATAATGAATGTCAAAAGTACTGTCTGATGCTTGTTGTTTAAATTTGCTGCATGCAGCATCATGCACACTGCTTCAGATAAAAACATACCAATAAATACACCAAATAGATTTGGGTTTGGTGTTGTCTGAATTAATTTGCTAATGCAATTTTTTTAAAAGCTGTGTCATCATAAATAATAGCAGACACTGCTTTATGTTTAGGGACGGGCTAATACAATAATTCTTTGTAACTGTGATGGTTTTAAATTCTACTTCATACTAGATTTTATTCTATTATCATGCAAAATAAATGCCTTTTAATTGTTTATGTCCTTGAATTAAAAAAACCCAGTGATGTGTATGTTTAGAATACCAAATACATTAACTAGAAGCATTTGTACTTAATACATTAAAAATTGAGGAAAGGACTGCTTTAGGGGATTGATAATGAAGTCTGAAGTCTTTTTCCAGCTCATAAGTCACCCGAAACAATCTGCTCCTAGTGAATGGTGACTGAGTCTTTATTATCCTGTTTTCTGAAAGGTCTTCTTAGAAGAGAAACAGCAAATTCTACATGATTATAGAGAACGACGTTTCCTTTAATGTAAACCTGCCATTTCTTTGTTTCACAAAAAGGATTGTAACTTATGAATGGGATTTATCAACAACTGATAAAGAGATACAAGTAAAAGTTAGCCAAGTTATGGTTATGGTAACTGCTTTTGGAATTGTATTTGTATACAGAAATTTTGGAAAACCTCTGGGAAATAAAGTAGATTTTGAGATTGGGATGGAATAGAGAATCCCATCATAATTCCTTGAGAACTTGATTGATCTTGAAAAGCTGTTGGGAAACTGTGAAGAAGGGGACACCCCTCAGGTATCATTAGGTGTGAATGTTTAGTGCTGGTGAACTAATTTGATCTTTCTGAAACATAATTGTTCAAAAATGTTGGAAAACTGATACGCAGAATAAGGTTATGTAAGATTTGACTTTCTATGCTGAAGTTGAGGAGTTTTGAGGAAACCCTCATTTTCATGGTAGTTACAGGTACTATTTTACTTGTGTACCTCATTTTCTCTGCTGTGAAGGAGAAAATATTCCTTAATCTTAATTTCTGTTCATGTACTACACAGTCACTCTAAGTAGTGTGTTATGTTACCCAAATTTCTTTTCTACTTCTGGTCACTGCTTCTACTTATAGACGTATCTTGTAAGACCACTGCATTTATCAAGGTTGTGATATGATTCCACGCAGAGATCTGCAATAGCTGGTTGTTTTTTTTTAAATTGCTTATTCTGGTGACGTGATAATATTTTCACTTATTTAATGTATTTTTGTGTTGGGAAGGGTAATTTAAGATGAGAGAATAGGAAACTGAAGGTCTTGTTGGGGAAAGGAGAGCAGAAAACTGGTGGAAAACTAGTGTTGTGCTAGTTTTGCCATTCATGGAACAGCTGGCTTCTGGAGAGAATTTGCTGATTTGATTAGAAAGGTAAGAGAAGTTAAATGATCCTTTTGGTGTATTAACACCGCCTTTTTATCAGAAGATCTTCTGGAAGTTGATTAATGCAGACATTCACTCTGAGAACGAAACATAGCAATGAAATGTAATTGTGATAGCGTGGTTGTAGTTTGGGTATAGGTTTGCTGTAACGCATGTCAGCAAAAAGTCCGGTGCAATTGAAGATGAAATCCACAGGGAAAGTATAGCTGAGGGTAGGCAGATAATACTGTCTCTATCTGTAAGCCACAGTGCAACTCTGCATGGATCATTATGTTTCATTATGGACAAACCATTACTGAAAAGATAAGCTCGATGAACTTCAAAGAAGAATATTATAAGTAGTTGACAGAGACTGACTTATAAAAATATCAAATGATTTAACTTTACATAACTTTTACTAAGTAACAAGTTTGCCTAAATAACAGCTGTCAGCTCACATCTGAAATGCGCTTAATACCACTTCCAGTATTACTTTGCATATATGTGGGAGTAAAACTGGAAATGATGTGAAACAAGGTAAGAAGGCATGAAGATATTGATATTCATGTCTGGAAAAATGTTTCAATGGAAATGGTAGATGTAAATTAATACTAGACAGGAGAGAATGCAAATGATTCTTGGACTAAAAGAAAGCAGGCCACTTTGGAAGCCATGTGGACTAGTTCATACAGATGTGTTTTTTACCCTAAAAAAAAAAGAGATTTAATCACAAAGGCTTAGTAGTAACTTGAAGTCATAACATAGGTTTTCTTGATGAAAGGGAGCATGAAAACACACAGTTTAGTTCTATTTTTTTTCTAGAGTTACTTTAATGTCTGAAAAATATATAAAATTTGAAGTATATTGTGTAGTAATTTTATAGACTCTGTGATGAATTTAAACTGCTAACTGAAAAAAAAATTACTATTTTACCAACATAACAGATTATAAACCAACAATGTATTTCTTGGAAATAATACTTTCTGTAGAACTTGTATAACGATTATTTTAATTTATATTAACTATTATGTTTTTTTCCCCTCAATGACCTATGGCTTTTAATTTATACTCCCTTTGGAGCAGATATAAAGAATGAATACTTTTTATCAGAATAACATGAATAATTTTAAGTAATATGTCAAATGAGCTACATCTAGATTAACTGTGTTACTTTGACATCTGAACTGCAGGAAACTGAAATACTTTTGGTGTGTTTTTTCTGTTTCTTTTCCGATTGTCTTCTAGCTTAGATGCCAGATGTGTTGGTATCTTGGTGGATCTTTACTGTTTCTAAGTCTTAATTATTTCTTGTTCTACTTCACTTTGCTGCTCGGAATATTCTGTGCTGTTTCAATTTGTAGTCCTATTATATGTCCTCTTGCTGTCTTTCATGTTTCCTTAATAGTATTTTTGCTGTTTTATCATGTCTTTGGTGGTCAGTTAAAGCTGTTTCCTGTTTTCACTTTGGTCTTTGGCTTTAGTTTCTGATGTGGCTTTTGTTCAGTTGCTTGCTTTTTGGTAATACCCAGATTTCAAAGCTCTGTTAAGGACTGTTCTAACTGCCTTAGTCTTTCCTTGGTTTCTTCCATCTCTTTTATACTAATTCTTGGGGTTTTCTTCCACAGCTGAGTTCTTGCAGAACAATGATTTTGTTGTTATGAAAACTTTAATGGTAGAATAAATGAAAGCACATCTCACTGTAACAGAACACAGTTCTAGGAGGCATTATTAGAGTAAGTTTAAGGTGATAAGTGGCCATGTCTTCTTAGAGAAATACAAATACTGGATTTTTAAGGATCTGCTTTACTTTTTTCCCCTTTCCTGTTTTTTTGTAGTAATCTGTTTACGGTTTACTTCAAGGAATGGCAGACCAGCTGTGGCTTAAGAATTAGTGGAGACAGCATGAGATATACTAGGCACCTGACTGAAAGAACTGCCACATCAAGAATTAACTAATAAGTGGGAGAGTGAATGTTTGCAGTACTCTTCTAGCGTAATTGAAATGAAGAAAATATTAAGAATCAGAAATAGGGTAGATGTCTGGTTAAGAAATGCTATAAAGAGGCATTGATGCCTTCTAAATGAACAACAGATTCATGTTTGAGTCATCTGCATGCAGAGCAGATAGCAGTCTTTCTTTCCATGTCCTTTCTTAGTGTAAGTGACCATGTTTTCTGTTTGAGATGCATCCTCAGTCTTATCAAGGTCTTATTTAAAATGGACATTATGGAAGAGTCTGTTCTGAATGAAAGAGGGGAGAGGTAAAAATAAATTATTTCCTGATACTCGAGTAACTTTTGTGGGTTTAATCATTCGGAGTTAAATTACCTTTGATTATGTTATTCACATTGGAACAGATATTTTCCACACTCAGAGTCCTCAAGCTTCTTGGTTATGGCTGGACATTGCTTACAGGAATGTCAGAAGTAGATAGAATTTGAGTGGCCCATGATTTCAGACAGATGTATATATATATATATGCATTTGCTATCTATTCTGCTGAAGAAAGCTTTTTTCATGAGTTACTACTCAATGTGCAGCCTCTTCACAATTTGAGTTGCACAAGCAAGGGTCAATGATTTTACGACTAACGAGGTAGTGGTGTTATCCAGTGATGTAGCAGCGACTTTGTGATATGATCCCAACTGCAGACAAGTAGTTTGCATGTTCTTACAGACATCAAAGTGCCCAATTATTAAACTGGGAGATGCAGGAGTGTTGTTGTAAATGTAATTTCTTGGTAGGTTTTGTTGATTACTATTTACAAATCAATGTGTACAGGATTTTCTTCCTATCCACTTCCTGTCTCAAGAAGAGTTGATAAAGGCTTTAGTTCATTCCTGAAAGGAATTTTAGGGATAGTTTAGAGAAGAAAACTGTGGAATTAAATGTTTTTTCTCATTACAGGATTATGTGACAGTTCAATTTAGGTCATTTGTCCTATTTTGCTTCTGCCCTGTTTCTCAAGGATGCCGTTTACTGTGGTTAGGGAGTGAGCTGAATAGAATGACGTGGTATCTCAGACCTCCTCCTTCCTTCTCTTTAGTCTTTGCCCAGTTTCTCACAGAAGCTTACTTTTTCAGCTGATGTTTGTAACTGAGCTGTCAAGAGGTAAATTATTTATTTAATAGTAAAATACAGAAGTTATGCCTAGATAATTATGCTATGACCCTTAGCTCATATTTCATCTACTGTCTTTTCTGAGGGTATTTGCAGCCATCTGGATCAACAGAATTTATTTAGATTTGGGAATTTTAATCTCTATGTAAAAGAAGACAATGAAGTTATAATCTTATTCTGGTAATAAGAATAATCTCATTCTTTTCAGTTGTCTGCTTTCTTTTTTTTTTTCCTTTCGCAAGCTTGATTGTTAGACAGAAAAATAGTTATTAGTTAATTAGTTAGTTAATTAAGTATTTGGATTTGATGGAACCTAAAGTCAGGTGAATCATACCTTACTGCCAGAAGCAAGTTACTGTCAGCAACAAGTCTATATGTGGGTGGGATTCATCTTTCTTCTGTGTAGTCATTCAAAACCCAGCCATCTTAGTCAAGCAGCTATACGGCTACTGAAAGTAATGAAAAAAATAGGCACTTCAATAATGAATTTCATCCCATCTATCTTAAACAGCTATTTTAGGACGAGATGAATCAACGACTTGAAGTGCCCGTCTCTCTCAATTTGCTACAGAGGGAGCTGGAGCACTAGTTTAGCAGAAATCTAGTTTACAATAGTTTAAAGTTAGGTAAAAGTAATGCCTTATATTAAATCAATTATTCAAGATTAGGTTTATTTCAGAGTTGTTGTAAAATTTGTTTTGCTACTATTTGTGGTCATCTGCTTGCAGATACTTACTTTTACCTTGTCTCCCTTTCAATTTTAAATATTCATGCGATTTCTTCGTGAGCTTGGTTATTTGGACAAAGGCACTGAATGAAATTCATTCTGAAAGGCATATAGCTCAGCAAGCAAAATCCTTTACCATTGTTTAAGTGTTCAGATTTGTATTCGGTAGATAAAAGGAAAAAATCTCTTTAATTTTCTTGAGCTGTCTGTGCAGTTACAGATTTAAGACAATTCCTCAAAGCATTTTATAAGAAATTGCAGTTATAATTTACCGGAAAACACTTCTGGTTGGAACTAATCAGTTCTTAGAAGTACCTGCCAGATACATATTGTAAGTGACTTTTAGAATATGAATGTTTCAATTTCATATGTGTTAAAGCAGTGCAAATATAAAGTTGCCACAAAAAAACCCATCTGTCAGATAAATACACAAATCTTTTCTAACTGCCAGAGATGTACACTCCTGCAGAAAGAGTATGGAGTTCAAAGACGGGAGAAAATGGGGTGGTAGTTGAATGTTCCTGAGTGATCTTCTGCTTCTGAGTATGAACAGAAAAGCTCCACAATAAAATTATTGTTCTCTTTTCAACAGCTTTTTATATGGGCATTGCTCTCAGAAAGAGGAACTGAGGAAGAGATTCTGAAGCTTTCTATACGTTTTCTTTGTTTAGTTACATGTTAGTTGACTAAATTTTTCTTATTTAGCAAAAGTAAAAAGGTTTCAGTTAAGGATTATGAACTAAGAGTAAAACTGAAAATTGTGTTTCAGTGGAAGCTGCTTTTATCTTTATAAAGGTGGCCCCTTGGCAGTTGTATTGTATTTAGTATCTCTGTTCCCTAGAAAAAACCTCCAAAATTTCTGTTAGTAACAGTTAGTTTTAGGGCTGTGATATAAACTATGTTAATTAAATGATTCAAGGAGAAAAAAAACAACCTTCCCTCAAAAAAACAAGTAGCCGTACCTCTCCTGGAACAACACAAGCATTTGTGTAAACATATGATGGTGAACTAGAAAACTGACGTGACTGAAAGAAAATTAGGTTATTTTTCAGGTGCATCAGGTCTTTGGTCTGACATATAAGACAGCTGTAGATGTACTTGTGAGGGCACAACAGAGCGGACTGCTGGTGAAGAGTAACTGGGAGCTGCAGGAGCAGAATAACATCTTTTCTTACAATATTTTTTAAATATACAACCTAAACAACTTGCCACAAGGCCATTTTGGACTTCACAGCTTCATACATACTCTGGGTTTTACTGGAGAGAAAAGTAGGTATGAGGGACTCTTTGCATTTAGGGATTAGGAAGAAGACCTTGTGCTCTGAATATGCTCTGCCTTGAGTATGTAATGATTTAGCTATGAAGAAGATTTTTTTTGTTTCCTTTGTTTAACAAAGCAATAGGAGTAAAGAACAATAGAGTAAACTTTTTAATACATGCCATTTATCATGTGACATGGGTGAATTAGAAGTTCATTGCTGATTGTTTTTGATGTATTCTAGAACACTGTCTTGTTACATTTCTAGAGGCCATAAATTATTTTTAATGTTATGAGGAGCAGCTGAGGGAACTGGGGTTCTTCAGCCTGGAGAAGAGGAGGCTGAAGGGAGACCTTATCACTGTCTATAACTTCCTGATAGGAGGCTGTAGTGATGTGAGCGTTGGTCTTTTCTCCTAAGTGATAGGATGAGAGGGAATGGCCTCAAGCTGTGCCAGGGGAGGTTCAGGTTGGGAATTAGGAAAATTTCTTCACTGAAAGGGTTATCAAACATTTGCACATTCTGCCCAGGGGGGTGACTGAGTGATGACCCCTACAGGTATTCAAAAAACAGATAGATGAAGTGCTTAGGAATATGATTTAGTAGTGGACAGGTACTGTTGGAATTGATCTCAAAGGTCTTTCCCAACCTAGCAATTCTACGATTCTATGATTTTTACACATTTCTCAGTGCTCACTATTTTTTTCAGATTGAGACAGAATACATGACTTTACTGCTATTTGCAGTGAAAATAATCCTTCTATATGAAATCAAAGGGATTATTATTATTATTATTTTTAAGATTTTAGTAAAAATATAAGGGAGTTATTATCACGCAATCTGCTGGATTCTACAGTTATTACTGGCCTGTTTCTGATAACTTCAGATTGGTTTTGCCTTTCTGTAGGCTATGTTATATGAATGTAGAGGAACTTTACAGGCAATGCTTGAACTAGAATATGAAACCATTGAGATTACGCGGATAAGCAAGCAATTATACACATGAAAGTTAGCTGACTTCACCCAGTTCAAAATTACATTCCCTACCTGATAGCAAGAGGATTTATTACACTGTAAAAGTGCAAACTGAAGGTAGTAAATTTCTTTCCTACCCCCATACATTTTAAAAAATGGTGGAAATGTTGAATTTTTCCATAGGCATCAGCAGAAGTTTAGGATGCCTGAGAAGGTGTCTTTTGGGAAAAAGAACTTAATATATATGTAATATTTTACAAAATATTTAGCATAATTTGTAATGAGAAAAAAGTATACAAGTTAGAAAACAATGAGATAAATGATTACAGAACTACTTGGCAATACATTTCAAAATAGAAAAATGCGAAGGCAAAATTTTTAAGTAGTGATTGAAAATACTATTCCAGCTTCATGACTCAAGGGATAGTGAGAATATCCCCAAAAGGCTTGTGCTAAATTCTCCTTGAAGGTGAGAAATGCAAATAGCTTTCAGCAATGTTCACAGCATCTCTTTATTCAAACTGGTTTGTGCCTCATGTTATTCTTCTGTTGCTTTTAGAGGTAATTATGAAGCTATTATACTGTAGCTTACAGCAAACTGTCCAGATAAAAATTGTGACAAGGAGCAACTGCCTTTCTGATTTTCTCTTTCTCCTTTGCGATGATAATGATGGTGAGCAACTTCTTTTTTCTTTTTCTTTTTTTTACTTATTTTCTCCCCCTCCCTTTCCTCTCCCCCAGCCTTTCTGTGATTCAGAGAACTGATTATAGAATAGATCTGTGTTTTTTTCACACTGGTCTTCAAACACTCACAAATTATCCTGCAGTAGTTTAGTAAAATAAAAATGGGTCACCTGGTTCCCAGAAACCTACACATGGTGTCCAGACACAAGCATACCGCTGATTTTCTCATTCTTTGGACTGAAATTGGTGGTCCTGGCCCTTTTCTGAGAAAACAGATGGTTATTGAAACAGGAGCAATTCTAACTTGGTATAAGGCAATTTTTTTCACCATTATGACAGCCAAATGTAGAACATGCTGCCCAGACTGGTTCTGGAATCTTTACCTCTAAAAGTTTTCAAGACACTGCTGGGTAGATACCTGGTTAGTGTAGGTCAGACCAGCAATCTCATTTATATAGTTAGTTATATTTATATAGTTAGTTATATAGTTTATATAGTTAGTTTGTTTTGCTTTGCTGAGTTTTGCCAGCAACTAAAAAGGCTATCCATTGCAAGCATTATTTTATAGGTATCTAATGAAGGTATCTAATGAAGGTATCTGAATATCTGAAGCTAATAGAGACTCTTCTAGTATTTAGAGGAAAAAAAGATTTCATCAATATATGGGAAATTTGTTTACCATCTCTCCTACTGTCCTGTCTCCAACAGTGACAATAAATCTTCACTGATTGTGTCCCGTTTAAAGTCAGCCTGATAGAATTGACAACATTTCTTCTAAGATTTAGAAGCTCTAGAAAACTAATGCTGTTTTGAAAATATAATTCCCTCAGGTCCCTCTTTCCTCCCCTTCCAAATTCAGGACTTCTGCCTTTTTTTGGAACTTCTTTCGACTAATAACTAACATGAACATGAGCTAAACCACTGAGGACAGTTATCTTTCATATAGGTATGTGATAGTGCTAATGTAGCAGATTGAGACAGCCTGTTTGTAGGTTTCCGTTAAAAGTATTCCTAAATAAAAACCATGACAAAATAGCATCAGTAAGCAAAATTAAAATGGAAAACTTAAATGCAAATATGTTTCCATAGACATGTAGAGATGATGATTTGGTGAAACAGTCCTGTTTTACAAGCAGCACAAATATTGATTCTCATTCCTCCCTTCCTCCCTCCCTCCCTCCGTCCCTTCCTTCCAATGTGGGGTAGTATGAAAAGCTCTCTTTTGTTTTTGAAATAGCTGCTTAATTTTGGAAAAAAAAGTTCAGAAGAAAAAATAGATAACCCTTTGGTTAATCAAATTCCAGACTCATTTTAAGGCTCTTGAGATAGAAGACTTTGTTATTAAATATAAAAGCAATG
The DNA here is from genome assembly GCF_017976375.1 of Cuculus canorus. Taxonomy (NCBI): domain Eukaryota; kingdom Metazoa; phylum Chordata; class Aves; order Cuculiformes; family Cuculidae; genus Cuculus; species Cuculus canorus. The sequence continues at coordinate 119,350,707 of NC_071402.1, forward strand.
CTGATGAGCAAGAGTGAAATTTCTAAGAAACAGCTATAAAACTGTCTTTTCAAGGATTTGAGAACTTGGAGAATTATACTGTGGGTATATTTCTGTCTCTTGCGTTTAGAAGAATTTAGTCTTGCTTTAGCTATAGACATTTGTTCAGTGAACGACTCTCCTATAGTTAACATTATGCTGCTGAAGTAAGCTTTTTCAGCTTGAATGCATAATTTGGAAATGAGTGGTGATTTGTAAACCTAGAGGAAAGCTGTAGTGATTATGTTGAATATATTAGCTGCAAGAAGTAAATGACTAATTGTATAAGTATCTGCTGCCTCTTTTAATACCCAAGACTGTGGATATCATAGAGTACAGCATCAGTACTGCTGCTTTGCGACAGTATTAGTCAGACCTCTGAGCAATGGAAATTACATTCTTTATCAGCCCTTAGAGTTTCTCCCTTTATTTATTTTATTTTGATGCTGAATGCATTTTATGATGTGGACATCTGTTTGCTAAAAAATTTATTAATGCCACTGTTCTATTTCAGCCAATTGAGAACCCTTAATCTAAGAATTAAGGGAATAATCCTGTTTTTACAAATAAACTGAGAAATGGTGATATCAATGCTACAGCCTTAAATTAATTTTCAGTGTTTGTGGCTAACATTGTAGGCTTTTTTGTGGAATAAAATTCAGAGTCTAGTCCTATTCATTCTTTCTAGTCTTGACCAGACAGTGACAGTTTATACACAGTTGTCAACTAAATTAGACAAACCATATGTACTCCCACCACCCTCTTGTTTGTGGGTGGCAGTGTACAGGAACAGAACTGGGTACTTTCTCTGCTTGGCATCCCTCAACACTCCGGATCCAAAAGATGCAACTTCACTGCATAACCCTTTTGCTATTCAACAAGCACTGTACTCCACCCACATTTGTAACTAGCAGGTGGTGAGGCAAGCCTGCAGAACATGGAGACGGATCTCATTACATCTCTTAAAAGTAAATAAATAATATTTGAAATTTATATTTAAAAATCTAAATTACAGAATTCATTAGCCAGGAAAGCATAGCAACATAGAAGTATAGGATTTCATGTTCTCTGTAAAACTTTTAAGGCCACCTTAGATAAATATTATTTTGATAATGTAAAGTACTTCTTAGGCATGACACAGTATTTATTTAAGGTATCGGTCATCCTAATGCTCTGAATATCAGAGTCTTCTGACTAAAGACATTTGTTCTGTAAGAAAAGATTAAGTAGTACTCTGCTGAAAGTCTTCCTTTTGAATATTGTCTCTTTTTAGAAAACGGATTAGATATGCATTTGGAACAAGAAGTCTTTCAGCATGAATAAGCAGACCAAAGGACTTCATTAACTTTGAGCCATTATGCATTTTTGCAAAGCCATGCTACAACTGCAACCCTGTCATCTCTGTATTCTTTCTGTGATTTCCTAATCATAGTAGTAATAAACACATTTTCCCCAGTCACCAGCCCAGTGGACAGCTGTTTGCTTTGGACATCAAGCTAAGTTCTTTCCTACTGTCCATAAATACAAGATTCTGCAGGCCAAGTCATAGTTGTTTCTGTTTCTCCCTCAATCGTGTTCAGTTTATTCTTTCTGTGACTGCCATGTAATTTTTTCATAGTTACATAGATTTGACTTGAATAATCTCAGTTTGGGATTTTAATATCAGCTAGTCATTTAAAAATAATAATTTATAACTTTATGTTTCTTTACGCGTGAAAATTATCACTAGAATAAAAGATTGTAACATTCAAGTCCGTTTTTTTCTTCTGAATAGGAGAGTACTTAGAACTTCACTAAGATAGAGTCTTTGTGTTACTGATCTTACCACCTATGTGATAAGTTGCAATGCTGGTATTTGCTCTAATAGAGACATTTAATACATAAAAATGGAATTTCCACAAAGTCCTCTAATGAATTAATGTCACAGTGAGAAGTAAAGACGGCCGGATTACAGAAATGGTTCTAACACCATGTTTACCCTTCTGTATTGCCCTCTATGGTTATGTAACAGCAGCAGCAAAATTAAAGGAAAATGGCTAATTGGGTCTTACCTAGGAATCTATATCTTGCTTAATCAATTTTATGAGAATGTGGAATCTATTAGTCTCTTTCTCTTCCCTAGAGTGTGACCTCTGTCCTGAGTTTCTATTCTGTTAAGCTCACTGAATTTTTCTTCAGAAAAATAGTTTCTCTAAGGGACCTCAAACCATTTACTTAAAAAAATCTGGTTTCTGCATTTTGTACATATCAGCAGCACACTTTCTAGCATTACACTTTGCTGAGACTGTGTCATTAATTGAATTTACATAACACCTCTCAGCTGGAGAATAAGGTATTTTACTGAAAATATCAGTAGTATAATTATGAAGTTGATATAGTGGTTCCAAATTCTAAGCTGAAACAAACAAGCAAAAAAAGTAGGTTTTCAAACTGTTTTTACAAACCAAAGGAGTCAAGTATATTTTACATCTCTGAACAATTGCAGGACGAAGAAACAAATTGAAAAAAAAACCAAATTATATGAGATGGCCTTTTCATACTGCTAGGACTTGAGCTGCAGCATCAGAATATTCCTATTAATGTAAATCACTATCATCCAGGTTTATGAACTGTGCTGAAGAAATTAAGAGAAGGAAGTGCTTCGTACTGAGGCAAAACTGAATTTACTGCCTACTTCCATTTGCTTTAAATAGATATCTACAATGTTTTGGTTTTTTTTTAATTGTCATTCAACTGGCTGTTGAGTGTCCATGTGGCATCCTCAGAGGGAATGCGTTGCGGTAGTTTTAAGAGGATGAAAATTACAATGAGTAAAATTTGTTCAGTCGCATTAATGGCAAAATCATAACTATTAGCATTCTAAATAGAGGACTCATTCAAACCCTTCTGATATCTGAATTTCAAGAGGATGTAATATATTTATCTATTCACTGGCCAATTTTATTAAAATGCCATCATTATGGTGAGCTCTGAATGCTATAGTTCATTTATATCCAATAAGTCCAAAGACATAACATGATATGACTGGAAAGGACAAGCAAACAAAATATAAACTGCTAATGTTATGAGAAGAACTGCAGTAGAAGTGGAAAATCTATTAATTGTACTTCCACTTATAGAATTTGGCTGGTAAAGGAAATAAATGCAACCTTTTGAACATAATTGTATGTGCTCTGAAAATGTATTGTAGTGACTAAATATTTGACATGCTAATAAAACACAACAAATGTACTTCTAGGTCAATTAATTAAACACTTGTGGGTTGCACTGTTTTTCACTTAGCCCTGAAGTTGTAAAAAGTGAGCCATATGGAGAGAAGGCTGATGTCTGGGCTGCGGGATGCATCCTTTATCAGATGGCAACTCCGAACCCACCATCTTAAGGCACCAATATGCTCTCCTTGGCAACTAAGGAATTCAGATTTGCCAGATCAACCTACCAACTATTTCTGCTTGTGTTCACTAGATTTATGTTTAAGGCTACAGAAGCATAAACTGCTCTCTGGTCTGATATGTGAATGAGTACAAGTGTTTATTGTTTTACGAATTACTATCTTGCCGTTATAATTGCAAAAATTGCTTGCCGATGATAGCATATTATTACCTCTCAGATTAACATATTTATCACTGCATTTGGTGCAAGGAGCTTTAGATATATAAAATTTCTTAATGTACTGTAGTATTGGATTTTCTATAGCATTGTGTATTACACCGTAGGATGTGATCAGAAATAAAAACAAATCTTTGTGTTTTTTTATCAGTGTTTCCTTTATTCAGATATTGTAGCCCTTTGATCTACAGTGATTATGTATTTTGCAGAGAGTAGGGGCTATGTATGTTTCTGTTCCAGAAGGACTGTACTCTGAAAAATTGTCATTTACCATTAAGTGGTAATTACCCATCTAGTTTTATTTTGACATTCCGTGAAAAGATGTTTTGTTTTGTATGTTTCCAGCAGTGGTAATGTGACAGTTTGCTGACCTTAGCAACTGCCAATATTTGTCTCTGAAAATGAAATATCTTCTGATTTAAAGAAAAATTGGGGTATCTCCTGACGCTGCTAATAACATGCAATGTAGTTGCATAAATGCAACTGGAATATTCATGCCGGTACAGTCAGCACATTTATCCACCTAGTATAGACTTTATACTCAGTACTGAAGTTGGACAATACCAGTGCTGTAGTTAATTCCCTACACATAATTTTTTTTTATCCCCATGAAAATACAGCGTTTTGATGCTTTTTCAAGCACAGTTTATATTCAAGGAAGTAACTCCTTTGCAAAATGTTATTTATAGATCACCTGTGATCACAATCATAGTTCTGCATGTTTATTTGACTGAAATATGTTTCCCACTACCTTTTAATCCTGCTGGCAGGACAGCAGAGATAACAAAGCAGAGACAACGCAGCAGTAGAGGAGAAGATGAGCCTGTACTTGTTCCACTTACTGATTACATATTTCTCTTAGCTATGGTTACATCGTCCCAGCGGTAATGTAATGTTTAAGGCAATGTATAGAGAGTCAGTTGGTGCACTTGTATGAGATTTATCTCCTTTGATTTTTTCCATACTAGAAAAACTCCACTTAGAACAAAAATGCCTTTTCTTTCTCACTCAGGTGTTGAATTCTGTATCTAAAAAGCACTTTACTGTACAAAGACTGTAATGTTTTTTACTGTATTTTATTGTACAAAAAGCTTTCTGTTATGTAAAGACATTGAGGACACAGGACAACAAAGGAGAGAATAGGAACTAATAAAACTGACATTTATATTCAAGAGGTCTCAAAATGAATTTTAATATTTTAAGTTCTCACAGATATTTGTAGTTAGAATAATTGGCTTTATCAGCTCATCACTCACAATTTAAGAAGAACACAGTAATCTCAAATGCATCCAGAAAGTTTCTCCCAGTCACATCATATCAGTATTGATGTGTTGTATTCTCTTACGAATTTTAAATACATTTTTATTACTCACGTTGATAAAGTTACGTGAGTACCTGGCACTCTTCCTTATTTTCATTCCTGATAATGATGAGAAACTCTGTAAGACTATATTTTTGAAGGTTTTTCCAAGGCCAGCTACTGAGATATTTATAATTGTAGACCCTCTGTCTGTGTTAAACAGGTTCACTGAAAGTCCCATATCACCATGATACTGGCTGCTAGAAAGGCTAACTGGTTTAAATGGATGATTAGGTATTTGAATGAAAATATTTAAATTAACTTTTCCTATCACATAAGAATTTTTCTACTTATTTTATTAGCAGCAGGAAGCATAAGACATATTTTGAATAATGTTGATTCTCTTACTATGAGCTAATCTTTAAATAAAATATGTTAAGTTTTTGGCTTATGCTTTCTCAGATATTTAGAGAGAAAAATGAACATTAAACAAAAGCAACAATAATGAGGTTTTACATATAATATAGATGAGAAAACATTAACAGAAATGAAGATGGTTTTTCTGAATGACTAAAGCACAATATATTTGAAGATGAATGAGAGAAATTGAAAAAACAGTTTATTGTTAGTGATTAGAAAAAAAAACCTGAAAGCTTCATGTTGAAATTATAGGTTTACCTTTAGTGTTATTGTTATTACTATCCAGTATTATTAAAATACAGTTTTATTGGATTAAGCTACTAAAGGAAGTTCTGGAATCACAATCATCATCATCAAAGATTTTCAGAGTTGAACATCAATCTACTTGATATTTAGTCGTAAATAAATAATGTTTTTCTAGATGCATGAGGAAATGGATTTAGGATTTACCAGAAACCTTTTATGACTCACATTGTACTTGGAGGTTTTGACCAGTGTCAGTGGATTAAAATTAAAAATTACATGGAAAAAAATCAAAAGGGACATGTCGTGAGGATGGAAAATTTGCCTCTGTTTAAAGGAAATTATGAAAATAAATATAAATTTAAGTAAAAAAATTACAACTTTTTATAATTTGTAATTTACAAAATTACAAAAAACAAAGTTACAAAAATTAATGAGACAAACCAACAATGATTTGAGCAATGTTTTTTAAAAAAGATTAAAATCAAGAAGTTCAAGTACTGTGAAATATCTTCAAAACTTCTAGTTTACATGGCAGTTATGTTTATTTAGGAAGTATTGGTTTTGAAATAATAAAATAATGCTGTGACACGTTCTTTAAAGAAAGGTGTTGGGATAAGTGCATCTGTGTGCTAGCTGGTAAATAGTACCATGTAGGGAAATCATAGTGAATTATCAGGTTTGCTGGAGTTGATAATTATAAGATAGTTTATACTACACGCAGAACTATCTCTGTCAGCTTTCATGTCTCACGAACCACTGTCACTTGAGATGTAAGAGGTACTGAGACGGAAGAAAGATACAGAAGAGGATTTATAACTTAAAACAGTATAAGCAACTATTTTCCATGGGTTTTGAATTTGCTTACTCTACACTTGTGGAAGCTTGTTGAATGCCATTTCTTCACATCTTCATATGCAAATATGCATATTTTCTTGCCTAACTGTGATGAAATTTGTGAAAAATATAGCATACATGGAAAGCGTCTTCATTTGGTATTTCAATGCAATTACTCTGTGTCTGAGAGAAGAGTGCCCTATCCAGACCCTTGTAAGATAGGATAGAACTAATAACTTTATATTGCAGTTAGAGTGGTTCTGTTGCACATAAATACTTGAAAAATACACCTGTCTACCAAATGGGAGGGAAAATGCCTCTGTATTTTGGGGGATAATGGCTAATCTTCTCAAGGAAAGAATACTGTAATTCTAGTTCCACTCCAATGGATATTTTATTATGTATATTAGAAGAAACAGGTACAATAGGAGGATCTGACAAAGATCGGAAGCTGAGGGGAGTATGGCTCGGTAATGAGGAGTGGGAGACTTAATTGTGTGTCCTCACTGCAAATAAGAGAGAAAAGATCAGGCTAGGATCTTTCGCATTTCAGAGGAGTGCTATGGAGCTTAGAAACAGAAGAAGCCATGTTGTTTCTTTGTTCCTGGTAGTGTAGGAAAATTTTATTAAACTGGAGGATTTCTAATAAGGAGAATAATTATTCCTGAAAAGTTTGACTCTTTTGGAAAAAAAAAAAAGGCAATATTCTGAGTAGAAGTACTCAGAGGAGGAATTTCAAGCAGCTGTTCCTGAGATAAAAACTTTGTGAGGTGTGGACAGACTAATTCATCTTAGTCAGGTCCCCAGCAATTCCACAGCCAAGTAATTTGTCATTTTTCCATGGTATAAGTGAATTCAGTGTTTCTGCCATGTAGTTCAATGTTTTGTTGAAGCTGGCTATCTTTTACTTTGTTTTCTCTTTACTAAAATGTACTTATGGCCTCCTTTTTCATCCCACTTGAGTCATATTGTGAATGTTTCTGAAAAAAACCAAAAAACCGAGCATACTTTTTGTCCTGGTTTATGGAACTAAGCAACAAAGATCTTTTGGAGCCAGAGTGGAATCCATTTTACAAGTAGTTTAAGACCAGGATGGAAGGTGATAAATAGGTGATTGAGAGGCAGGTCAGTAGAGGATGTTGGAGAAGTGTAGTTAGCTTGCCTGGCAAGTATAGCAGAAAATCCATGCTTGAAAATAATCCTAGTAAAAAGAATCATTACCGGCTCCCCACATAAATTCTTGTCCTTTTTTGTTTTCCACAGAAACTGTTGTTTCTGTAAGAAGAGAAACAGATGCAGGGAAGAAAAGCAGAGTTAGAGTGGTTAGTTCTGAAAGGTTAAGGTTGTTGACATTAACACAAGGTACAGAGGACCCAAACAAGTAATAGTAGCAGTAATTATTTCTCACATAGTACTTTTCATTGGTGGTTGATATATTTTCACATTCTTGGTATGAAAACCTGGAGAGGAAAAAGGTGGTTTATGTCAGGTAACCAAACAGACAAGTGACAAAGTTGAGTTTTTTGTGTTCTGAGCCAAATATGTCTCTCAAAACAGTAGTTCATTTAACTAAGAACGAAAGTATCTTTCTAATATTTGCCTGTAGAGAGATGAGAGGCTAGACAAATAATATTTGATTGATTTTTTTTTTTGTGATAAGTGGATTTGAAAACTTTAGACATTACTTTGGCTGTTTGCAAAAAGCTGAAAATAAGTCACTTTTATTACTTTGGAAATAGGTATCTGACTACCCGGGCACTATCCATTATTGTTTCACTTACTGTATATATCCTTAAGTGTTTTTAAGTTGGAAATAATGCTTAGAAGCACTTGATAAGCCAGTATGTTCACATAATATTTGGCATATAAATTGAATAACTTCTTTCCTTGCCAGACTTTTTAATATAAAATATCAATATCCCTATAACGATATAGAATGATGAATATTGAGATCTGTCCTATATTTTGAATGTGGGAAAGGACAGTGTAAGCTTTATAATCTGAGTTTGCCAACTAAAAATATGTAACAAGATACAAGCTATTAGTACCTCTGATACCCAGATCTGCCAGGCAGTCTATGATGTCTGCCTGTTTTTAATATATTCTCTGAGAATAACTTCCTTTTCTTAGTTTCTGAAGTTCTGATCTGTGCATATGGCACATGTGTTCTGTCACATTCTTTCTTTACGCCAGGTTTTTATAATACTGTGTTCTTTGGCAATTTAAGTTTATTTTAATTTTTGTATCAATAATGTTACTAGAATACAAATTCTGTTTTTAAGTCCATATATGTAAATCCATGTGTTCAAATGAAGTTTCCAATTATACAGAGTAATGAGAGCCTAAGATGCTTAGATAAGGAAAAGTAGGTTGCAAATTTTGTATCTGAGTGTATAGCGATCGATGGAGTGGCTCCACATCCAGTGTTTGTCAAGTCTAATATGGAATATGGTCTCAGAACCTATTAAAAGTGCTTGGTCTGAGCTGATCCATTTAGGTCACCCATTAGCTGAGTGCCTTATCCTAATGTTCAAATCCATGTTTGAAATGTTCAAAAGAATGTTTATCAGCAAGGTTGCTCTCCTCATTTTTCTGTTTTCACACTTGAACTGTTTAAGTCTTGCCCTAGGCCAGCACGCTGAAAAGCATGGCATATGGGCTCAAGGTGAGTTGTCTTCCATCTACATAGGATTTTTAGCGGCAGGTCAACGCTGGCCCTCCCAGACATGGTATCTGCAGGCACCAAGGTACTGCGCTTCTGGTGGACTAAGATGCTATTGCTAGGAGACATACTCTGATTATTCTGCTTGTAGCCAGCTTGGGGACAGTCTACGCTGAGAAACCTGCCTGGCTTGCTCTCTTGCAGAAGCAGTTCAACAATTTATCGGTTGAAAATAGTGAAAGAAGCAGTATATAGTTTTCAGACAGGTCTACATCTAAACTAAAGAGCCTTGCCTATCTGAAATGACTGATGCATTTTCCTCTCTTCCATAGGTGGCATAAACCTTCATTATCCACCTGTAGATAGCGAAGAGTAGATTGTATTATGTCTTTTCTGGATTAGTTTAGAAACACGAATGGTATATCTAAAACTCTGTGAAAATTTGGGATTCCTCCTGTCACAGACAATAATGTAAATAAATGTGAAACACTTTGTAGGAATATCTGCAAATACAGAGCATGCTACTTCTCCCACTATTCTTCACCCACAGGAATGGATTTTCTTTTTCCCAATCTTTTTCTTCATCCATAGGGATGTGTGGCTGAAAGGTGGAAGGGTTAAAGCTCATGGTTTAAGGATCCATATTTTTGTAACCCCCTGTAGGCTACTGGCAAGTCTTGTGATTAAGAGCAGCCATCAATTTCCTCAAGAAGAAATGAGGATAGGATCACAGCTATCTGAAAGGCAAAGAAATGCAAAATTAACTGTGTTATTACCAAGTCATCTCTCCCCACACCCAAATTCAGTTCTGCACCCTTGGCAATTGTTGTGCTAATAATCATGTTAGTTTCTATGCATCACCACATGCATTACAAAGTAGTGCTTAATTAGCCATTCAGTTTGAATTAATCTATTCTTTTGTTGACTCAGAGAAGGACTTAAAGTTTAGATTAATATTCATTTTAATATTCTTTTTCTTCATGTTTAGATACATATTGTGCTCAATTCAGTCCATTAATGCATAGAAGATTTTTTTTCTTAAAACATCTGAGTATGAATGCAGCAACAGATTTCGTATTAGTTGAAGCAAAGAATGTGTTTGTTTTAAAACACTTAGAATGCTACACGTTATTAATATTGGAAAAATATAGTCCAGTCTTTCTGCTAGGTTAGAATACTCAATTCCTATTTTTATTCAAAATTAATTTTTAAAAAGTTATTTAAAATTTATATAAAAATTTGAGTGATGGTGCCTGTCATGCTCTGCTGCCTACAACTCCCATGGCTTTGGAAATGACTGAGGACTCAGGAATCTCATGAAAGCTTAGCACTCCACAAATTGATTTCTTCTTCCACCTTTCAGTCAATTGATTTAGTTCTGTTTTGTTCTGAAAACCATTCTGTTTTGGCATTTATGTAGCAAGTACTGCAATTAAAGTTTGTATGTTAGAAATTACAGTTGGTATAATAAGAAGAAAGTAACTTTTTTTTTAGATTTATACTACTTATGTTTGCAGAATAAAATAATTATGCAAACACTGCTTTGCAGGTACCATTTTTTAAAGTGCTACTGAATGTAGAATATAGTAATCACAGCTAAGTGAGAATGTATCATAGAATCATAGAATGCTTTGTGTTGGAAGAGACCTTAAAGACCATCTTGTTTCAACTTCCCTGCCATGGGCAGGGACACATTCCACTAGACCAGGTTGATTGGAGCCTCATCCAGCCTGGCTTTGAACACATCTAGGTATGGGGCATCCACGACTTCGCTGGGTGACCTGTTCCAGTGCCTCACCACCCTCACGGTAAAAGATTTCTTCCTGACATCAAATCTAAATCTACCCTCTTTCATCTCAAAATTACTACCTCTTGTCCTATACCTCCACTCCCTGATAAAGAGCCCCTCCTCAGCTTTTCTGTGGCTCCCTTCAACTACTGGAAGGCTGCTATAAAGCCTCCCTTGACTCTTCTCTTCTCCAGGCTAACCAATCCCAACTCTCTCAGACTGTCCTCATATGGGAGGTGCTCCAGCCCTCCGATCATCTTTGTGGCTCTCCTCTTGACTTGCTTTAACTGATCCACATTCTTCCTGAGCTGACGACTCCAGAACTGAACAAAGGACTCCAGGTGAGGTCTTACGAGAGTGGAGGAGGAGAATCACCTCCCTTGACCTGCTAGTCTCATTTCTCTTGGTGCATCCCAGGGTTTGCTTGGCTTTCTGAGCTGCAAGTGCACATTGCCAGTTCATGTTGAACTTTCATCTACCGACACCACAAAGCCCTTCTCTTCAGGGCTGCTTTCAAACCATTCTCCTCCAGCCTGTAATTGTGCTTGGGATTGCCCCGACTCAGGTGTGGAACTTTTCACTTGGCCTTGTTGAACTTAATGAGTGTCACACAGGCCCACCTCTCAAGCCTGTCAGGGTCCCTCTGGATGGCATCCCTTCTTTCCAATGTGTTGCCCACGCCACACAGCTTGGTGTCATCAGCAAAGTTGCTGAGGGTGCCGCATTATGATCCAACTGTTAAGGACAAATCCATAATATATTTAACTGAGTTTCAACTCGTTAGTGCAAAGCACTTTAATAGAATCAAATAGAGTCAAAGCACTTTAGTAGAATCACAAAATATAGGGCAGGAAGAGTTGTCAGAGATCATCTTGTCCATCTCCAAGCCTCAGAGCTACCTAATAGGCATTTGACCAGTCATAAAAAATGTCAAGTGATAGAAAGCCTCTCCCAAGGCAAGCTATGCCAAATTAGGGTACAGTTTGGAACCACTAGAAATGCAAAACAGTGATCACATGTCTGTCTTGGGTGTTTGAAGATAATGTCTAGAACATCATGAGGATGACTGAAGCACTGTCAGAAGGTAATTGGAAATCCTGGGCATTCCCATAACACATATTCACTGTGCTATATCCTGTGTCTGCAGTTAGTCTGACAATTTCAAAAAAATCCTGGTCTTGCTTTGTATGCCTGAGAGTAGATGTGTTAAGTATGTCTTGTTTCCAGGATATATTAGATGTGCATGTGTACATATGGGATGTATATGACACTTGAAATTTTCAGAAACACTCTTAAATGCCATATAATTGCTCTGAGAGCACTACATTCAGAATGTCCCCAGAACGGTGCATTTACTGAACACATTCAAGCCTGTTAAATAGCGTACGAACATTTATTTTGCTCTCCAAATCCCAGATAGATGCAATAGTTGTACTCTTAATTACTGTTAGATGGTCCTAAAATTGAAATTTTTCTTGTTGCAGCTTAAGCTGCTTGCTTTTTGTCCTCTCCTCAGTGGAAAAATGTAAGTTATTACTTTCCTTTTAGATGTTATATCTCTCCTCTGTAATTTTTTTCTTCAGATTGAATAATCAAATCCATCAGCCTTACATTGTAAGTTGTGTTTTGTAGACTTTTGATTATTCTCATTTCTCTCCTTTGCTGTCTGTCCATATATTTGAAGTGCAGTGTTCAAAACTGGACTCAGTTGCTCCAACCGAGAACCTTATTGGCAACAAGTAGAAAGATAGAAACTTAAGGATGATTCTTTCCTTTTTACATCGCAGTATGATGTTTACCCTTTCAAACAGCATGATATTGTTGAGCCTTGCTCTGTTTCTAGTCCATCAAAATCCCTATATCTTTTCCTGCAGAACTGCTGTCTGACCATTCCTTTCCTAGTCTGTTCAGTTGTACAGTTGTTTCTCCCTACTCATAGAACTTTACATTCTCCTTATTTAAACTTCATCAGTACTCCTAGTTTCTCCTGTTTGTCAAAACTTTTGTCAAGACCTATTGTCACTTGCATTGGTGCAACTTTGTGTATGATATATATGCTGTAATATGATATATGATGTGAATATGTCACAGTCTATGCACATTTAGAAGGTGATCTATCTATCTCATTATGCATATTATCATTGTATTTCTGTGATGGCATTGAACAGTTTTAGAACAAGGTCAGATGGGAGCCTGAAAAATTGTGCTCACTAGCCATTTTCAGTTAAGAAACACTCAAAGTAGTTACCAATGTGAGTACAATTTCTATGGTCAGTTGTACAGCCAACAGATGGGGATTTTGCCTCGGTCACACTTCCCTAAATTTCTTGTAAGATGTGATGAGAAACATTGTCAAAAACCTTACTAAAACCATTATAAATAACATCTACTTCTTGTTCCCAATGCACTCTGCTACAGAAAGAAACATGTTGTTTTAATATTTTTTTTCTGACAATTTCGTATTGGCTGTTACTCATTTAATTGCTATCTTCTAGTTTTTTACAAATAGTTTAATAGGGGAAGTAGGTAGGTTTTTTTTCCCCTTGAAATAGAAATTCAGTTGACTAGTACAATGCTGTAATTACTTGTCTCTAATAAAGAAAATTAATTAAACACTGTTTGCAAATGCCACTAGAGAGCTTTATATTTCTTGAAGACAGAAAATTCAATCCTTTTGGACAGCAGTATGGTAAAACAGAGCTAAAAGAAAGATCAGTATCTTTATTTTAATTAAACTTACTTTTTTTTTCTTTATAGTCTTAATTTCAGTTTCTAGAAGATTAGATTCCTGTTGGAAGTTGAAGAGACCAGCTTAGATTTCGTTTCTCAAAAAAACAAGTATATCTGATTTTACACCGGTAATGGTGACTGGTGAAGAGAGAGACAGCACGAGTGTATAAGATATGAATGAAGAGTCTTAGCTTGTAGACAGAAATTCTTTCTTCATAGCTGGGTCGTAGATCTTGAGTGTTTCCAGAGATATTTTTGCTCAGTCATAAAGAAAGATGAGTCCTGGAAAAAGAATTTAATTGGTTCATAACTTGAACATCTATTTTTGTGCAGGAACTCTTTTCCCCTTAGATTTCCTTTTGCGCTGTGTTTGTTTATACTAGAAGGGATAGTTTGTTTCAATCAAGGTGGCAAGCTATCTGATCCCTGGGGAAATTGAGGCAGTAGCTTGTCCTGAAAATGTGGAAATAAACTAGATCAACTTGTGAAGCCTTGAGAAAGATTTGTTAAATACCGGGCTCCAGAGTCAAGTGCAGGTATGAATACAGTTCAAATGACTATATATCAGCCTAACTCATGATTCAATGTTTGCAATGTTTTGAATATCCCACTGTTTTATAGATTTCCCCAAAGGATAAGCATCTTTTTGACTATTTGGTAGCATTTCTAGAAGTCATTGCCTGTTTTCCTCCCAGCATAGAGTTTAATTGGTATATTGATACTTCAGGATCGCTTTTTCAGAAAAGTAATTCTGCAGTTATGCATTCTTAAATCACCTGTAGTTTCTACTTAATGTTGAAGTTAGCATTGTAGGTCCATTGTAATTAATGCTGGCAAATTTTTCTTATTAAAAAGAAGAAAAGATATTTTTAAAGAAAGTGTAATAAATTCAGGCCACTTGGGTGTTGCCTGGGTTATCTTCCATTTGTTGCTAATGTGTAACTGTACCTGCATATCTGCTGGTAAACCAAATAGCAGGAAAATACGTAGTATTTCTTAGTGCACTGCAGTAGGGTAGGCAACTAGTATGTTGGCTGTGTGAGTTTAAAAGTTTACTCTGTGTACGGGAATACTTTTTTGAAAACAATTTTTGTTTTGCCTTGCATCGTGTTCATTTACACTACAAGTGGGAAAATGTCCTAAATACGTGGAAAGACTAGTTTTGTGTAAAATATGCTATTAGAAAACCCTAGTCCCTAGGATTTTAAGTACTTGCCCTATGACCTTCCTCACAATAAAAAGGTAAGTGCACAATAGGTCCCTTTCGGAATTGCTCAGTTACTAGATTTTTGTGAGGCTAAGAAGTCTCAATGCAAAGATGTTGAAATTCAGGACTCCTTTTCTTGCCAAAATTTCTGCAATGCAATAGTAGTCAGAGTTACCATGTAATGAATAGATTACAGATCTGCCAGAAAATATTCTAGTGATGTGACTTTAGAACGGTATTGTATATCTTTCCTTGAGCTGTAGAAAAATGACTCATTTGCACAGTTCCAGGACATGAGCCTTTGCAGGCAATACTCAAAGCAGTCAAAAGTTTGAATCCAGTTTGAATAAACAGAGATTTCTAGAACTAGAACACTCTCAAAATAGAAGTCTACATGTTGTATATAGCTCTGAGTTTAGGTCATCATTTAGCTCAAAACTTGATTTTTGTGTGTGTCTGAGTTTCCTTGTGCTTAGTTACTAAAGAAGTTGTTCCAATGTGTTCTCATAGTGTATAAGAAAAAGAGACTCCTCTTCCAGATGTAGCTGCTCCATAGATCTCTAACATAATAATCAGCAATAAAAATTGGTCTGAAGAGTTTTAGCTACTGTTTACTGATGTTCTGCACCATGATTTCTGGATTGGGTTTTTTTTTTAGCCTTAATAAGTATTTTCTTGGTTTTAGCATATGAATCAGAAAATATTGCATCTCTGCCATGTACAGTCAGTGGTGAGACAGACTCTTTGGTGTGAAACATCATGCATTTGTAAATACACTCATAAGCTAGCAGATTAGCAAGTGAAATGTGATGAGTCATCGAACTGATAAATAAGAGTTAGATATGAGCCCTTTACTGATAGAGAGACCATTTATTTTAAACAGCCAAGGGGTATAGTATTTCAAATCTAATATTGTATGTGAATACTTGAAAAAATGATCTGTTTTTAAAATTCTATCAGACTCCTGTTTTCAAACTTAGCATTCTAGCCAAGCAGCTTCTGTTACAGATTTTCTCAGATATATACCTATAATGTATTACAATCTTTGTTGTAACAGTGTCTGAGAAACTCAAAAATCTTACCCCAAGTAACATAATTCAGGTTCAGCCACAGCTTCTACTATTCTATTTGTATTGTGTCTGCAACCTAAGCAGGTAAATATCTTCCTTGAATAGGCACAATGATATTTGTTTCATTTCCAAATGCCTTCTTTACTTTCTAGACAGTGGACAGTGTATTATCCTATCTTTTCTCTGTCTCAATATTAAAGATATTTGATATCTTTGACTCTATAAAGGCCTTATTTGCTTCTATATAAATCAATCACTCTTATCAAACCTTCTTCTGGGCTAACTACCACAGAGTTTTAACATCTGTTTTGCAAAGCAAAATGTTATTAAGGAATAAAATACAGTTTTCATTTATTCTCTGTCTGTTTGTGTGTCTTCTTTTTAGAGAGATAGATTAGGCCTAAAGATGTATAATTTCTTTTGGTTTTAAAGTGAATTCCGTGTAAGAAATGTCAGCCTCCTTCAGGATTTTTTTTTTTTAATTCACAGAATCTCATACAAGTAGAAAAAATAGAGGCACTATGTTTCAGAGCACAACAGAAAGTATGTTTGAACACACAGGAAAGATTTATGACTCTCAGAAATGTGTTTACTCCCTGAAAGTTCTCTACTGTTGCTCTAGAACTAGTATAACTGCTGTAACAAGACCAATAATGGGAAAACTAGTGCAGGTTTGGCATAAATATTTTTTTCTTTTCCAGTGTGTGATATCATTGGTAGGAGAGAGTGGTGTCATACGTCAAAATTAGCCTCAGAGGAGTGGTTATATGTAAACCATTATGTAAGACAACTGCTTAGGACAAATACTTGCTGTAAGGTTTCCAAGTTCATACACAATAAATATCTTCAAACATTACCTCTTCCTCTTTCAATTTCAGCACTGTGCAGTACATGACATAAATGTTCCGGTTCAGTCTCATTGCTAATCAGATATTTGACCAATAACTAGTCATACTCCTGTCTCCAAGGTCTTAAAATCAGAGGTATTATTTAAGATTTTAAAAAATAATATAAGGTATCGCATATGTAGTAGTTTGAATAATTAGCAAATAAAAAGGTAATGATAAAACTTGAACACTATTTAGGCAACCCATGAATGTCCTCTGAGAAAGTGGGTAAATATCCTGGCTCTTTATCCAGACTAGAGACAATGTTGTGGCTATGATGGTAGTAGCAACTAAGGTAATTATTTAATGCAAATCCAGATACATCTGTGGACAACCAGCCAGCACCTGTTATTATTTTTCTTTGAAATTCTTAAAGCATTAATTAAAATACTGTGTAGGGATAATTTTTTAGTTACGATGCAAATAAATCTTTGATACATCAAATAGTGGCTCCATAGTCAAATGGGGATTTGTTTAACAATGCTTTTTAAAAGTTATTTTGACACCATGTCTGGGAAATAGGAAATATTAACATGTATGTACATATATATTTTTTCAATGCAGAGTTAATATTTATGCTTTTGTTTCAGACATAATTAAACGAAGTCTTAGGGCTTCTGAAATGCAACATCAGATTAGGTAGTTATGATTTATTATTTTAATATCGATTACATTATTTATCATGGTTATGATCAATTCCTGTCATCTGTTTCACAGTAGAACAGTTGTGTGATTGCCTTCATGAAAACGTTCCTTACTAATTGTTACAACTTCACTTTGTCTCAGTGTATGACACTCAGGAAATTGAGGAAATTGTTTGAGAATATTTGCACGCAGAATCTTTATGTGAGTAATTTAAGAACTGGCATTAAATTGATAAGTAATGTTAAAAGTGGAGCTTACTACATCAACATAAACCGATGTCAGTAGGTTATCCAAATTTTGCGTTTGCATTTTTAACCAACTTTTTTTTCATAGAAGAATGTGTTTGTACATTTGATACAGTAGAGTAATATCTAGTCTCTTTGGACCCCTCTAGACCTTCTATATAAACTTAGATATTTTTTTTTGGAGTTCCGGAGTCCTTCTCATTTCTTTCAAACAGGAAACAAACCAAACCAGAATATTCCATGGTTATCCCCATTCATCTTCTAAGGACCTTTACTTTTTCTTCAGTTATTTATTCAGAAATGCATCAAACCATTATTTTTTCTAGCTCCTTGGCACCACTCTTATTCATACACTTTGTTGTTTGTTTCATCATTTCTGCTGGTTTTTCACATCTGAAAAAAACCACCAAATCACTCTTGGCTCCAACTCCCCCTTGAACAATTTTGTCCTCTTACCTTTGACTTTTCTGGGTAAGTATTTATAATAACAGCATCGATTCCTCTTCCCTGTTTCTCCACAGACACTGTTTGATTTAACTTTTACTTAAGGAATACTGCTGTAGCAATTCTTACTAAGCTGTTTTGTGACCTCAACCGTGAATCTGGAAGAGCACTACAAAACTAAAAGGAGTGTCATAATTGCCTGTACCTGAATTAATTAATTATTTCCCCCCCCACTTTAGTAGTACTGTATACACTTTTACTCCTGTTTTTATCCACTACCAGTATTTACATTTTTCTTTATGTTTTCCATTCATAAAACTGGTAAATTGAAATGTACTTTAAACAGGTACAGGTGCAAAATTATGTGCAATCTAGTGGGTTATTGAATCCTAAGTATCAAAATCCTATCTACTGTTTTTGCACTTTTCAGGAAAAAAAATGAGCAGGGAAAGGTGTGGGTTCTAACTTTTTTAAGTAGAAGTCATATTATTTTGCACATGTAGAGTACACCAGACTTTATAAGACTTATAAGTGCACAGTTTAAAAATGAGTGAATGTGAGTAGACTTCCTTTAGGGGAAAAATGGGAAGGTTTCAGGGAATACTGGTATTTCCTTTACAGTTATTGATGCTAAACACCACAAAAACAACTAAAGATTATATTGAAGTCCTGGGAACAAGATTGTGACCAGGCAATTTTGTGCTTACAACAAAATCGAAATTCAACTTAAGTTAAACCTAAAAATTGAGCCTTAATATCCTGTTCCATTATAGAGAGCCTTTTACTTCAACTTTACTGCCTCCTGAGAGTGCTTCCACTCACATGCAGGGCCCATATCAGGAAAATAGCTGATTCGTTAGTGACAGGGTGGCAGTCTCATAATCTTCCTGTTGTGGTTCTTACTATGAGTTTTTGTGTTGCAAGTATCTAATAATTCTGTTTTAAAGTGTTAGAAAAGCAAATAATTACGTTTCAATTAGAGAAGGAATATACACTGTTGATGTTTGAGATACTTTTTTCTGTTTGAGATATTTTCTTTCTCACTGAGAAGCTGTTAAGCTGTGACTTCCAAATGCATGTTATCTGAATTAAATAATACATGAAAGAAAATTATTTTGAGCAGTTGGAATATTGATCTTCTAGAAAAAAAAGTACTTTTTATCTGTACTGCGTCGTTATAATGATCTATCTACAATGACAAACACTCTAGCTTTCGTTAATATTTTCAGTCCTGTGGGTAGTTTGAGCAAATCTGATATCTTTTGTTGATAGCGTTTTCCTTTTGCTCTGGAGTATATTGGATCCAGCATATTTTTCTGGATATGAAAAATATGCTTAGAGAATCAGCAAACAGCTGTCTTTGAAGCACATAGACATTACAAGTAGATGTTACATTTGGTCATCCTAGACTGGTAAGTCATATTGTCGCTGTCATACTAGAAAAGAGAGAAAGCTCTATATATAGTGAAATCCATATTTTGTCCTACTCCATCCTTTCTGTTTGCTGATTCTCTAAGCATATTTTTCTTCAGAAAAGCAATATCTGAGAAGACTACTAAAGAAAGAGCGCTCACTTAGTTGCTTTTGCTTTTTAATACAAGCCATTGACAGCAAAGGAGACCAGGGAAAAAGGTAGACTGTGAAGGAGATTAAGTATTTCAGTGTCCTAACAGCAAATTCCTAGACTGTGAAGGCAAACCCATGCTATTTATTTGGGATTGAATATAGCAGTATTGAAACAGTGAGTAAAGAGGTCAAAATGAGGCAAAGAGAACTAGATCAAAATAATTCTCACGGTATACAAAATTTTAGATTATTGTAGCATGGCTTCCACTGTCACCTTGAAAAGACCAACCTAAATCCTTCCTGAAGTGGCTCAGAGAAAATGAAAGTTTTCTCTTTGCCTTATTGATTATTAAGAGGAGACTTAGGGGAAAAAATGTCAAACTGAATTTCCCTTACCTCTCAACCCAGCTGCTAAAAGGCATTGCCACAAATAATCTGGCAATAGTAATGATGATGTTATCTTTCTGATCCTACTAGAAATGTGATAAAGAATAACATTTTTCAGTATCTCTTTATTTTCTGTGAGAGTCTACCTCAGATCTGGTTGGACCCTAGACACTCCAGTTTGTGTATGTCTGTCTTCCACTTCTTGATAAAGTAGCCAGCACAGAAATTCACCAGGAAAAAAATGATAATATCAAATTAATTTTGTTATTTGGATTTCCTCTCCCTCTTGGTGGAATTTGCACTCTTGGTACGAAATCACTTCACATAGAAAAAGGTTTAGGTGGCTGTAAGTCTGTGCGATCCTGAGGGTGTTACTGTACAAGGAAATTTTTGAATATGTATCTAAATTAGCTTCTGAAGTGAGGTTTGGAGATAACTGCATTTAGGAGAGATACAGGACTGCTGGCTTAAGTTCAATACCTGAGCCTAAACTCTTTGCCTAGATTCCAGATCTAATGCTCAACTCAGAACGGGAATTTTCTTAACTAATATTCTTTAGTGAAACACTGAGTGTTTTGTACTGACAATCTACAGATAAGCTTAAGGTTTAGCCTCAGCCCAGTCAATGCCGGCAGCTAAAACCGAGGAGTTGGGCTCCCAATTCCCTTCTCCCTCATTCCAGGGAAAGTGGAAATGGAAATGAGAGGAAAAGACTGGCAAGCTGGAAACTAAAACAGCTTTAAGGAAATAGTACTACTACCGTTTTCTTTGTTTTCATTGTTACATTTAAAATATGAATGATATTTCATAGATATACAGAGTATAGAATACATACTATTTACTGCTATATCCTAATTCTAATACATTTTCTGAAGCTTCATCAGTAATATTCCTCTACTGATTCTCATGACTGGAATTAAAATTATTCCAAAAATTTGTATTTTTGGAATACAAAAATTATTATGTCTTTTTTTGGTTCAATAAGTAAGTTCATAATGCTCTTTAATTAGCAAAATATAGCCAACCTTTTAGGTATAATAACCACAAATCAGTACTGAGTTAAACATGCTTTGTAGATGTTAAGTAATGCTCACTCATTTAGATTGTCAAGTGAATTTGGCTTTGCTTTTTATCAACTGCCTATGGCTAGTATTTTTCAAATATTGAATATGGCAGGAAAAAATCACATAGATATTTCATATTAGTTACTGGTAAATTAGGGAAATTTTGCTTCAGAAAAAGAACACAGTCTTTTAATCACCAAGCTGCATGAACTAGAAGAAAAAAATGTACCTACAACAAACAAGTGTATCTATATAAAATGCTGTATAACCAGACTGTATCTGATTTAATGACTGGTTTTGATAAGTTCAAAATAGTAGTTCACTGGGGGAAAGAAACTTCCACTTTCGGGTCTTGTTTTCAGTTCTTGATCCCACGAGCTAAAAATTTTCATATAGTTGATGTATTTTTTAATCTGATTTTAAAACGTAGTCAATGAACAGGTTAAAAATGTTGTGGCATCTAATTTATTTTGCTGAAAGAAAGGCATATCCAAAGAGCAATGAACCTGTGAAAGTTATAGAGAGCAAGACTTATGTGGAGCAGCTGAGGGAGCTGGGATTTTTCAGTCTGGAGCAAAGGAGGCTGAGGGAAGACCTTCTTGCTCTCTACAACTGCCTGAAAGGAGGTTTTAGTGAGGTGGGTGCTGGCCTCTTCTGCCAAGTAAAGAGCAATAGGACAACAGAAAATGGCCTCGAGTTGTGCCAGAGAAGGCTTAGATTGGATATTAGGAAAAATTTCTTCACCGAAAGGGTTGTTAGGCATTGGAACCGACTGCCTAGGGAAGTGATTGAATTGCCATTCCTAGAGGTATGTGGCACCTAGGGATGTGATTTAGTGGTGGACTTGTAAGTATTAAGTTTACAGTAGGACTTGATCTTAAGGGTCTTTCTAAGCTAAATGATTCTTTGATTCTGTGTTTCTATTAATGCATGGCTTCTTTCGCAGTGCTTTTGTCTACAAGATATATATATTATGTACTTGGATTTTGCTTGACAGAGGATGGTATTCTAGCTTTAGAGGAGGAACAAGTTGAGAAGTAATCACTGTTTTCAAAAGATAAGAAAATAAAGCTTTCTTTCTCCTTGCCATGATAATTGTCTGCCTTCTTTCCTTTGTGGAATTTTTACAGCATTATTCTTTGTTAGCATTGACGTTCTTTTATTCTAAACACGACAAATGCTGTGTATGCACTTTATGATCATGTCATTTTGATCATGGAGAATGCTTTTAACAGTTCCCTTCCACAGACTACATCAATACCTCATTTAGATAGAGTGATCTCTGGGGGGAGGAATTTATGTCAAAGAACAGAAACCACTATTTTTTTTGACACTAGTAAAGAAGACCAAAGAGATTCATAGCTTGTTGCGCATTTTCTTGAGGTTTCTCTCAAATCATGCCCTTGCCAGGTGTTGTAAACAAAAAGGAATTTTGATAAAGCAGCGCACATCACTCTAAGGCAATATGAAAACATATTTTAATAAAATTATTTTCCAAGTGGTCCACATAAGACATCATAATGTAATTCTTAAGGTAAAATGAAAATTAATTTCGTAACATCAAAATATATAAGCCACAAATATTATGTGTTAGTCTATATAAAAAGGAGTCAAAATAAGAAAATTCTGTTTATCATATCTTTAAATATCCTTTTGAATAAAGGTGGGAAAACTTTTATGATTAGTGAGGTATATTAGTACTTCTTTTCTCTTGGAGTAACAATATAAGAGAATCAGAGAAAGGGACTTTCTTTTGAAACCCATTATCAACCACATAATCTAATCTTCTACGTTTTTAGATTCTCCTTTTCTTTTGTTCCCAATACTATTGGAAAAAGAAGTCATGCATTGAAACTTAATAGTTACTTCTGTAGGTTTCGAACAATGCACATTATTAATATATTAAGGCAATAAAATGAGCTGCCATGATTTTATGGTTGTCATCGACAGCATCGGCAGGAATTACTGTATCGCAAAGGAAGCTGTGTCAGATTGGTGACCCTTTTCAGCAATTCTTTTTGAGCTGCACAGTTATCTTCAACTCTCAAGTACGCATCACAGTTCCTTTTGACATTCTCTACTTTTTTAGTTATTTGCTGTTGTCGAAATGATGGTACTGCGAAGTGCTGCTAATTTAGTCACTGTTCTTTAAAAACAACAGAACTTGACATTTTTGCAGATGGCAGGATGTTTTAAAAATATGTAATTTAAATAAAGTCTATCTTTGTATATTAGTATGTGGAGGATGGCAGTAATTGAGTCACATGAAAAACATTCATTGGCTCACCTCAGGAAAATGGATTGTACAGTAAATTATTTTTACAGCATTCTGCCATGCCAACAATATGAATATTTTAAGTGACTGAATATCATGTACTGACACAGAAAGTACGTAAAATGCTTTCCTCTATAGCAATAATTTCTAAATAACTTCTAAGTAATAGTTTTTATCATCAGTAAGTAGTAATAATTTCTTGGGATTTCTAGTGCAATAGTTCATATCTTAAATATGTTAAACATTTTGAACTGTCAGTACGAATCTTTTTCAAACTTAAGACTTGCCATTAAGTATAAACATTTTATAATGTAACAGTTAAAGTTATTTCATGCTGATGTAAATCTGCATTAAACTCTTAACTAAAAATGTGACTGAAAACTTTATTCTCCAGAAAGATGACTGCCCTTCAGTTCCTTTCAAAATTTGCTATTATTAAATAAACATAGTGTTATTTTCCAAAATGAAGACTTAATATTTAGGAAGAGGTGTTTATCTCCTTAGGGTATTTCAGATTGCTGAGCCAAATTTATATGGTTTTGTTTAAAACAGATTAGCATAACTGAACGTGGGTTTTACAATTTACATTTTTGTTTTTTTTTAAATTGTCAAGCTTATTGAAAGAGGGAATATAGCAAATAAATTCTCAGGGACAAAGAAAAGCATTGCTATTTAAAATAGTTGCATTTGACTGAATTTATTGCAAGAATGATCTCCTTCATGTGCTAACAGAAATCAGAAAAATGAGTCTTTATGTTCTATATTAGGTGTAGTGTAGGCTCAGTAGTGAACTTAGACTCTCTATTGAAGAAGGCTTTCTCAAGTGAACTAACAGTTAATACAAGTTATCATAACATGCATGCCTGATAACTAAAAACTAACAGCAACTCAAAGACTTGTTCTGAATTGACTACTGAAGCAGCAGTAACAAGTTTGAAGCTTTCAGTGTCAGCTGGTTTTGGAATGGGAAGGGGGAGAAACCAGGACACATACCTATACTTGTTTACTGTGTTCTGTATGCTTCTTGTACTTGTTTATGTTCTTTTTCAAATCTAGGGTAGAATACTTTTTATAATACATAGGTGCTTGCTAGAACTCTATTACATTTCAACTGACAATTCTAAACCAAAGTTTACAAGGGCGAGTTCTCGCCTGTTAGTTTTTGGCTGCCAGCAGCCTTCCCAATTCAGTTTCCATGGGAACAAGAGTCAGAGTAATCTCTGGAAAACAATGTAAGAGAAAGCTTTTAAAAAAGCATTATGTAAATCCTTGGCCTTTTTTATATTACTGATCTGACATCTGATTTCATTAAAATCAGATAAAATTGAACACTAACGCCTGAGGCAATTCAAAGTTTCTCATGTGGTGGACTTATCCCTTTAACACATTTACTTCAGAACATTTCAGTGTGCCCTTGGTATATTAACTGCATACAGTTCATGGCAGTGGCGTGTAGTCTATCGAATATCTTGCAGGCCTTTCTTTAGGCATCATTTCTTCACTCACTTAGAGGCTAATGAACATTCAACATCTGACTTAAAGCATATGTGTAAGGCCTTATCTGCATGAAAAGAGTAGTAGTATCTATCTGTAACAAAAAACTATATGCAAACAGCTGTCCTATAAATTCTTTTATGCTTAGGACGTAGCCTTGATTCCTAGTGTGACAGAGCAAACTGGGACTCCTGTGAGGCAAATATAACTGTTCCACATTTATAGCAATAATTTCCAATGGGGAAAAAAAAAAAAAGTCTTCATAACGTGTACTGTGAGAGTGTTTGAATGTGAAACATTTATGGTCAAACCTTCCTTGAGTAGTCAAAAAGCTTTCTGAATTCCTTGGAGTGGCACTTTGTGAATTTACATCAGTGATGTGGTTATAAACTCTATACTAAATGGTAGAAAATCTTAGTTTCATAAACACTGTCTGAAGGTATAAGCAGCTATACAGAAACAGCATAGGAGATCCTTCCAAAATGGTAGTAGACATCATAGAGCTGTGATCAGAGCAGGGTTGGTGTCATAGCAGTGACCAACAGTTGAGGCTTTGCATGTACTGTTGGAGCATAAAAATGATTTTAAAATCCCAGAGAGCAAAGGAAGAGACCTCCTTTGATCTATCTACTGAAGACTTTAAAACACAATAAAGTATGATTTGTACTTCTATTTTGTAAATATAGCTGAACAGTGTACTTTTTCAGGCAAAAAATACAGGAGAAAAAGTATACAAAAATCAATTTTGCTTTATAGAAAAGTGAAATGTAAATTACCTCCCACAGGAAGCTTCTAGCAAGTGAGACATTCTAAATTGTGTTAAGATGTACATAAGGACCTTAAAAGACCCTGTTGAAGCCATGAGGAAGAATAACGATTATTTCTACACACATCAAATGAAGATCTCAGCTTCCTGAAGTTGCATTAATTTCAGCTCGAGTGACTCATTATAGCCAACAAGATGTGCAGTCCAACGTTCTATGAGCTTCGTTTGTATGAAAATGTCACAAATGCTAGCACTTTGATCAGGGAGGCAAATCTAGTGTTACCTGTATCAGGCTTATTATAATGATCTTTACCTTCAAGGCTGGAGGGTCTGAGTTATATGATAAGTCAAGCCTAATAGAATGGACAAGTTAAGGTTTATAGCATACCACTAAATCACATCCTGTACTGTTATTTATCCCCATGCTATTAACCATCAATGTTTCTTTTTGCAGTGTAACTATGTCTTTTTCAGTAATGCTACTGTTGATTACTCGTCTTTATGGGAGGTGTAACTGAGTGGTGAAAACATCTGTTCCTTTGTTTCATTTAGCTTCCTCCAGCTTGAAAAGGAGAATCATTGAGAGGTCCGTCTTTACAGACAGTAAAGATATGTTGACTATACTGATTTTAATTATCAGGTTTTACCATCAGGTTGGTTGGTTGGTTGTTTTTTTGTTTTGTTTAATTCCTGCGAAGATTTGAAGTTTACCACTTATAGAATATTCTACTATTTTAGGAAAGTATAGTCTGGGATTACAGAGAAATAGCAAAGATGCAAATAACGTAGGGTCCATCCATGAAAATCAACATAAATGTTTGTAACAGAAAATATCATACTTAGGATTTACCTGTCCTTGCCCGTGATGTTTAAATAAACTCTATTTAAAGCCTATGTTTTTCTTATGTCATATTTCAAACAGTTATACCAGGATGATTCAATTACCCAGCTAGATCAAGCCCTACAAACTTGAGGAGGGAAATGCTGCATCCTATACCACACCCACTTAGTGTAAAGTGCATACACTTTAGATAATTAATATTGTCAAATATACACTGGACTAGTGATACTCAGAGTGACAAATGATGAACTCCGTCTTCAATTAAACCTACCAGTGGGGAACCACAATTCAGAGACTTGTTTCATCATATACCTCTTTGTCCAATGGACATAAAGGAAAGGTGCAGCCTGTATGTTGATATCTGTGCCCTTTCCATTCTTCTAAACACAGGAAGAGCCATGTTGCTGTCCAAGGACCAGAAGACATAGTAACATTAAAAATTGAGGTGCTAGAAAGAAGGGGGAGAAACTGCTTTTGCTCACCCCTATGTTGAAACTGGCATATCAGTTCCATAGCTTATTGCAAAACCTGAATATAATACTCAGCGTCAAGGGTGATATTTGAATAGGAAATTACTCTCTAACAATCACTTTAAATATGGTCTTTAGTTTGTTCCCAGAGACAACAATAGCATTTGATCAGATGCTCAGTATCTGTAACTTTTGAATCTTTTTAACCGAAAAGAATACTTTCATCCACACAAATTGCTGCCTGCTGTGTGCCCTTTCCATTACAAACAGTAAGTGGAGAAGGATATGAAAGTTGCATTGCTGTGTTCTCTTGCATTAAGTGTTGAAAATATTTTCTGTATTAGAACTCTTTCATAATGTGATAACATTACGTGCCTCAAACATTCACATCACGCCATAAGATGCCTCCCACCTTTGCAGGGCCAAGTTCTGGTCAGTTCTGGCAATAAGCTGTTGATAATCAAGAATCTCTCTTGCCATTATTTTTGTAGTGGAATTGTTAAGAAACTGATGAGGGAGCATAAACCCCACATTCATTAGTAATTGACTTTTACCTTAAGGTATTGTTGGCACCTCTGACATAGCAGAAGGGATGACGTGAACAGTTGCAGGTAAACTATAAATATACCTGTATGTATTAATTTATTACTTTTAATAAAGACAACTTAATGAAATGAATTTCTTTTATCTTGTAGATTCTAAGACAAGAGGTTCTAGAGGAAAGTGGTTATTATAATTTCTCTTCTAACAGGTGAGCCGGTTCAATTGAAAAAGTTAATTAAGATGTGTTAAACGCCGAAGTATCATCTGCCTGTTTACACGATTGGAATTTCACTTTAAACTTAGTGCAATATAAGGTTTATTATAACACATGGGTGCATCGACTCTAAGAAATGTACAGGGGACATATTAGCTAATCTAAGCAGGGTTTTTGGCTACATTTCTTTTCTTCACTCAGATGACAGAGTAGAAGTTTGGCAGTGATTTCCTCACATTTTTCCCATATAAAACCACATCTGAAGAGAAGTTTCATTTAAATAGAAGTGCATTTTATTATAATACTCTACTGTTACAGGGTTGAAAGGATGAAGCTGGCATACTTACTTAAATGTTTGAGTGCAGCACAGCAAGCAGAATAAGTGGTGGCTAACACAAAAGTTTTGTGAATGAAAAAAAATTTCACAGTCCTAGAAACTAGGCAAATACTTTGTCCTAGAGATGGTGTATCTTTCACACAGGAAACCCCTGAGGAACAGAAGAAAGAAAATATATGAAAAATATCACTGCAGTCCACAACATAAACTGGTAATTTCTCACTCATTTTACTCGCTATCCTGTTATAAAGTATCTAAAGTATTCTTTAGCGCAAAAAAATTTCACTACTTCCATCAAGTGTATCTGTTCCTTGCCTTTGCAGTAATAGACATTTTAAAGCCCAGGAAACTGCATTTAGTGTTTTTAAAACAAATAAATAAACATACACACAGCCCACTCCCCAAGTCTGTTATACAGATACTAAGAGGCTTTAAAAATGTATAGTTCCTAGTGCCTCAGTTTTCTTCAGTTATTTATTATCTCTGCCAACTCTTCTGTATGAATTGACATTAGATTGAAAAGTTTAAAATGTTAGTCTGAATATTTTTATAGGCTACTCATTAAACTGGAATTCCAGCTTGCAAGTGTCTTGCAGCTGCCAGCTGCAACTGTTGAAAAATCATGATTCGGCACTCCCAAAATAAAATAATAATTCACTCTTTAAACCTTCAGGGTATGCTTGAATCATGTTTACAAATCACTTTTGCAGCCATGAGGTCTAACAATGAGTTTATAAGTGTTTTCAAGTATTTAAAATTTTTGTCCTAATCACAAGGTCTCAAGATTTGGTGCTGTAGAAAAAATATCCCACAACTTGTGTTAAAAAAAAAAAAAAAAAGCTTTCATTTTTAATACCAAGATCTAGCATGTCTTACTACAAATGTATAAATGTGTTGTAGTTGTATAGGCATTTATCTCACAAGCAGACTGGCAAAACCATCTTACTGTAATTAACTGTAATGAAGCAGGTGTGTGCTGAATATGCACTTGAGTATTTTACACACAATGTTATAAAAATAAGGTATCTATTAATGGAAATCATAGAATATCTCAAGTTGAAGGGATCCATAAGGATCATTGAGTCCAGTTCCCTGCTCCCCACAGGACCGTCTGGAATTGAACCACATGATTAAGAGCATCATCCAGAGACTCAAACTCCAGCAGGCTTGGTGCTGTTATAGGTTCCCTGCGTCAGTGACCGATGACCCTCTCAGTGAAGACCTTCTTCCTAATGACCGATCTGAACTTCCCCTGATACAGCCTCATTCCATTTCCTTATGTCCTATCATCGTAAATATAATCGCTGAAATGTAAAGTTTGCTTAAAGTTCGCAGGAAAGTGCTTTCAACATGTAACACAGGAATGCCACAGAAATATATGACATTAACAACAGCAGAATAATTAACATTCTGTTTTTCCTGATTTATTCAGGACTATTTGTTCTTCTGGTGTGTTGGATTTCCCTAGCGGGAAAAGAGCAAGCAGTATATTTCCACACAAACATGAAGTCTGGAGAAGGCCAGTGAGTACTCAGCATCCTTCTTCACTGATGGATATGCTATGTATTTGATTTTCCTGGGAGATCATGAAAACTGAAAGTCACATTGCGTTTCCACTGAATCATGCAACATCTTCAGCAGCACTCATAACGTTCTCCACAGTCAGTGCTGATTTATGCTTTTTTTATGAGACTTGTTGCAAAGACAAAAATTATTTTGGAGATAGTAAAAGGAATGGAGTGAAAGTCATGAATCTTCTTAAAAACTTAGAACTATGTCGTCTAGCTTTGATTTGTTTTTTTTTTCTTGCTACAATTTTTTAATATGTGCATTTAACAGCCATTGTTGTAGACTTTGACCCACTCCACCGCATAAGTGTCTGTCACAGGAGCATGTCCTGGCTTTAGATGGCAGATACAAAATAGCCATACTGCAGCACTGCTGCTCATCTGTCATCGTCAACAATACATGCCCTTGATTTTTCACTATACTTTTGAATCCTGTTACCTGCTGTGATGTATAATTACCTTTGTTTCCCCTGCCACCATTACATTACTTCTTTTCCAGACAAGGTTCTACTCCCAAATAAGTTACTATTTTCCTTCTCTTCCAGGAAATTCACAGACCACACTTTGGCCTTGGCTGTCAAAAACATGTCTTTATTTCCATGTTTTCTAAAGTACGCTCTTCTCAATGTCATTCAGAGCTTTCAGAGCTTAAGCATTTATATTTATTTATTTATTGACTTCTCACACTCTTTCCAAATCGCCTAACACTCCAGTTTTGATAACTGTCCAGTATTGAATGATTCATTTGGCTAGCAGACATGCATCATTAGGTTTTGCCTTAAACTCTCCAAACAGCTTAAGCAAGCTAGAAGGACAAATAACTCTCCCAAGCTGCACAGCCAGTCACTTATCAGTGTCTACTGTTATCTGGGTTTTTTTTTTTTCCACCCCATAGAATTTGGTTTGCAGCCGTCAGAGCAGTATCCTATCAGCCATTCTTGCCAAAATCTGCTTTAACCCTTGCTCTACTTTCTTTCTTTTTTTCATAGTGAAACATTTCAACAGCAACTGCAAATTTTCTGGAAGAAATTCAGTACATCCTGTAGCTTTCTGGGAATCTCCTTCTTAGAACTAAGTGTTCACAGAAAAGCTTTAGAAAAAACTATTAAAGTAATGAATATCTGTATCTTGTTTGCTTTAGCAATATGTAGCGCAAGGCACCTATTTTTTGCCCTTCTCAGGTTATTTTAGAAGCTTTTAGTTTGGATTGAGCTTTTCAGTTTCTAAGACGGGAAGCTGCAATGATGCAACACGTGTGGGGCTTTCGCAATGGAAACAGAATGATGGTGTTTCTATCAGGAAACAAATTGCCTTCCCTTCTGACCATAAGAAGTTTTTATCTTATCTAATAGAAATGTAGATAAAAAAAAAAGGCTCAGAAGTCCTCAGGAGATGCCACAAACTTAATTTGAGGAGTTGCAAACTTTTAAAGATGTTTCTTCATTTAAGGGCCAAATTTGCTCATGATTTCTGACCAAATTGACACTATCATTTCGTTTGTTGTAAATCAAGGTGAATTCCGTTTTGGAACAAAGAATTCCAGAACTGCTGTGCAGGAACACACTAAGAGCACTATTAAATGCAATACAAATGCAATCTCATACCTCATGATGGAGCACACTTCACTGAGAAAGCATCCTGAAAATATTTTTTCTTTATTTTCTGGTTTGGGGGATTTGTATGTATTGTCTTTCTTTCCCATCAATGTTGCTCTCTACTGTGCCTCCAAAAGTCCAGGAATATAAGATGGAAACCAAATCTTAAGTGAGTCCATCACATGCAAGTTTTATTAGGACAAATTAACTGTATAAGGGGTTAAAAATTATTCAGACAACTTCAATGGGTGATGAGTGAAACACGAATTCTTTAGAAACTGCCATAGCTTCATAAGGAAAATGTCATGCTTCTTTTTTCCCCTTCCATTTTCATTATAATAGTAATTACTCTCTCAATACCAGTCATTTCATGGGGATTAATGACCAGCTGACAATAATGACTCGCAGCTTTATCTTGAATAACCAACTTGTGCCCATTTATCACTAATCTCCTGAAATTACTAAGCACTCCAATTGTATTACTTATTTATACAGAAATTTGGTAAACATGCATTAAAACCCCACTGTAATATGTCAGAATTCTGTTCACATTCCTTGGGCTATTCTTCTTTTTTTTTTTCTCCTTCTGGTTTAATATTAATACTGCACAAGAGACAAACTTCTTGTTGTTTGTGAGCCTATTTATGAATAGGACAATGAATACTGGTTTCAAAATTTCATCATGCTTTTTTATATTGAAGTAGCCAAGTAATAGCCAAATTGATGCAGAAATCTATTTTTAATAAATTGCATTAAAAGGCTTAATCCAAGCAGAAACTCAGTTATATAAAAAAAGATTTGTTATAGATAAATAAAAATAGCAATGATCAGAGACTGGAGTTGTGTTCAGCTGAGTGTTATAGAGCCAACATGGTTTAACCCCAGCAGTCAGCTCAGCACTACACAGGTGTTTGCTCACTCCCCCACAGTGGGATGGGGGAGAAAATTGGAAGGCAAAAAGTGAGAAAGCTCATGGCTTGAGATAAAGATGGTTTCATAGGTAAAGCAAAAGCTGTGCGTGCAAGCAAAGAAAAACACTTGCTGCTTCCCATCAGCAGGCAGATGCTTATCCATTTCCAGAAAAGCAGGGCTTCATCATGCCCAAAGGTTACTTGGGAAGAAAAGTGCCATAACTCTGAACATCCTCCCCTTCTTTCTTACCCCTGCTTTTATTGCTGAGCGTGGTGTCATATGGTATGGGATATCCCTTTGGTCGGCTGTCCCAGCTTCTTGTGCACCCCAAGTCTACTCACTGACAAGGCAGTGTGAGAAGAAAAAAGGCCTTGGTGCTGTATGAGCATTGTTCCAAAATAACTAAAACTCTGGTATCAGCACTGTTTTGATCACAGACCCAAAACATACCACCATGCAAACTACTATGAAGAAATTGAACTCTATCCCAGCCAAAACCAGTACAAGCTCGTATGACCACAAGTCTGTTTATGAGAGGAATATAGTTTCAATATTAGTTTTGTTGGGAAAAAAAAAATGGTTGCAAGGCAAGTAAGAATAGAAGGAAGCAATCTTCATAACCAAGTACATATATTGAGATGTTGCCACTTATCAGTTTTGTAACTTTATTCAATGCAATATTTTATTGAAGTTTTAGAAATAGAGAAGCAACCATTTCTGGTTAGAAAGAGCTATTTCATGAAGAGGAATACTGTCAAGTCTGGCTCTAATGACAGCTATACATTTTTAACTAGTCAAAGAATAGCTTAAGATATTATTCTCAGAGAATAATATAGCTTAGGAATGACAGCAAATTCTGAAATTTGTCTGTTTGAGGCAGCCCTCATTTGTATTGAGTCTATGGTACATCGATACATTGTTTGAAAGTAGAAATGAATTAATGGAACTTTTTCTACCTGCAAATTCTTACTGTGTTTTCTATTTCTTCAACAGTAATGCACCTCTCTCATTGAGTTACAGGACTAACAGATTTGAATTTGTATCTACCTTAGTTAATTTTTTTAATGATCTAGAATATATCAAACTAGGCAGCAGATGAATTTATACAGCTCCAGTGCTCTTAACCTAAAGGATATTTTTGGACTAAGTGGCATCTAGGTGATTTAAGACACTCTGCTACTTTTTATTCCATTCTGGTACTGCTTACTACTAATGTTGCCTGGAATTTTCTGTTGTTATCTTCTTCCAAATGATTGTCCATGTTGCATCTTACTTCTTACATTTCATACATGCAACAGGATTGTTTTGGCCAGCAATGCTTATTAGTCTTACCAGCAATCTCTGTTAAATTGTACCTCTGTCCGAGGAGATAAAGAAGTCTGCCAAAGCTCAGCTGTATTATTTATGGGGTTTTTTTTTGTCTTCTAAATAACCGTGGCTGCAAGAGTCTTTGATCTACCTGCCTGCAGTTCTGTCCGCTATCAGCTGAGGTTCTATGTGGCACTGTAAGTATCCAGCCCTAATACCACAGACCAAATTCCCTATGTCTTTTGACTTAGCTATACTTCCACTAAGAGGCAGTATTGGCCTACCTTTCTCAAATCACAGCTTCTACAGACTTTAGAAAAAGGGGGAGCAACATGAAAATCATGGGGTAGCAATTGATCCTAGCTTAAATTTCATCCAACTCCTCGGGTAAGGCAGTGACTAAGCCTTGTCATGTTGATGGATATGGAATGCTCCAATGACAATTACATGTGTGGCCAAGAGATGGATTAAAAGGCAGTTGCTGTCTAGAGTTCACCACTGGACCTGGTGATAGCCACACTGCACTTTTTTGTGCTTGATAGAGACATATTTTTTACCAAGTTGTTACAGCCAATGCCAATATCAGTTGTACTCGGAATATACATGTGCCAAGGCTTCCAGTTAATGGTACAGTGAAGCTTTAGAGAAACAACAACTTACAAACTAGGGACAATTTATGCCTTAGATCCTAGGGTATCAGCAGCTGTGCATTGTCAAACTCAGATGGCCAGGTGTGAAAAACTTAGTAATAGCAGGTTTTTCAGAGCATTACACAAATGTTCTTTTCACTTCAGGGCTGGCTGGTAATCTAATGATACAGAAAATGTATTTGCATTTTTCGGATACTACAGTATCATGAAAAACCACCTTCCCCACTTTGGTTAGTGTGTCAGTCTTTCTCAGTCTTTCTTTTTTTTTTTTTTTTTTTCCCATGAATCAGAATAACAGGAATTGTAGCAGAAACTGTTTACTGTTCTAGCAGTCAGCATCGGGACTACTAGATTTGACTAGTATTAGGGCTGCTAGTCATAAGAATCTGGATGTAATTCATGAGACTACATTGTGCAGAGCAGAGAAGTGATCCAGGGATACAGCTAGTTTAAGTACCAGAATAATCTGATCATGTGGAAGGACCACCATTGGTGCAGAACCTCTCACCTCACTCAGCTGAAGGTTCCTTTTAGCAATGAGATATGTGGAAAGATGCATTTCACCTCTTGTTGGAAAAAAATGAAGCAGTATCAGGCCCTAATTTTGGCTGGCTGGTGGGTACCCAAGAAGTTCAGTGATAAATACACAAAATTAAATGGTCTCCTGACAAAGGAAGTGTCTGAAGTCCACACTGTCTGTAGAAAAAATACATGTTTATGCAGCTGTCTGTCAGCATTTGGACTGGGAGAACGACTGTTTTCAACACCAGGCAGATGGCTCTGATCCGTTGCAGAGATCACATGCCCTGAGCTCTCAGACGCTCTTATATAAGCTTCCCATCTTTGAGTAAAAACATCTGTTGTCACAGACTTGTTTGGCTGAGATAAGATGGGTTTGCTCTTGCAGTTCTAAAGCAGGTCTTTCTAACAGCTTGAGGAAAAGATTTACTTCGAGACTGACTTCTTTGTGTCTGACGTGTCTGTTCAGCAGAGTTTTTGTACAGAGCATGGATAAAGTCTGTCAAATAACATAAAATAAGATGGTACCTTCTAACTTAAGACGGTTTAGGAAACTCACTGTAGTCTTGGATCATTCTTGAGCCAGCAGACCTATGTCTTAGCTGCTCTGAATGAAACACTTCGAGTTGAAGTAAAGAGAAAGTTTTCTTTTTTTTGTTTGAGGTTTTAATGGTTTGGTCCGGCTAAGGCAGTTTAGCTGAGAAGAATATAATACCTTTCCATGTCACAGCAAGATGCTTTTTAAAGTAGTTTAGGGAATTCGTAGGTGAAGCGAAGGACAATTTGAAAGTAATGGAAGGGAAGATTGGCTTCAGTGTTCAGAAAACAGGACCATAAAAAGATAAATTCTTTTTAGCTGTCTGAAGAGATCCTTCTTTATTGTGGCTAGGGGAGGAATTGCACATTGTTACGTATGTAGCTGTTTTGACATAGACATGTAAGATAAAACAAAAGCTATTCTAGGGTGTCAGTGTGGTACTAACAGGCACAGCATTCCTCTAAATACCATAGTTGTGTCTCTTGTCCTTGAAGACTGCCTTTTTGCTAGCAAAGGTTCCATTTACCAACAAGAGTAAGTTAGATCTTGATGTTTCTGATGTGGCAGTCCACAAAGATAAGGTAATTCTTAGGCCTCTTCAAAGTATCAGCCTCAGTTCTTAAAGTTAATTTGAAATCCTTTGCTTAAGCTCAATCATCTGAAAATTATGTAAAAAGAAGAAACAGCTGATTATCTTACTGAGATTTTGTATCTGTAAAACACTTTAATCTCCTGAGTTTTCCGTGTTTCTGCAGAGTCCTGTAGCTCTAGAAATCTAGAAATCTAGTCCTGTAGCCATGGAAAAAGCAGAGATTTTACTAGATTTTACTTTACAGCACTAGATGCAGGTGTTGAAAATCATAGAATAATAGAAGAGTTTGGGTTGGAAGGGACCTTAAAGATCATCCAGTTCCAACCCCCCTGCCATGGGCAGGGACACTTCCCACCAGACCAGGCTGCCCAAGGCCCCATCCAGCCTGGCCTTGAACACCTCCAGGGATGGGGCATTCGCAATTTCCCTGGGCAACCTGTGCCAGAGCCTCCCCACTCTCATGGTAAAGAAATTCTTCCTTATGTCTAGTCTAAATCTCCCCCTCTCCAGTTTATACCCTTTGCCACTAGTCCTGTCCAGGTCGCTCTGGATTACATCCCATCCTTCTGCTGTGGCAACTGCACCACTCAGCTTGCTGTCATGTGCAAGCTTGCTGAGGGTGCACTTAATCTCACTATCTATATCATTGATGAAGATATTAAACAGCACTGATACCACTATGGACTCCTGAGGGACACCACTTTTCACAGATCTCCACCTGGACTTTGAGCCATTGACCACTACTGTCTGAATATGGCCATCCAACCAGTTTCTTATCCACTGAACCTTCCACCTATCAAACCCATCTCTTTCCAACTTAGAGAGAAGGATGTTGTGGGGGACTGTGTCAAACACTTTACAGAAGTCCAGATAAACCACGTCCATTGATTTAACCGTTTCCACTGCCACTAAGTTGGTCATACAGGACTTGCCCCTTGTCAAGTCGTGCTGGCTGCCATTAGTCACCTCCCTGTCCTCCATGTGCTTTAGCATGGCTTCTAGGAGGATCTGTTCCATGATCTTCCCAGGCACAGAGGAGAGGCTGACAGGTCGGTAGTTCCCAGGGTGGTCTTTTCAACCCTTTTTAAAAATGGGCACTATGTTACTCTTCTTCCAGTCACCAGGGACTTCTCCTGATTGCCATGACTATTGAAATATCATGGAGAGTGGCTTGGCAACCACATTGGCCAATTCCCTCAGGACTCTGGGGTGCACCTCATCAGGTCTCACAGACTTACATGTGCTCAGGTTC
The DNA here is from genome assembly GCF_017976375.1 of Cuculus canorus. Lineage (NCBI taxonomy): Eukaryota > Metazoa > Chordata > Aves > Cuculiformes > Cuculidae > Cuculus > Cuculus canorus. The sequence goes on from NC_071402.1 coordinate 119,387,704, forward strand.
CTCAGGTGGTCGCAAACCTGATCCTCCTCTACCATGGGAGGGATTTTACCACACTGGTCACCATCTTGTTGTCTGATGACCCAGGAGGCATGAGGAGAGCGGTTGTAATTGAAGACTGAGGCAAAAGAGTTGTTAAGTACCTCAACCTTCTCCTTGTCTGTTGATAGGAGGTCACCATTTTCAACCACCAGTGAGAGTACGTTCTCTTTAACCTCCCTCTTCTGACTGACATATCTGTAGACAGCCCTTCTTGTTGGTCTTCACTCCCCTTGCTAAGTTCACCTCCAGTTACGCCTTGGCCTTCCTGACGTCATCCCTACACAACTGGGCAGTGTCACTATATGCTTCCCATGTTACCTGTCCCTGCTTGCATTGACTGTGCAGTTCCTCCTTGTTCTTGAGTTTGACCAGCAGATCTTGACTCAGACATGCTGGTCTCTTCCCTTCCCTGCCTGGTTTGCTACATATGGGGACTGAGCGCTCTTGTGTCTCATGGAAAGCATTCTTAAATATTTGCCATCTCTGTTCTACTCCCTTGTCCCTGAGGACCATGTCCCAGGGAGTCCTACTGAGTAACTCCTTGAAGAGCTGGAAGTCTGCTTTCCTGAAATTTAGGGTCTTGACTATACTCCTCACCTGTCCCATATCCCTCAGGACCTTGAAATCCACCAATGTGTGATCACTGCAGCCCAGGCTGCCTCCAATCCTAATGTCACTAATGAGTTCACTTGTATTAGTGACCATCAGGTCCAATATTGCATCCCCTTGGGTGGGGTTCTCCATTAACTGGATTAAGAAATTATCTTCAATGCACTCCAGAAGTCTCCTGGATTACCTACAGCTTGCCTTGTTACCATTCCAGCATATGTCTGGGTGGTTGGAGTCCCCAAGTAGGATGAGAGCTTGTGAGCATGAAGTCTCCTGTAGCTGGAAGAAGAAGGTTTCATTAGTTGGCTCTCCTTGATTGGGTGGCCTGTAGCATCCACCAACCACAAGGTTCCTGTTGGTATCTTGGTCTTTTTTTCTGATCTACAAGCTTTCAACCTGTTTGTGGCTACTCTTCAATGACAGCTCTTCACATTCTATCCCTTCCCTGACATACAGGGCAATGCCTCCACTCTTCCTTCCTGGTCTGTCCCTTCTAAATAGCCTGTAGTGATACTGGTGGATAAAAACTGGACATGAGTGAGAAATGTCCAGTATCCAAGGTGTAACTTGCAACCCAGAAAGCCAATTGTACCCTGGGCTGCATCAAAAGAAACATGGCCAGTGAGTAGATCAAGGGAGGTGATTGTACCTTTCTACTCCACTCTCATGAACCCTCCCCTGGAGTACTGCATCCAGCTGTAGGGTCCCAGAACTACAAGACAGACAGCGACCTGTTAGACTGGGTCCAGAGGAGGGTCATGAAAATAATCAAAGGTCTGGAACATCTTACTATGAAGAAAGGCTGAGAGAGTTATTCAGCCTGGAGAAGCGAAGGCTCGAGGGAGACATTAGTGCTACCTTTGAATACTCAAAATAAGCTTGTAATAAAGATGGAGATGTATTTTTTTTTACCGGGGTCTCTAGTGACAGCAGAAGAAGCAATGGTTTTAAACTAAAAGAAGGTAGATTTCAACTGGGCTTAAAGAATAAGTTTTTTATGATGATGGTGGTGAGACATTGGAACAGGTAGCCCAGTGGAGTTGTGGATACCCCATCATTCTAACTGTTCAAGGTCAGGTTGGATGGAGTTTTGTGCAAACTGATCTAGTGAAAGACGTCCCTACCTGTGCGTGGGGATATGTGTGGACTAGATGGTCTTTAAAGGTCCTTTCCAACCCAAATCATGCTATGATTCTATTTTTTTGCACAGGGTACAGTGCCTCATTAGGATTATGTTATTCACATAGAGGGCTGAATGAAAATTTGCTGTCAGCCTTCAGTCCATGCCTTTGTTTTTTCTTTTAGTGTACTTGGCTTTACAACCTTAATAACAATCTTCCAGCTTAGGGATTTCTATCTACATGTGTTGAAGTGTGTGTGCAAAATTCTAAATTGCTTTTCCTATTTTTCCTTTTCTTATTACTGGAGTACTTCCATATCTTTCCTTACTTCAGTAATCGACTTAACAATGCTTCCTGTGTGTACAGAAGAATGTTTGAAAGAATTTTGGTTACCTGGGTTATACATATTGTATACAAGTAAGCAGGGAAAACTTCAGAAAATATTTTACCCTTGGTATGGAGAGTGGTGGAATTTTGAGACAGAAAGAAACGCCTGTTTTACTTTCTCACAGCACTGATTATGAGAAGTCTCTCCATCATGTTTTTGTAGAATAATTATAACAACATAATGCAACTTGATTATGAGGCATTTTTCACCTATATAAAACCTACAGAAGCAGCTCCATCACTTTCTGTGCTAATTTTCTTTGCAGCAAGCTAAAGAGCAATTAGAAAAGGACAAAAGAGAGATGTTAAAGGCTTTCTTTCAACTAGTTCTCTATAGTGCTGAAGTCTCTGGAGATGTTCCACCAGCAACATAAGTTAAAGCCAGGCCACAAATACGTGATGTTGCATTCATTCCTTGTTGATTAGCTGTGGGAGACCTTTGCACCACACTGCTGTAATTCTATTTGTGTGCAGTGCAGAGTAGTCCATAAATTTTGAGTCAGAGGATCATTAGACGAAGTAGTTCCCTGTGTGTAACATAAATGATATGAATTTCACCCAGAGATTTCTGCATCAAACTCTGTTGTAAATTCTGAACTAAAAAAATGTTTTTTTGATAGACTTCTCAGTTCCTTGGCTTCAACATGGGACTTGTATTTTACATCAGCTTTCTGCTGATGTGGAAAGTTTGATCCCACACCTGGTGACTGTGAGTAGTGGGGAATTCTTACTTCCAACACATACTAAATACCTTATTTTTCCCGCAGGTATATCTACTATCTGAGGGGAACAAAGAATTGTCCAGAAAAAGATGACAACTTGTAATTATAAACAAAGTGTTCAGAATTGTTCCAAATAAAGTCAATCTGCTGGTAGTTCAGTGGAGACTGTCTACCAAAGTGGCAAGCTTTGCTCATTAAATAGCATCCAAGTGGTCTTCCAATGTGGAACAGCTTCAAGAGAACTTAGGTGATATTTCAGGATAGTGCTGTTAAGTTTAGCTTTGTATGCGGCATCCGTGCTGTAAAGGAATATAGGGAAAGATTATTCCAGGTTTATACATCAGGAGGAAAACACAATTCCCAACAGTACACATCTTTCTGTTTTTATACTATTTTTAAAAGGAATGCTGTATAGTCAGATTTTCTGGAATGATAGTTCAAAGCCTGTAACCTTTTTTATATCCGTGTATGGCTTCTATGGGAAGAAAAAGAACTTTTTAATATCACCAGACAGGTTCACTGTACCAGAATTAGAAACAGATTAAACACCATCAGCAGGATTTTTATATATAAAAAGAATTTCTGTACTTATATTTGGATGGCGGCAAGTTCTAATGCTGATACGAGATGTTAATAATCATTATTTGCAACTGAGATAGCTTCTGAAAGTATTGTTATTTTAAAACCAGCTGGGTTAACTGCTATTTAAAAATTTCTGCATATTATGTCTGTCTTTAGGCACACATTGTATAGATCTGTGTATATAAAATGTGTCATTTACATTTATATACATTTTATACACATGCTCATTTACTGTTTAATGGGCTAAGTAAATGAAATAGATGCCTTGCTGCTAATCAAACTGTAGTACTGAAAAGGACTTTCAGAATTTCAGTATTGATTCACTCTGTATTAAATGGAGATAAAAATGTTTCTCCGCAACAGCAGATAAGCATTTTTTTGACTACAGTTTAGTAAGGAATAATTACTAAGTGCAAAGGCTTTTCTCTACAGTTAATAATGTGGCAATCTTAACTGTTATGGTCATCACATGATTACTGATAAGTAATTTGATACAGCTGTATGTTATTTAATCTTTATAGGCTGGCAAAAGTTTGTTTGTTGTTTTTTTTCCCAATTACTTTTTGTAAGTATGAATAGCTAACTGGCATTCATTTCCTAAAAATTCAAGTGTATTATTTCATCTATACTGCATGACTTCATCCTGAATTGTGAAGCAGTGAAAGAGGACCCAATGGACTGTGTAAAAAATGCTAATAAAGAATGTATCCTGTTTTCATGTATAGGTAAGGTAGAAAGTCATCAGGCGCTAACTTTGCATCTATACAATGGTACAGCAAAGGTTTGTTAAGGGTTAAAAAATACAACTCTTAGTGTACCTTCAGCAGGTAGTTACGGTTTACACCACGACTCACCATAGACAATGCATTTCCTGAAAAGTTACCATTAAAAATCAACTTCTCTTCTTGTTCAGAGCATTAGTCTTGCTTTTCTAGAATGAAGACGGAGAACACTGTATAGTCAAATCTGATGGATTATAAAGTAAACCCACACTATATATGACTGCCAATGGAACTAATTACACCAATGTTTTATCCAAAAAGACTTCATTTAAATTAAACCTTGATTTACCTGTCCTATTTAAATTGCATAAGAATTCTCATATTTCTCATATTTTTTTTCTCATATTTTTTTCTCATATATTTTTCTCATATTTTTGATTAAAATAATGGAAAATCAATCTACATTTAAAGTAACCTATCTTAATGTATTTTTGCAGAACTGTCTTATAATTTCAAATTGTCACAATGCATTGAATGCCTAAGAAATAATCCTGCCTTATTTCAAGAGTGTTTCAAAATATCATTGTTTATATTTTGTCTGGATTTGTGTGATAATGTAGTGTTCATGCATACTTGGTGACATGAGAAATAGAGTATAATTAATTACTTACTCTGTTCCTCACTGTGTTCCTCTTAATGTATTTTTAACATTGTTAATTTTGAAGCAAATTTTGTGCCTGTTTTTGTGAATGTGAAAAAATAAAGATTACTTGTGGCCAGCAGAGGAGGGCAGACTTCTCTCCAGTAACTACAAGGTGAGAGATGGACTGGTGACATGTGGAGCTGCAACCACAAAGGCAAAGCAATGCAGGAAATTGGTGGTCTTTTCTGTTTCTTTTGTAGTGTTCACTGTGATTTTTTTCCACCTAGCTGCAACTGAACTGTCTTGCTGGCTGTTGTAGGAAAGAGCTGATGCATTTCACATGCAGGCCAATTAACTGCCACAGAAGACTTTTTATCTAAGCTGTTCAGTAATTTACAGTATTTGTACCTAAATCCTCTCTCCACTGAGATCAGGTTTCATTGTCTTCCACATTGTATGAAAAGCAACAAGTGGCAGTTCTGCCATGAATAATTTCTGCATGCTTAAATTCTGCATAGACAATATAGATAAAGCTTATTTAGGGAAATAGAAACCAAAAATAAATTGTTCCATATTATTCAGCCAATCATCACTACATTGGAGAGTGGGACCTACATCTCCTGAGTTCCAGACCAGAATTCTTCAAGGTGCATATCTTTTACTCTTGCATACTTGTAATATTTAATGTAAACTGTGCAAAAACTAAAGGAACAGGCACAGCTGTGCTTATTATTTAGCTAATTTAAAAAGATTCCACAAAGTTTGATGCTAACAATATTGAATCACTGTACTAAACTACAGATACCTTTTGATTATTCATGAGTTAATCTATATGGTGTTTTATGCAGGACTTTCCTTCCTTTTTCTTGGCTGCAGTGAAGTACCTGAGTTTATGTACTATTTTGCCTTCCATCATTCATACTTGCATCTACTTTCTGCAGTCATCCGATTGTAAGTACTTTCTCAGGATAAAGCACTGTGTGTGGCTAATTTACATAAGTTATGCTCTATTTGAATAACCTCCTAGTCCCCGGTCACATTCCTGAATAATTAAGTATTGACATTGGATCAAATAATTAGTTTTATTCTGATAAGGGAATTCCTGTTTACAGTGACGGAATAATATACTTAAAACCTATATTTCTTACAGTCATTGTAATGTAGAAATACTGCCTGATTATTGGTATTTCAGTCAAGAAATTTGACAACTAGCTCGTAAAATTATGGAATTATGTTAATTAAAGAAGAAAGACCAACAACATTCTTTGCTAAAAAAAAAAGAAAGCTTCTAGCACTGACTTTCCCAAACCAAACAATATACAAAATTTTAGCATGTATGAATTCTGTCCTGCTTTTAGGATGAGCTGGCAATTCTGAAAGATTGCATTTCAGGAAACACGAAAAGAGGAAACCACTTGAGAATGAATGTTTGGTTTTGACTGTATGAATTTGCCTTGCATTTGAATTTAAAAATATCTCAGCTGAAAGTTTCATTGTTCAGTTTGTCTAGATAGGTAACGGTAATTGGAAAGAAAGGTCTTATAGTTTTGTTTATTGACTTGCAGGAAGCTAAATCATATGAGAGCTTTCTGTTCAACTCTTCTCAACAGGAGACGGTGAGAATTGTAATGAGAAGACAAGTAATTTTAAAATATCTGACATTTGAGTTCCCAATTTCCTACCAAACTGAGAAGTTATATCTAAGAAAGTTTTGCTTCCATAATTGAACTACCTATCAACAGTCATATTTTGACCTAACCTCTTTCTTTCCTAGAACCACTGTGTTGGTAATTTCACTGATCACAGCATGTTCCCTGACTTAAGCTGTAACTGGACTTATTCAGTTTTACTAAAAATTCAGCTACTTACTGTAGCTTCAGCACTGCCTTTTGTCTGCCTCCATCTCCATTGGTGCAATGTAAGTAAATACAGATACTGTCGGGAGTTAACCTCAGCAGTGGAATCAGTAGTCTGCTGCACTCAAAATCTTGTTTACAAACAAAGAGAAAGCACACATTTTTATCTATGTATATATATGTATGTGCATATATAACATATATCCATGATTTTTTTTTAGATTAGTATAGATGAAATCATTATTAGTCTAGACCTGGTGCAGGAGAAGAAAGAATAATAATGCAGCTAAAATTGTTTTACAAACACTTCATATCTGCTCCTGATTTTGGGCAGATTATTCTCACCCTTTCACTGTTCCTCTGTGTTCCAAGGTCAGTGGTTTTGTTCTGGTAAGTTGTTACCGGGTGTTAGCAGTGTCTGAAGTCCTGTGCCAGGAGGAATAGGTTGTTCATATTGATGCTTCCTTCTTCCTCACTCTAAGTTCCATCACTCTGGATCACTTTTACACATTTGCTAACAGACTTCTACACCTTTGACATTTCTTCTTTGTTCTGCAGCTCCATGACGCATTTGGATTTATAATTTATGGTGTGTTTCACATGTTCTGGATACTGCTTCTTTGTTCTCTTAGCCGCCCCTCAACCCAGTTTTGTCCAGGTTTTCATTTTGTTGCTGGTCGTAGTTAAGTTGTTTATAGTCATCAATGAATCTAAGTGTATAGCTTCAAATCAAAAAGAATTTTGTTGGAATTAGTAGTAGTGGAAAGAAACAATCTCCATATCAACCTATCAAGCCATGCCCAACCACTGTGGTATCCAAGCTTTAATTCTCATTTTAAATTAATTCTTAACCTAACCTTTTATCACCTACTGTTTCAATCGCTTCAAGTTATTTCTGACTTGTTTTTGTCAGTCTATGAAAAGGAGAGAGCATACTTTTATGTAGGGAATAGACACATTACCTCAGGCTGTTTTCCAAGTTTTGTTCTTTGATTTTGTGTGTTTCTCTGTAGCTGCACTGTTCTTTTGTACATCTTAGAAAGATCTAGAGGGTATTCTTAGTTCTTCAGCCAAACATCCTTGGCAACAAGTTGAATCTTTTGTTTAATGAAGAAGAGTTACCCATCTTTATTGAATGTGTGCTTGTTTCTCTCCATGGGTCTCATTGCTATTTATCAAGACTGCACATTACAAATGTTCACTGTGTACTGGTTCAAAGAGAAAATACCAATACATTGAATTCATATAAGCTTAAAAAAACCAAGAAGAATTCTATCCTAAAACATTTCCATCATAACCTGTACAAGAAAATACAATGAAATTTAGACTGAAATTCTCTAATCATCTTTGTAGAACATACTGCATTTTTTCCCTAAAGCAAATGTGGTATTGCCTCTTACTAAAATGTGTTAATTGATGACAGTAATTATTCTACATGTTTGCTTCATTAACAAGTAAAATATTAAGCCTTAAGTGTCCTTAATGGTAGAGACTAACATCCTGTAGCTCTGACACATTTTTATGTACATACAAAGCCTTCAGATTTCTTGGGTGTTTTAATATTATTCTTTCATGTTTAAGGAAGTTTTTTGCAATTTTTTTTCCATTCAGTTTCAGAGAGAGGTGAAGATTATTGCTGTGTGTCACTGGGATGACGTAAATGGAGGGGGGAAGACTAGAATTCAAAGTAAATATTTTGAAAAGTCATTATCATGTTTGAGAGATGAACAGTATCAGTTCTTGTTAGGTAAGACAAGACAAAGGTAGTTTTGTAGCATATGGGAGAACTTAATAATAATTTGCATTCCTGTACAACTTTACATCTAGGGTTCTGAAGTGTTTTATAAGCATTAATGAACTAATTATCTTAGCATGTAAATAAGGTGAAGATTAAGATCCTCATCTTAGAGATGCAAAAGCTGTACGAAGAAACAGAGAAGCTAGCGATAGTTTAGCTCTTTTACCCATGGACCAGAACCCTGGTGCAAGTTTTTGTTGCGTGAAACATCTCACATCACGGATACGAATAGCAAGTTCCTGAGAATTTGTTGTGGACCTATGTAATTCCAGGCAGTAGGATCAAAGTCTCTTGATTTAAAGTCTCCAAGCTACTTTCAATCATTTGTTAGCAGTCCTGTCTGACTGGGGACAGCCCACTTGACTGGAGATTAGCAAATGTGACTCTCATCTACAAGAAGGGCTGGAAGGAAGATCTGGGGAACTACAGGCTTGTCATCCTGACCTTGGTGCTCAGGAAGGTTAGGAAGCAGATCATCTCAAGTGCCATCATGTGGCACGCACAGGATAACCAGGTAATCAGCCCTAGTCAGCATGGGCATAGGAATGGCAGGTCCTGCCTGACTAAAGCAATCTCCTTCTATGACAAGGTGACCCACTCTGTAGATGAGGAAAAGCCTGTAGATATTGTCTACCTAGACTTTAGAAAAGTCTTTGACACTGGGTAAAATATTGACCGGATGGCTGAGCCCAGAGAGCTGTGGTGAATGGAGTTAAATCCAGTTGGTCACAAGTGGTGTTCCCCAGGGCTCAGTGCTAGGGCTAGTTCTGTTTAAAATTTTATTGATGACCCAGATGAGGGAATTGAGTGCTCCCTCAGTATGTTTACTGACAACACCAAGTTGTGTGAGAGTTTTAATCTGTTTGAGGGAAGGAAGGCTTTCAGAGGGATCTGGACAGGCTGGCTTGATGGGTGAAGGCCAACTATATGGTGTTCAAAAAGGCCAAGTGTCAGGTCCTGCACTTAGGATACAACAACCCCATGCAATCATAGAATCATAGAATCGATTGGTTGGAAAATACCTTTGAGACCATTGAGTCCAACTGTGCCTGTCCGCTACTAAACTGTGTCCCTGAGTACTTCATCTACCCATCTTTTAAATCTTTTTTTCTTTGCTATCTAATCTGAACCTCTCCTGGTGCAATGTGAGGCCTTGCTACAGGCTTGGGGATGAACGGCTGGAAATCTGCCCGTTGGAAAAGGACCTGGGAGTGTTGGTTGGCAGCCAGCTGAATATGAGCCAGAAATGTGTGCAGGTGTCCGAGAAGGCAAATAGCATGCTTGCTTGTATCAAAAATGGTGTGACCAGCAAGAGTAGGGAAGTGACTGCCCCCTGTACTCAGTACTGGTGAGGCCAAACCTCAAATATTTTGTTCAGTTTTGGGCCCTCCAGACCAGAAAGACATTGAGGTACTGGAGCATGTCTGGAGAAGGGCAACTAAAATGATGAAGGGTGTAGAGTGCAAGTCCTACGAGGAGCGGCTGAGGGAACTGCGGTTATTTAAACTGGAGAAAAGAAGGTTGAGGGGAGACCTCGTCACTCCCTACAGCTACCTGAAAGGAGGTTGTAGTGAGGAGGATGTTTGTCTCTTCTCCTAAGTAACAAGTGCTTAGACAAGAGAAAATGGACTCAAGTTGTGCTAGAGGAGGTTTAGATTGGATATTAGGGAAAATTACTCCATGAAAAAGGTTATCAAGCACTGGAACAGGCTGCCCAGGGAAGTGATTGAGTCACAATCCCTGGACGTATTTAGAAGACCTGTAGATACGGTGCTTAAGGACATGGTTTAGTAGTGGACTTGGCAGGCTTAGATTAACAGTTGAACTTGATAATCTTAAAGGTTCTTTTCCAACCTAAACGATTCTGTGAATCTGTGACTCTTTGACTTGTGTTTTAGCAATTACATCATCTTTTTTCTCTCAAAATGGAGATGATGCATGAAACAGGAAAGTAAAATTGCAATTTCAGTTTCTGATCTTGGAAATTCACAGCTATTGCAGTATAGTGCCTTCCTCACACACACTTTACCCTCCTCATTTGGCTGTACTTTGTCCACTCAAGCTATTTATTATCATTCATTTCAGATCTGTGTAGTAAAAATCTTTCTGTGTAAGCATTTTTTTCTAAATGTTGGGGATGTTTTTTATTTGTTCACTTCTTACTAGGTATGTTTCTGATTCAAAAAATGCTTGTTCTGTTCTCTGCTGGTTGGAAAGCTGCAGGTGTTCTAAAACACCATCAGATGGACTCAAAACCCTGCTGACAGTTATACTCACTGAAATGTCAGGGATTTTATTAAAAAAATTTAGGTGCAAAACTAAGTTTCCTTAGCACACAATGAGGCAGGAAATTTTGTTTATGCCTACTAGAAATGTAAGTTAGGTATACAAATACTAACCCTCCAGCTGTTTTGGCTTTAATTTTACTTGCTAATACTGAGAGCAATGTCTTTTTAAGTTGTGGCTTTCTACAAAACCCTGTAAGCTTATTAGCCTGTCCCTCAGTTGCAAATGTAATAATGTTTTTTAAACACATTCATATTTTTGGTTTTCCTTTTTTATTCCAGATAGTCTGTTTTGCTTCCGGACTGTTAGACTTTCTACTTAATATGTATTACCCTGGAACATTCCATGAAAAATTTGTTTAATGTGAATTTTAACGTATTTCAGAGACTTAATAGGTATTAATAGAGCAATAATACCTACAGTAGCAGGCACAAAGTGGGTTTGTGTCTTAGCAGCTTGTAAATTACAGCCAATGTACTAAGGGCAAACACCATTAAGAGAGTATAATTTGAACATTAAAGAGATCATGTTTGCAATCAGGACATCTGCCAAAACCATACCCAAAGATGTAGAGGTCCTCGAGCACACTTCTTTTGCTGCATGCATTTATACAGCCCCCAATGTCTTCATCTGCCTAACTGAATTAAGTATTTTAAAGTACAGCCAGAAGGATAATTACTACAGGAACACCAGATACAAATACAACTTAAGTGGATGTAATGTTTGTAAAATGTGGTCTGCTGACCGCCTTGGATATAGAACTCTATGTACGTGAGTTGATGGAACAATTCCTGTCCCATACGGTGCCTCAGAGATAATCAAGATAATTGATTTGTTGCTTTGCTACTCTGTTTTCAATCTCTACCTGAAATTACATTGCCTTGAGTCGATCACCTAGATAAGAACAGATTTGAACTCAGTGTTGCTTCAAGAAGAAAATGATCTTCCTAGCTGGAGCTTAAGTGTGGCTGAAAATCAGAAGGGACAATCATTTGCAGTTTATACTTTCCCAGAGTTTCTGATAGTGTATCTGTTTTGAGATTTCTGTTAAGCGAAGGAAACTAGTCTTCCAAATGCTTTCTCTGACCCCTGTATGAACTGTTGTCATCTTCCCAACCCTGTTAATGTCCCCAAACACTTCAGAAAAATCCCAAACCCAGAACCTAATTCCATGTGGAGGAAGAATTTTTTGAAATGGTTCTGGTAAGAAGGGGTGATACTTGAAATGCAAGGTGACCTGTCTGTGTTGGACAATATGCTTAAAATGTGATCAAGGACAAGCAGATGCAGAACAATTAATCTTTAACACAAGTAGAATTTTATTTACATTAAGCCCTTGATTTGGCTGAAGCAGCTACCAAGAAGGGGCTGCTTTGCATCAGTTCTGATGGCAGATTTTGACACATGGCATCTATCAGTGGGGAACAATTTCTTTGAAGTCAAAAGAAATTGCTTCATGAGAGCTGGACATATCAGATCATTAACAGATCATAGATGGTAGGTGACAGCCACTGTTTATAAAATGTTTTCTCAAAGCAGTCACTGAGAATAGAAAGGCTTATTAAAAAGCTGTGGACTAGTCATCTATCTGGAGTAGACTAGAGACATCACAGGCTCAGCAACTGTTTCATGTCTAGCTCTGCAAGTCACAAGAGGCTTTAGGATTTGGCTTTCTTGGCATAAAGCTAAAATACTTGAGTTTACTCTCTAGGTGATTCAAACACTAATAATTTACTGCTTATATGTTTGAATCCTGCCTGTGATCATGTAAAATCTTTTCTTCCTTTCTGCAGGACTCTTGGATGTCTCCTACTCTGTTTTCTCCTGTTTCCTCTGCTCCTCTATTTCATTTATTTTTGTTGCTCTCTGACACTATTTTTTGCAGTGAGCTTGCAATTATTTTCACCAAAAGTGGGCTGGCTGCTCAGCTCTCTCACAAGGGCTCCACAATAGGTGAAAGCCATATACTCAAGCCACGTCTTTCCCACATTGAGGATTAAAGGGCAGGGCTGTTTTCAAGTTATGAGATACTGATGGACTTCAGCATTTCCAAGGAACCTTTCTCTTTCTTTAACAATGGCACTTTTAACATTAGTTTCATATATTTACATTACACTAAAGAACCAGCAAGGGCCTTTTGGCCCAAAGTAGGCATACCTCCACATTATACTTTGTTGAGTATATGAGGGCAGTTAGATCACCAGTTGCCAACTATACTACCAGTCTGACATTAGTCTTGAACACTGATAGTAGGGGACAGGAGAGGAAGAGTTATTTCAGTGACAGGATGTTTTCTGTAGGTGTTTTGCCTTTGGGCTTTGTTTCAAACTCCCGCTGTGTTTTTTTTGCTCTTCACCCTATTCACCAACCCTGTTTTTAAAGCTTATATAGATATCACAGCAACTTACCAGAGTGTGAGCCTGTCACTGCAGCTACGGTACAGCTTTGTGTGATTTGCAGAGAAAGCATCTTTATGTTGTATACACGCCTTGGCAGAGCAGACGTGTCAGTGGGGCACTGAAGCTGAATATTTGATTTGTAAATGACAAAAGTAGTATTTTCTGCTGTCCAGACAGCAAGAAAAAAAGAAAGAATTTCCATCCTTGAGGGTGTTGGACAAAGAACATCATATCGGCTTTTACTTACCACAGCAGGAGCTACCTGAGAGAAGCAGAAGCCTGAAGAGCAGACCACGGTAAGTCTTTTTCTGAGGTCTCTTCTGCCTCCAGTCAAAGGCTGCCACACCTGGGCTTTATTTATCAGCCACGAGTCCTTTCTTGTGTGCTGGAAGGACCAGCATCCTTACACAAAAAAAGTGCCTTGAATCTCTCTAAGGCTTTGTAGCCCTTTCAGATTTCCCCATGTTAATATTTGTATGTGACGCTAACTCACCCCATGAAGTCTGGTGACTGTTGGTTAAATTAGAATGATTTGAGAGAAACAAAATTAGACACTAAAGAAACATTCTTAAAGGAAGTGTTTTAAATGACTGAAAATATTGAAACTGCCGCTAAGCATAGCTGGAAAACTAATTTGAAGTTTCACTTGTTTCCCTTCTCAGAAATGGCACAGATTTGTCGGCCATGCTCTAATGTTAATGATTTAAGGAACTTCCACCCTGCTTTATAAATGGAATTCAATCCAGTCTTAAGGTTGAAAGGCAATTACTGGAACAGACATTTGACCACACAATTTTAAACTCTATATACATTGTGAAAATGCTAGGGAGAGAGCAAACTCAGAAGGAAATCCTAATGCAGGAACTGAATGGTAATCTTTATCTAATCACATAGGTCATAAAAGGCAGTAGGAGATGTTAGTAATGTTTTTGCACATTAAGAAGGCATCAGGTCAGGAAATGCAGAACTGGGTCTTATTGAAGCAACAAGACTGAGAATGTTGGAATCTGGTAAAGATGCGCATAAAATTAAAGAGAACTTTGAGAGTAGCAATGTTAAATGGCCATGATTATTACCCAGTTACATTTTTGAATGTGCTAGCAAAAAAAGCAAACTCTTGAAAACCTGGAACAAAACGAAGCATTTTAGACATAAAATTATGAATGATCTCTTCTTGATGTCAGCAGCTGGTGTTCTTCCAAAATTTTAGAAAAGCGATATTCTTGGTTGATATAAAATGATGGGAAAATTTAGCCGCTTCAGATGCTATTCTAGTTTAGATAATCTTGTTTGTGTATGCAAAGAACGGAAGAAATCTCAAGGAGAATAGTATTGATAATGACAATATTTTTACTTACCATGCCATTTATTTTTGTTCTCAATGTCATCTAACAGGTTCCATCACAGTTTTTCCTGTCTTTCAGTGTGGATCTCTCCTGGATCCTTCTCTTTTCCTTCCCCTTTATTACTATATGAAGTGTTAGACATCCTTGTCATAACAGAAGTATTGGACTGAGATGGAGCTATCTCTCTAACATACCTCTAAATTGTATTTCTTTGTTACTAGATTGTCTGAATTTCAGCTTGACGTCTTCACATTTGATTCATGAATGTTTGTTACTTAAAAAAGAAGAGTAAGGTGGAGAACAGAGAAAAGCTTCAACAGAAAGGGTGAAATAGAAACATCTATAGTCTGTTTTCTGTTCTTTAAGCCATGAAGCCACTTCTCAAATCATTTAATATAATGTTTGATCAGTGTTATTTTCAGGCGTTAATACTGCTCTTTTTAAGTAAGGGCTTCTGTGTTCATAGAGTTGTTTTAAAAGAACACTGATGGGTATACTTGCATGTGTGGACACTCCTTATTGCAGAACAGGAGACTATGATCTCCTTTGGTATAAAGTATCTGGAAAGCAATAGCTTTAACAATATCAATGTACACAAAAGCAATGAAATATTATCATATCCTCTAGTGTGTTTGCTAGTGCAACTGGTACAAGACACATTTTCCCTTTTTTATTTTTATAGGCCAATAGGTGCATTAGAATAATAGAAAATAAGTCTGGAAAGGATCTTGGGCTTGATTCTTTTGCCTCAAGGAAGAATCAGTGAGACCTGCTTAACTTCTTACTGATGACTGTGTATAGCCAATTATTTTTTGCAAGTTTCAGTCTCTGAAAGCAAAAAGCTCACTTGTTCTGGGACAAAGAAGTAGTAATCAGATAGATCTACTACCTGTAATGATTTATATTCACTCTCTTGCTCAAAACGAACTGGTGCTGGTAATTCACCTGCTGGCACCAAGTCTTGACAGCCAGCACTTATATTTTATTCTCACTCAAAGTTACAAAGACTCAGGCTGCTGCTGTCTGGGATTACTGAGACACTGCTGACTGTTGCTGTATAATATTTGCAATTATTCTGTCAAAATCCCTGAGGAGGTCATGGAACTTAGAAACATATATATTTTAAGACTTGAAATTTCATCGCTCCAGACGCTCTAGCCCATTATTTCACAATTGTTAATATTAGAATTTTTTTCTTGTTGTCTAACCTGAGTTTTCTCACTTTAAAGTTCAGATTAAACTCCTTATTTATTATCCTTTTCTCAATTAATATTGTAATATTTCTCTTTGCCAAAAATCTCTATATTCTTGCAATCTGCTTCTGTGTTCTTGGTCAACTTCAGGCAGAGAAGTTCTACTTAGTTTTTATTAAAACCCACTGCCTGAGAATATTCATGCATCTTACTTTCAATGGGAGTTTTGCCATTGGTTTCTCTGGAAAAAATTACTGAACTTTGCTGCCAAATCATTGTATTCTGGATATTAATGAGCCATTGAAATTTATTTTAACATGAAACGGTTGTTTAAAAAAAAAAAATCCCTCTCTTCTTACGTGTCCATATAGAGATTGTCTTGTATAAGGTAGAGAGTGACTTAAGCATCTGATATGTAATTAAAAATCAAGAGAAAGTTAGTGGCAGTAATCTTCAGCTTTTGAAATAATCTAAACCTCTAAATTTCTGTTTCACTTACATAAAAGGCTAAATCTTGCTTTCAGATTTATCATCTTCTGCAATGACATGATGAGTTAACCATACATATTATGTTGTACCTAATTGGTGCACTTATCTCTTGTCCTTTGCAGATTCTCTATAGATCGTCTGACACAGTTGTTTAGTTTTGCAAGCATCATTTCAACCTATTTGCAGATAAGTATGGGTCTGAGACTTCACATAATGCTGCTGTATTCTAACTACAGAAGCTATGGAAATGTGTTAGTTGGCCTTGCACATTTTGTTCTGGCATGGCTGGGTTGCCCACAAAGTATAGTGATTATAGAAACTTATAAACAAGGTCCACTCTTTTATTAAGGTAAAAATTGTTTAACGATTTTGTGTATGAATTCTAACACGGGATAGTTTTTAACATAAAACAATGCTTTAAATGCTGTTTGTGTTTTGGAGTAAATTAGCACATAGTTCTCAGGCAGTTCATGCAGCTATAGAACCTATTTAACTGGTGGACTGTTGGGCACAGACCATCTTTAAATTGATAACGTCATGGTCATTTCAGAGAAAAAGATCTTTAACATATGATCAGTGCTCTCCACAACCCTAGAACCTGAATGAAGATCAAAACTCAAGAAACTAAAGGGATATGAAAAGCGGGATGAAATACAATGTGCTATGTTAAATATTTGAGAATTCTTATGCCAAATAATTATTGATGAAATAATAAGACCAGACCTAGAATTCATCAGACAAAATCAGTTCTGAGTAGTCATGGGAAAATACCGTGTTGTTGCAAGTTTAAACTAGAGGTATAGTTAATACGGAGAATGCTCTACAGTTTTAAACACTGATGAGACAAGAAGTTGAACAAAAGTATACCAAAAATATAGGAAGATCTTGGTATAATATTTAGTCGAGAAAACACACCAAAAACTAGCTGAGCAGCGAGAATGGGGAAATCATCAGATTTTACAGGGAATAGCATAGGCCAGAGAACAGGCTGTCAGCACAGTAGCTTGAGATAAATGGAAGGTGAGAAATGGAAAAATCAGTCAGAGGAATGAGAAGAACAAACTAAGGCAGAATTAATGGGAATGTAGCAAAAAGTGACAAAATGAAACACGACATGGGAATGTGAACTGTGAAAGCTGATCGTACGTTATCAATGTGTGTTCCTTGGCACTACATAACTAATTTAAGTACATAGACTATCATTTTTTTTTTTGCTGTTTACTGTACTTCATAAATCAAGTTTGCTTCTGGTGATCTAGACCACAGTGAATTAAATTTTAAAACTTTATTTTGGATCAGAAAATTGTTTGTGTATGTTAGAATACGCTGTGTATACCCTAGAATACAAAGTAGTGTGGGTACTGTCCCTGTAGATCCTCAGAGGTCTCGCAACCTGAGCCTCAGAGGACTAGATTACATGTGGTTTGAAATGAGTTCTTTTTCTATTATAGTTTTTGCTGATTCCTTGGAAGGAGGTTAAATTTATTGTTCTTACTCCTGGAAATCTTTCAAGAAATTGTCATCAGAACTCCTACCCACCGTTCTTCAAATAATACACCTTACAGATGTCACTACAATGTCATTCTTATAAAATTAGTTCATCTTCAGGATAATTGTGCACCACAGGTTATACTTTTCACTGAATTTTTGAGATATCATTATTACCACATACAGCCAGGGATTTCAGCCCACATCTTATTCTTAGGTTCTTGCAAGGTATTGGGAAGGGTGAACTTAGAGCTGATCACCTATTTTTATAGACCTGCCATAACAAAAGTTTTATTTGTTGACATTGTAATTCACTATTTCCTGTTAGAATTTTATTAAATTTGCGTTAAATTTATTTGAAAACATAATCTCTAGTTTAATGACTTAATCCCTCAAATATCTGTTACAACATATGATTCTCCTTCATATCCGTTGGCATTTTTTAAGTCTTAACTTTAAGAAGATCTTCTGTGTTGTTTTTAATTTCAAATATGAACAGATGTTTTGTGCAGAAATATTTCTTTCCTTTTAGGCTCAATCTATCCCAAGCTTTCCCAAGTCACAATAAATTAAACCCTCTCTGTCCATTACTGTTTTCTGAACTCTGCCTGAGTTAACTCAACAGGATCTCTGCTCTTTATCTGTTCCTAGTTAAGGTACAAGAAGAACTACAGAAAAATGCTGTAACAGAGATCTTAGCCTTGAGCTGCCTGTTAGTGTCTCTGTTTTTGTCTTGAGCAACTCGCAAGGGCTGGAGAACGAGTCTTTCAAGGAGCGGATGAGGGAACTGGGGCTGTTTATCCCGGAGAAGAGGAGGCTGAAGGGAGACCTCATCACTCTCTACAGCTGTGGAGAGGTGGATGTTGGTCTGTTCTCCCAAGTGACAGGTGGTAGAACAAGAGGGAGTGGCCTCAAGCTGTGCCAGGGGAGGTTTAGATTGGACATCAGCAAAAATTTCTTCACAGAAATTGTTATCAAGCACTGGCACAGGCTCCCCAGGGCGGTGGTTGAGTCACCATCCCTGGAGGTGTTTAAAAGGTGGGTAGATGAGGTGCTTGGGGATATGATTTAGCAGTGAACAAGTATGGTTGGAGCTGATGATCTCAAAGGTCCTTTCCAACCTAATTATTCTATTATCAATGATTTCCCACCACCTTCGTCCTTGCTGCACTATGGTTTCTTCTTACATCCCAAGGAGTTAGAATTTTGTTGTCCTCTCCCCCAACCAGAGTTTCTGTTGCATCCATGTTTCCTATATTGGCTTGCTTGTTTCCAAGCCTCTGCTTCTGTACTCTTAGCATAATATACACGAGCAGAAAAGCCTGTAGTGGGGTGTCTTCCACCTGTGAGTTTTATGTAGCAGGTATGTTTTGCTGGCTGCCCAACTTGGGATGGGAGCCAACAATGGAGACATCATTTCTCAACTTGATTGTATTCATCATTCTCACAATAATTCCTAGATTACATGTTTTCTTCTTGGTCAGTTGCCAACTAGGTCAATGTAGTTCACCAGGAAGATGGAAACATACAGAAAGTGAACAGATAGAAAGCTCAGAATACTGTTGGGTGAACGTGGGAAAGCACTAGAAGATTGTGACAATTGAGATATGACACTCAAGAGTCAGCTGACAGTACAGGGTATCAAGCCAGGCAGGCAAGCTCATTTCTTAGCAGAAATGAAATAATATTTTTTTACGGGTGCTTTAGTGAAGCTTCTGTTAAAGTATTGGCAACAGCCCAAAATAAGTCTACTTTGAAGAGATTTAACTGCAACTGGTACAAATAATCCTTATGTAACAACTGAGTCAGTGCTTGAGGGAGGAGTACATGTTTTCACTTGTGTGTATAAGAAAGAAGGGAAAAGTCTCTTCACATTTTGCACACCCAGGAAAACATTCAGGATGTCAGTGCCTTGTTGCTTGTACTGAATTTTATTTGCAGAACTGCCTCAGAAGGTCTCTGTACAGTCAAAACTCTCATAATCAGTTTAAGATTGCTTCCCTGAAAACGTAACCTCTGAACTTGCAAGTTTTGTTTGCCAGGAGGTGATCGATGTATGGTCAGTTGAAATCTCTCTGACACATGGTTTATGGTTCTTCCACTGTGCTTCAGAGAAGCATTTTCATGTGTTACAAGCACTGTGCAACAGAGATAAGTCCAGCCCCACACTCCACAACAAGCTTGAAAAGGCACTTCTTCAGAAGGAAAAAGCAGATGATTCTAAGCTGTGATCTCGATCTACATCTCAGTCTTGAAACTCAAATCTATCCCTATTTTACATTCACTGACTCCTACAATAGCAGAAAAGATTTCTGTTTCTTCAGGACAAATGAGAGTCGATGGTTCATTTGCCTGGGTTTTCTTTTGAGAGCTCCTGACCTTAGCAAGCTTTTGCAATTTGCTCACAATAAAGCTTCACTTGCATGTGTGACCCTGTTGACTGCTGTCAGATCATCGCTGCCATTTGTCAATGCCTTTGACGCTTTGCTTCTGACTGTTTTGTGGTGAACTCGTTATTGAACTCCCCCTACTGCTGCGAAGAAATCTATGCACTGGGGAAACAACAGGCCAGGAAGGCAATAGTGATCAGAGTGCTGAAATGAGCTGTGACAACCACATAGCGTAATGGCTGTCCTCTGCTCCGGCTACCAGGATTGAGGAGCTTTGCAGTATCTAAGGAATTTTCCCCCCTGCAGAAGCAAAACACTGAAAGTGTACTGCCTTGGGACTCAAGACACTTAAGTTCTGTTTCTTTCTCTCCTCTTTCACTATTATTATTATTATTATTATTATTATTATTATTGCTAACATAAAACAGTATCATTAATATGTTTAACATTTCATGCATGCACACGGCATCAACTCGCCAAGACCTGCAAGCAGGCTTTTATAGTGATTGCTAATTGTTTTTCATTACAGAAATCTGAAGAACTGCTAGTCAAATTAATCACAACATAGCCTTTTAAATCTGATAGAATTCAATATTAACTAAATTTAATAAGCAAGAGGATGGATTGAGGCATTGCTAATAGGATACAGAATCTTTAAAATGTCCTCTGAAAATCAGTGTTGCTCACAGATGAGCAAGGTTGTTTCTCTGAATTGAATCTGGCAATATCATTGCAGTGTCTCTGGCAATATCTAGAGTGCATACATTTTTCAGTTCACTCCGATGAATCTTCATTATTCATATTTAGAGACTTGAGTGAAAACCTTGCATGGAAATTGAGATATAATTTGGGACGGTGCAGTGTAGCTGTGTAGTAGAACAGCTGGAAAGCTGAACCTCAGAGGCTGGAAGTACTTGCAGGATTTATAGGCCAGCCTATGACTGCAGACAGGCCACCTCCAGATTGATGGTGGAGGTAGGCTCAAGAGGACTAGAATGGTTGCAAAGACATGTCATCTTTGCTGTTGATCAGAGTACATAAAGGCCTGGGGAGATGGCAACTTCCCAGAAATGTTTGCAGTTCTTCTGTGAGTGAAAGGAGGTTCCCTTGGGTATCAGCTTAAGAAATTCTGTACACATTCCATCAGTTTGAGAAATAACCAAGAATAGTATGTACGAAGATAGCAAAGGAGTGAAAAGTAAGGTCCTTGTCAGCGAATATATTCTTTTTACAAAACAGTAATTCAAAATAGAGTTCCATAGGTATTGTTACTTCAGCTGTCATCACAGTATCTAAATAACTTCCGGCAATATGTTAATATATTTGAATAGTCTAAGTCAGGAGTGTTTTTTTCCTTCTTTCATAATCTTTTACTCCTGACAACTGAGTATAACTTTCTGTAAGGAAAATAGAAGTGCAGTTTGTGTAGAAAGTATATCTATTTTTTTGGTTTCCTTTAAATCATTATCTATACATATATGAATAAGTATAAAATATTATATATCGCTATATATGATAGTATATTATATACAATAATACATACATTATATGTTAGTATATTCTCTCTATATATTTATATGTAGCCTTTTTAAAGGCAATGATGAAGATATTCCTCAGGCTTTGAGAAGGAGATCTCATTTAAGGTAGTAATCAAATGCAATGGAAAATTTAATATATAGTACAAAGACAGCTCAGGAGCAAACGCCTAGTTAGGTGCACAATGAGTATCCTGACTGAGGTTGGATGCTTGTTGAAGGAAAGAAGAAAAATTATGCTTTGCTTCTAAGATGTGAATGATTCAAGACTTTAGAACTGCATGGAAAGAGTACAGCTTTGTGTGAATCTTGTACCTAAGCCAGTGAAAAAGAGGTGCTCTATGAGCATGGTTTGTCAATTCTTTAGCACAGCCTCCAAGAGAGGAAAACACTAGCTAGTACCAATGCTTTTACATTTCTTAAAACTTACTGTTCTTATCAAATGCTTTTCATGTTAAGAATAATGTAATATTTCTTCCTAAAGAAGTGAAGTATGTTATGAACAGGGATGCATAATTTCCTTCATGGGTGTCTGTTTAGGATATGAATGGGAAAACAAAGAATGATTCATGCTGTGGGATCTCAGTATGTATATGTTTGTGTATCTGTGTGCAACAGAGGCAAAACCAGGAGAAAAAAATCTGCAGGGGCTGGAAAGTGGCCAAGTTGGATGGGGGGATGTGTCAACTGCTTGTCTTGTGGTAGGGAAAATCTCTGAAATCCTGCAGTTCCCTAGGAGATCCACGAGTCTTCTACATCTGTGCATAGTCTTCTGCAAGCTGCACTTCATACAGCAAAACAGAAAGAGTCCCGAGTGTAACAGGAATCCAAACCCAGCTATCTCCAATTCTTCTGCTACAAACTCCAGTTGAAGAAGACAGCCAGATGTGGGTCAGAGTGTAACAGGAATCCAAACCCAGCTATCTCCAATTCTTCTGCTACAAACTCCAGTTGAAGAAGACAGCCAGATGTGGGTCAGAAAGGCACAAACTGAACACTGATTTTATTTATTGTTTCCTAAAATCTGCTTTCAAATGAATTAGAATTTCATTTAAGATATGAAACATTTCTTTTCTTTCCTAATACCCTACTCTGTCAGCAAAAACATACTGTAAGTACAGGCATGTGGGTGAATTTGCGTTGGGGTGAAAAGATGTTGGGTAGTTTCCCTGTGTTTATCCTCTTCTATACTTAATCTCTAAAGTTAAGAAATGAGTATTTATCTCAGCTTTAACTTGGGTTAGTTGCAAAGTATAGGAAGACAGATATTTGTATGATCTGATCCTCAGCATTGTGATAGGCTTATCAGCCAAGATCAGATACTGTCTCAAATACCTCACTGACTGATCTAAAATGTATAGAATTGCCCAATTTCACAGTCTATGGTAGATCTTAACTTGCTTGTGTTCTTAGTCTATCTAGATGTCATTGTGGAACAAAGCATGAAGAAGTGCAAAAAACGTGCTAGGAAACAGAAGGATAAATTAGAAAATCTACTGTTTATTTTTTAAATTTTGCTTTTAAGAAAATAAATGCAACATTACTGAAGGGCCTGATTCATTGGCTTTGCCTACTTCAGGAGTGTCAAGCTGAATATAAGTTCAGATGCATGACTTGAATATTGTATTTGAAAAAAAAAATCAACTGTAATATAGAAGTGGCCAAGCTGATTGTTTAGCTGCATGTGGCCTCCAGTGACAGGATTATATCATGCAAAGCAAAAAAGACTGACTGGCATGGAGTTCTTGGAAAATAAATGGATTTGTTGCTGTGGAAGCAGAGAAGGCAAGAGAGGCTGTAAAAATAGTATTTCCAAGCTGGCCGAGAAAGCCACCCTTAGGTCTGAGACCGTGCGTATATCATCTTGTGAGTTTTTTCGAACGTGTGAGACTCTGACGTATACTTGAAAGAGGTGAAGGGCTGGTCAGCTTTTTGTCAGAAAATTTGTTTTCCACACGTTGCTTAATTTCTCATTTTGGTAATGGATAGATTGTCTCACTCCTTCAATTTGCATTTCACTAATGTTTCTGTCCCTGTATATATCCACTCCTCAGGGTAAGCTGGAAGCTGTTTCTGTCAATAGTCTGCAAGCTTTGTGTTTTATTTGGGAAGAGGCCAAAGGTAATGAAGATTCTGCTGTGATAAGAGCCAGTTTCCAGGGAGGTGAGATACGTGTCTCCAATGAATTATCAGCCCCGTCTTTGAGTTTTTGTTTAGCTGTCTGCTCCACTTGTCTACCTTCTGGATAAGAGTAGACAGGCAAATTGGGTAATATCCTTACTCCATTCTCTAGAAGAAAATGTGAGAAGCTGCAGAACAATCTCAGCAGCTCTGCTTTCCAATGTGTCTCCTGCCTCATGTCACACTGCAATAGGATAGCCGTTCTATCCCTTTCTACAGTGTTAAGTCTTGAAAGGGAGGAGACAGCAACTCCACCAGGGACAGGATAAGGAACACAAGGCAGGAAGTGAAGAGATGAGACTGGGAATAAAAGTGGCGTGGAGGGTCTTTTTGCCTGGAAATTGCTTGGAAAGGGAATAAGGCTCTCTAAAAACGGCTAGAAGTAAATATTGCTCCTATCTTCATGAAAGAGAATCTGGAGAACTGCAGGCTGGTCAACATCATCTTAATTCCAGGAAATATGACGGAATGAATAATCCTGGAAACTATTTCTAGACAGTTGGAGGACAAGAAGGTGACTGAGAGATGTAAGCATAGTTTTAAAAAGAGAAAATTTTGCCTGACCAACCTGTTAGTCTTCTACAATGAGATGACTGGCTTGATGGGTTAGGGGAAAACATGGATAAACCCATGCATCGTTAATGTTGGAGGCCAACCGCTTGAAAAGCAGATTTTCAGAAAAGAGCACCAAGTTGAGCAGGAGATAGCAATGTGCCCCTATAGCAAAGGAGTCCAACAGGAACCTGAGCAGGATTAGGAGAAGTTTTACCAGCAGGCTGAGGAGGCAAAGAAAACTCCCCAGCACAGATGTTAGGAGCTGCCCCACCTCTTAAGCATCCAATCTAGTCTATTGTTTGAGACAGTATATCAGGAGAGTACTCTGGCTTACCCTCATTAGGCTGTCTGTGCATCCTCAGGCAGGTTGGTATAGCAGACTGTCCTCTTATGAGCTATATTTCCCATAACATAGATAAATCTTGTTCTTAATTATTCGTTTGGGCAGCATGAGCACAATTTCCATTGAATTAAACAGGGATCAGCTCTTGTCCATGAGGGGATATTTTAAAACCTCTTAATGCAATTAGAATCATATTAAGTTTGTAATGTCCATTGTCAGGACGTGAGAGCTAAAGAAAGTGCCAGAAGGAGGAACAAGTTGTGATAGTGGTGATTTGTCGTCTTTTCTTACTGCTGTCATCCTTTGTGTCCCTCAGTACTGGCATTTTGATTATTTAGTGTCACATGCCAAATACAATAATTATAACACAGTGGTAAGGAACTGTGAAGGTGAAATTTAGAGTCTTCATTATAGCAAAAATAATTAGGCATATTTTCTGTATTTTAGCCTGCAGCATTTTTTGTTTTGAATAGTGTCTCTCATCTTTCCTTGTGGTGATGATGTCATTGTATGATTAGGCATTAAAACCCACTTATTAAGGGAAATAAAATAAAAAAAGGAGATAAATGCCATTCTCCATTTCTCTATAAATAACGAGTAGCTAGGAAATCAGAATGTTTGTTTTGGCTTTTTCCCCATCTTTTAGAATACTTTTCATTGGTTTCTGATTAATATTTCTAAGTTGGAAGCTGAGAATAAATCAAGAAAAAAGATCATAACTGGGAGGATGCCAATCTGTCTGAAGGTAATTTGTCTGGTCTGTGAACAAAGGGGTTTATGGGTCATGACTAGTAATGGAATTCTTCGTGATCTTTTCCATTTGAACAGACAACTTAATGAATTCACATACAATATTCTGAATCCAAATAAGTGGTGGGTATCTGATCAGAAAAACATGCTTTTAGTGTTTTCTGAGTCACTGCCTCACGTTTGAGTATGATATAGCAATCACGTGAGACAGCATTCCAGTTAGAGAAGCATGAACCTGCTCATGGTTATTTTGCTCCCTATGGATCTTGCCTAAACTTTAGGATACGTATATTGATAGAGTTAAGAGTTTGTATCTGCTTTGATTCACCAGAAAAAATGATTTTGCCTCCCTACAGACCTCTAAAGTTCGCTTGATCCTACTCTTACTCTTTAGAATCTCCACTGTTCCTTACATTCTTTCTCCCCTAATACATAGTTTTTCACAAACTCTGAATTCATTAACATAATCCTCCCAAAGACCTTTGTGCTCTCCTTTCTAACCCATCACTCTTTAACCAGCTGTCATTAAGTTAAAATTACATTCACTTCATCATTCATAGCTCCTTAACTTGCAGCACATGTATTCATCAGCAGATGGAAGCAGGAAGAAAAATTGCCTTTGCTGCTAAGTTTCATTTCCCAAGGCAGACAGAGGCTATAGATCAGGAAGAAAGAAGTAGACTCAACAGGGAGACGCGCACAAACTTTGTTGTGCTGTAGAGGATGCTTGAACAACTGTAAATAAGCAAAGAGCAAGGCAGTTATTGCCTGATTGAAGAGGACAGAAGGCTTGCAGTGAGACTAGGAAAGAGCCCTTGGGTTATGGCAAACTGAGGTTAAAAGGAATTTCTGAGTAAGGTGAGTTTTGAAGATCACACATGCTCAGTTTTATCTCCAAATAACTCAGCCTTAGCCTTTGTCATTCTTTAACAAGTCATTGCAGATGTTTTCCTCGTTGGAAATCAAGCCAAGTGGTTCTATTTCTTTTGTGTGCAGAATACCTACATTTTATAATAATAATTTCCCAAAACGTGCAGTACTTTCTGAGTACTGGTCCATGATCAGTCCTGGGGACAGCTTCCTTTGCTGCTTAGTGTTGGCCAGTCTCAATGGTGTGTTTTTGTAGGACTAGGGATACCTACTACTCAGAGGCAGGGACAACACTGAGATGGTTGCGAAAACCCTTACCTTGTTCTTCACAATTTTAACTAAGCTTTTCTTAAAAATGTCAGGAGAAACTCAGAACTTCTGGCTTCTGCTCCACCTCTTTGCACCCATCTTGCTCCACAGTTACTGCCATTTGTCATACCTTTGGTACGGCAGAAACTCAAAACTTCCTTGACACAGTCTGCTCTGGATTCCTTTTGCTGAGCAGGTGACGTAGGTGCTTTGTGGTGGAGAAGCCCTATCTTACATAACAGAATGCTGGCTGGGTGATGTGATGACAACTCAGTTGCCACATAGGCATCTGGCAGCTAGGCTGCTCACTGGTGTTCATTTATATTCCGGGGCTGCTCTCCCCGTTGTGTTGGCATAACTTATTGCATAGGTGACTGAAAAAGCTTGAGGCTGAATACGTTTTCTACTCTGGTTTTCTGTCAGGCCTTCCCAACAATGGTGTGTCAGCCACACAAGGATGCAACAGGGCAACTGCTATGGGGAAGGGCTGTTCAGTCAACAGTGCTGTTGAATATACAGGTTGACCTGGCACTTAGTAAATAGTGATAGTGGAAAGAAGAGCATGGTTAGTATGTAGAATGCTATGAGAGTTGAAATGATTTTGGGCAGAAGGAAATGACACTGTGAGTTTGAGCTGTGCATGCAGAGTACACATGGTAGGAAATAGAGTGTTTGCAAGCGTGGAACATGGAAGACCTACTATCAATTGATTTTGTTACTTTCAAAGCCAGGTACAGGATTCAGTCAACCCACAATTACTATTTCCTCAAAATGGTTGACTACTTCAGTGCTTGGGCTAAGTAAAAGATACATACATGTGGATGTTTTTAGTAACATTTACTAATTTCTGAACTGTGAGAGTTCAATGAATGAAGATATGTCACACTAAAATGGGTGCATAAAGTTACATGAGATCGTGGGACAGAGATTAATGTTACCTCTCATTCAGTGAAGAACTTGCTAATAGGCCAGTCAAGTACAGCAAATAGCAGTTGGTCCCTTAAAATAACATTTTCTTTCTTAGTTTTAATCCTCTTCTTGTTATCTGTTGAGTAAAACGTAATGAATTTGATGAGCACTCAGAAAGAGTGTGGAATATTGATGGAGCTGAAGAACCTGAAAAGGGAGATTAGCTGAAAAAACTGTTAAGGTTAGCATGCTTCAACAAGAAGATGATTTGAAATGAGTCAGGGGTGCAAACAGTCAACCTTTCAGATGTGATCTGAACAGTAGAAGCTTATACAGGCTTTTCTTTAATTTCTTCACCTTCGTCTTTTATAAGCATTTGAAACCCGGTAGTTTATTTTGTACATTGGAAATAAATACTTCTCCATGCATTTCACTTTAACCTGCTTTGACCTGAAGGTGATTTTTTAAGGTAATTAATTAACACAAGATATTTCTCGCCCACAGATATGGTGAATCTTAAAGGAAAAGTTCTGAGATGCCTGACAGAATACCCAGCTCCGGTGTCAGGAACCTGCTAGCAGCTACAGTAGGTCAGCACAGAACAGTGTGAGCCTATTGAAGGGCTGGCACTGGAAACATTAGGACCAGATGAAGTATCCAGGGAGGCCTTATAGCTAAGAAGGCTACCCAGCATGTGGCAAGCCAGCAGAGAGCACTTCTGTGTCCCTGAGACTCAGATCACTTCTTTGAGAAATACGAAATTCTGTTGTAACACCACATTACAGGCACTCGTCCCACTGCTCTAGCAGTGGTGTGCCAGTGGAGAGCAGTGTCAGGAGCCCTCTTCTCTCTAGTTAATGTGAGTGAAAGGGGAGGTAATGCTGCATAGCAGAGCAGAGCTAACAGCTGAGATGAATCAGAGCAGTCAGTTTTAGCCTCCTAGGACAGACAGAAGTGCTTAGTTCTGCTTTCCCTAATACCTTCCCTCGCTGACTTAATTTCTTCTGTGTCTGATAAAGTGAGAATAGAATTAGATTATTTCTCACTGTTGTGCACTGGGGTATTCTAAGAGGAAGCCGTTATTGCTGGCACATAATTGCACTTTGCAGTTTTGCTGTCCCCAGTGTTTTGAAGGTGTGGCCAGATATGTTCTTCAGCTACCCATAACATCCCCGCTGAGGAAGCATGAAGATCAAGCACTTGCTGAGGAGTCACTGAGAAGCAACCAAGAGTATCTCCAAGTGCTAAAAGAGAAGTTTACAAAGTGGTGAAAGCAGCATCCCAAGAAGTGTGCTTTGGAGGAGTATGCAGTCTTTGTCACTGCAGTGGCTGGAAGAGTCCATTCATCGCTGAAGTTCAGAATGTTGCCTCAGGATTTGATCTAATAATAGAAAATAGTCCCAGATGATGGTCATGGCAGAAATTTGATTTCCAGCAGTCCTGCCATATCTATAAATTAAGCCATTAGCCTGCTACTGACAATTTCCTCCTGCCATTTGTAAGTAGCACAGAACGACAGACTGTAATGTAATACGATATTGAAAGTTTTGAAGTAGATTTAAATTTAAAATGGAAAATGAAATGGTCATCCTCTATGTAAGGGCTGATGTAATAGAAAAAAGTATTCCTCTTGCCTAATGAATTTACTGGGAAATATATTGCCAATTACGTTCAGCTTTCTTTGCTGAAAGTCACCAAATAACAGCCATGGTTATTTAAAGAGCTGCCAGCGCAGGGCAAATGTGAAGAAAGGAGTGGAAATGTAAAGGCACCTGTGAGCCTTGCAAATGCATTAAAAAGTGGAAATAGAGAGAAACAGCTGTGTTGCTGACAAAGATAGACTGAGTGTTAGAGAAACCATGTTTCAAATACCACCTTTACATAGGTAAATCCAGAGGTTTCTGGCAGGTGCTTCATGCCCTAAGTTAGCATTTCACTGATACAAAAAAGGCAGAAGGATATTTGAGACTCTAGTACTCTGTTGCCAGGATCCTCCACATCAAAACTTTGGGAAAATGGGTTTGGATTTTGCTTTGTTTCTTTTCAAACTGTATTTCTGGGTCATGTGTGTGTCTGTTGATACAATATTTGCAACATGAGACAAAACAGACTTTTTTCCCAGAAATAATTTCTGCAGTCCCTCAACAGCACTGAATGAGGTTTTCCTGGAAGATAATCTGCATATTATCGTGGAAAGGAGAATTATCTCCAGTAACTAGCATTCTGCAACAAAATGAACTGAGCTTATATAAGGTATGTAATTAGAGGTGAAAAGGAGTGCACATTCTGCTCTGCGATATCCCTCTGTTGGACTAGCTCTCTGTTAGAATGGTGTCATTAATCTCACAAGAGTTCTGCTGATAAAGGATGGATCTCTGAACCAAGCCCATGCATAACTGGTCCCGAACCCATAACTCATGTTTGTTCTTTATCTCTTAGACTATTGGACTTCTTGGTGTAAGCACTAGGTTTGATGGGCTAGGCAGGTTTGATTACTCTTGGCCAAGGTATTAAGCACAATACAAAAGACCCGCCATGAAAACAAATCACAAGAACAAAAATAGAACTGGTTGATCTAGGTTTACTTGCTGAGTGGCATTTCCATTATGAAGTTGCTGTAGCTTGAAAATGAAGCAACCATTAACGTAAAAACAGTCATTGTGATATTCAGTATAATGAAGTTTTTTACCTTACAGCTAAAATCAGTATCCTTGGATTACTCTATGGATGCAGATTTTGCATACAAGAGCAAAAGATTTTGACTCAACTTTCTAAGAGTTTCAAGGTCCTTATTTCTATGGAGAAAGCTGTGATCCTTTAATGGCTGTATTACTTCTCTAGAAATGGTCTGAGCTTTTTCTAAAATTCTTTTCCTGAACAACTTTTTTAAAAAAGCTTACTCATCTCAATCCTTTTCAGTCCTTGGGATACAAATGTGTTTGACAACTGTCTGCCATTGTAGGAAGAGGGCCTTTACCTTAATGAGTTTGGAATTCTTCAGTGTAATACTTAAGAAATAAGAGTTTTTCTATTACAGTGTTCAGACATGCAGAAAAAATAGTTCATCAGCTTTGATTTTTAGCTGGTCTTGGGCTGAATAATTCACCTTAAAAACAGCACTCAGATTGGTTTTCAAAGACTCAATTTTCAAACATTTCATGACTGTGTGAGGCATTTATTTCTGCTTTATTCATTCCAGCTCTGAGTGGCAGCGTTGCCTGAATGAATAACATCAGTGTTTGACCACGGCTGTGAGTCTGGGTTCTAACTCGTGAATAGCTTGGCAACATCACCGGTTTAGCTATTACCTCCTGCTTCTACATCTGTCTGTGAAGAACTGCTTTCCAGGGGAAGTATCTGACAAAGAAGACAAACACAAACATATGTGTAAGTGCAGGCAAGACGCTAGCAATACCACATTCACACAGAAGAGCACTGTGCACAAAATCCAGGTCAGGTGTTTGAAACTTAATGTTAATATATCACAGCACCTGGGCTAATATACCACATTACTGAACAGGTCTCTGTAGTGTAGGATCTGCACAGCTTTGAAGTTCTGCTTGCTTTTCTGATCTTGGAGGTGGATCTCTCTCAAGGACCTCTAGGCAGCATTTTGGTCGGATGCATGGAACTGTCCTAAGTGTTGCAACACTGGAAGTAAGGCTGTTTTTCTGGAGATGTGGGCTAAGTGGGAGCCTACATGCAGATGTGTATGTCATGGTGTTCACTGGGTTCATATCTCCTAGCTGCTTCTGCTTCTAAGTCTTCATATTAACAACAGCAGATTAACTTTCAGAAATGCTGACAATAAATTGTTCCTATTAACTTCAGTGGGAATAGTTCTGGAAAGAAGTTGGTGTTGACTAGTGCTTTCTAGATGCTAGAAGTCCCTGCGCATTCCTTGCTGCAGAGACATGCCAAGTTTGATTAATTATGCTAGAATAGTACAGGCCACGGTGCAGTAGAAGTAGCGTGTGTATATACGTCAAATTGCTAATGACAACCCTGCCTACACTTCATGTTGAAACAGTTTCAAGACATGTCAGAAAGAGGGGATATATAAGTAGCTGACAGTGAAGAAAGCAATGTGAAATTTAGGCAGTTGTCATTACAGCTTGCATCTAAAAAGCAAAATGAGATTACTGTGAGACTAGCTTATGAGTTGAAACTCATGAATTTGAACTAATATCTGAGTTGATAGGATCCTCACAGCACCCTCCCAATCTGCAGATGAAAGAAGAAATATTTCATGTTTTAGTATGGTGGTGCAACCAGGTGAGATCTTGATTAGAGACCCCTCCTTTTAAATGAATAAAAAGGAAAGAAGATGGACCCAAATGCATACATCTCATCCTCAGAATTATCCCAATATGGCAGAATCAGTGCAAAATTTCCAGATTATTTGCAGTACCTGAAGTATCGTGTTTTCATGTTCTAGTTCTTTGGATCTTGGAGATTTGAGTTTTCTTATCTGAATTCAGCTCAGAAATGTTTTTTGGTAATTAATTGGTTAATTGTTCTAGCTAAGGAGACATTAATCCAGAAGTTTCTCAGTAGTCTGTTTATATGAACTGAGCTTTCTCCAAAGCTTTGCATTAAAGCTTTGCAATGGCAAGAAAAAGTTTCTTCAGCATTCCACTGGCTATTTCAGCATGAGGAATATACCACCTCCATCATCCTCGGGATTCAATGTCCCTGCTCTGCCTTGAAATACTGAAAAATCCTGAAGTCATAAGAAACACAACCTAAGGAGAAATGCCACACAACAGGAGACCGTAAGTGATTAAAATGTCTTATATATTCATGTTACAGTCTCCACGGGGAAGCATTTGCTGTCCTTTGGAGGCAGTTTGATCACCTCCATATGGACTGCTGAAAATGTTACAGCCTGCAATTTAGCTCACTAAGAAATACAAGATGTTTTCTTCCATCTCTCCTGTAGATCCTTCTATCACCTGCCATCTTCCTCATGCCCTTCTAGAAACTGCCAAATTAGGAATGACAAAACACGCAAAAATGAATCATAGGTAGAAGTGACAGCTCAAAAATATCAAAATGTGCTGTAGGTGGGACTTGATTTAAAATGGAACATGAAAAAGAGCTGGAATTCTTTGAAAAAAAGAAGTGATATGCAGACAGTGGAGATCTGAAGGCTCTGAAAACCCTAGTGAGAAAAGAAAAGGCAAAAATAAACACAGCAAGGTAAACACAGCAGAGACCTGTGTAATTAAGCTGCCAGATGTGTTAGAATTTGCTGAACCAATTTGTTCCTGGACATTGGCTTATGTTTAAGTCAGACCTGTCCAAAAGTCTGGTTATTTCTACCTCTTTAAAGCTAGTATCAATTACGTTGGTTCACATTTGCTTCCACTTCACAGAGTTATATGCCTTCGGTGACTTGGCATTTACAATAAAAGACAGAATGTTGTTTCGTTTCTATTGTTGAAATAGCTAAAGCTGAGTCAGCTGTTTTATAATTTCACTAGGTTAACTTCTCATTCTTTGCAACTAAAGTGTTTTTATTCCTTAACCATGCCTGCAACCACTTACAGTGAAGTCTGTGAGCCAAAGCAATCTTATAAACTATGAAAATTGAATCTACTATGTGTGTTGAATCTGCTATGGTTACAAAGCCCTACTGCATGCCTAACTGCCTTTTTAAACATAAACATGGAATTACAGAAACTACCTATGTATGTCCATAGTGCAGCTGGCATTCAAAATATCCTTCTGGAGCATGCAGTACAACAATTGCACTTATTTCTCCTTTTTTAGGGCACGCTCTTAGACCTCATTTTGCTGAAATGACAAGTTTCAATTATTTCCTATAATGAAGCAAGGCTTCATTTGTGTCTTACAAGTGTTCAGGCTTTAGCCTTTAGCATAGAAGTGACCTAGATCTACACAAAACCCAACCTTTTTATATGTTTGTTTCATTACAAAGGCGCTTCATGGGAGAGACAGCTCCTGCCCCCGAGAGCTTGTTGTTTGCCTGCATGCCCAGAGATTGCTGAAGGATGCTGCTAACAGGTAAGGAAGATTCACAAAGTAGTAGTGAGATGGCTGTGGGCTCCGGAGTACATAACAGCCTTGAACATCCACATTTTTGAGGGCAAACTGAGATAGAAAACAGAAAATTACTTGTGAACAGAGATGTTTCTACATACACCCTTTCATGATCTCTTGATAATGGTAAGCAGTGGCATGTTGTGCCTCCCACCTTTAATTCTATGTCAAACAATGCATTGAAAATATCAGTGACATTTAGTATCTCTGGGGCATCTGGGTCAGCCCGGTGTCATTCAGCCAAAGTATTGTGAAGAAGGGGGGAATGAGGTTTTAAATTCTAGAGCAACTGATAAAAAACTGTCTTGATTTCCAAGAGTGTCATCTCAGGGCAGAACTGAGATCAGTTCTTCAATTCTGGAGAGATCAGAGCCAGGGAAGCAGAATTAGGTAAATATTCTGAAGGGTTATCCCATCTGTATGACTTGATAAGTCAACTTTCTCCTCTTTTTTTGATCTTAGAGAGTAATCTTATCTAGAGAACAAAAAGCCTTGGGCCAGTCTGAGGCAAGAGCTCACTGAATGAATCTGTACTCTCAAACATGATTCTGGTTCTAAGAAACATTAGTGCAGGCTTAGACAAACACTGTAAGGAGGTGCCAAAGCTTTCAGGGAAAATATAGATCTTTTCCAGCTCAGTTGGATCTACCTCAAGGAGCTTGAGCCAAAATCCAATGTCATTTTACACTGCTGGACTGGTCTGAACATGTATTCTCTTTGATTGTAGACCGGCACGTTAGCGCTGGTACCAGCATTCTCCTTTTATAAGGAAGGGAAGATGTTTGGGGGGGGGGTTAAAGTGTGATGGGTTTCTTGCAAGCATGCAACAAAATGTAAGTACTCTGCGAGGCTGATAACCTGTTGATGCTCTTGCGCTGCCTGTGTATAGATCCTTGTCTGCCCTTACCTCTGTGCTGTTTCTCATTCTGTCATTTGGCCAGGCCTTGTGACCCACTGCCTTGTGACACTGAAAGGGCTGTGCTGACAAGGCTTCACCATCTCCTTCCTGCTGGCAATGTCAAGCTTTGCAGATCCTTGGAAAAAAACCTCTTCCTGTAGGACCTTCATACCATCTATGTAGTTCTTTCTTTAAACTCTGCACAGGCCCCAGTAAGAGTCAAAATGGAGACATTTCAAATTTAAGTACTACTATGAAGATAAGCCAGCAGGCAGGTAGGAGCTACCATGCTATCTTCTTGCCTTTGTCTTTCTTTCCGTCTGCCATTATTCATGAGACTATCCAAACGAAAACTTGAGAGAAAAGGCACGCTGTGTGTGATTGGCCCGAGCAAGGCTTTATTACATTTGGCTGTGTAATTCCCCTTTGGTGACCTCACTTTCACTTGTGACAACATGTGTGAAACAGTAGGTTCAAGCAATGACATGGTGACAGGGCCACCTCAGGCTTTGTGTAGGAGAGTGTGAAGAGTTTAGCAATAGTGAATGGCTGTATAATGCACACACACACACATGTACATGCAAGTATGGATATTCCTCTACAGGAAATCCTTGAGAACTTTCCACCCTCTCTCTAAAATATCATAACTCACATTTTCTGCAAGTTTTTTTGCTAAGAGAAAGGTGTTAGCATTAATTCAAGCTTCTCTCTCTTTCCAGGTTTCCTGCTCTACTTCCCTGTCTGAAGCTAGGGAGGGACTTTGATGCCGAGATGTGACAGGATCAGGCCCTCCGTTGCAGTTACATGCTGGTGATTGGCATTTCGCCCAATCCCCTAAGGAGGGCTTGTGCACGCCTTCTTCAGAAGTGTATGGAGAGAGGGCAGAGCCCATGCTCTCTCATCCTCGCACAGCCTGAGCACAAAGCACCTCATTAGAAAATGGGTTTGTAACAGAAGAAGCTAGTGATATCTGGGAAGGTTTTGAAGTCTGTCTGATGGATTAAGTGATTGAGCTTTCTGTCTGTCTTTCCATTCATGCTGGCTGTCTTTTTTTGTCTATATGTTGGCCAAGAAGAAAATTGTGGTAGATTATTTAAGATGCTCAGCCCATCTTCTTTTTCAGAGGCTGGTGCAGCACATTTCCTTTCCTAGAAGTGATGTCTTCTGCAGATGGCACCAGTGTATGTGCTTTCAAAGCTTCATCCAATCATCAGCTGCGTTACTCTAGCATTATTTTTGCAAACAATGTCTCAAATATTCACATCTCCAAAAGCAGGGACATAGAAGGAACATTATGTGGATGGGTAACGAGTGTTGACCTTCTTAGTTTTTCCTGTCTTATCTAAAACAGACTCAGTAGTGATTTTTTTCTAAAACATGCATAGTTGTAATTAAGAGAAAAAAATGAGCTGTTAATAGGAAGCACACTATTTGCTTTAACAGTTCAAATACACCTGGGGCAGAGACTGCCATTTGTGATACATCCATATTAAACAGCATATGGGCAGACTTTTCTTTTCACAGTTGCCTTTATCGCTAAAAATGAGTATTGTTCTTACACAGATTATCCTCAGTTATGTCCAGTGATAAAGAGGAAAGGTACTTATCTGATGCTGCAAACGGGACATGCTGAGTACTCTTTGTGCCCTTTCACTGGACCTGTTAACACAAAATAGAAATGTGAACAATTAATATACTGAAATGGCTGTTGTGTAAATGACAATAGATGCTGGAGTTTAGAGGTTAATAGGAAGAACTATCAGATTCACTAGGGATTCACAGAGCTAATGTATGTGTGTAGATAAAGTTCCTTCAAGTCATGGTTGTGGCATACAGTTATAATCGCAGCTCTAGACAGTCGTGTGTCCTGATGTGTGTTTGATGTGTTAGTCCGGGCCTTTCGGGCGCATAAGTCAGTGCAACTCTATTGGCTTCAGAGCCTTACCAGTTTACATGATAACCTATTTCAGCAACCACTTTTGCTTTGTCTTGCATTCTATTTAGATATCATGATGGATTAACACCACCTGAGGACTTACAAAAGCAAATGTTGAAGGCAAAGAGCAGTAGCATTACAGGAGCATCTCACAATTAGGTAATGATAAACTCCGAGATCCATGAGAAATATTGTTTCCTTTGGAATTTTATGAGCCCCTAACCTCACCTTCAAAAGCTACGATCAGCTCTTTAACCACAATGCAATATTTGCATATACTCCTTTGTCCAATTTCAATATAGTGCAATCTTGCAGATAGAAAATATTATATTCAGGAGCTGCTTTTCTTTCGGAACATAACAGATGCAAACTCACCAGAACTGCTTAACAGAGAATTCTGTCAGTTCAAAGCAAGCTAATAGTTGAAGAAAATAGAAGTGAGTGGAAAAGAAAGGGAGGCAGCAGGTAAAACTCCTCCTGTTTTATGTTAGCTGGGCTGAAAACTGTAGTGGTTCAGGAGCTGTTTTATGGACAAGACAGCTACTATAAATTTGGGAACTTCTGCAAGAGGGGAAGGACAGAAAACAAGAACAACTTTACACTGAATTTTAATGTACTGCTGCATGTCTACCAGAGATCTTGGAAACACATTGCATTTTCCAGAAATTCCAGTCCCATCCCCACTGGATTTGCCATAATGTTGTTAGAACTTTTTCCTAAGAGAAACACTGCAAATGTCCGTAGAAGAAAAGGGTAAAAGTAGATCAGAGATCTGAAGCTTCAGCAAACCACTGCTAATATGCTAGAAGCACTAATGTATAAGGCTGAGCATTGTAGAATGGGTGTAGTATTACTTCAGCAAAATTTGACTTGTCATTCAAGTCATGGAAGTCCTGTAGGTTTCTCCAGATTCATTTTCTCTGACCTATCATCCTAATGTACATAAACACACACTTATCTCATTGCCCTTAGTTTAAAATACTCTTATAAAAATAAAGATCTTCCTTTTTACGAATTAGGAAGGATGAAGGCTCTTTGAAGAAATGAGGCATATTTAAACAAGCAGTTTACTTGCAAACCCGTCAGAAGAATCAGTGCCTTTAAATAGTTTTCAGTTCTCTGAGAGACTGGCTTCAACACAGAGATTGCTTCTGTGTTAATTTGGTGAAAGCCATATCTCCAACTCATGCTAACGGCATCTCAGCTCAGGTGGCTTCAGTGATTTCTGGGATAGAAATAGCATCTGACAGAACAGATGCTATTAAACATGAGTAAGAGTATTGGAATCTGTGACTGTATCAAGGTGAGAATCTTGATTGAAAGCCATTGAAAATGGATTAGGCTTTCACCGTCCTCTTCTGTGTTATCACTGATGGTTTTCTGCTAGCTACTGTGCTGCTTATTTCTGTCATTCTCCATGTTTCTCCTGCTGCATTAGCTTGCAGATTTAGCATTCTCTCTCTCCTTGTTTCAACTTTTCCTTTCCGAGATAATTAAGAGATGTTGAAAAGACTGTTTATTTAGTTTCATCTCAGTCTAGACATTCATGGAGAGCTGAATCACTGTGGAATATCTCAAAAAGATTCCTGTCTTCCTGAGCTATCCACTTTAATCCTGTATTTAAGGTGCCCAGATCTCTACTGTGGCTACCAGAAATTATTTTTATCAAGGCAGAAGTGAATAAGACTCCTATAGCCTGACACATTCAAAGAATACAATTGATTTCCACAAGAAAGCCTGATCCTCCAGCACTGAAAGCTCAAGTTCAAAGAAGTTTAAAATCTTTCTCAACTGTTCTTAGATTAAAGGATAGCTATGGGTGTGATAGATGGCTTATTCCCTGGAGAGCCAAAATGAACAAAAAGTACCCATTTAGGACAGTGCATTTGAAAGGGGCTTCACTCACTGAAAGCTTAGCAGCCATCAGCATATTCCATGGATCAGAAGGGGATGTAAATATGGTAAAGCTGGTTGAATGACTGTGCTCACTCAGAACAACTATCCAGCTAAACCATGTACCTCGCTACCAAAAATATCTACAAACAAACATCTAAGGAAGACCAAGAAATGCTAAGCACATGCAACACTTCCTCCTAAATCTCTCTCAGGCCTTAGCTTTTCCTGATTCATTGACTTTCTTGCTTGGATATGGTTTTTCAGTATGTGTAACTATTCTCACTATTTCTCTTCCATGCACTTCTGTAGTACCACTTTGAACCAATGTCAATATTTATTGACACCTGGTTTATGTGATCATTATTTGATCCTCTCCAGTTCTTAATAATCCATAATATTACAAACCTTTCATACCGTTGGATGATCCTTATTGGCTTTCTCACAACCTTCGCAAAGTCTGAAATATCTTCTCAGATGAGAGGAACAGAAATGCACATTAAATTCAAATGGTGGCCAAATAATGGATTTATATAGCCACAGAATAATGTTCCATTTTGTTCTGCATTTATTTTCTAACACTAAACTTTTGAGTTGCTTTGTTGACTACTAGTGAATATTGAACAGTTTTTTCAGTGCAGCCACCTACAAAAGAACCAGGACTTCCTCAGTGGTCATGACCAGTTTGAAGCCTATCATTTTATGTGTGAAGTTAAGATTTTTTTTTTCCCATGCTCATCACTCTGCATTCAACTGTACCAAATATTTTGTCATTCTATTACACATTTTACTCTCTTTCTCAGTTTTGCTCAAAGACTTTTTGCAGTCAGCTTTCAGCCTTGCTAGACTGATAAATGTAGTGTCATGAACAAATTTCTCATTCCACTATTCCACCCTTTCTAGGTTTTCTTATGACTATGTTGAACAGTAGAGATCCCAGAACTGACCCCTGAGAAATTCCTCTTGATCCCTCCCTCCAGTGAAAGAATTTATTGTTTCTTCTGTGTCCTGTTTTATAATCATGCAAGACCTTCGCTCTAGGAGATGCTTTTGGTGAAGGCCTTTGCCGAAGCCTTCAGGAATTATAAATAGGCTGTATTTCCCAGATAACCCTGCCCCAAGAGCTTGTTGATAGCTTCACAAAAAAAAAAAAAAAAAAAAGGCAGGATTATGGCTTTTTATATAAAATATCATGGACCTTATCAGTATGGAGTATTTATGGTACAATGCTTATGCAATTGCCTGCTAACTCCTTATACTTTCCATTAGTTTGTCCAATATGGACATCAGTCTGTTTTTCCTGTAATTCTCCACTGGGACCTCCACATCACATATGTTATCCTCCAGTCCTAAGTACCCAGACTGTTTTAAATGAAAGGTTACACAAGGCTCTCAGCAATTCAGCTATTTCATCCTTGAATTGCTGCAAAACTCTTGAGTGATTACCATCTGGTCTCGGCAATGTGTTACTGCTCTTTATATCATTTGCTCCCAAACTTCTTCTGTAGTGACTTCAGTTATCTTTTACAACCTGAACTAACCCAAGAGGCTCTCTTCATTCCTGAGAAGACCAGGACATTGAGTGACTAATGCTTTTCTGAAAGCATTCCTCTTACTGATGACATTTAGTTTGGGCTGGGCTATGGTTTGGTTATTTTGCCTCTGCTACCCAGTAATTGAATGTGTAAAAGACCTCTATAAAGGAAAGTAGTGTTGTAGTACAGAGATGGTCATTTGTCATCACCAGTTGTCAGAACTGGCTGTACTTGGAACACTGACTGAATTTTTTGCGTGGGAAATGCCATGAAGTCAGCAGTACCAGCACTGAAGTAGCCCACCTCCACCTAGTTAACCCCACCAGCACCTGATGTCCTGCCACAAACCCACAATTACTCTGTTAAAGTAGAGACATCAGCGAGCATTGCAGGGTTATGAAGCCGGAGCTACATACTGTATGATGGTGGTCCCAAGGAGTGCAGCTTGGCAAAATCATTCCTTGTCACAGCCTACCTACAGCCTTCAGAGAGAAGCACAGCACACAGGAGCAAGGTTGCTTGGAATGGCAGGGCATTATATATGATTCTTCATAAACGCAGTAATAAACAGCTTTTCTTACACTTAGAAGTACTTGGAAATCACCAAATTTTAAGGCAGGCATGGCATTTTCTTGCCTTATTCTGGTCTCAGTTTAGGCTGAGTCCTGGTGTTGAAGCAGTAGGCATTGTGTTTGGCCTACTCAGGGGGTTGAATTTGTGTATTGGTATCAGTTTGGGTCCATGGCTCTGGGTGCTTCAAACCTGGGGGGCAGGGAGAGGCTGGGGTGTGAGGCGTGTCAGGGTGCAGTAAGGACTGGCTGCACTTCCCCGAAGGCTGGTGTTGGCCTGAGGGAAAGTCTGCAAAGTGGCTTCACTTGCCAGATTTCTCCCTGGGTCAGCAGAGCCAATCCTCATGACTTCTAGGTGTCACAAAGGATTTTCTTCTTCTTTGCTTTCTAATAAATGAGAACACTTAGATGAGTTCATACTGTTCCTTCAAGCTTCTTTATTTCACTGTCTCTAAAGTGAGAAGATTATAGATCTTTTCCTGTCATTTTTCAACTCCATGCTGCTTTTGACTCTGGAAGTTGCGTAGGTGGAAGGCACTAAAAGCATCAAAACAAATCCCTGGAATACACAAGCAGACGTTTCTTAGGCATTTGCATGAGACTAATTTTATAATTTGTCAAGATGAGCCTTGAGAAAGCATCTTTCTCTGACCAAAAGCAGAGTAGTGTGAACTGAGACTTTTTTGGTCAAACAATAACAGTGGTAGATTACTTACTTAAGTCAGTTTTCATCCTTGAGTTAAAACATAGTGTTTAAGATAAGGCTTACTAACAGATAGGGTTTTGTTTGTTTCTTTGTTAATAACACATTACACTGAACTGATCTCATTTTATCAGTCCATGACTTCCATCAACCTATGAATAGTTTCATGTGTTAATGGGAGTTACTTAACAGTGGGCTGTGCTCTGAACTGTACTGAAATGTGTTTGCACTGTAGCAACTGCATAGAATATACAAATCTGTTTCAGATGTAGCATTATCTTCTAAAAAAGATAACCCTCTCCTGCTGTAAATAGTTAATAGTGAAAGGAGTGGTGAAAACCAGCAAGAAATTGCAGGAAGATTAACGCTAGACTAAAAGGCTAAAGGGCAGAGAGAGTGAAAGATGAAGAGATTTGAAAGAAAAAGAGAAATGACGGTAAGCTTGTCTAAGGGTCAGACCCCATCTCCCTGCCTTCAGCCACCTGAGATGTAGATGCACAGTTTGAAATGCTCTAGACCACTGGGAAA
The DNA here is from genome assembly GCF_017976375.1 of Cuculus canorus. Taxonomy (NCBI): domain Eukaryota; kingdom Metazoa; phylum Chordata; class Aves; order Cuculiformes; family Cuculidae; genus Cuculus; species Cuculus canorus. The sequence continues at coordinate 119,429,354 of NC_071402.1, forward strand.
ACGTGTCTTCAACTCCCATCTCAAGAGGGAATGAACTGCTCTTTTGGTTTTTATGTTCCAGGTAGACTGTGGAGGAAGGCTTGGGTACCTGACTGCCAGAGACAAACTCCAGAACTAGTCTAGCCTTGAGTGGGAATTTTGGGGTTCAGTTTTCAAAGAAGCAGCCACATGTGATAGTACGTGTAGGACATGATACTGATCTGAAGATACATTTTTCTTCTTGCAATCATCCTCTGTAAAGGTTTTGTAAATCCAAGATTTTGGATCATATCCTGATTTCATGTCTTGGATGGTTGGGAGAACACCTGCCAAAAAGTCAGGAATAGAGCATTCAGAGGCCTGAATTCCACTTTGGCAAGTTGGATGCTTTTGTTACTCTGAAACCTATCTCTTTTGCTTTAATTTCATAGTCCCACTTTTCTCTGTTACATAAAATACAATGACATCTGAGTTGTAGATGTGTTGCAAGGATTAATGAATTAAATTTCTGAGAATGCCATAGGAAATGTAGGAATGCTTTAGAAAAAAGTTCAGTCATTTCCTATATTACTGTAATTACCACGTTAATTAAACCAACCAATTAAAGTGATCTTGTAGTCTAATTTACAATCCCCTAATAGATCTCCTTTGATTTAGATCTCAAAGATTTCTTTATTTTACTTTATTTTCTTTGTCCTGATCTCTTGCCAAACTATAACACACGACCAGTTTTACACACACTCCAGTTTTTCGTAGGAGTCTTTCTATTGGGGGTAGATATAATGACCTATAGAGAGCATTTCCAAGCTTTTCCTATTTCCAGCTGCTGCTCACAAAATGGGCCAGCAATTTCTAAGTCCTTCCTTGCTCCTTCACTAGACTAAGCTTGGTACTCAGTATACTCTGAGTTCAGCCCTCTTTTTTTAAACAGCGAAAACCTCCTTGATGCCTAAGAGGCATGTGGAAAGTCTGCAGTGTATTTGCAGTGAAAAGAGATGGAGATACAGGTCACTCAGCATCTCCTTTTCTTATCCTTTCCCTCTCTCCTGCACCTAAAAGTTCTGAGGTTCCCTCCCATTGCCTCTTATGTAAAACTTCTCCTAAGCTTATAAAGAAGGAAAGGCTGGATAGGGCAAAAAAAAGAGAGCTGTTTGAAGAAAATGGTGCAGGAATATTGCAGAGTATATATATAAAAAAAAAATAAAAAATTGTAGATCAAATAAAAAGGATGAGGGGGATTTTTTTTTGCTTATAGACGTATTTTTTCCCCTTTTACTCATATATCCTTTTACTCATCACAGCAACAGGTTTTCGGCAATATTTCATTAGCATATTGGTCTTGCAGCAGCTATTATGGTAAGACTGAGATTGTTACCTGCTGGTATACAAAATTTTGTGGTTGAATTTATGTACAAATATTCTTTTATTTTGGCTCAGTATTCAGTGATTTTCAGACTTATTTCTTCCTGAGTCACCTTTCCCAATAGCTAATTTTGAGGTGACTTGATGAATACCCAGATCATAAACAGACATTGCTTACGTCCCACCATATGTTGGCCCAACTCTTCTTCAAGACTTACTCTGAATGTCATGTTGAAAATCCCAAATGCTGCATTGTAAACCCATTGAAAATATGATAACATCGACTGAAGAGTAGGTTCTACTATAAACTGTATGTTCACCAGTCCCTATTGAAGCTGGCTTCTCTGTGCTTCCAAATGATACTTCGAAGTTGATAATATCTGTGTTTCAAGCTACAGTTTAGCTAAGTAAAGGTCAGTTGAAAAGTTGATCCGTAAACATTTAATCCAAATGTGGTTTTATTTTAAGTGTCTTTGTCATATTTCAGCACTGTCCATTAAATTCAGTTTTAGTATTGGATCATGTTTTGGATTGCTATCAAGTGCACTTCAAACTGTTAAGAAATGCCACTCTTTACTACAGAACATTGATCTGAATTTCTAAAGTGACTCAGATGGAAAATGGGTTTGAAAAAATGGGCTATTAAGTAACTGAAAAGGCTCTCTCAGCAAATCAGAGAATCATTTTAACTATTCAGACTAGAGAGATATATGCCTACAATCACACACAATTGCATAGCTAATATTACACATACGATTGTGTAAAAATTCCAATTTGCCTTCCAGATTTGCTTATGTCTTTCATTAAGTCGGTCCACAAAGACATATAGCTGTTTGTATATTTTAGTAAAAGAAGCCTGCAAATCTGCTTGAAAAACAGAAAGGCAACTTCGAGTTTTCAGTGTGGTAATCTATTATATTGTTGATGCTTTTCTTAGAATCATAGAATCACCAGGTTGGAAAAGACCTCTTGGATCATCGAGTCCAACCATTCCTATCTGCCACTAAACCAAGTCCCTGAGCACCTCATCTACCCGTCTTTTAAGGTGTCTTCCTCATCTTTGTCATGAAAAGCAGAGTTTTATCTCTACTTTTAATCTCTGTATGTATCACAATGCGAGTCTTACTCAACGATGTTAAAATTTGGTGATTTCTTCCAAGCTTACATAAGGAAGAAGCAATTAGCATGCGTGTAGGAAGTCTTTTGTAAATAAGGACTTTGGCTGTGAGACCTGCCAGGGCAGGTGGCTTATGGTTTCTGGACACTTTCTATTCCTAGTGGGAAGGCTAGTGGGAACCCAGAGGGCAAGGTAACTGCAATGGCAATTGGGGGCTTCTTGTTGCCCAGGCTACTGCCCTGACAGTATGTGTGACACGGAACAATCTTAATGAGGAGGTAACGTCTACCTTATTCCTTGTCTCACATAATTTCTAAAGTAAAAGTGTTTTCCCTTACAGATCAAATCTAAAAATCCATATTTGATTTTGTCCTTTTTGTATATAAAGTGATCTACAAAAAATGGACAAAGCAGCACAAACCACCCTGTAGGAAACAAAAAGCAGTGGTAATGAAGAAAATTTAAAGGGTTTTCTGGGAAGTAATGCTCTTTCTAAGTGATAAATAAAATACGTCACTTTTCTTTACTCGCTGCATTCCATTATGTAGTTATGAATTATAAAAAGACTTTTGTGGCTCTCTGCACTTTCCTAAGAACACCACAGCCATTTTCATCCTTTTGTCTCTTAGAAAGAAGACTCTAAATACACTATCATCAGATACTTTCATATAAGGTTTAGTGATTAATGCTCCTTACTTTAACAAGTAGGAACAGATAGATGTCTCCTAATTTATTTCCAAATATTCCCAAAGAATGGCTATGGAGACACCCTCCAGATTTGCATTCAGAAGGTAAAGATCTGATAGTAAAAGAAAACTAAATTAGACCAGTGGAAACAGTGTCACTGTGTCTTAAATCCAAATCACCTACTGCCTTTCTATTTTACTTCTGTTGCTTGCTAGCTAAAGTAGGATTGACTTCTAACAGTCATTGTAACATGGCATTATAGTTATGACTGACAAAACACTCACATGGTAAAATCTTCTATTTCACTGCATAAAACTTCTCAGCAAAATTACACTTTGGGCTGAAATTACTTATTACTCCTCCCAGAAGTAATTAGATTTTTAGAAGTATTACAATGCTCTATGGTGGTGGTGAGAGAAATACATGGAAGAAAAGAGAAGAGAAGAGAAGAGAAGAGAAGAGAAGAGAAGAGAAGAAAAGAAAAGAAAAGAAAAGAAAAGAAAAGAAAAGAAAAAAAAGAAAAGAAAAGAAAAGAAAAGAAAAGAAAAGAAAAGAAAAGAAAAGAAAAGAAAAAGAAAAGAAATTACTTTGTTACATTCTTTGATTATTAAGAAACGACTAACAGTTACATTCTCAGACTTTTTTGATTTCATACCTAAGGAGCACAAGTGATTGTTCTGTGTTTGGAGAAGTTTCATTGGTTAGAAATATCAGCAGGAACTTGTCAATTCCTTTTGCCTTTCTGAGGCAACTGTGAGTCATTCTGCTAAAATATGTTCAGGGTATTTGTGAGTGTTACTGTTTGTGTTTGTGCAGGCAATGGAACACTCCATGTTCACAGAAAATTGTGTGACTAATAACATTATTTGCGACATTTTTGGAGTTCTGTTGGAAAAAAAAGGCTTCTCTTGCTTCCCTTCCGATAGATTATGAGCAGGAACCTAAATTCAACACCAAGCAGCAACAATTTAAAGCTGATTGTGATGGATATTTCTTTTCCTGTCCAATATGAATTGTATGTATAAATCTTAGAAAAAGAAATCAACACACCAATGAATGTTCATGTTCACATTAAAATTATAAGTAAACCAGTGGAAATGGGTAGGTAAATCATTCGTGAAATGAAGAATTTTTTTCATTATTACTTTCAGACTGCAGTGGAATTGAAAGCACATTCAAATGTAGCATATGAGAAGAAGTAGATTGTGTTCAGCTGTTCGTTTAGTTGGAGGCATGAATAAATTCATTGGTTGTTCCATCCCTTGGCTTTTCAAAGTCACAGATGTCGTCGGAATTGTGCCCAGGAATAACTGTGGTGCCAGTGAAATGATTCGTAGTACCACAAGAAGAGACTACTAATCTAGTAAGGTGAACAGGTGAGAAAAGTACTTGGGATGTCATTGGATTGCCTTTCTGACTGTGGCATTTTATTTCAAATCATGTAGTGCGTCTCTTGTTTATAAGGAGAGAATTTGAAAAAGTTTCAAAATAAAATCTAGCAGTAAAGCCTGCCAGACTTCCAAGTCTGTCCCTCCATTCTACCACAGTTGATAATAGTGCATCATAATAGCAATCCCTCAGAAACCTGGTATTCTGCTCTAGTAACTTCATGCCAAGTCTCAGTGGTCCAATAATCATGTGATTTACCCTCTATTCAATAAACACAGTGAAGTCTGTTCTACAGGCCAGACAATACCTGGAATAAAGGGAAACTGCAATCCCATTCTATCGCTTTGATGTTGTGCTAACCCCAGAAATGATAAGAAAAGCAGATCTCCATATTTTTAGCTTCTCACTTCCAAATCTAATGTAATATTCTTGAGCTTTAAAGTAACTATGAAAGCTCTGTTTGGCTATATATGTGAAAAGGAGGGACGTCAGTTGTGATTCCACAGAATTTCCCTTCAAGTCAAGGCTGATGTTTTCAGCTATGATAGTGATACAGTCTATGATCAGAAGGAGTTCTAGGAATCATGTTGCAGACCAGAGAGATTAGTAATCATTAGTAACCAGGAAAATTAATATTAAAGAAGTCCCTGTAATTTTACTGGGGAAAAGATAATAAGGAATTTTACCACAAGTGTCCTAATTTCTTTCACTGACCAGAAACAACCCCTGGTATCTCAAAAAAGAGAGCAGAAACATCAGAGAGGGGGTTAAAAAATGTTTCAGGAAAAGAATTTTTTTTTTTTTCATTTTAATGACCAATGTTTGAAATGTAGTGAAGTCGACGCAAGTACACCATACAAGAAGTACACCATAGCTTCTTCCATCCTTCACCCCTAGAGCAAAGTAGGTGTGGGTCATTAGTAGTAATTAAAAATGCAGTGAATTTTACCAAAAGCTGCAAAATCCACTTTTAAAACTATCACTCTGTTTGGAGTTTGCACTTTTGTGCCTTGTTCAATGAGATCTTAAAGGAGACCTACAAAAATTTATATTTTAATATTGCTACTTACTTTGTTCTGAACTCCTTATGAAACCAATGTCTCACTCCTCCACTCCTGCTCCAACAGAGTAGAATATAATGTTAGCTTCCTATTTTTCTAGCTCTGAAAAACCTAGGCTCACGGAGAATTACTAGTTTCCACTGAACCCTGAAACGTTGACAAGAGCTAACATATTTAACCTACGCACCGGTGAAGTCAGCGGGAGCAGCCAACTCTGCAAATGCAGCAATAGGCTAGCAAATTAGCTGTGGCAGATTCTGAAAGAATATCTTTTACATATCTTCTCCCCACATGCCCAGATTTGAATGTTTCTCTGAGTTATGGGATAAAATGAAACACCATGAAGTGAATTCAGCATCCCCTTAAATGGTCTTTGAACTCAAAGCATCATAAATAACAGCAGCAACAAGGTGGGTGCAGATGATTTTTCTTTCTTGGTCTACCCTCTGCTTTGGGGTACTTGCAGAGCTGGATCAAGATTTGTGTTAATAAGCATGGAAAAGCCTGCTGCTCACAATTTGGAGTATGCTAAGGAGTACTGAATGGTTCAGCCAGCTCTGGGTGGTGCAGGGTGGTGCAAGAACAAGGAGGACAGGGCTGCACTGAGCAATGTGACAAGTGTGACCTGCTGTCGGATTTACCAGAGAGTCTCACAATAACAAAAAATGTCATCCATGAAGCATAAAGTTTACAGATTTTCTGTTGGAATCAAGGTAATTCTGTTGGAATCCAGCTAATGCAGTCACATGGTGTCCAATAAAAGTTGTACTTATAGGCACATGCACTTGTTTGTCTCAATCCACAGTAATTTTTGAACCAAGTGTGTGATAGCACTCATACTTGAGAGAGAGAGACAAGTGTCTGGAAGACAATAAGAAGGAAGACACAGGACGATGCAAACACCCTGCCAGGAGTGCAGTGGGTATCCCACAGAGCAGAACCTCCTTGCCTTACACCTGTCACAGCCCTAAGCAGAATTTTAGCCAAAACTTGCCCCTTTCTACAGAGCAATATCAACCAGCTTCAAGACAACAATCTGTAGAAACCAGGCTTCTCCAGTCTCAGGATTCAGTAAACTACATCTTTTCTGTAGATATTCAAGCACAGAGTAACTCAAGGGAGGAAAAGTGTTTCCCCTTCTCTTTCCCTTTTGCACGCTCCATCAAGGTGTATCAGACCTGTCCTGTCATGGGGATGGCAGGGAGGCTGTGCATACTGCACAAGACCATCATGATGACTGCTTGTGATTTACCCTCTGCAGCTCTGATGCTCATGACTGCATGTGAATATATCACTCCCCAAGGGCAGAACCTCACTGTGGACAATTCCTCTAGACCCTCGGGTATGTGTGGGCATGATGCCCATAAGTAGTTCATCACAAGTTCATCCAGTGCCAGTGAGCTAGAAACTCAGGACCACAAAAGGTTATTTTTTCCCTCCTCCTCTCCTCCAGGTGAAATTCTGCTTGACATAATCCAGGCTACACTGAAGGCAATGCACTGAAATGTGCAATAGGTAATTTTCGCCTTGGCAGTGCACTGCAGACATAGCAATAGTATTTGAATACAAAGGGTGTGAAGCAGTAAAATATGCCAGATTTGAGTGTTTGACCAAGATACTAATAAAGCCGGCAGTGTTGGCAAGTGTGAGCTCACACAGCAAATGTATGCAGATGCCTTTTTTTCATATCAAAATTATCTTTTTATTCTCCATGAAACAGGGGAAGAAGCTGTCAGCCTTTTCAAACCACTAACATTTGGATTTAAGAGCATGCCATCCATAGTTTTGTGTGAGGAGGACTGCCATCACTAGCCTTGCTACTGCTAAAATTAACTGACATCTTAGGTCACATAAGCTGGTTGTTCCCAAATGTCAAGTCACTTACAGCAAAGAGAACGTTAATGGGATATTTCTCAGAATAGGTATTAAGTATGGGAAACACTGGAGCAAAGAAACACGTTTGAAAGCCATCTAAGTACCTTAGGCACCAGCCAGAGCATTCTGTAACGGGAAGCTGGTGAGATGCACAGTTCTGCAGAGGGAGCTGTGAAAGTCATTTCTCCATCCTGAACACTTAGTATTACCTTCCATTCCCAGCACAAGGAACACTTATTCCTTAGTTTGTTCAAAAAATATATTCTTGACTCAGCTTTCCCACCAACCCATCTGTAATGTAACCTTATGGCTGCAGACATTTCTTTCCAACCCCAGAAAGCAAATGGCTTTCTCCCACCCCAGTACATTAAACAATAATATAAGAAGTGAAATATTGCACAATAAGAACTGGTTTGTGATTCAGAAATGGAGCCCCAGACTAATCAGCCCCTAACTGGATTTACTGAGATCAGAATCAAGTAAAAAGGAAGGGAAATGCAAGCTGTGCTTAAGACTGGTATTTTATGTTTTTATGTTACAGAATTACAATAAAAGCAAATCAACCAGGACACACATCTACCTGTGAAGTGTCACGTGCCTGTGGAGCCTTTTTAAGAAGCAGATTGAAAGGGATTGGGGAAATCTGGGATCTGTCCTGTACGTGCCCACAAAGAGACCACTGAAATAGATTTGCATGACAGCTCCTCTTCTGTGCAAAAGGCGTATTAGGTTTCAGATCTGGTATCTGAATCACACCTGGGCAGTTCACCTCTCCCCACTCACAATCCTCATCCTTCCATAGTAAGAGGAAACAATGAGAGATCAAACACAAAAAAAGCCCCAAACTTCACCCTTTCTGATGTTTGCCAAATAGATTACAAGCCCATTATTGGTTTTTTTTTGTCATGTCCCCTTGCCTACCCGTCCACCACCAGTTATCCCAATCAAAGTTAATACATTCTGACTAATATCTATGTTTACATAGGAATGACTTAGTGTTTCTGAGGAGCACATGCATTAGGCAACATTGAACGTAAAAAGTTTAACAAGGTCTGCAGACATAAAAATGGATGTCCTAATAAGCCAATTGCCTTGGGGAATGCAGGCACGTCTCTGTAATTGGGGGAGCCAGACTTAAACACCATCTGTCCAAGTACAACTCCAATTATTGGAACCACTTATCTGCAAACCTCAAGAGATACGACCAAATTTTAAACATCAGATGATGTAGGGTAAGTAAGTACTGGATACTCAGCATTGTGCACTAGGCATTTTTTTTAATTTGACCAGTCATGGCTTAAACTTAAATCCATTGTTAGTGCAACCAAGGGTTTTTTTCTCACAGGAGTATAAAAAGGTGAATTTTTATTAACTTCACTGCTGCAATTTTTTCCTTCCTTAGTCTAAAAGCCCGTTATTGGGAATTGTGGATAAGAAAGGGCACTGCTTTAATAAACTGACTGGCAAGTCCTAAGCAAAGCTGGCCTTTTTGAAGCCACGTTTTATAGCTGAGATGGACTGTGATTCCACTCATTCATCCATAAACACAGTAATTAACTGTATTACAGTGATGGTTTCATTATGCTTCTGTTTAAACTGTGAATGCTGCTGTGTTTCTAGAAGACACCAATGAAGGCAGGAGCTGTAGATGTTGCTCCAGAAATAAACAAGCCATGAAATGTCTCCAACTCTCTCTCTCATAAATCCCTCTTTTCTGCATTCTCCAGGATCTTTGGCAGAATTTTACACCTTTTCCACCTCCAGGTAAGGAGAGGCCTCTCAAATGTTTGGTCTGTTGCTTCAGGCTGAGAGGCAGAAGTTAAAAACAGCAAAGAAAGTGGTGTGTCTCTGGGGAGTCCTCACATCTACTACAGAATAATAACGGAATGGTACCAGGTACGTGCCACCAGTGTCTTTTATTGCCACTTTTTCCCAAAGAATCTATTTGCCACATCATCTCTGTCATCCAAAGAGAGCACGTCTGATTCTAACACAGCTTGCTTTATTGTATTCAGTTAGCTTTCCACAGCCACTATTTTATTTCATTTTTCTGATCTGCCTCTTCTTCCTGGTCCATATTTTCTGTCTATATACCTTAACTAAGGCCCAGCCTCCTCATTACTGATCTCAGCATTGTGTATGACATTATGACAATTTTATACACACACATTTTCACATGGTTTTCTTCCCTTTCTTGTCGGCAATTATGAGCTGTCATTAAAGGCATGAGAAATGGTTACCATGTTGTTACAATTTTACACTGACAGGTAATTTAAAGGGTGGTGGAATAAGGGTGGTGGAAGAACATAAAGACTCAAAAATTCAGTGTGGAAGAGGAGAAAGGGGAAAAGGATGAATTAGAGGAAGCATATCAAGAGCAGGAAAATGTACTTCCCAGGCTCATGATTCCAGTGGATTCTCTGGTACAGGGAGCCTTTGTCAATTTTCTAGTCACAGACATATTTGGGAAACGGGAAGGAAGTGCCAGCAGAGTTGTCTCTAGATAATCAGCTAGATCATAACATAAGCAAAATCAGCTATGGTCATATCATGTGGATGTACATAAATGCATATTTGTGGTACATACACACAGGCTTTCCGCATAGTAGTTATAATTGTCACTGGTTTATGTAATGTTACAGCTCTCTCACTATATTGTGATAAATACTGTTTTCTTGCATAGAAACCTAAAAAGCCATAAACACAGTGGTATAATATTGCCTATCGCAGCCTACATCAGTGTTCTAAAATTCTTGCCCAGTCGGTTCCAGACATTTCTCTGTTCAACTGAAGAGAGAGTAATGCCCATGAAGAAAGGATTCTTTCCATCCTGAGACAGGTGGAAACCACCTGTGTTTGGTAGAGACGTGGCCTACAGAGTCAATATAGTTAATTGGTTAAGACCAAGCCTAATTTTTAGGCAGCTACAGTTACTTTAGATAAGATTAAGGCTACCCACTGAAGATGTGAAATAGATAGAGCACGAAGCACTGAGCCAGCACCAGGAAGGAGGACTTGCCAGACCTAGTGGCAGATTCAGGATGCAGTTAGTGTGTCCAAGCCAATCAATCCTGCTTGCTGGCATGGCAGAAAGAGTTTGTTCATGTGTGACAGAGGTTCTGCTGAGGACTCTGTTGAGCAAAGAATGAACAGGATCGCAGTAGCTGATAGATACCATCTAAGCAACAGTATCTGCCAGCAGTGGATTTATGGCAACAGCTCTAATTGTTTTTACTGAGAGAAATCTTCCTGGTAAATAAGCCTTTAAATTGGTTGCTTGATCCTAGTTGTTATCAGAATTTATTTGTTTGCCATGGCAAGCAAATTCTGCATCAACAAGGGCAAAGATATGTAAAAAGGGACTCCACTTAAAAAAACTAAGGATAATGCAGTCAAGAGCAACAAAGTGTGTAATTTCTGTCATGTAGCTCTGCCTCCTGAAGCCTCTTTCTCCACAAATGAGTTGACTATCCTTTGCTGTGGAAGCTTATTTACTGAGACCATTCTCTGCCCTACACTGGGTTCTCACAGGAACTTTATGCAGAATAGAAAGAAACATACAATTCTATGTTTGTGCCATAGTATAAAATGTAATGAAAATGTCTGTTGTGATATAAATCTAGATTCTAACAGGGCTTTCTTTTTCTTCCTGTAGTGCCCAGACCGTTTCTGCAATATCAGCTGGAGGAGATATCAAAACCTTCACTAAAAACAGAGATGAGATTCCTATCATTCAAATGTACTCATGTATTGGTCTAAAATTGTTACATCCTAGGCCTAAATCTGAGCATGATCTCGTTTCTGCTGAGGAAACATTGACCATTCTATTACACAGGGATACCTGGAAGACTTTCAGCATGAGCTCTTTAGAAAGTTTTGTAGTGGGAGAGGTTATTGCTGTGGAGAATTAGATGGAAATTAGGAAAGATAATACACTGATGTGTCTTGACACTCAGGACAATTATAAACATATAATTCTTATGCTCGGTCTTTTCAGGGAGTGCATTGTAAAAGCAGCCATTCATCTTGATAGTCTCCTATCTCTGGAATTGAATGCGGAAAAAGCTAAAAAAGAGCAGTAGTGGAAAAATTTGATAAAACAGTTAGCAAAAAGATATCCTGTAAGAGGAGAAGGAGATTTTGCCTAAGCCTAAGGTGTATTGCATACCTTCACACAGGCAGACTGCTACCAGAGGTAAGTCAAGAATACCATTCCTAAGTAAGTGTGAAATAGAGTCATGGGATGTTAACAGTCTAGTGTGTTGATTAACAGGCAAGGACTTCATTAGAGGTGTAAACAAAATCATTTATTGAGTGAAAGTACAGAGCTTTTACACCCTAATCTGCTTCATTAGTAGCTACCCCGGTAAAATTCCCACTATATGACTTCACAGAGATAAAGACAAAAACTGCAGCTAGAGATGTATACCTTATCTCCTTGTTATGTTTTCTGCTTCTTCTCCCACACTTCACCAGCATTCCACAAGTACTGCTTAATTATTCAAGGGCTTTAAGCTAGCTAGCAAGCTTCAGACCAACGTACATTTGGTCTGTGCTCACTGTTGACATTATAGGCATACCAGCACAGCGGCCACCTGCAACAGCACACACACCACAGTGGAGCCTTTAAGTGTGTACACTTTAGGTACAAAGCCTTTTCTTGTCAAATTCAAACCCAAACGTTCTTTCTCCCATATCTCCCCCTTTTCTGTTTATAATCATAACAGCCTATCAATTGCTCGTTGTACAATTTGCAGAAAACAAGGCAAACATAACTATGCAAAAGAAGATACAGATACAGAGTGAGGCTACTTTGACTAAAGCTTTCAGCCAAGCCGCTAATTCCAAGCCACAATACAGTATTTAGTAAGTTTACTAACCCAAAGAAACTATCATCCATTTCTAACTTCTGCGTTCTATCCATGAGTATTGATATAGACTTATGAATTGGCCGAGAATAATCACTTAAATTCATGCAACACATTCCCTCAAATTCCTCACATTCATGTCCATGCCCTAGCAACAGAAAGTCGATTGCAGCACGATTCTGTAATGTTGCGTGTCTCACAGAATCGATGTCATTTGCCAGTTTTGTCAAGATCTCCGAAGCCATGTTCACCAACGTGCCATTCTGTTCAGCTACATCAGTGCCTTTGCTGCTGCTGTGTGTGGAAGCAATAGGTTTGCTGCAATCATCTCTCCTCGAATCCATAGCTGGATGTTGTCGTTGCAGTTACTGGCAAATGCATGCAAAGATCGCCTTGCTCTCTGGTGGCTCAAAACAGAATGATTAAATATCATGGGTGTATTAGATGTAAGCATAGCTAATCTTGATAAAGCACACGGTCCTCCCATAATGCTTGATGATAAACCTACCCAAGCCCGATCAACACATAAAAGAAACACTCCTGGTGGAAGTTGTCTAGGCTTCACATCCCCAAGGAGTGTTGGTAAGGTCTTATTACACCATAAACTTGCATTTTTATAAGAGTCATTCTCTGCATCAACATTGTTAAATGATTGACAATTATGCTGACTCCAATCACCTGTATATGAACTATAATTGAAATTCATACAGTAACTCATTTTTACCCAACCTAAAATCTCTAATTTTGTAGCTCTTCTTTCGACTCTAGTAGCTGATACGTATTGTGCCCTATGGTTTGCAAGCATTTCTCTTTCGTGTTGCTTCCATCAAAGCAAGTTGTAGGATTCCAACCCTTAACTATTCCAACTATGTCATCAAGAGGAAGTGCTACTAAACAAGTATAAAGTGGTTGTTTCGGTTGAGCCATAGTCACACAGAAATGTGTTTGATTCAAAGTTTTTGCTAAGGATACCCAAATATAGTTACTGTGGATGGGAAGAATCAAATCTTTGCTTATCCCTCAGCATTATGCTGTTCATGTTAGTATTGCTGTCATCTTTACCATGATTACCCTCTCTGTTTAAATATGGATGGACGCACATTCTTGGATAAGGAAAATGAGGAAATCAAAATTGAAAAATGAGAAAGGAGTCAAAGAAAGTTTTATTTTTACTTTCACATGCAGGTTGAATCAACCTACCATGTAATTTTATGTCAGAAGGAAACTCTGTAAGTTAACAGCCCACTCCATCTTTAATAACTGATCAAATAATATACTGCTGAATAGCAAGAAGTTTGGAAGAAATCTTAATAACATCAGGTTATTGAACCAGTGAAATGAAAGAACATGACAGACCTCTCCTTGCAAGGTGTCCAATTACATTTACATTATTGCTGACTGAAGAGGGAGGGGAAGGGGAAGGAGTGGAGCACAGTCCTGGGCTTTTATTTCATGAAGAAAAGCACAGAGCCAAATCCAAACAGATATTATGGACCTGTGGCACAATGTGCACCTACAGCTCTTTCTTTTAATCTTTGATTACCTAGATCTGTTTGTCAGGTTTCTATCTTTTTTTTTCTAGAGGATTCTGAAGAGCAGCCTTTTAGCTTCTGCTATTGTTAACCAGTTTTCCATCACAAGTTGAAATAGCAATTGGCCCAGGAGACCAGAACAGAGATACTATCTCAACAGACAAAGATGGATCTTGAGGCTCAAAGTGCTAATGTTTAGCACAAATCCTGGACAAGGACTGTTTTTTTTAATGACAACAAGGAAAGGTGGAATAAGTTCCTGTTTCTGCCATTGCCCTCCAGAAAAAGTAGATGAAGGTGTTCAGGTACTACATCCAGGCTGATGTTAAACAGATTACACTAACAGTGTCTAAGAGGGTAATGATTATAAACTGAAGTCTGAAATAATTACATATTATGAAATGGCAGAGATCTGTCTAAACTTTGGTTATGGTGTGTGAAGAAGTAATTCGTCTTGCAAATTGGGCACCTGGTTGGCTGCTTCTTCAATCAAACCAGTCTGGATTGTGTAAATGAATATTTTCCTCATTCATATGCTGTTCACATGCTTTGAGCAGAACATGATTATTTTTACTTTTCCAACTAAGTATTTAATGTGGCAATATGACCAGTTTTGAAACTTTTGGCCTTCTCTGACAATTGTATCAAATTTTGTTTATCAGTTCAATGTGTTTTCGTTTCCAAAGGATAATCAAAAGCCAAATCTACTCTGCATCTCTAAGTGAATGACCAGATATCGCTATACCAATGAAAAAAACCAATTCCAATTTTGACAGAATTATAGGCTTTCAAAGAAGAGAAATGATTGGAAGAGTACATTAACACCAAAATCTCAGTGATTTGAAACCCACTGTAGTCTAACAGAGGTAGAAGATATGAGAAAATGTACTACTAGTACCATTTTCCAAAGCTGGACAAATCTGCCTGTAACTAAAAGCTGTGTATTGGTTTATAGGAAAATTTTGGACTGAGGAGGTCAGGGTTTCTACTTGGTCAGTGTCCTCTTTTATGACTGTCTGTCATGTTTTGTGCATACTTTTACCAACATGTCATGAGCATATTGTATTAATCCTCATCCTTCATATATGCTTCTTTCAATCTGTATCTCTCTGTGTCCTCTCTGTTTATATGATAGTCAAGCAAGTCCTGCACACACAGGAAGAAAATTATCGATGTCCATTAACAGTGAGGTAAGAACTAAAACATGTCAGATCAGGTGCCCATTTCTTCCTCTCTAGCTTCAGCTTGCTTTTCACAATAAAAGAAAATGTGAAGTTGTCTGTCTCTGAAGAATATACTTCCCAACTACTTACAGCTAGAGAGAAACAAATTGTAATCAAGAGCCAGCTGAGTGCACATAACATTCCACAGGAAAATGCATGTGTAAAGGGAGGCATAGATCTGTGCGAAATATGGCAAGCACCATCCACAGGAAAAACTACAGCCTTTAAGACATGTTTTTAAATGGTAACTTAGAAATTCAAAATAGGATTGATATCAAGAGCCAAGTCACACAAGGCTCATAATTTAAACAGTTTCCTGTATGCCCTCTCACAATGTCAGCAGCTTAATTAAGTTTGGCTTTAAATTCTTCCAACCAAAAAAAAACAAAATGATGGAATTGAACTGGCACTTCAGTGATTTAGAAGTAGCTTGTACCCAGTCAAGGGCAGAACCATTGTTGTTAAATTCAGTATCAAATCAGATGTTTTACATTGTTTCAAAGCCCAAGGAAGAATGCAAAATCATCCCTTCCCCCCTGCCTTTTTTTTTAAAAAAATCTTCTATTCTATGAATTTATTTAACTACCTTCTCATACATCCTCAGAGTCCATAAAAACTTGTTCAGTGAGTTCTTATCAATTGCACAAGCTGCCTTAGAATTACTGTATAAAGTGTGCTGCCTATTCCACAATAAAGACAGTGACTCCTCAAGCGAAAGTAAGATCTACTCCTTGTAAGATACCAGGTTAAATAGTGCCTCCGATGAACATAATAGAAAATGCCCGATCAGTTAATGCAACCAAGGCTTCATCCACGTGTATTTACTGATATAAAGGGAGCCTTCCAAGGAATAATGGAAACTAATAAAATTCATTTGTGTGTTAGAGAACACTCTTCTTGTACAAATTAATGCTAAGGCTACCTTTGACTTCTGTGCTTGATCAAAAACATAGATAAAAGGTATGGTCAGATCTGTAGGGTGAACAAGCCTTCATCTGACATCTCTGCGAAATATTGAAAAACAGTGTGACATTTACCATTCTTACAGTATGCTAAATCCTGAACTGAACGTATCTGGGCACTTCAAAGCTCTAGCTGCAATAGCTTATCTTATTTCCACTCGTTATAAACCATTATGGCAAACCAACATTTACAGATGCTGGTAAGTAATATTTGCTTCTGAAGACAAATTTCTCCCTGTCTCATCACAGATACTTATCAAGTGCCATGTGTCCAGTGCTTAGAACTAATGAAGTTCAACTAATTTCTTCATCTAAATATACCTTAAAATCCTAATTGATCATTGAAGGCAAGATTCAAATCTCATTAGTACTGAAATGGGAAATACGGGCACGTGTGAATAAGATGCTGGAAGATGGAGGTTAAGCTTAAAGCGTTTCTAATTTTGTTTTAAAATATAGTGATCATCAGAAGTCAGTGGGGTCTTTATGAGTACAGAATGCAGCATAGCAAAAGGTGTACTGCAAAGATGATAGTGAATAGATTTCTATTCACCAGAGACTTTCAGACTAGTCAGTGGGTGCTTTTTGTTTTGGCAAAACTGTAAAGTGAGAGGTGCATCCAGATCTCTATCAGTTCAGATGCATTTTAGAGCTGCCTTTCACCACACACTTCTTCCTCCAACACTTAAACTTCCAGAAGCTGCCTGACCATGCATTGATTTATGCTTCTGTTCTCTTTTATTTTAAATGCAAGCTTTTTTTTGCAGCTTCTCTATTTTACCTCTGTATATGTGAGCTTCTACTTTTAACGTGATTGTGCCAGATTTCTTTTGTTGTTCATTAGTAGACCTGTCTCATTAGCTGCCTATTCTAGAGATTACATTTTCAATACTACTGCTAGCAGAACATATGTTCGGTCATTGCAGTTTCATTGTGTATCCTTAGATAATTTTACAGGAGAAGTTTATCTTAGATTTGGTCTGTTAACTTAATTTGGTAAAAGCTTTACTAGATCTTTTAATTTTGATTTTAACATCTGTTCCTAAGATAATTAATAGTATTCTGTTTGCTACATCTGATGAAACTGATAGCCATGCTTATACCCCAATGCAGCCGACATTATAAAGAAGGAGCCTCATGGTGTCTAATTATAGCAAGTAAGAAAGAGCACTAAGGCCAGAATTAATTTATGGACAAGTGTGTCATGTACTCCGCTTACTGTAAGTCACTGAATTTCCAAATAGTAGCCTATGGAGATTAAAAATCTACAGTACTTTTCCATATTTTCTTTTCATTCCAACAAAACTCTTAGCCAGGAGGTAGAAGGTTATTTTGCATTAATATGCCTTTTCTTATTTTAGGGAAAAAAGGAACCTTCTGAGAGCAATATAAGGATAATCCTCATTAAGACATTATTAACAAGGCATGTTATTAGAACTGTTAAAGCCATTACCCTTGATTATAAATGAGTAAATTGGTTAATGAGAACAGTAGTTAACTGGGAGTATTATTGCCAAACAGGGAAATTATATGAAAGTTAAATACATCACAGTGGTTCTTCTGCACAATTAAAGATCTAGGAGGATGGAGATTAAAGAGGAGAGTATGAGAAAGTAACAGTCATAAAACAGAAGTACATTTTAAAAAGTCTTCTGCAAGAGTCTATTAAATAAAACTGAATAAAAGTCAATGGTGCATATTTACTCTGTTGAAACTCATCTGAAACTACTTCTTTCAAGACCATAGCCAGAAAATTTCAGACTCCAGCATTTTGCTGAAATGTTGTGTTATCACAGGGCCATCTGGTAGGGATAGAATTTTCCCTCTGCATTTGCCTTAAGATCCAGGGCTCACGTCTGTCCTTCCTCAAGCTTCTCCTTGCACATGTTTGCGAGTTTTATCCACTATAATAACTATGATTATTTTGAACAGCTCTTTGCTATAAGAGTTAGATTTTGCCTGGCTTTTACAGGCTTAATTGTACTTTCTTTCCCAGTTATCTCTGCTGGAAATTACATGCCTTCCTGCCAAGAACTTCTTGTGAGGGAAAACAGTGCACATATGCAAATGCTTAGGTCTAAATCTGGTCCCAGACTGGATAACCCCCAGGAAGACAATGCTGAATTTGGCTCAGGTTTGAAATTATATTTTTCCTATAAGACCTCATTTGAAAAACACCTCATTTTGTTTAGGGAACTTTTATCCAAGTCGAAGCCAAATGTATGTGAAGTATACACTTATTTATGCTTCTGCAATGCATTTCAAGGAGACCCTGCAAAGCCCATGCCCATGTTGTACCCCCGAACAGGGCACCATATAGCTCATGCTGCCTCTTGCTCACAACTTTGGCATCCCAGATATTGCGCTTCCTAAGTAGTGGATCCACAGTATTTTCCAGGTACTGGAGTTGAATATGGTGAGGGATGTCAAAGACAAAAAGAAGGACATCTATAAGCATATAAGCGGCAAAACAAAGACTAAGGAAAATGCGAGTTTGCTGCTAAATGATTCAGAGGCCCTTGTGACACACGACTGGGACATGGGATGAAGTCCCGAATTCTTTCTTCACTTCTGACTTTACTAGTAACAGCAACCTTCAGAAATCTAAGGACCTGGAGACCAGGGGGAAAGTCTGAAGCAAGGAAGACTTGCCCTTGGTGGAAGAGGATCGGATTAGAGAATCCTTAAGCAAACTGGATGTCCTTAAGTCCATGGGGCCTGATGAGATTTACCGAGTGCTGAGGAAGGTTGTTGACGTCATTGCAAGTCCACTCTCAATAATCTTTGAATGAACATGGAGACTGGGAGAGGTGTCTGAGGACTGGAAGAAAACAAACGCCACTCTTGTCTTCAAAAAGGTCAAGAAGAAGGTCCCAGGGAACTACAGACCAGTCAGCCTTACCTTGATCCCAGGGAAGGTCATGGAACAGCTAATCCTGGAAAACATTGCAGGCACATGGACAGGAAATAATCTGTTCAGTAGTCAGCACAAACGGAAAGTCATAGTTAACCAACCTGATCACCTTCTATGATGAAGTGAGTGTTAGATGAGGGGAGAGCGGAGGATACTATCTACCTAGATATCAGTAAGGCTTTCAGCACTGTCTCCTGTAACATCCTCAGGGAGAAACCGATGAAGCTTGGGGCAGATGAACAGACAGTGAGGAATGGAAGATGGCTGAATGGCCTGGCCCAGTGAGTGGAGATCAGTGGCATGAAGTCTGGTTGGAAGCCAGGAACTAGTGGTATACCCCAGGGGTCTATACTGGGTCCAATACATTTTCATTCATGATCTGGATGATGGGACAGAGCATACCCTCAGCAAGTTTGCTTATGACGCAGGACTGGAAGGAGTGGCTGATACAGTGGAGGGTCATGCTCCAATCCAGATGGACCTCAGCAGGTTGGAGAAACGGGCTGACAGGATCTTTATGAAGTTCAACAAGGTGAAGTGCAAAATCCTGCATCTCCTGGGGAGAAACAACTTCATGCACTGATATATGCTGGAAGCTGTCTGTCTGGAAAGCAGTTTTGCAGAAAATTACCTTGGATTTCTGGTGAACAGCAAGTTAAACATGAGCCAGCAATGTGCCCTTGTGGCATAGAAGGTGAACAATAACCCAGGCTGCATAAGGGTGAATGTCCAGCAGGCTGAAGCAGGTGATGAGAACTAGTGAGGCCTCACCTGGAGTGTTGTGCCCAGTTCTGGGCTCCTCAGCGCAAAAGAGACATGGACATACTGGAGAGAGTCCAACAAAGAACCACAAAGACGTTTAAGGAACTGATGCATCTCCTCTATGAGGAAAGACTGAGAGAGCTGGAGCTATGTAGCCTAAGAAGTGAAGGCTCAGGGTGGGATCAAAGGGGATCTCATCGGTGTATATAAATACCTGAAAGGAGGGTATAAAGAAGAGTGACACTGGTTCTTTTTAGTGGTACTTGGTGGCAGGACAAGAGGCAACAGGCACAGATGAGAACACAGAAAGTTCTAGCTGAACATCAGGAATCACTTTTTTTTCTGTGAGTGATAGAGCACTGCAACAGGTTATCCTGAGAGGTCTCTTCAAACCATTCTATGATTCTATGATACTATGATACACTTGCAAATGTCTTGTTGATTGCCTGTGGACTGTTTAAGAGTACAAGGTGTATGGCTGGAGTTACAGTAGAAGAATAAGGTGTGACTCATAGCTGACCACTGGAGAGCAGTGGCATCGTTAACTGTAATTAATTTTCTATAGGGTGAACAGCCTGTGGCACAGGCTGTCATTTATAGCAGCATGTGCAATGGACTGCTTAACTTCCACATGAAGCTGTAAGGAAAACACAGATGGAGTGATCACATGTCATCCACCCTAATTCTTCTTGAAATTCCTAATGAAGTACTTTATCTTCCAGGTTTCCTCTTTATTAAAAAAAAAATATGTTCCATGGATAGATCTTGGGGAGAGGAGGAGGGGCTGTATGGCTCCCAAGTGACACCTGGGAGTGGCTAGTTTTTTTGCACATTGGAAAACCTTATACTGAGCCTATAAAGGACTGAGGCTTTCTTTGATTTGACAGCTGATTTGGAAACCTAAAAGCATGGCAGGAGTAGGTGGAGAGGGAAGGGCATGAGGTCCATACCAAACTGTGTTTTCCATTCAGTTGCAGAAAGCAAATCCACAGTGTGTTGCCAATTTCCTGTCATTTGTTGCATGATGGTGGCATACCGCGGAGCACCGAGCTGAGCATTCCGTAGATCTCTTGCATAAAAAACGTGTGGGAAGATGATGATACATGCCTTGTAACTAAACAACACATAAGGGTTGTGCAT
The DNA here is from genome assembly GCF_017976375.1 of Cuculus canorus. Classification (NCBI taxonomy): domain Eukaryota; kingdom Metazoa; phylum Chordata; class Aves; order Cuculiformes; family Cuculidae; genus Cuculus; species Cuculus canorus. The sequence continues at coordinate 119,450,225 of NC_071402.1, forward strand.
CACTGAAGTCTTTTTCTATCTCTTCATTTTTTAGTATTAGCCTGAAGAAGAGTTTGAGTTTGTAGTCCTAAAGCTACAAAACAATATGGTTCTTATGCTAGAGAATAAAAAAATCCTGCCAAAAACACAATGTGGTATAAAAATTAAATATCAGATCATAGCACTGTGAAAAGTGTAATGTGGATTATCCACAGATAGTTAACTCCCATGAATACCATATAGCTGGGACATTTCTTCTTTTCTCTGATCTCATCTATCAGAGATTGTTCTGGTGATAGGTGTTGCATTTCACAATTCAGTTTAAAAAAGCATTCAATCAATATTTGCTCTTCCATTTTCCCACGTTACGATGAGTTAATGTAATGTTCTTTATCTTGCTGGATGTAAGAATGAAAATCTTGGAGCTATCGCTGTCCTCCTAACTTCCCTTTCAGAGTCACCACAAGAGCTGGTTGTGGTTTGCTCTGCCAAGCTGAGGGGCTCGGACGGCTACTCCATTTCCTTCTTAAGCAGTTCTCAGCTTTCCAGCAGTCTTTAGCCTTTTGTTCCTCAGTTACTTCAGCTACATCTAGGCTATTTTGGGGGGAAAGAGGGAATTTGTCTGAGAATAAAGGATGCCTTTTATGTCTCTGTACTTCAGAGAGAAGGTTAATATATTAACATAAACAAAAGAATGACAGTTTTGGCCAGACACTTCCATAGCCTCTTTCACTGCAGTGTCTAAACGTCTCACAACTGTCTGCAAATTTATTCTTACTATGCTACAGTCAGCTTCATAAGTCATTGTTTTCAACCTTGCCTCCCCCAGTAAAAACATAGAGAAATGATAATTTAATTTGCCCAAATCACACCCAAAAATTTTACAATGAAACAGAGAAATTGGTTCAAATCCAAGACGCCAACAAGCATTTTAACATAAGACCTTTCTCTCAGCTTTTGCAGTGTTTCCCTGATGGGGCTCTGCTTTTTCCTAAGGAAGGCATGCACAAGTTAAGACTGGGAATTGACCCTTCTATCCTGTGTCTCTTAAAAAACTCGGAGTGACATATAAACTTAAGGCTTTTTCAGTATATTTCGGATATCTTCAAACAATCAACACCCAAGCTCTGCACATGGGGGAACCCATCACAGATTTCCTGAGATATTAAAGATTATTTTGACTCCAGACCTGGTAGAAATAGGCAATGTATCAGCCACAGAAGGAATATTCTGCATAAAATTCTCTCTGGATCAAGCTACATCAGGGACAAAGCATCCAAGATCAAACTTCTTCCAAAGATAAATTACAAAGAAACTAGCTAAAGGCTAGCTGCAGGCTCATGTAATTAAAGCTAATATGCTAATTGTAGTGAAGCCCTAACTCTAGCCAGGATATAAAGCTGTGTTGCAGCACTGGTACACGATCTCCCAGCATCTCCCAGCATTAATGGATACACAGCGATCTCTTTCCTTACAGCCACTGTTTATATCTTGTCTTGGTCACCATGAGATGCTGCTGTCTCACTCAGGGGTGTTAGAATGTACTATAGTCATGACAGCTACCCAATGAATTGCAACAGGAAATTGCCCCTGCACCTTTAGACTTCTAGAAGATCCAGATATTTCTCTGATTTTCTTCAAAGAAAGCAATGAGTCGCACCTTGGATTTGGAGGTAATATAAACAATGAGCCAGCAATACACAGAATTAGTATGGGATCATGGTGGCGTCCCAAAGCCTGCATAAGAACAGCGTGTGAAGAAGGACCGAGGAGCCAAAAGGATCCTAGAATAGACAGGGATAATACCAGTGAGTGTCTGTACTGAACTGGCATGGTAATCCCTTGTTTGCGGTAAGATCTCATGTGGCATCATTCAGGAAAACCTCATCCCAAAGTCTCCATTCCTTCCTGATGAATGATGACCTATCACTTCCCTAATGGCAATGTGACATCCTGGAGCAATGGCCCTTTGGCAAGCAAATCCTAGTAATATAGAACACTGCTTGGCATGTCCTTAGTACTGAGGCTCCCATGGCACATCCAACTTTACTCTCAGAAAGGAACTTCAGATAAAGTTCAGGATGTGGATTCATAGCTGACTGAAGACTTAAATCTACTTGACCGGGATCTTCTGGTAACTTTGACTAACTGAATACATCTCCTTTACTAGACTTGCAGTTACTGGTTTCGCTTCTCTTAATAGAAGTAGAAATTCAAAGACATTTATCTTGTCTGGGCTCCACAGGTAGTAACAGGCACTTTCGTGCATGGAATACACTTCCAAACACCTCCACAGGCAGATTAAATTTCGCAGTGCTACAAATGACACAGTGACTTCTGGAAAATATATATATATATATATATATATATATATATACAGAGAAGCTGACTGGATGACAAGATCTGCAAGAAGCAGAGAGCAGAGCTGAGGCAGTTTTCTGTGTGCCCTGATCCCCTAGGAAAATGGCATACAGGTCTGAAGAGTTAGTGGTGTTTTTCCACTTGAATTGCTGCGATGCCTAGCTCTCTTCTCACTGGACTGTCCTGCCTGGGCAGCTACAAACACTCTTCCCTCAGTCAAGGGAATTACTGGAATTTGTATTGCAGATGAACTTGTAACTTCCCAGATTTGGTCTGAATGTTGTTAATACCTGTGGCTATAAAGGGATTGCAATTCTGGAATATGCATAGGACAGGGCAGGTCTGACCCTTTAAGACAAGGTCATGTCTAATTGCATCTCTTGCTTTAAGACAGCAAACCTTTCCCATTTAAAAGAATAAGTGTTGCAAGCACTGTTCTGTCCTGAATCAAGGTCAATCATAAGACTGCAGCAGCCAGTATTTTTCAATAGAATATCACTGACAGGAATGAAACTATATTTTTTTGAAAAGTCATCATGTTATAGAAAGCAATAATGAAAAAAAAGACTGTGAAAATGAATAAAATGGTCCCTCCTCTGAAGCGTGTAGGAGGAATGCCTAACCACAGTCTCTTATCACTGTATTCTGCTCAGTAACACCAAGCTGGTGGGAAAGATGATGGGATTTTTAGAGCACCAACAATTACCGTGTTTGTTAGTATGTGATGTTTACATGTATATGGATATATGGGACACGCACCCATTATAGATTAGTTTGTGATTTAGCAATCTTGCATTTCATTTTCTTTGCTAATGAAGTAGTTGTCAGTATATCTTGGGGTAAACCAAAAGATGACACTCGTGCCGTGTCAGAACTATTATGTTAGCTAGTTAATTTAACCCAGGATTAAAACTGTGAGGTAGCTATGTGTCTGAGATGGGCATCAATTCCTCTAAAATAGATGGTTGAAGCATACATAACCAGATGATTCCCTGGTGGCAACACCCCATGCTAAAAACACCCGTATTCTGTAGGGACCATTTTTTAGCGATGTAAAATTATTCTAAATTTACTGCTACAGTATGTAGCAATATTGCTTAGTATGAGATTTGTATATTTCCATTCACAGGAGATCTGTAACATTTCCCATTAGCAACAATCTGCTCACAACAGCAGAGCAGCTCTTTGATACTGAGGCTGCTATGACAGGTGCTTGAACATATAAATATAATCACACTTCATAGATATGACAGCATCACATGGCTAAATACAAGGAAGTGCTGAAGTGGGAAAAATGCCTCTTACCCCATAATTATGTGTGTGCTAGCAGTACATTCAGTGCAATTATGTCTTCTGGAAGCGATAGGCCTGGTTAACCCAACAATGAAGCACTTGTGCCAATCTTTAAATTAAACCAGGATTGTGATAAAATTATTAAAGCAAGATTTGTGATGTAGATGGGTAATGGCACTATATTTGTGCAACTACTCAACGCACTTTGTCTGCAGCATCCTGGATGATACAGGAAGTCCCCAGGTGGTGTCTGTGTAGATGCGACAATGGACAGACTTGAGATGAGATGACAGATCTCCTACCTGCTTCACAGCAAAGCAACTGACTGATGGTTACAGTTATCCAGGTGGGAATTTCAGACAGTTACTCTCTGTGCCTAGACCAGTTGATAGACACTATTTGTATGCTTCAATATGTTGCTTAACTCCCTGAGTGGAGGGATCCGGGGCAATCCCAGAAATAGCACCCACCAGGCTTTTCTCAACCTCTCACTTTGTGCTTCTGGTCCTGCTTTGCACAGAAACATTGGTGAGGATCCTCTGTGGGTCCTCTGTGCTTCTCTCCTATAAATACACAGATTCAAATTCCTCATTGTGTCATTAGTTGGGAAAAGGAGTTGAGCAAGAACTGGTCAGGTCCAAGTGGTTTTCTTGTGGATTGTCTTCTTTTCCACTAATATGGCTTGTTTACTGTAGTCTTTGCAGAGAAGAATATTGGTGGACTTACTTTAAGGAAAAGAAATGCAGGGAAAAAGTAATGTTGCTAGTCAAAAACCCCCAAAATTCAGTGTGCTTTCTAAAATTTGAAGAAAAAGACCCTGTGACAGTATCTAGTGCCCCTCCACCCTCTTCAAGCAACTGCACCATCCCTCAGTCTATGGGCCTCCCTCAGGCTCCAGAAGGTATTATGAGCTCCTGTCCCACTCTCTGTGTCTTCACACTAACCTGCGTTTGTCTTCTTGCACCCGGAGCCACGTCCCAGTTCTTCTATTCTTATAGCTCTCCTCTCCTTTCATCTAGCCAGCCTCAGCTCCATACCCTCCCTAATGGAGGAGTCTTCGCCTGATAGAACTTGTGTCAGCAATGTCATCTCTCCTTGCAACTGGATCGGGCCAAAAGGAATATTTAGCCAGAAAGGGAGTAACTTGGCATAATGCATTGGTAAATTGTGTGAATTTATGGCAGTTATTGTATAGCAATGGAAAAGCTTGGAGTAGAAATTTGTTGGCAGATCCTGGTTTCTTCTCTTCACAGCAATTAATCAGATGACAGAAATATATAATACATATATATATACGTATGTCAACATATATATGAGCAGCAGAATCTATTTTCTCTCTTGCACACAGACACATACATAACAACGACCTATTTCAAGATGCTCTAAGTGTTTCCCACCAAAAAAGATTGATTCCACATTTCTGCAACACAGAAACATATTCTGTAGGTGTTGCAGACAGATTATGCCAATGAAACTCTGGAGGGAACAATATTTTGACGTCATTCTTGCACAGTCTATCTCATCCCAGAGATAACAGCAAGAACACTTTTTCTAGAAATCCCAATAAACGCACCATTTTTTTCAATATGGTTTGATTTCATGCTGTCTTGAAAGAGTGATTGACTTCAAATTTTGAAAACTTACATATACAGTGCAAAGCTGTCTTTCTGGTTTGCAAAATACTACTATTAGCCCTTGGAAATTTTTATTTCTATTTTATCTTCTGCTTCATGCCTCTCTTGATACTGAAAACCATGTGCCATTTTGATGTATAACCTCATGCAGTGAATTACTGAAGTTAACGAACAGAATGAATGTCAGTCTGCTTACAGACCTGCATAATTTCACTGATGTCAGTACCATTAAACATATCAATGTCCAACTTGAACACAGATCTTTATTTATTTTGCTAGCAGGATGCAGATTTACAGTCTCTGAGTCTGTTCCAAAGTCAGCTGAAGTCAACAACAGCCTGTATTGACTTCAAGGGGTTTTAGATGAGGTCACAATATTTGGATGTGACATAGAGGAAGAAGATTATCTTTTTGTTATGAAAATGGTGAATGCAAGGCAGTAGAGCAGATTACTATCTAGTCAATGACTGCTTTACTGGATGGGGGTGTTCTGGCCATGAAGCTGGAGCAGTCATACATAGTAGTCAGGAGAGGTGGAGGGGAAATTGTCCCCTTTGGCCAGATATTGAGGTTGGCTTTCCCTTTGTAATAGTATTTTTTTTTTTAAGTGATTCTACAAATTTAAAACTTTAATTTAAATTGATTCAGATTTGCATCCACTAAGAAACTGGCCTGGAGGGTTTGGGCATTTCAGGTAAGCACTAAAATAGAGTATATTGACAAACCCTGCAACAGTACTGGTTAATTGCAAGCTATTTTCCCTGACCTACAGCACACAGCAGGGCCATCAGTTGTACAAATTCTCCAGGATACTGAACTTCTTAAACTAACACTTAAAAACACCTGGAACGTGACATCAGTAATTCACTGCCTTCCAGCCAGCAGATTCCTACTCTGGTCTTGGCACTCATGAGAGCCAGATGTGACAATGGGACTCCTGCCCTTTCAAGAAATCATTAGTGGCATTAAAGAAAAACGAAAATTATGTACTGTACATCATTTATCTGCAGCACTATTTCTTTCCTGCTAGTCATTTTGCTATTGCTATGGGTTTCCTTTATGCAGGTCCTAAACATTGCCAAGTCCAAAATAATTGAAAAGCAGGAATGGACATGTGGATTCATAGATTGTGCTGACCAAGGTCACATTCTCAATTACTAGGTGCTTGCTGAAAGGAAGGAGGTCATACAAATGCTCCCATGGCACCCTTTGGCAAAGATTTTGACTGGTCAGATGCCTGACACACATGGGAACGTTTCCTTTGTTGTTTGTTCTGAATCTGGCTCACACCAGCTTTATTTGAAGTTCCACAGTTCTCGTACTAGAAAAAACATCTCACAGTTGCTTGCTATATACCATCTCTATGCTAATCACGCATTTAAAGATCATTATCACATCAAAATGATAAAATGTTTACAAACTCGGGAATCATAGCCTGCTCTTCTTATGCAGAAGAATCTTATGCATCTTCTTATTCTGAAGATGTTTCCCATTTCAGATTATCCTTCTTGCTTTCCTTAGGATCTTTTTTAACTCTAATATAAATTTTCTGAGACAGACAGATTAAAACTGTTTAGTTTTCAAAGTGTTGACAAACCATGGATTTATACAGTGGAACAATGATGCTGTCTATTCTGCTCTACATTTTTCTTACTAATACCTAACTCTTTTTTATAGAATGTTTCCCCTGGTTGCTACTAAATAATACGCTGATGTATTTGTAGAACGATCTTGCTCCTGAGTCTTAATGCTGGGCTCAGAGCCCATCATTTAAGATGCGACCTTAGAACTACTTTTGTCCAGTGTTCATCACTTTACATTTTTACGTACAGAAAGCTATCAGCCACTGTCATCTACTCAGGCAGTAGATGACAGCATCTTGTAAGTTATGCAGTTCTTCACATGCGTACATGGGACAATGTTAGACGGCCACTGCGATATAAACACTCTTTTGAAGATTATTGAAACATTGACTGTTTTCTTCTGCAATTTTTATGTGAGATGGATTTCTAGTATTCAAATGTTTATTTGCCAATTCAAAAAAAACTAAGGTTCCTTTAAAAGTACCAGCAACATCAGAAAAGTTTTGGAAGAAACTCAGCCTGTTCCTGTTTCACTAGAATTCTTTCAGTTTAAGTAGATTATCATAAAGTGACATTGGCAATTGTCAAGGCAATTGCAATAGGTACGACTCTCTCCATTAGCTAAGCAGGGGTAATTAGATTGAAAACCTGGCTGCATTAGTCTAATCCAATACTGTACTGAATTGCACAATCAGTTATGTATCATATCATCTCAGCACTATGTCAAATCAATATCTCCTTTCAGCAGAAAAAAATGCACAGGTTGTGCTAAAGATATGACTAATGAGAATGCTTTTTGGAGTGTGTATGTAGTTTGCACTGTAGGGAAAGATGACAATTGGTTTCATCTGGAGTAATTACAGCTCAGAAACCACCAGTTAGGCACTTACTCAAAGAAAATTCTCTTCAGGAAAGCAGATCTCAGCTCTGAGAAGAAAATATGTCCATTATGAATTCCTTACGTGTGGTAGAAAAACATTTCCTCTTTGAAATAAAGAGAAACTAATGAAAACAGAGTAACAGATTTCTTATTTAGCCAATTTCACATTCCATATGTGGAAAAAAATTTCTATATCTTGCATTAACAGTTTTGGTCCCAGTGATGCCATGAACTTAAACAGCTGTAGGAAAGAGGGAAGGTAGTTTTGACAAAGCACTCTATTGCATTACTAATGCACCGTGTCTCCAGACAGTGCTCAGGGACAACGAAGTATTATGCATTTGGTAAAGTATGCATACAATGAATGCAATTTATGATACATACTTTATGAAACATTTTGGAAATATTCTATCTTGAAATTATCTTAAAATGGTTCTGACCTCCAGGACGGCTGTTTCAAGCAGAAAGAACATGCTAATTCAGGAACATGTCTAGACTATGAATTTAGGATGTTCCCAGGGAGGGGAATGAGGTTCTTTGTATTTGATATGTCACAATGCAGCTCCAGAAAGTGAGGGAGTAGGGGCAGGATGATAAGTATTACAGCCGTGTTTGATAAAGGATTCCCTACTATCAAAGCCTGCTTGTTATTGGGGTAAAGCACCAAGAAAGATGAGGAAAAGGAAATCTTGAACAAAAGAGAGAAAGCTAGTGCCAGTTGGTGTTGTCAAGGCTCTTCCCTTAGACTAGGAGACCATTGTAAAGACTTACTACTGTTTTGTCTGCCTTACACATATATATTGTCTGAGGGCCTCATCTGTGGTGCTGGGTTCAATGGGAAGGGAGGTGCAGGAGTAAACACCGTCCCCCCTTGCCTGGTCGAGCTCCTGGTCCTGAGCCGGCTGCTATGGGGGGAGAAGATGCAGTGGTGGGCGCTGCCCACCCCTCCTCACACCTACCTGACTGCCCTGGCTGGACCCTCCTGGAGGAGCTTCTGCACACACGTGGGAAGACACACTCCCCCATGTGGATGGGGCATGGAGTGGCCTTATAAAAGAACTTGCAAGGAGCCACATGGCACATGTTCGCACATCACTCCAATAGGACCAGCCTGGACCACACTTCCTGGAAGAAGCTGTTGCTGCAGCGACCGTGTGTTCCTGAGGAATTGCTGGGTAGCCCTTAAAGTGGTGACTCTTTCTTTTTCCCTTCTCTCTCTCTTTCTGCCCCGTTCTCTCTCTCTCCATATATATATAATTTACCTTACAGTGTATTCTTGACTGGTGTTGGTACGTATCAGATCAAATCCGAGACACCATGGTTGTGTTTGGGGATCAGATTGTGATCTGAGCAGATTGAAATCTGTTTTCTTCAAGTTGGAGAAGTTGCACCCCCCATATCTCTGCTATGCACCCACTTTTTTCGGTCTGCTTATTTTGATCGAAGCCAGAAGAAATTTTGCTTTTGATTTTCGCCCTGAGAGTGATCTTGTTGGCCTCCGAATAGCTGCACAGATAAAAGAACCGCCTTCTTTTGACTGTGCAGGTCAAAAGAAGGCCCAGACACCAGTGCATAGCTCGTGTATCCAGGGCGTGACAACTGTCTTCTCTTTCATTCCGTTAAAGGTATAAGCTAAATTCGTGAAGTCGGTTTATCAAACCTCTGCAGTACTACACAAAGGAATCAACGCATCAGTAAAACTTTGCTTAAATTGTAGAATTAAGCCTGCAAAAATCTTTTAACAGAACCTATCCACATGGCTTATAAAACAGAGATAGTACTTCTTTTTTTTTTTTTTTTTTGTTCTTATATGACTGCCTTAAAGTAAAATCACAGCTATGGCATGACATGATAACTTTTGCAGTTTCTTTTGCTTGTAACTCGTAAGAGGATCAGTTCAGAAGAAAGAAAAAAAAAAGCCATCTTTTGGGAGGTACCATTAATAGCTATGTAAAAATAAAATAGTTGACACAGAGAGACATTAGTGTATTTTATTGAAAAATTCTAGTACTTACTGTGTGCATAACATTATGAAACACAGATTCTTCAGAGAGACCTTGGAAGTTTCTGGGCAGGTATTGTAGTAGAGTTCATTGCAAACTGTCCTCCAGACACAGCAGAGGACTGTGAACTGTGGTGACTTCTGGGTTACCGAGTGAAACCTGCCTTTGGTGAAAGTTAATTTCTCCGCAGACAACTCTGACATATGGTCTCCATAAACATAACATTTTTATATCTGTGTGGAGCTTTTAAAACTGCAGAATCCTCTATTTCATTATACATTTCATATGAAGGGAATTTCAACCCTTACTGAAATGCAAAAATAAAGAAAGTATGAAGTGTATTTTCAGTGTAGTTCAAGTCTGCCAAGAGGACTTGCTGCTTGGGTTAGCCCATTTATTCAAATCTCAGTAAATAAAGACCATTTTATCACATGTATTTATTATAACTAAATGATGTTTGTGGAGAATAGAGTATCTAATGTCTGGCTCAGTACAGAGTGGGCAGATTAAGTTTGAGTTTAACTACCCCAGCATTTTTCGTTGACTGAGCTACATCCTTATAAGGGATCGTAATTTTGGCAGTGATGGCAATAGTAATAGTAAATTGCAATACAATCCCTAAACAGAAAGAGCTTTGCAATTTCCCGAATGAATGGAAAAATAATTTTGCAGGATCAGTAAAGATAGCAATAATTGCTATAGGTCTCATTGCAGCTCATGTGAAAAACCCCACAGTTGCTTATGATAGACTATCAGAAGTAAGATAGCATGGAAGCAGAGTCCATAGTAAATGTAAGTGTAATGCTTTAGTTGATGAAAATACAGAAACTTTTTTGCTAAAAATAATGTTCAGGAAATACTAAGCATTGCTGAAGGACCAAGACTTAATGTGAAATGCTAGATGTGCTAGATGTGAAATGCTTATATGCCCAAAGTGAAAAATTATACCTTAGATAACATAATTTTCAGACTTAGCCCTCACACTGAGGATGTCACTTAGTGAAAGCCCTGAAAAAGCCTTGTAGGATGCAACCATCTCTTTAAACTTTTCTGAAAGAAGATCTGTGCATCAGTGTGGGTAACAGCAGTCCAGACCTCTCTTTGATAGTGGCTTGAATTACAAGTACTTTTACATTGTTTAATATTAGTTTTTCCTAATTAATACTTGTAGAGGGATGCAGTACTGGTGTAATGTTTTAGGTAGCAGCACACTGTGACAGGTAAGTGAAATTCTAAAAAGCAGGCAAGAAAGATAGTTAACCAGGGAGCAATCTGCCTATTTTTGGGGTGATAAACATATTTAATTATATAAGTAAAAGAGGTTAGAAATGATCTACCTTGTTTCTCCCAGAGAGCAGTGTCCTATACAGCACTATATAAAGGCTGAACATTCATTTGAAGCCGGGCGCTACAGTTTGAATCCATAAGAAAAGGAACTCCTTGGCTACAGTACACTTGCATCCCAGGGATAAAATACTGGGAGTGAATCATCTGTTCAATCTAGCAAGAAAAGGCGTAGAAAGAACCATGAGTATGAAGCTAAAGAACAGCAAATTCAAACTAAAACCAAGCCACACGTTGTTCTGATAGAAGTGATTGAAACAAACCATCAGACGAAGTGACACATTCTCCATCTTTCAGCATCCCAGTGTCTTCCAGATTGGGAATGTTCTCTGAAGATGTGTCTTTTTTTGCCAGCTACAAGTTATTCAGAAGACAGTTTGAGGGGCAGTACCTGAGAAGATCCCCTTCAGGCTCAAACTCACTAAACACGGTGCTCTTCCATAGGTCCTACAGGCAAGACACAAAGCATAAAAGATGTTGCAGCTTTCTTTTGCAAGAGGAAGGAAGGAAGGAAGGAAGGAAGGAAGGAAGGAAGGAAGGAAGGAAGGAAGGAAGGAAGGAAGGAAGGAAGGAAGGAAGGAAGGAAGGAAGGAAGGAAGGAAGGAAGGAAAACAATAAGCACCACACTGCAAATAGAAGCCTAAGAGAGGTACAGCTCCTGTGCAGGTACATCTGAAACAAATAGGCTGTGGGATGTAAATAAATAGACTATAGTCCCAGGGTGCATGGGGGACATATGAGCTTCTCTTTGATGCTTTGCACATGAGATCCCCTATTAGCTTAAGAGCTTAAGAGCACATTAAGTCAGATGCAATATGCATAAACCTGAGCAAATCCACAAAGCTGCAGCATGAAAACAGCTGGAGTGCTCCCTAATTACAAGGAACCCGTTCTGTATGGGATGCTGGGGATCTGAGGTGAACATTAAAAACAATGCTGTAAAATGTTGTACTAGCATTTGTGCAACTGCAGTACAGAATGCACATGTGGCAGATGCCTGTTTGCATATACTCATTTTCCTGGCCAATTTCCTAATTTTTCAAGGCATAAGGCACTGACAAGCATGCTGCATATTCACCTGGTACATTGGAAAGAGCTTGGTGCTTTACCACAGGGAACTACATGTGCTTCATCTCAAGGGCTCAACTCATGAAGTAGCTGTGCCCTGCAAAGCTGGTACACCACCTTCACCTAGGGGAAAATGCTAATTTCCAGCCCTGCCCTTGCAGCCACATAGATGCTCTGTCTGCTTTAGGAAACACCATTGCCAGTTTCTGGTATGTGGTGTTTTTTATGCCCTCACAGACAGGCAGCAAAAGCGGAACAGCAGAAGTGGTAGTGGCTGGTTGCCTCTTTGAAACAGAAAATTGTGAATGTCATATAGCTGCACCTCTATAGCTGCACCTCTAAGCTGGTTTTGGAAATGTCACTACAGGATTAATGGTAAGGGGATGGCAAGACTCAGATGACTGGTTCGCAAATCCTAAAAGACTATGCAAAGGTTTTAATCCAGCAATAACATTAGTTTCCAATTCTGGGACTATAGAACCTTTGCAACATGCCATTTTTCTTGATACTCCTAAATCATATGGTCTTAATCCTTTTTTTTTTTGGTTTTGATTTTTTTTTTTAACGTTTTTCAAATGGAAGTTAGGGGCATACAGATGATGGGGTTTTTTTCTGCTAGATATTTAACAACCAAGACTTCTTTTTAAGGCATGTTATTCTATTCTGTCCCTAGTTATACCCTTCAAATACCTGTGTAAATGGATTGCTGTATGAAGGGAAAATAAGATGAAAAATATATGGAATGTTAATTTGAAAAGCAAAACCTCCCTCACTCTACAACATTGGAGCTGGGAAACTCTGCTTAGGCAGAGGTTTCAAAGCCTTATACTCCCAGTTTAGGTTGAGTTCAAAATATGGCCAAATTTTGATTAAACCTAGACTAACTCATATATTCAACTGCAAACCAAGAGGAACACCAAGTTTCTTACAATCTTACCCACAATCAAAGTCTAGCAATATCAACAGTCCTATGCTTTACATTTGTTCAATATAGAAACCAAGCCAAAAATCAAAGTTAAGATCCAGCCTTTGTTAGCTTTATGCAGCCCAAGAGGAGTTATTTAACTATTAGGTATTTCCCCCAATTTCCGGCTGTCTTCCGTTTAACTTTTTTATCAAAGGTCTGTTCAGCGATGAGTATCTTCCTCCTATTTTTTTTAGCTTTGTTATGTGAGGGATGTAGCTCACCGACACTGTATGCTCTATTGCTTCTTGAATTAGGCAAGTTCTAAGTAAATAGTTCTTTGAGTGTTGCCTGCAGATTCATATGAGTACATCTTTCCCTGGGGATGTACATAATCTTCTCCTTTCCCATCAAGGGGAAGTGTGATTACAAGAGAGTGTGGTGTGACAGATGTGGGTATTATAAACAGACTTTCAGTGCTTTCTGAATGACTCAGGCATTGTTTTTTCCTCCTTCCAACACTGACAGAATGTTCTGTGTATCTGTATTGTAAATCATCATCTAGGTATCAGTTCCCATTTATTCCCACATTGTATTTTACACACAGAATCAGTCACAGAATGACCTGAGTTGGAAGGGACCCACAAGTATCAATGACTCAAACTCCTGTCCCTGCACAGGACAACCCCAACATTCACACCATGTGTCTGACGGAATTGTTCAAATGCTTCTTGAATATCGTCAGGCTTGATGCCATGTGTACTTTCCTGGGGAGCCTGTTCCTGCACTCCACCACCCTCTGAGTGAAGAACCTTTTTCTAGTATGCAGTCTAAACCTACCCTGGCACATTTTTCTGCCATTCCCTCAGGTCCTATCATTGGTCACCAGAGAGAAGAGACCAGCTCCTTCTCCTTCCATTGTGAGGAAGCAGTAAACTGCGATGAGGTCCCCTCTCAGTCTCCACTTCCCCAGGCTGTGCAGACCAAGTGACTTCATCTGTTCATCGTATGACTTCCCCTCTAGGCCCTTCACCATTTTTGTGGCCCTCCTTTGAACACTCTCCGGTAGCTCAATATTCCTTTTATACTACAGCATCCAAAACTGCAACGGTGCATTGCAATGTATATGATCCCTTCTTCCTTCCATTGTTTGTGCATTTGTCTCCTGTTCTAGTTGCAACATGGAGCTTTTATTTGTTTTAAAATGGAAATCAGTCTAGGTTTCCATATATCAAGGATGTCATCCAGTCTTTCATTTACTGCCTTTTTATGCATTCTTGGGTTCTGTATATTTTTCTTTTGAGAGAACTGCCTTGAACCTTTGCAGCTTTTTCATTCTGTGTTAATGTCACTGTTCAAACCACACAGCTCATGGCTCACTTCTCCTATGAGTCCAGTTTTTTTTATTATTACAAATCTGTAGCGAAATTGGAGAAGCACTCTGCCTTGCAGTACATTTTACACTTACGTGAGCATACAGACTAAAGACTTTTTATTCCCAGAGGTCCCACTTTCGTGTTATTCATTTCATGCTAAATAAAATGAAGGACTATCCATTTTACCTCTGACTTGGAAATGAAAAAACCCAGAAGAAAGCTCAAAAATGAAAGCAAATGTCCATTGACATTTAAACAGCTTCTTTATGATGAAAGAAAAGAACAGTAAAAACAAAAATGCAAATGGAGCTAGAAGGATCTAAGTTGCATGTATCCTTTAAAGTTCTGTCAAATTCAGTCCTGTTTTTTTCCTTTGTCTCATTAAGCATATGTGTGTCACTATAGCAGGGAAGTGATTTGTGAATATTCTTGCATATAATGGCAAGTCTATTGCTTCTAAATTCCCTTTTTTTTTTTTTTCTTACTCAGAAGTTCATAGTCTGCTCTCTGGATATGTACCTTAGTACTCTAGGTTGCTGAGCAAAGTGAATTCTTTGTCTTCTCTTGCTGCCCTGCACTATGAGAAAGTAGTGTACTTGCCAGTGCCTGAATCCACAGTACCAGTGCCTGAGCCCTCAATGAGATGTTGGAGGCTGAAACACACCTTTGGATGAGGCCAAAGGAAAGATAAAATTTGAGTCTTTCTCCTCTGCTGTGCTCTTGGCATCTGTTGTCTCCAGGTTTGGTCTCTGGTACTCAGCCCCAGCTGTAGCACTTAGAAGGTTTGACAGACAAACTTTGATGAGCTGTTTCTACTCTGCATACCCCTGACTGGAGGGCACGGCTTCTCTAACAGACCTGACGTGGGCACACCACCGCATCATGAGTGCCCAGTCCTTCCACTTAACACAATGCCCCTTTCCCCAACAGTTTATCCCAGGACACCAGGCGGGCACCGAAGCTGCTGAGATGCAGGAGTGTGCACCATGCTGCTGAAGTAGAGCAGGGCAGAAGAGGTGCAAGTGGAGATACAAGGTAGATAGTCCTCAGCTATAACACCTTCAGCTTCTGCAGCCCATGGGTCTGTGCAGGAGAGTCTTCCATTCAGCACATAAATCGGCCTTCGGAACACCAAGCAGAGTGTGGCTTCTGACTTCTTAAACATTTCAGTGTGCAGTTTTCAATCTCTATACGATTCCAGTCCTCAAAGAACTAAACCTGAAAGCATTAGTCAGATGCTGGTTTCTCTCTTCCTTACAGCTGTACAAGGGCTGCAGAGTTGTTCTGCCAGTAATGCCCAGCCGAAAGCACAGACTGAATCTTAGTGGGACCTTATCCAGCATTTCTTGTAGGCATGTGTGTACGCATTGGTAGGATATGCAAAGGATCTGCCAACTGAAGAATTCCCTGCTCCAACCCTCCCTCTATCCCTATCCCACCCCTTCCAGGGTAATAGTCCGTTCAGGGAGCTATTTTGGAAAAGCTTTTCAACAAATAGAAATATGTGACTTCACATAGCTCCTGGCATCCCAACCCCAGTGCAGTAGGATCCCTAGGCCCTCCTGTATGGGTCTAGCCATGGAAGTGTGGGCTAAGCCTCTTTCTAATTACTTTCTTGAATTGCAAGAATGTTCATGGGAAATGTAAACATTATAGAGTCCAACCCAAACTAAGGCACACTCCAAACTGCCTCTCAGTATTCGACTTAGTCTAATACCATATAGTTCCCTATGTTCAAGAATAATCCGTAATAGGCAAAAGGATTCTTCTTTCCCCGTAGGACAGGGGAAATAGGACATACTGTTCCTTTAAGAAATAGGGATATGGGAAGACAGCTCCTGGCTCCAGTAAGATGCTACAAGAACTGGGTGTATGGCTTGTTCCTAGCACTGTCTTTGTGAGTGAGCTGGTGGGTAAGATTTGTTCGCGGATGTATTGAAAAATTGTGAGCAGTAGTCTTGACTGGACAAAAAAAGCCTGCATTTGCAAGGTAAATTGTTTAGAATAAGTCACACAAGTGACTCCAACCTCCTCCAGTGCAACTGTTTACATGAGGTACCACCAAACCAAGAAACAGGGAGAAAGAACAACCCCAAAAGAATGAAGTGGGCAATTTTCTTTCTAAGTGACTGCTGTTGCTGTGCTGGCTGTGTAAATGACTGTTTAACTCAGCAGTCTGTTAGAATGAAATTAATTTCACATCTGAGCATTTTTACCCATTTTGGGTTCATATTTACATTTGTTAAGGATAACAGATCTGACAACTTCTTCATGTTCTCACCAGGGAGCAGTCACTGACAAACCATGGGAGGGACTGAAACAATATTCTCCACAGAAAGTAAAATCTGTGCTTCATAGGGTTGTTACACATTCCTCCCTAGTAACAAAAATGCAAATCAGCATAGCACCCCTGACTTTACTGCAAGAATGCTAATTTGCGTCCCCTGAAGGTCTGATATCCATCTTTCCAGTGTTCTTCCAGTAAGTCTGATAGGGCCTCAGTGTTCTTTAAATCCAGTTCTTTCATTTCGAGTTTTTTGGTGCTTTTCTCTTCTATAGTGTTTCTTTATCTTCTGTGCTTGTGCTATAGAACACCAGCTTTAAGTGCTCTATCTTGCCTTTTAGACCCCATCTGCAAAAAGCAATTTTTTAAGAACACAGGTAGAAAGGAGAGGCCAGGCAAGAGGTGCCTTTGGCCACTTCCAAGGTTGCCTGCTTTTAAAAAAGAAAATACAAGAATCCAGGAAATTCATTCAGGACAGAACAGAATTTAGTTTTTAAGGGTAATACATAATCTGGGGAAGTATGAATCTGCATTCCCCCCACTAGCATCAGGGCTCTCAGAATATCCAAGGCAGGGACATTAGTGAATCCCAGACACTATTATTTCAGCTTTCTCCCCCCTCCCAGACTCCATAAAAGGCTGACATTAAAGATTCAGGCAGGCAAGTAAAATATAAGAAGTTACCTTTTTTGAGCTGATTTGCTGTACCAGGCTGTATGCCTGCTCCTAACCTAAAATAACTGTGAAATAAAATGCAGTATCTAAATGGAAGATTTTAAGATGCAATATTTTATTTACATTTAAAACAACATAAACGGTGTGGGCAGGTCCTGTACCTAAGCTGACATGTGATATCTTACCACTGAGGGAACCAAATCCTACGTGTGAGTCCATATAAAGAGTACCCTTTTTTTGCCTTCTTCCAGATTCATTATAAGGAAGCAGGAACTGAAAGCTGGTGATAGTATTTTAAAATTTCTGCTTTGCAGACTAGGTTTTCCAAATATTCATCCCTAAAGTTTCATTGCCTTCCTTCATGCTCTTGCCTTTAATGAAGTCCAGCTCAACCACTGCAGCACTCAGCCATGGAAAGATCTTACATTGCAACACCTTAACATTACAAGTAACCATAACAGATGTCTCCCCAAAGTAGATGGCAGTTAGAGTAGTGTGAAGGGGTCAAGTTCTTGCTGTCAGGGACCTTGTGGTAAGAAGGGTAAGTTAGCCTTTATTAACACCTTATATTAGCCACTGCGACAGATGATACTGCTCTTTCCATGGAAGTCCCAGAAACAATGCTGCACATGGCCAAGTACTAATCATAGCTGTTTATTTTCAGGCTAGCATTCCTCTCGCCATGCCTACCTCATTTCTTCACCTCCAGCTCCACTCCATGTATCCTCTGGTGGTTTGGAAGATCAGGAGCAGCAATGTCATAGCTTGCCATAAGTGCATCTTCCTAATCTTATGCCATATCTTCTTTGCCACATAGGGTTTTTTTTTGGCTTGGTTTTTTTTTTCTTTTCATCAGGCAATTCTAGTGTGCAAAGTTTTAATTCAGTTCTTTCTCAGACAAATCTCATATGATGAATAATGCAAGAAGAATGATTGGATAAAAGTCAAAGAAAGTCTCAAAGATTTGGCCCCAAGAGAAGACTCTAAATATAAATGCAAATAGGCAAGGTAGACTGGGGGGGGGGGCTGTAGGAATGATGTCTTGTGTACAGCTTTTCTTCAGGGATAAATAAATTCAGAACATTTTTAGATACAGGCTGAATAAAATATAATGTTATTTGTCCTCAGTTTTTATTACAACTGAGAAGAGCAAAAAATTACCTCATCTGAAGGACTGGGAATATAATGAGCAAGAATGAGCTCCTCTGTCAGTCCTAGTAGCTTTCCCTCTGAACAGGTAGCTGCAGTGGGGGACATCATTTCTTCCAGCAGTTACAGAGCAGCACTAACCACAAGTTTCTC
This sequence comes from Cuculus canorus, assembly GCF_017976375.1. NCBI lineage: Eukaryota > Metazoa > Chordata > Aves > Cuculiformes > Cuculidae > Cuculus > Cuculus canorus. The sequence goes on from NC_071402.1 coordinate 119,468,911, forward strand.
TTTGCAACTCAACTGGTTGGTCAGCAATATAGACATCCTTGATGGCATACAGCAGAGCATCAGTTACAGATATACGTTTATAGCTATAGATGCACATAAAGGGAAGCAACACATATAAATGCATATAGAGAAGAGAAGAGAAGAGAAGAGAAGAGAAGAGAAGAGAAGAGAAGAGAAGAGAAGAGAATTTTAAATATATGAACTGAAACTTAATTTTAACTAAACTTTGCATAAAGTAACACCAAATTTGCTTAAAATACCTTGTCATACTAATATACTAGTACATGCATATAAAATACAGTACATATATGTACCATACATATTTTTACCAAGAGGTTAACTTTGAGTACACAAGGTCATTATAAGCAGCACTGAAGGTGTTATTTTAAGTCCTTAAAACCACAGGTTTATTTAACCTCTAAACTTAAAGAGCAGCAGTGCATGTTCTTGTGTACCACTAGATGGTGACTTGTGTAACGAGTTGTTGACTTTTATCCAAAAGTACATTTCTCCTTTTATTATTAGAATGAAGCAGAATCATGACATTACTGTCTTCATCGTTAATAACTTACCACTAAATATATTGCCATAAACATTCTGTTGGTTGTAAGAATCTAAGAAAATCTGTGGAAAAATAAGATGGACGTGGTCCCTGCCAGACTCTGCTTAGGATTTTTATCTTTGCACAATTTGAAACTTCTTAGCTTTGTTTTGTTAATAGGGGCTGCAGGATGTCACGGACAGATAATTAGGCTACGATTCAGATGCCTTCTGAGCCAAAAAAGCATCCAAGGTTTTATTCAATTACGTAATGCCATGTGCATCATCTTGTATAAACAGCAAGCCTTTCCACATCAAGCAAAACTGTCTCTCCCTGTGTGTGTTGTGTTTCCACTCAGAGCAACCTCTAATTTTAGCTACCTGCTATTAAAAGGCTACTTCAAAATCATACTTGGCACCTTTCCCTACATGGTTGCAGCAACAAGATCAAACAAAAGCACTTTGTTTGGCATCTGCAGTCTCGCTTTTCAGCTGGACAGAGGATTGGACTCATTGACAAGAGGCTGTACTGAAGACCTGCTCACCACTTCCCACGAGTGATATTTGTTGCTATTAATATTCTTCATCTGGCATAAAGGGTGAGAAAGTCTTTAGCCTTAGATAAGTGGTGAAAGTTCATTTATGACTATGCATTGAATAAGGAAAAGTATAATTTCTCTATCTCGTGTTAATGCATCATTGAGATTGGAAGACATATAGAGCTGAATTTGTCTTTTTTTGTAAAACATACTTTACTTTCGTACAAAACTTCCTGCAACAGAAAGATCTGTCTCCAGTTGTTTAGGCCAGGCTGCCAAACTTTCTTGTAACAACACCACCACAACTAATAATAATGATTCATTGCAATAAGTGATGACTTCCTGGAACTTGCTCATTACTTAAAAGACTGGGACGCATAGGATGTGGTTTTCAAAAGAAACTGAAGAATGAGATAGTCTTGAAGGCCACAGTTCCTGATAATCAGACTCCTTTAAGGAGACTTAAAGCCTGTAATCACAAACTACTTTTGGCCTATGTGACTGACTCCCTTTCTGTAAGTGATTATTGAATAGATTGTAAAGGATGTTCCTATCATTTTTAGCCCTCGCTTTACTTGTGCTGTCCTGGTGATGGTTCTGCCTATAAAGGGGACCTGTTATCTCCATCAAATGGGATTTTCTTCTCTCATCAAGCAAACTTCAGCATTTGTTTTCTGGGATCATCAATACATGCTACATTTTTCTTGCGCTAACATTTATGGAAAGCCAAACCAAGGCTTGACCAAATCAAAATGTGTCTGAAGACTCACCAAAGCACCTGAACATCTCTCGCCTGGTCTTCACCTACCTCCACTGTTGATTGATCTATTACGGCAAGGCCTTTTGTATGGCTGGACTCCAGGCATTTTCTGGTGCAATGTTTATTAATGCCTTGCCAAGATGAAACATTTCTGAAACAAGATTAGCATCAGCATTTACAAGCAGAGGGTTAGCTCTAGAAATAGCTCAATCAAAAGATGTCAGATCAGGCAGCTATTCATGGGAAATTATTTGCAAGGGACGCATTCCCCTTCCCCATTTATGGTTAATGTTTTTCTCCCAGCCTCAGGTTCACTCTCCAGTTCAAAGCTCAGATGAGGAAAACACAATTGCTTCCTTGAATACAGCTCTGCTTATTTTCTGTTACCTTTCTGCCTGCGAAACTGTCTATTGATTTCTTAACATGTATATTTCCTTTCTAACAACTAATGACTAAGCCTTAAGCTGTGTCAATGCTGGCAAAACAGGGTTCACTGAAGCGAACAAAAGGTCTGGCTAAGCAGTGACTGCTCTTGCAACCAGCTCTGTGGAGACAAGACAGATGGGAACAACCATCCTGGGAGAGCAGGATGTTTGGAGGTTCACAGAAGCTTTGCTGAGCCCATACATCGTTGGCCAAGACAATTTAAGTGCCTTGAACTCTCCTAAATATGACACTGATTTTTAAATCTAACCTACTCCCATGGCAAAGTGTGGGCTTGGGAGAATTCCGAAGAATCAACAACCGATATCTTGGCTTTCAGAATGGATATAAAATGAAGTCTTGTAAATGGAATACAGTTAATATGCAGTGTCCTTCTGTGAGACTAGCGACACTATAAGCTGAACCCATAAAGTGATCAAAGCTGGCTTTACACAGAGTGGAAGTCTTTTAAAGAAAACACACAAACAAAGAGAGAAAACAAAGCACAGTCCCAACCCAAAAGTAAGCAAAAAAATTACGCAAAGGAAAAGTCAGAAGAAAACGGTGATTCCTTATTCTGTTATTAAACGGTTATTCCTTATTCTGTTCGAAACAGGAGTTTTTTCTAGACCTTAATCTATGTTCTGCCTCTCCTTTCACTACAATTTGTCAGATGAGTTTTGAAATCTAAGACAAAAATTGGTAATTTAAAAAATTGCTCCCATTAAACTGTTTTAGAAGGTTATAATCTAATCAAGAAATATGTTCTAAATCTGGCTTTCTTTTACCAGCTAAAGGGATTTTTAAAGCTAGATATGCTATGGCAAACTACATGCACAGGGCATGTAGCTTAGTATTAGCTGAAATGTTAATCCTCATAGAAAATGCGCATAACAGACTGGAGGTCATGTGATTTTCTGTTTTCCTGTTGAATAAAGTATCTGGGAACAATGAACGTAATACATTGCTACTGCTAATGGTGTAGCCTGTCCCTTCATTTAATTACTGCAATTAATCTTTATCTGTCTTTGTTTGGCAACAACTAGGTTAGGAAGAACCAGCTGAATTCTTTCAATAGACACTGCAGTTTTGATCACTAAACTCATAGTCTTTTCTTTGATAGAAAAAAATAGTCAGCATCTTATTGCAATCTGAGTGGCTGCCGTATGGCTCTTCAAAATACAATTGTCTATTACTAAGGGAATGGGAAAAATATTTGCTACAAAGGAATATTTTTGTAAACACAGTAGAAAAATGAAATTCAGTGTGTCTAGAACATTTTGCCCTGTTCTGTCTCTAAAAATGACACAGCTGTGTTTCACATTGTATGAAGCATTTAATTCACTCATTGTAAATCAAGCTACATAAAGATGATGTAATAATTAGGTCTGAAGCAGATGGAAAGCCTACTTTAGATAATGCACTCACTAAAATAGCATATGCTGGCTTCCTTCAATTCTGTATGTTTTAGTCTGTAAAGCTGTACCTTTAATCAGATGACAGTTACTGAAAATAATAGAATAAGCAAGGTTTGCACAGAATTTTCTGGGGTAGAAGCTCTTCAGTTTTGCAGTACTGCATTTTTGTAGGTATTGCTGTGTATTCATAGAGATCCATGTACAATTTCATGGTTGTGATTTCTGGAAAACACAGTAAAGGAGTGCCAATCCCACTGAAACAAGCTTCAGGTTTTCCATTGTTTGCTAATGAGTAGAATTTTACCCCATGTAGGCTGAAGGACCATAAGCTCCTCTGGTATCACCTGGGCAAAGATGAGCCAAAGGGGTCACCTGGTCTTTAACCATGCTTGATCACGTGAAGAACAAGACTGTGCGTGCATAGAGAGGACCAAGCACACTGTCCTGTAGGTCAGACCATTGCTTAAACTCAATATGAATGACAGCAAATTAGGGAAATGGTTAGCATTAATACCCCTCAATTTAATCAGCACAGAGTCACCCAGCTGTGACTGGGCAACCATCCTGCCTCCTGAAGATCCAGTTCAGCACTAGGAATATATGCGCTTGTATTTTACCCAATATACTTGCCTGTGCTTGCAAGATGCCCTCCACAGGGATGCAAATCTACACAAAAAAAATGACTCCATGAGAGACTAATTAAAATTTAAGAATTTTTAAAAATGAGATATTGTGGGTTTGTTCACTTGAGGAAACATCCAGCATCTATTTATTATTACGAACAAACCCCAGCAGATCATAATTATGATTTTCTTTTCTTATTACTGTGGCAATCAGGAACACTGCAGAGAGAAGCTGTCTGTGGCCCAAATTGCTTACAAGCCAAGCGTAAGACAGGGATAGCAGATGAATGTGATGAAGGTGTCAAAACTGTTTCAGCAGTGAAACTAATAGATAAATGCTTATTTTTCTTTTGTTATTAAAAAGAAAAAAAGAAGAGAAAAAGATAAAAGGGAAAGAAAATCTCAGGATTGAACACAGTATCACATCTGGCCCCAAATAAGAGCTTGTTATGGGTGTCTGGAAAAGATGCAAAGCAAATGAAGAGCTAGATTTTTTGCAGAGCTACTACAGTTCTCAGTGCTGGCATCTCTCTTACCCACTGGCTCACAAATAAGCATCTTCCTGGCTTGTTTCTGGCAAGAGTTGGGGTCTCCCAGCTTTCCCTTTCACTCTGCTATACTTGGTATTGACAGCTAACCAGCCGCTGGGACCCTGGTCCTACAGAGTTCCTTGGCCGAGAAGAATAGAGACATAAATTGTAGCTTGCTCTTTCATTTTAAGTATTTCCATGTAAGAATAAATTATCTAAACAAAGGGATTCTGCTAGCCAGATTCCAGACTGGGCTCTTATCTCATGATAAAACTCCTTGCCATGGAGTTTGCTACCCTCAGCACCTGGGTGGTGCATCCACTTTTTGGCATAGCTGCACATCAGGCCAAATCTGCACGTAAGACTCTGAAAGATTTTGTGGATGCTTCTGACAGCAGAAAAATCGTGAAGACTCTCATTTAACAACTGAGTGATGGAGCCTCCTAAAGTAGGCAGATCCTGATATGGACACCCACACACAGACATACACACACATACACACACACATATGCAGAGAGAATCCTTACTCCTCAGACAAGGATCTGAAGGCTTTTGTATTGAAAAAAGGCGGTTTGTTTGATGTGATAGTGAATTAGGAACCAACAGAAAGATTCAAAGACTTGATTGAAGGCTGCCTGCTGAGGCTGTTGTCTCCCAGGTGCAGAAGAGCAGCAACAGGCTATGAGGTGTTGTACTCTTTTAAGTTTGGGATGAGGGTGTTATTTATAAGAGAAGTTGAAATCAGACATCCAGGTCATTTGAAACAAGTTTTCGTACATCCTATTTACTACTCCACAGCTTTTCTGCTATATTTGTGATGCATGCTTTGTAGAAAAAAAGTGTAAGCTTCAGAAAGCGATCTTCCCTACTACTGCCCTTTTTCTTTGCCTGTCAGTTGTGCTGCTAACTGCAAGCAGTGTGCTCCTTTGGCGTACTGCAGAGATGTGTCTCTTTGTTCGGTTTACGGATTCTTCACCGAGAACATGTTTGTTATTTGGCATTATTAAACAGCTGATTTTGCAGGAGCATATTTGAGCTCTGGATTGTTTGCCAGCAGTTTGTAATAAGCCAAGAAAGAGCAACAACATATAATCAAATCCATTATGACTGCATTAAGATTACAGTAGAGAAAGGAAATTAAACAAATAAAAGTATTGCAAAAGTACGCCTAAGAACAATGAAGATATTTGAGCAATGTTGTAAACACTTATTACTACTTACATAAGGACCACTTGTCTGTTTATCCTCAAGCCTGGGACTGAACAGACTTTCCTTTTAAGGCTGCCCTCAGATAAGGTCAACTTCTGTTAATATGGAATCATATCAAATATGAACTTGTTTCTCAGTGGCTCTCATAGCAATACTGAAACCGTTCCTTAAGTGGATAAACTTTTCCTTCAGTCACGATAATTTTCATTATTGGACAAACAGCAGAAAACCAGGTATGATGAACAAATCATCGAGGAATCTACCAACCATAGGAAAAGGAAATATTTCATATAGATAAATTTGAAATTTAAAGGAAAATACTAATTACCATAGATACATAATGGAGATCCAGTATTTAAACTGCCATAATGCAGATACGCTTCTCAATGAAACAGGTAATAAACAAGGGGCTGTGTTATTTCAGTCCTGAAAAGTCACTTTCCATCTTGAAGCGAGGAGGGAACAGAAGGCAGAAAAAGTAAAAAACTACAGGCAAGCCACAAGTAGACAGGAGGCAGAGGTACTAGGCTCCACAGAAGGCAAATAGAAATAGTTTTGTAAGTAAAATCTGTTACCCAGTTTTCCCTTATTTGACATTTGCTGTGTGAGAGGGGACAGAGATGGTTGACAACACGAGCCATCTGCCCTGCACACCACACTTCTGGCTGGCCCACACTCTGGCAGCAGCTTTAACTTGCCTCATGCAAACATGAGGGGCAGTTGTCATGATGTTAAAGCTCTGATCAGCCAGGGAAGCATCCCGATTACTGAAAAACGTGTTTTTAAGGGAATGGTTTCATGCAAGGATTGCTATAAAAAGTCTGTCTTTCTCTGCCAGCATCCTTGGATGAAAATTTTAATAGTAGACTTCAGCTTACTGGACCATAAAGTTAATTGGGAGTTTGTTCAATTAGCTACTATGCCAATAAGATCAGTGGCTTTCTTGGGACTGAATTCATCTAGAAAAGAATTATTCACGGTCTTCTGAGAAGGAAAGACTGTATTTCCGTATTTTGCTAGAGAAGGCTGCTGAGGCAGAAAAAGAAGAGTGAGAGAGAGAGAGAGAGAGGGAGAAAATATATATGGCATGCTATGCAAATGATATGGTCCTCCTTTCTTCTCTGCATAATTCAGTCTCCACCAAATTTTAACAGGCAGGCAGCACTCAGTTTGTCTTTTGGAAGCTGATGACTGGAAATGCCATCTCCCACCTGTTTCCCTGCCGCAGCTCCAGATATGGCAAATTATTCCCTCAGAATGGGGACTCTGACCAGGTGGAAATCATTACTTTTCCCATAGATTTCCTCTCCGATAATTTTGCCATTTAGGGCTAAAGAAAACTAGTTAGCAACATATAGCATTGAAACAGTAACTAGCTGCTGGAGGGAAAGGTAAATTAAGCTTATTGAGGCTAAAGACACCAGCTCTTTTCATCAGCTCGTTTATGCCGAAGTAAAGCTGGTGGTAAGAAATCACGGATATGTCCCACTAGGGCAGACCCACTCATACCAATGGACATTTCTACCCAGACAGTAAACAGGAGTTGGAGGGGAATTCTTATTCTTCTTAAGCATAGCCCTCTTGGTTATAGTCAGCATTATCTCTGCCTTTTGGGCATTAATTCAGTGCCTTTGAAAACTAAAATCATGGGGAGGGTTGCTGATTTTGCAGCAGTATTTGAGATCTGAAAGGTATTTAAGGCTTCATAGAAAGCAAACCACTGAGCTTTTCTTCATCGATAGGGAATGGAGTGATGGTGACTTTCTTTCAGTACAAAACCCAAGAAGTCCACCTAAGAACATAGACACAAATTGCCTGGGAGAGTGGCTCTGGTAGTAATGTCTGTAAGGGGGAGGAGAGGCAATTGGAGGTATCATGGGTCGGCAGTTGGCACCAAAACAAGGTGTAGGACTTTGGTGTATATGCAACCCAAAGACCTGCCTGGCCATACAAAGCCTGTAACCTTCATCAGCCCAACACAGCAACATAATGAGAGCCTGATGTATGTCTGAGCCACATCTTAAGTGCGGGTCTGAGCTCTCTTCACCCATTGTGAAGCATCTGGGTGCAAGTCATCTGTGGTGTGCAGAGATGCAGGGATAGGGTGAATAAAGCCCAGGACTGTGCCATTCCATACCTCTGTGTGATCAGGATGTGAGCAGCAGCCAAAGCTGTCATCATTTGTCCCATGCTTGTGGGAAGCACTGGGTAGCTGGTGGCTGGTAGGGTGCCCCTCCAGAGACACCCAGCAGTACAGGCTGCAGAAGAACATAGACGAGCTAAAGAAACAGGTGACAAACAGGCAATGGAGATTACAGAGGCTCTGCTCATGCACCAACTCATACTGCTGTGCTCTTTGACTCCTTTACTGTGCATTTAGATAATATTTGTGCTCTTTAGAATGTATACATAAGATTAAAAGTGGATAAAGCCTTCCATACTGGATCAGGCTACTGAGTCATTTGCATTAGTATCCAGCTCTAGGACCAGCTGCTGTGAAAAAGGAAGGTTCACAAAACCTAGTAAGTGGCATGTAAGGGAATAAAATCCTTCCTAGCTCCTCTTTCATAGAGACTCTTTTATGCTTGAAGACTGGATTCATTTAGAGCTATTCAGAACTACATTTTTTGTAGGGGGAAGGATTTTTCTGTAGGGCAAACAATTAATGAAGCAGCTTTATGATGGAAATGAACTTGTACTTACATTTGTTTGTGTATTTTGCTTTTAAGATGAACATAAGCATTCTCCTACAGGTATGTACCTCAACATAGACCTATACAATTACTATGTATAGTGCAACATGTTCACCTTCTCCCATAAATTATTATGGAATTCTCTACCTATCCGTGCCTTGGTATGCTCTCTCTTCCTTCCTTTCATATCAGTTCAATAAAAAGCTAAAATCCAGAGGAAGATAATAATGCTATACAAACATTTGAAATGTGAAAAGAAGCAAGAGAAAAATAGTTTTGCTTACCCAAGACTGTGAGGGATAAAATGAAGGCTCATCAGCTCTAAGTAAAGCAGCAGAGATTCAGGTCAGGTATAAACCTCTCTCGGTGCTAAAGAAAATCAGGTTGTGGAATAAACTGCCTGAAAAGATCACTGAGTCACATCAAAGGAGGGATTGTGGCACTAGAGGCTGTTGAAATTGTCCTGGCAATAGGATGCAGCTAAAGAGCCGCAGTAAGGCTGGGTCAGACTCCTGACCCTGCCACCTCCAACGTGGGATCAGTTTTTATTTCATGCCCTACTTAATGGAACTTCTGGCCTATCTGCATGTAACTAAAGCTTGCTGTGCAGATTCTGGTGTCCCTAGAGTAAAGTTTCAGGTTATGGTTAAGCTTAACCAGCTACCAGCAGATGGGGAGAGGGAATACTCTGCCTCAGCTTCCTGGGCTGCAGACTTCCAGTCCATCCCTGTCCCTCGGGAGGCAAGAAGGGGCTGGGTGGCTCACTTGCGGGTAGCGGTGGCAGCAAGGGAGAGGAGGTAGTAACAGCTCCTTTCCACACCCATAGCAGGTGAGACAAGGGACCAGCACAGCATTGACACAGAGCCATGCCTTGTACCACTGCTGTCAATGCTGACCATCAGCAAATGAGTTGGAGAGAGCAAATAGCAGAGATGGGCAGAAAACAGATGGCTATAAGCATACCAAATGCAAACCCTGACTGATCACCACTTTTTCCTGATTCATCAGTTTGCCATTAGTTGCGGCTGCACTGCAGGTGTCAGCAGCCACCACCAGTGGGAGGAGGACTCTCATGCCACCACCAGTGGTCAGACCTCCACTGGGTCACCTGTGTTCCACTCCTACTTCAAATGGAGTTCCACTCATTCTTCAAATGGAGTTTTTTAATGCATCTTTGTCACTTCCATGATAGTACTGCATTCCCAATGACATTGGCAGGGGTTCCTTGCTGAAATCAAGAGAAAAAATGCCCCTAGGACACGAGGAAATGACAGAAATTTGTGCCAGGACAGGTTTAGATTGCATACTAGGAAAAGGTTTTTCACCTTTGTTGGTGAAGTGTTGGAACAGGCTTCCCAGGGAAGCACACATGGCATCAAGCCTGACAATATTCAAGGAGTATTTGGACAACAACCTCAGATGCATGGTGTGAATGTTGGGGTTGTCCTGTGCAGTGACAGGAGTTGGACTTGATGATCCTCATGGGTCCCTTCTAACTCAGGACATTCTATGATTCTGTGGTTTTAGACATGGCAATGGTATGTAGTTATCTCGAAAGAGCTATAGAGTGATGTCTTTTACTTGTCTGGACTTTTCTCAGCCAAATACACAGCCCATGTCCACTGACTTCACTGAAGCTTCGTGGCACCCCCAACAATGGCGATGCTCAGGATCTATGGCACATTTCAAGCACCACAGCACACTTCCATAGCACACAGTAACTCTATACAGTGTTTTGGAAGAGGAAGAAATAATAAAACTACACTGAGTTTATGTGTCACAGGAATGCACAAGGGCAGCATGTGACATCTTCTTTTGGGATCCAAGTGGGAAATACACTCTAACCAGTTAGAACTAGGCCCTAGGCAGGATGGAAGAAGAAGGCTGTGTCTCGGGGCAGCTAGCACCACTCCACCACAAGCTGGAAATGGGTGTTCCATCCTGGCTGCTCCAGTGACACTGTCTCATCTCCAGTGCCAGGGAGCACAGATGGGTGCAGGCTTTGAAAGTACAGGCAGGGAAGGAGGGGTTGTGTGCAGGCACCCCAGCCCTGGGATTTCTGGACCTCATGCCTTGCAGCAACATGGATACAACGTCTTTAGTTATCTCTACCTTAGCAGCTCCATAGAGCTTTGTATATTGATAATGAAATCTTTATTTCTCTCTATGAGTCACAGAGGAAGTGTCAAAACACTATGTGCTGGTCACTTATGAGAAGTTACTGAAGTTATGTGAGGGGAATGATATGTATGAAACAGTTAATAACAAAGGCACAGGATAAAGGACTATTCAAAACTTGTAAAAAACTAATTGTTTTAGATCTCGTGGCTGTGAAGTCTTGCCAAACTTTTGTCCCAAGTACAGTGAGAACTGAAGATGAAAGATCTTAGAAAACTTCAGTTTTTCAACATGATTCGGCATTTTACTACTGTGGCAAAAAGAAGGGCAAACCTTGCAGACTGAGTGCATCTGAAATGGAGGTTTGTACTGAAGATGATGGATTCCTAATTTGTGTGTCAGGTTACTTCGGGCTGTTTTGGGAGAGCCACCAATGCATAAGTAGTGGATGAAGAGGGCATACAAGGTGATAAGATGCAGTTTATGATCACCATATGTTATCTGCATTGCTGGCTGCTATCTTTCTGCTTAGGGTTGCGTTGGCATTAATGTAGCTGGTCTCCTATCAGCTGGTCTCCCAGGCACTGAGAATCCTGGAGAGATTTCCCTGTTTGGCCTGCATTGTATTTGCATGACCATTGATCATTATATCAAAAGAAAAGAAATTTCTGGTAGAAAAATTACTTGAAAGGAGGTTCCAAATAGTTTTCTGAGAAGGAGGCTGTGCTAAAAACAAATACCTATTTATGTACATGCATAGTGTGAGGATTATCACCTCTGTAAAGTACTTTTTAATGCAGATGAGAGTGCATGACTGCTCCATACCTCTACATGCCACTGTGTGAATTAGTTTTGTTTTCCCCGTAAACTCCTCACTATACTGGCAAGAGAGGATGGGGAAGGTAGCTCCAGGCACTAAATAAGTTGCTCAACAGCCATTACCTGCATCCCCTGGGCTTCAGAGACTTTCCATTTTGTTACTTTCAGCTTTTCACTCCTGTAAAGGAACACATTAAAGCCCAAAGACAATTGACTTTCCACAGAAAAGTCACAGATTCACTTGGGCATAGATGCATGTTTTTCCTATTTATCCTACCTTGACTTAGGGGTAATATCTCTTGCTAGTAGTGAAAAGCAGAGTTGAGTCCATCATTAATATTGTTTACTAGAATCAAGTGCTGTTGTCCTGCTAAAGAAAACTCTAAGTCACACAATCACCTAAAAAACAGAAAGAACACTTAACATAATTTATGCACCTCTTAACAGGCCTTAGTAACTATAGGATGTTGCCTTCTGCTCACACTCAGACTCAGACTCAGAAAAAGTGGTATGCATAAACATTCAAGTGAAACAAGCATGCAATATCTTGCATTCTGTGATTAAAAAGTTATTTTTAAAAGCTGAGGGAAGCATATGTTCTGTGTGTGCGTTTGCAGCAGGGCAGTACATCATAATTCCAGCTGCGAATCGAACCAACAAGCCCCAGTCAGGTTATTACCTGAGTGCAATACCTCACATAATATGCTTGGGAACACTTTCAGCACCTGTAGCTATAGATCTATGCCTGCCAAGTTTGCCTTTGTTTGAGGAGTAATTGAATTTTTCCCACTTTTCTGGAGATAGATTTGCAGATCCAATAAATTACAGGGACCAGCAGGTAATTAGAGAGTTAAATGCTATAATTTAAATTGCATTTATTTAACCTACAATCTTATACTTCCTGCTGACTGGGCTTTAGAAAGCGGGATGGGAATCACAAGCTGTTTGAAAGATCCCTGGTGCCTGACTAGGTCCAAACCAATGTAACATATTTTCTTTTACACTTCCTGCTGTCATGTGTTTTATTAGCCCCTTGCATGTCTCCCATTCTCATTTGACAGTGACTGACACTCTCTCTGTCCCCTGCTAGAGGGTTGGTCTGTCTCCCATTCTCTAGAGAAAACACATTCTTGTTTTCTTCCTGTGATTTGAAAAATGTTTCAGTTGTTTTGCCTTGAAAGGTGAGTTTGGTTAGGAAGCTGCAGGTACCGAAACTTGGATACTTCATGTACAAATACATTTGCACTAAAGGTTAGACACTTGCATCATCCACTTTTCTAGCCTGGGGTGCTGGATAGCTAATATGTGCAGTAGCTAAATAGCAGCCTTATTTTTTTTAAAGGTTACATTGCTCTTAGCTTATCTACATTATGTTGGGCATAGTTTTACTGGCATTTCATGACATCGGGGTTACCTTTATTCTGAAAACAGTACAGAAATACCCAGAAGCTACAACACGATTTAAGCTTTTTATGACGGCTGTGCTTAAGGCAGCCCTGTAGAAAAATAGACTTAAATTCAGTCAAAAGAGTAGAGTTTTTTTCCATAAATAAGTTTTTCATAGTTTTTTCACATAAAATCAAGCTCTCTCCTCATTCCTTTCTACTTCTTCCCAGCCATTTATCTCAGTCTGAAAAACTATCAGACTATTTTCCATAAGAGATAATCTTAAGCTTTTTGGGTCATATTTTAGGATGTTCTTTGTACTGAACTGTAAGAAATCAACATGGAAGGTAGAGCACTTCTTCAGTTGTAAATGAGAGGAGGAAAAACCATTTTTCCCCGTGTGAAATAAAAATAAGTCTATCTTAGAGCCACCCGAATAGGTAAAGAAGAAAGACATTTTTTCTGCTAAACAGAAAAAATAAAAGAGCCAAAAAGTAGTTGACTCTGTCTCTCTTTCCCTGTCTCTGGGAAGAAGAATAATTAATCCTTTTTATTTCAGTTAAAATAATATCTGACTCAGTGAAAGCTTTGGATGTTGGATGAATGATCAATACACTGTCATTCAAGCTAACACTTTGAACCACATTCTCCACCAAATGGAAGGTATTTGAAGGCCCACTAAACCTGATGAGTTGAACATTTCTATGCACCAACTTTTAAAGTAAACCTCTTTTATCCATACCCCAGCAACAGCTTTGGAATAGACAAGCAAGACACTGCAGTCTGTAGGAGTCAGAAAAGGCTTGCTTTACCATGGGTTTCAACTCTTTCTTCCTGTTTCACGGATTATAGGTCATTTGAGAGCCAAGGAGATCTGTAGAGATAAAGCAGAGAAATTTGCCATTAATGTCTCACCACACACAAGAGAACAGTTACAAAATCCCAATGCAGACTACAAGAGTATTTCTTCCCCTGGAATTCATCAAGGGGTTTGGGGGAAAAAATACAGCAAAAGACACTACTGAACAAGATGAAACATACAGTAGTCAAGCAAGCCATGGCTTTGATTGAGATGGAAGAAGAAGTAGAATGACAAGGTTTTATTTAACATGAAATGGATTAAAAAGTAAGTGTTTGTGTAGTGTCAAGATTTGAAAGTGAGGATGAGGGAGCAGCACTTAAAATTAGTTGAAAATGGGACTGCAAGAAGATTTGCATATTATTGGAGTCAGGTCAGGTAGCTGTACCTGGAATGGAAAGCTAGGAAATGTTGACTGGTGCAGCAGTAGAGATTCTTGAGGTGGTGTCCTGATGGCCAAGAAGTTGAACATGAGTCGGCATTGTGCTGCTGCAGCCACGAAAGCAAATCGGATCCTGGGCTGTACCCACAGGGACATTATTAGCAGAGATAAGGACATGCTCATCCTGCTCTATTCAGTGCTTGTCAGGGTGCTCCTGGAATGCTGTCTCCAGTTCTGGTCCCTCCAGTTCAAGAAAGATGCAGACAGTCTGGAGATGGTCCAAAGGAGAGCCAGGAAGATGATGAAAGGTTTGGAGAACCCACCCTACGTGGAAAGACTGAAGGAGTTTGGATTTTTTTACCAGGAGAAGAGAAGGTCAGGGGTACCTACAAAGGGAATGGAAGGTCTCTATACAAAAGAAGCCACATGGAGAAAATAAGGGGCAATGGGTGCAAGCTCTACTGGGAAAGATTTTATCTCAGAATATGAAAGAAATTTTTTACAGTAAGAAAAATCATCCACTGGAACGACTTTCCCAGGAATTTGCTGCAGTCGCCATTGCTGGAGGTGTTCAAAATCCAATTGGACCGAGTACTAAACAACCTCATCTAGGCTCCCCTTCCTGTGAAAGGTTGGACCAGATGATCTTTTGAGCTCCCCTTCCTGTGAAAGGTTGGACCAGATGATCTTTTGAGGTCCCTTCCAACCTAGGTGACTCAATGATTCTAATTTACAATAAGGAGATTAAAGATATTCATTGTGAAGGAGAATATTTCAGTATCTAAAGAAGGTTTATTTTGCTGTAGGATTGGAGTAGTGAGGGATTAACATGAAGAACTGTCACGGCTGGAAATAGAGAAAGGCATATTACAGGTATATGACAGTGACTTGTGAAATAGTTCCTTGAAAAACGTGGAAACAGATGTTATGAAAAAATCTAAGGAGAGAACACCTTGGGAGTTATAACCACTGAATATATCTTGTCTGGTTGTGCCTGTTTGGGTACAGAAAGAGAAGACACAAGTAGTTCTTCTTGTCCCTCTATCTACTATTTTGTACTAACGCAGTAAGAGGGATGCAGCCACCCTGCTATACCAGGTGCCAGGTTAACCAGGAACAAGCTTATAGTCATGAAGGTCTCCGTTTAACATCACTATGGGGGCTTCTCCACTCGTGTTCATTACGAAACAACTTGCTTTACTTTTAACCCTATATATAAGTCTGCTGCTTGGATATTAAATAGCAATGTGGTACCATCATAAAAAAAAAAACCCTAGCTCTGTGGTTTTGGCTATTTTTTATCAACAGAATAGCATATGGATTATATTGACAGAAAGGGGAAGGAAAGAAAGAGCTCACAAATCCTCTAAGGGTAAGTGAATCATATGATCCCTGTTGGTAAATATAAAATGGCTTATTTCTTGACAAGGAGCATAAATTCATTTTCTCCCTGCATATTTTTCTTGTTGAGTGGGCAGGTTGTGATAAGGGCTACCTAATTTGACATTACATGTATTTATGACCTACAAAGCCTTATATAGACCAAAAAGTGGCAAGGGAAGACAAAGTGTGAATTGTCTTAGCAGTTGAATGTAGGTCTAAGAGCCAAGAAAGCCTCAGTACTAATTGTACTGCTACTACTGATTCACCGTGTAGCCTTGGGCACTGTTAAAATTCAGCAAGTGTTTTGAGGTCAAAGAATGCTGTGTTCTATTATTAAGATGATGTAATGAGGGTTTAATTAGGGTAAAATTTGCTACTCTGCTGAGATGGAATAACTATTGTGGACGTGAATATATAAATACCCTAGTGAAGCTGAAAAGAAAGCTGTTGGTCCCTCTGACATGAAGTCTTGAGAATGAGCCATAAAACAGTCTCAGTAACTATTCCAATAGAGATTGTATATGTTTTTGCATGTGTCAATGTTGCCATCAAAGGTAAACATACTTTAATTCTTTTTTATTTGTAATTCCTTCTGAGTGAAAAGATTGTTTTCATTCCAGTGCAATTCATATAAACCAACACATTCTCAAGATGGAGATGGGAACTTGGCAATGTTTCCTTCCACATAAGTGTTAAGCCAACTTTTGACATTTTATACCTTTTTAATGAAATCATTGTGATCTTTGCAGACCAGTGTTTGGTCTGACAGTTTTTTAAAGCTTGAAATTCAAAGGAAAATTATTTTAACAAATGTGCACAATGCTTAAAGAATGAATCCCTTCAGTGTTGAGACTGCATTGTCTGTTATCTCTGTTTTGAGTAAAACAGATGGTTCATATTACAAACCATGCATGAATAGGACTTCCCCAATGTAATGCAAATGGATCATTGAAACTGGCATTGTACAGATGAAAAGAGGCTGATGTTTGTAGAAACTTCCTGGACAAACATCAATAATGAACATGTTCTTTGATTATGTTTCACCACCTTTGAAAAAGCAAAGCATGCTCAGAAAAATTCACTAGAGAGAAAGATATCCTTTCAGTGACTGATTGTTTCCAGGAGAATAATCAAGCTCCTGGTCCTGCTGCTGATTCCCATCATCACCTTTGGCAAGTGCATTCATTCAACCTCTCTGGGCCAGTAGCTGCAACATGAAGGTCACAGTCTCCCACTGTTTATTATCTGTTTCCTATATTCAAATCATGCATGTTTGGGGTAGACACTTTTTTCCAGTGGTTGGCAAAACCACTGCACACTGCAATAATTCAGAAATTGGTAACACCTGAGGAACAACGTGATGGGAGCATGATGGGAGCAGCATCTCCCTGAGCTAGAATGACCTTCCACATGTGCTGGACTCTATGCAATAGACCTATAAGCTCTTGTAATGTAAAAAGCTCACTTCGTACGAGTAGACTTTCTCACGTCACTGTGTCCACGATGATGTATTTACTTGAAGTATATCATTACTAATATGAGCAAGTGAGTAGCAGGTCTAAATTCCTCTTCATTTTCCCCGTTCATAAGAGGACTTGATGAACTTTCAGTCTATTCCTACAACTGGCAATATTTGTGCTCCTGTGATTAAAATGAAATATATTCCTATGTTGGCAATGGGCTGACAGATTTTTCAGTGATTGATTCTCTCCAGTTTTCCTCCTTCAGAGAAAGAAAATTCAAGTTTATCTCAATAAAGCAGTATGCAAGAAGGGGCTCTTGTCCTTAATGATGATATTAGAAGTGTACAACCGCCTTGTTTTATAATGGAGCACCAGAGTCACAGTGTCATCAGCTTTTCTTTTTTGTCTGTGTTTTCTTTCACTGCCTATTGTAGATCACAGACACTATGGTGATTGTTTTGCAAAATAAATGAATGAGTTATTTATTTGGATGTCTTGGCCTGGCGGCCTAAGAGTTCCACAAATTTATGAAATGTCTGGGAGAGCAGCTGCAACAGGTTCAGCTGCAGTGTGGGAGAAAGAAGCTCATGAGAAATAAGATCCCTAAGCTTTTGTTTGCTCTTCTAGTTGCACATCAGACTATTTTGTAGATTCTGATCTCAAGGGTTCATTTTACTTTGTTTATTGCACCTATCCCACATGTACCTCAGCATGGTAAAAATTTGCCTGCCACTTAAGAATCATAATCAGTTACCCATTCCCTCCTGGAAATTTTCCTCTTCCATATTCAAAATTACATTGCCAAAAAACATGGAAAAACTCTGTCTTACAATTTCCCACAGGCCTGCTGAATTTCAACCCTGTCTGTTCTGTGGCTGTAGATTCAGGACACATAGGTGGAGAGGCTCAAGATGGATCCCACCAGGAAGAATCTGAGAGGCCCTGGTGAAGCAAAGTGTCGTTCAGGACCACCAGTTGGGAAGGACAGAGAAGGCTTTTGCAGGGCTGAGAAAGGAATGGGACAGAACATGAGGAAGAAGGATATTAAGAGAAGAGGAAGGAAATTACAGGGAGAAAAACAGAAGTTCGAAACGCCTTTTCATGTTTGCCTCCTTTCAGTTGTTGAACATTATACATCCTGTTCTCTCCATGACTTTACAGAGGCACCCAATTCCCGTATCAGTTAGTGTGTTTATGGCATGTTGGGCACACCTACTTGTGCATATGTGCTTCAGAGCACACCAAACTGGAAGCCACAACAGGAGGTTTGTTCCTTGCCTGATAGGCAAGTCTGGTCTTGAAGAGAGCTCTTTGGCTGTTGTAGCAAGTGATGCAGACAAAACCCATAAAATGAAACGTTCAATATTCTGTATGTGGACTCATACCCATTTTCACAACATCTAGAATTATTCCTCTTATTTTTCAGGGCCCTTTAGCCTAAACACTCCATGAAGTCGGTGAGCTTTTTTTTATGGAGCAGGAAGAGAACGAACATTTTTGCATCCGTTTGTGTGGCTCTTGGGACTTTTTCTGCTTTTAACATTCTCTGGCAATGCCTCATGCTGAGTCTGCCTTTGGCGGCAGCCACTGCACCAAAGGACCATGCAGGCAGAATAAATAACAGGACAGTGTTGAAAGGCTTTCCTTAATACAAATTGCTGTGGGTTGGGAAAAGAGGGCATATTTTCTTAGCACAGAAAGGACCCCCATGGCTGCTGCTGTAAGAACCCGATCCGCTGTTGTTACTCTCTATTCTGGGAAGGGACAGAGGAGCTTTTTGATAATCTTTGGTTTCTGCTCTATAGTCTGCCACAGCAGTCAGCATTAGCAAAACCAGCCCCGTTCTCATCTGTTCAAAATATCACTATTATTCCTGAATGCTGATTACTCAGGCAGACTGCAAGGCAGAGCTGTGTGAGTTTCAAAAGCAGGGCAACAGATTGTTGTATCGAAATGGCAATGATATGGAAAATGGATGCAGGGTACAAGCAAACCACATAAGTGACCTGGAGAAGCTGTGGAAAAAAAGGGTTGTAGCTGAAAGAGAGCAGTTAGCTGAAGAAAACATTTACTCATCACTTACTAGACCCCATCTAGAGTATTGTGCCCAGCTTTGTGCCCCCCCACAACACAAGAAAGGCATTCTATGACCCAGAGTGAGTTCATCAGAGGGTCTCCAAGACGATCAGGGCAGGAGCACTTGCCCTGTGAGGAGAGGCTGAGGCAGAGGAGGCTTCTTCCAACAGGAGATGTGGTGAGTTTGGAGGGACTTAGCAGATGTCTGATGCTTACAAGGAGGTAATTGAAAAGATGGAGCCAGGCCGTTCATAGTGGGGCATGACAGGTGGGTGACAGACAGTCAGTTTCCAACTAGATATAAGGAAAAACTTTTTCACTGCAAAGACAGTAAGGCAGCAGAGCAGGCTGCCCAAAAAGGCTCTGTAGTCAGTCATTATGCTGGGAAGCTTTTCAAGACCCAGCTGCATAAACCCCTGAGCAACCTGGTCTTAGTTCAATGCTGACCTTGCTCTGAGCAGGATCTTGAACTAGAGACCTCCTGGCCATTCCCACCTGAGTTAGTCCATGATCCTGGCTACCAGTGCTCCATCACACTAGATTTAATGGCAGCTCTGCACAACTCGCTGCACTTCAGTTATCACACAAAACCCACAGCCACTAGAATAACTCCTAGACTCGACACACAAATGCTCAGCCTCCAGGCTCTAGGATCCTTGCAAGAGTTTAATTTTCTTAAAAGAGAAACGTTGAAAAGTTGACCTTCATGTCCTCAGTAGAATCACAGTAGTCTAGGGCTATACAAAACCTGGAACAATGCTTTGAATCCAGAAGTGTTCTATACTTGTGGTATATTAAACCTGAAACATCCTGCTCTGAGGGCATTGGTCTTCTTAAGAGTTGGCTGGTGTCAGGTGCTCTATATGGCTTGGGTAGACTAGAAAAGCCAAAGACTAGGGTGGCAGGAGTGTTTTCAGATTCTCTTTACTCTCAGACTTTGACAGAGAAAGTGGTGTTAATCTTCTTTTCACCACTTCTGGCTTGCTGTTCTCACACTGATACAGTGTTTACCTGCTTTATATTTCCTTATGTAATACAGAAGTAAATATAAGCTATTAAGTCAGTACTGTGTAAGAGTGTTAAAGAGAGGGCAACAGCAGCCATTGGTTAGAATTTAAGCACTGTAGAAAACACATGAAGGAAAGTAAAGAAAGTATAGAAAGAAATGTCTGCCAGGCATAGGACAAGAAGGACTTTTTGAGCCACAGTATAAGCAAAAGAAAAAACTAATGGAAGTTGAGAAGTGGAAACAGAACCATTCACAACTGTGACAGAGAAAAGAAAAAAGTCATCAATAGATATTTCTGTTCTGTACTCGGAAAAAAAATAAGTGATCTGCCTATGCAATCTTAAACAATTTCCAGTCCTCTGGAAAAAAGGAAAAAAACTACCATCTCTTTAAGATTAATGTTTATAAAGCATCAAACCTGAGTAACTTGCAAGAGATATAGCAAATTACTTCAGTCATCTGGTGACGGTATAGTAAAAAGGAAAATCAGGTGAATATAAGTAATCTCCTTGCCAGTCTGGCAAATGTCCCATGCAATATAACGGAAAAACTGAAACAAGATTTAAATAATAAAGATGTAAATAGAGATAAAAGGTGTGAATATAATACCATTACAGTCAATACAATACTATTAGAAGTAAATCTTCTCAGAACTGGCTGATCTTATTGGGAATTACGCGTTTGGTTGATAAACACTGTTGTGTAGACATAAAAGATTTCTGTGGCTTGATGTGTTCTGTTTGCTGCCATAGGATAATCTGAGTTTTTAAAAAATTAGCAACTGCATGGCAAGGTTGCAAAAAATGAGCAATTAGTGTCAATAAATCTTGGATAAGATGAATTTAGGACTTGCTAAATAGCAGATTGCAAAGCTGTTGCTAATGTGAAATTTTCTCTGAGTCTATTTCTAGCAGCATCCCATGGCGGTATGTACTAGAAACAATGTTGACCAACCAATTTCATCAGTAATCTGGGAATAAATGCAACATTCCTGTTGATTTAAACAAATCTGTGAATATCACATGTTCTAGTGAAACATAAATAATGATGAGGGCATGCTAGCTATACGAAATGGTAATTGGGTGCATGGAGTCTAATAAAAGTCTTTTTCATATGGCTGAGATACACAAGCACAGACTCTAGGCTGTATCTGCAGAGCTGAGGTAGCAGCAATGCCAAGGAGAGTCTCAGGGCTGCCACAGTGCAAACAGAGTCCCACTGTGATGTCCTGGTAATACAAGCAAATGTAATGCCTAGCTACACAGACATGAGATAAACAAGTAGGAGCGGGGAAGTAATTTCACTGGAACTGAAATACTGTGTGAAATTCTGACACTGGCATCTTGGAAAAGATGTTGAAAAATGAAAAATGCGCAGAGATGATTTGAGGTCTGAAGAGTTTGAGAAAATGTTTTATTCTGATAGGGCTTGATCTGTTTATTGTGAAGTGCCTCGATAACAGCTGAAGTAGGAAAAAGGGGAGACTAGACCACAGTGAATCCTTAATTTAGTGAGAAGAGTTCAACAAGAAACAAGAACAGAACAAGCTCAAATTTTAGAAGCCAGAAAAAGTTATGGTAAAATAAGATGAATTTTTTTAACTGTAGGTTCTTTGAAAGAAATCACAAAAAGGGATTGTGGATCTGTTTCTGGAACTTCATCTCTGGCAAGAAGAAAATATTTTGAAAAGTATGTTTTAGTCAACCAGAGGTCATTTGGTGGTGTAGAGGAAAAATGCCTTAAGCATTAAGTTGATTAAACAGACAAGAGCGATTCTGCGATCTTCCCTCTTATTACCCTGTATGTCTCTTAGACGCATCCAATGGATGGGCTTGTGAGGTTAATTTATTCTTGCAACTATGGTTTTGGTTTAACTGCCTTTAGGGTTTACCTCCACCTGGGGGGGTGACAGTGCTGCAGCAACACGGGTCATACTCATCATTTTTGTTGCATACTGTATGGTTATCACAGTCTTCTTTTTCTGACAATAGAAAAACCATGTATGTCTCTTCCCAAGGTCTCCTCTGTGCAGGAAAGAACCAGCAGGAAAGTATCCCACAAAAAGAAATTTGTTTTCTGAAAGCAGGAAGTGAAAAACAATTTGGGAAAGAAGTATGAGCCATTGTGTTTTCTCCCTAGATGAATCCCTGTCCATATTACTGAGACTGCCCTTATTACAGCCATCTCCAGCTGGCAGGAAAGTTATGTATGTACTCAATAACGGTAAACATCAATGAAATGAGCCTTTAGAGCTACCCTTACTGTGCTTGACTCACCTTTATTGATGGAGTGGGATGCAAACTGCATTTCCAATGCAGCAGCTCATGGATGTCAGGTCCAGCCAGGATAGGCTGCCTCAGACTGGGCAGAACAAATTTGAACTGTTTCCAGGTAATAATGACCACTCCAGGAGCTATGGTTACAAGAGGGCAGGCAGAGCTGGTATGACTATCAACAATACCTAGGCAAACTGCACTTTGTGAGTGGCACTTCATATACCTGAATAAAATGGAGATAGGAATTATCTACCTAAATGTAGGTCACCTGGGCTGCCTGTTGACCAGAGGAGGACCCTGGTCGATAGTGAGTAGAACACAAAGTGTGATTCAGCATCCTAAAATAGGCATCTAAAATAGGGCAGAGGTATGCTACCTAAAAGTGACTTCTTTCTCCATTGACCGTGTAGAGAGTTTGTTAAGTAGCTCAGCTACAGACTCCTGTGCTGCAGATGTCTGCTTTCAGTCAGCTAAACCAGCTTTGGGGGTCTTAAAACCAACTCAATTTCTGCCATCTGTCAGTGCTGGGAAAAGGCCCTGGTGGGTCACAGTCACACTCGTCATCTACCATGAAAAGGAGCAGATGTGATTTCATTGTCTTCCACATGCACAAAACGCACGTTCACTCTGGCTGATAAGCACTTATTGCAAACAGCGAAGGGAGGGCAGTCCAGAATCTGATCATCCAGCCTTTGTTCACCATATTTGGACACCATTTACAAATGAGAGCAAGTAATTTCTGAGTGTTTTCCTGCTCATTACAAATGAGAATAGATACAGCACTGATATCAAAAGGCAACAGGATCATTCCACTTATTAACTGAGGCCAAATCAAGAAAGTTAACTTGAACTTTGCACCAGAGACACATGGATAGAGATACACGAGAGAGATACACAGTGGTATATTTTTTTCTGTGCTTTCTGATTGCAGAGTGCAGCTTCAAGTTAAGGTAGAGCTGCCACATTACCAGAACCAAAGTGTCAGCAATGGCATTATCAGATGGCTGAAGGAGGAGTGATGGGCTGGGTCCAGTCACAGCTCAGTGCAGGTGATAACAGCATCACTGGAAAATTCGCACAGAGCTCTGGGTCTACCTGTGCTCTGTGAGATGCAGTTCTATTTTTGAAAGCTATAAAACTAGTCAAGTGTCTTGAAAGCATCTCATTATTTCATTCAATGGGAAAAAATACCCTCTCCATCAGAGACGGACTGCGAAGCAGTATAACAAAAGCCAATATTACTTCAAGATTCTTGGCATTTGTAGTACTTGGATAAAATTTTATTTGTTTGAGACTATTCCCTTTCAAATGGAAGACTGTAGTTACAATGTGATGGAAAAGAGGAGGGAAATTTGCACTTCACTAACAGAGCATAATATGATACTAGAGCAAGACATAGGACTTGCAGATTTACACAGTTCAAATAAATGATGAACTGCCCAGTAAGACCTTTAAAATGACAGCAGCTATAAAAAATCCACATGAAGGCCTTAAAAAGGTATTTTTTATCATGTTGATATACAAACATTGGTGGTCAATTACGCTGTTCAGTGCTTGAAATGGGCTAACAAATGAGTTGCCACGTAAATAATAGCACTGTAGGTGACATCAGGAGCAGCCTTTTGAGAAACTCCAAACAAAACCAGAACACCAACAAAATTTTACATGAAAGAGGACCTTAGCTTCCTATTACAGAAGTTACAGACAGCCTAATATAAATATTTTTCTCTTTCCAACCTACATCTTCTGCCTTCCATTGTGATTTTTGCTTTCACATCTTGGCTAAAAGATAAAATCTACAGTCACTTTTAAACATACTTTTTTATTATCATGTGCCACGTAGGCAAGGAGATGCTGGGTGAGCTCTGTGCTTAAAAATGTCTTCATCTTCTGTGACTAGACACAGAAGATATATGATGGAAAGAACCCAAGAGCATACAATATTCCTGTAGTGAAATAAGGGTATAACCTGCAATAGTTCTATGAAAGGGAAGCATCTTGTTGATGGTACCAAACAAAAGGGGACAGCTCTATATGGCAAGTACAGTACATCTAATGGAAATGTGAAACAGGCCCCTTTGTTACACATTCTGTAAAGCCAGACCCAGCCAGCAGGCAGTGGAGGTTACACACAGGCAAATCAGCAGTGATGTGCAGCAACTGTTTCAGTTGAAGTAGGTATTGGAGTGGGCTTTGTTACGTGCAAGAACAACTGATTAATCACAACTGGATAGTTGTGAACTGTGGAAATCACTAACGCAACTCAGGTGCATGGCTTTTACCATATGAATTTGTACATAAACACATTTGCTGGAGCCAACATGCTGCTTATGCATCTTCAGTGCAACAGTAAATCCTTTTTCCCTGGGAGCTGGTTTACCTTTAGTACATGTTCCAAAAGCCCTGCTCGCTGCTATTTCTTTCTCTGTGATTTGCCCTCAATGTATTCTTCTCTCTCCCCCAAGTTTTGCAGTATCATTGCTGTGAGATCCCCAGTGTGATCACATCCAACATCATCCCTCCTGTTCAATCTTCCTGACTGCCAGTCACAGGAAATTCTCACATGAAGGAGGATTTGTGAAAAGACCATCATCTCTGCATGTTGCCTCTGACTTGTTCCCTTTTTTCAGTTCCTGTCACAGCTCCTTGCTGCTCAGCTTCAGTTGTCTGCTGAATCCAATCTGCATCTTTCTGCTGCTCCTTGACTGAAGGCGCCTTCAAAGCTGTTTTTCAGCATATAGCAAGGGAGACAGCTCCATTTTATTACCTTCTTCTAAAAGCAATAGCTCTGTGTATGTTTTCTTCCATTTTAAATCAGTCCTTCCTTTGCAGTTTGAGGTGGGGTCCTCATTTCTGAGCCCAGCTTTGGTTGGCAAGAACTTTCATTGCTGTCACTTTTTCCTCGGCCACCAAAGTCACCTGTATCTTGATCTGGAAAATTTTTGTTCTAGTCACCTCTTGTAAATACCTTTAGCCTGACAGTAAGAATGTGTCCATTCCCCGCTTGGAGGCAAGGTTCAGAGGATTCACCAACTTGCCCCAACATCTATCTCTTTCCACTATGAGACTCCAGGAAGTCCCAAGTTTTACTGCAGACCCCCCTCTAGGCTGGTGTTCCTCTCAGGTCAGCTGGGCTGAGTCTCCACCTCCTCCACTTAAAAACCATGTTTCATTGAAGAGTTTGCTAGCACAAGGCAAATAAACCCCTTCAAATCTTCCATCAGATCATTTCTCATTGAAAAGACCCCTTTCTTTCCCTCTAAAAAAAGGCCACAAATATTCTTTCTGGCAGCTGCTTCCTCAGAGCCAGTGACATTTCCTGGTGTGGATGTGAGGGGACAACTGTGCTTCTTGGGGGTCATATGGCTTCTAGGCAAGGTATGCAAATTCTCCTCCCGGCTCCACATGCATACTGAATCATTCATCATGCTTCCAGGGAGCAGGGAGTCAAGTAGCAAGGGGCAAAAAGTACTGCTTAGGGAGGTGCTCTGTAAACTAATTTTTCCCTGCGACAAAGTGGAGAAGACTCTGAAATGTGAAATGATCCTCACTGCTCCTATTAGGGTTCACAGTGTAGTTGGACATTATTTTTAGCTCTCTGCTTCTTTTTTTTTTGGCCATTTATTATTTATCTCTCTGCTTGGGAGAGGTCGTTCTTGCTCATCACTCTCTGAACTTTCAGGTAGTCAAAGGCTTCAGCTCGTACCTTTCCCTGCTTTGATTAGGTACGGTCCAATAAGCCTGACTAATGTGGCAGACTCCCAAAGCTTGGTTTGATGGAAAATAAGCTTAATGCCCATTATATTATCCTCGAGGTACTTCAGGTTTCCAGATAACTTTCAAATTTGAGATTAAGAGGCATAAACAAGCCAGTTGATTAATTACAGGAGGTATTTTATACATCAGATCCCATTTTTCAGCTGTTAAGGAAGAAGGAAACCTCCTTATCTGCCAGAAGTGTGCATATTTGTTCATGTGGCTACATAGCACAGGAGCAGGCTGCTCTGTCTTTAAAAATCCTGTTAAGAAAGAGGAAAGATTTTCCAGGGTTTTTTGCCTCCTTTACAGGCATAAGGGAGAGTTGAACTTAAAAATTGCAAGTATGTCATTCCCTCACGTGGGTGCATGGGGACCGGGGAGAAATTACACTCCCTTTTCTTTAGTGGAAGCCAAGATCTTCTACCCCAGCACAGAAAATTAGCTCAAATTTCTGATGCCAGTAAGTGTTCCCACATCTGCTGCAGTATGGAGGACACAAGTCAAGGTGGACTTAGAAGGAATTGTATTTTCTGATATTTGTGACCTGTATGAAAGATGGATGGTTTGTGGCTCACACTAGATAGCCCTTAAAAGGAAGATTAGTTTACTTTTTTTTCCTAGTCTTTTACTAGGCAGCAAAGACTTAGTTTGATACCTAGGCATCTCCAAAATAAATCCCTTTGAACTTATACATAGAAAAGCAGAATTCAACACCCTACTTGTTTTTCCACAGCAGATTCTTCCCTACTTATTAGTGCTAAGCCCCTATTGAGATGACTTCCTCAAAGTCATAAGAATGCCTATCTAATTTGAGGAAACAATGAAGAATGAGTAGAATAAAGTTAAGGAGCAATATGTTCATCCTCACTGTTCTTGTCAGCGGTTCTTCACTTCTACATCCTCAATGACCACCCAATGAATCAATATGCCTTTTGTACATTGTTCTTTATTCCCCGCTTTAGTTCCCTCAACTTGATTTGTTGGAGGCTAACAAAATTCCAGTGTCAAATGAGTTCCCTCAGTTGCTCCTCATAAGCCTTGATTAACGGTCTATGCATAATAGCGAGACATACATGTAGAAAAATCATGTTCCTTAAAATAATGAAGTGAAATTAAATGAAACTAAAAAGAAAAGAGATGATTGCAGTAAAACACATACTCCCCTCCATCACCCCAGCCAGCTCTGCTGACATGTCAGAAACCTATGCATAGGGGAAAAAAAACCCTCTGTCCTCTAAAACAAGGTAATAAACTACACATGGAAGACCATGCCACTGAAGACACTGGATTCGTATTTCAAGTGTTTTCATGACTGATGATGACACATCCATCCCTGGCTGTGAAGAGTATAAGAACTAATTTTCTTTGGCTTTCCTTGGGCATGCAGAAAAGAAAGCAATGAAGCACACAAGGTTGGCAAGTGTTTTGTCTGGATATTCAATAGGGCCGATCTTTATGTTGCATATATCAGCGTAACATCATTGTCTTTATGTTAACTGAACATCTGCCCCAATGTATTAATGGTCTGTTCTTGTTCTTTAAATGGACATTAATATATACTCTATCAAAGAAATCCCTAAAAGAGCTATTTTAAACCAATGGACCCAAACAACTCATCACTTCATAATTATATTTTGGAGTCATATTCAAGGGCTCCAGGAACAATGAAGGATAACACATCTTGGGATTTCTTTGCAAGAAAAATGAAGATTGAAGGCATGGCTTACTTTACCTCTGTGAGGACATGCCTGCCCATTCTTGTACCTCTAGCCTTTATGCATGTGTGCCTCTGTGTACTAAATGTAATCCAGTAATAGCATTCAAAATCACTCCCAAATACTGGACCATGGAACTGCTTAGATTAGATTAACCATCACAGAGCAAGCATCTGTCTGATTCTTTTCGTGAGTTATTCCATTGATCATAATTATTTCCTTTTTGGTATTCTCTCCAAATATATTCTAAATATAAAATGTTGTGTTTGGCAGGGGCAGATGAAGAATCAGGGCTGAAAATTAATAGTTGTCATGTTTCGCAGTCAGAAACTACTAGCTCGCTATGTTCCCACCCATCTGATTGCCTGTCCTTGGACCTGAGAGCATTTTCTCTCACATGCCCCAAAACCTGCATGTTTGGAAGCTACAGCAATATGGTCTAGGAATAGCCCTTTTATTATTACTTTTGATATTAGAGCGGGACTCAAAGATCCACACCTTTTTCTCCTATTTATTATCTACTTAACTGCTGGCTGTACCTTGGCACTCCTGTCCTTCAGTCCACTGGAAATTCATCTGTTCTTAATGAGGTGTCAAAAATGATTGATAATGCCTCTGTAATTATCTCTGCCTGCTCTTTAAGAACATCCAAGCGAGACTATCCGTCCTTGCTCATATGTGAGCATTTAGTTTGTCACAGACATTTCCTTCATTCTTTTCACCAGCCCAAACAATTTCTCCCTTTATTGTTTCCTCACTTTCTCAACAACTGTATTGAACATATAGCTTCAAATACAAAACATCAAATTCTGTACTTGCATATACATCGCTTGTGAAGCCTCACTGGTCAGTGATGAGTGCAAGATACAAATCACAGCAAATGTCAACCTTAGACAAATGTACTGTTGTATGTTTCAATCTATTACTTCCAGTTATTAAGTCTGGATCCCAAATTAGCTTTGAATCCCGTGCTTTCATCTGATGTGGCGGGCCAAGTTTCTGTACTAGTAGCCAGATTCTGCCCTTTGATGGACACAGTTTTGATCTTGAAGGTTTTCATTTGAACTCCATGCACAAACCAGATGGTAAAGTCAGAGTAACAACCCAGGACTGTAATTTGGTCTGGATGGACTGCTTAGAACACTGAATTTGCAATTAAAAGATAAAATTATTTGGTTTGTAGGTAGATTAGGGAAATTATATCCATTTATTCAGATTATGTTGTCCAGGAAAGCATCATCACAAACTAAGCCAGAGGCATTAATGGGGCTAACAAAGCTCATTTTCACTGAAAATGAAGTTTAAAATAAGTGTTGATGTATAGGATATCAGAATTTTTTTTGTGACTTTTATCTTCATAGGAAAGTGGTAGACGTTCAAACAAATGCAAATACGTTTAGTTCCATTTCCTCCAAAATGGAACTAAAGCTGTAGCTAAGAACCTTATGACTGTGTCACTTTTTTACTGTGTGTTTAAGAGAGTGAATTGCCATTTATCTCAAATAACTGAAAAACTATGGCATTGAAGCTGAACAGTAAAAAGTACACGATATAATTTTAAAAGCATCAGGTCCAGTTCTTATGAAGTTCTTAAGATTATTTCTACTGATTTTAGTGCACAGAAGCATCCATCCAACCCATGTATTCATGCTTAAAAATACCAAGGCATATTAAGCGGGATCTTCATCCTGGTATTAGAATCACAGAATCATGAATCATAGTATAGTTTGGGTTGGAAGGGACCTTAAAGATCATCTAGCTCCAACCCACCTGCCATGGGCAGGGATGCATCCCACTAGATCAGGCCGCCCAAGACCCCACTCAACCTGGCCTTAGAGAGTAAGATTCACTAATCATGTATTTATCACAGACCCCACAAGGAGGTTCTCCTCACCAGGATTTAGACATTTAAAACATAGATATCTATCATAAGTAACTGACTGTCATGTCACTCCAGTTATTGGAATAAGATAGGCATGGCCTATCTATCCCTTACACATCACCTTCAGAAGAGGAAGACTCGTGCTCTAAAGTATCTCTCTCCCTCACACCTGGGACATAACTCCATTAGGTCAAAGCATCACTTCAGAATTTTCTCCTCCACAACATGTATTTGATGTAAAATCTGGTCTGGTCATAGAGACATAAGATTTTCCTTGGTTGGTTCAGAACTCTGGTTAGGGCGAGATGAACAATCTGGTCTAGATACTAATGGCCTTCTTTTTATTGTCTTACTTATGGAATAGGAGATCTTCTACTAGTAAGAGGTGGAAAGACAGCTTTTAGCACCCTTGCTGCCATTCTGTAAGTGGGTGACAATTACATTATGTCCTACTGTTTCTTATAGCTCAACCCTAAGGACATGTGCACTAGAGTTTATTACATTGATCCTTCCTTCTGTCTCTTTTAAGGTCTGTTTTTACAATTCAGATGGAGTACCTTGGAGAACAGCTACAGTTTCACAGCTATCATTATTTTCTCATTAAATTCCCCCACATCATGCAGTAATTTGGTTTCCTGATTTGGACTCCTGAAAGTTGTCGAGGTTCTTTCAACCTATCAGTCATGCTAATGTCCCTACCCAGATATGGCTTGTGTGGCCACTGCCACACATCATTATACATCTTGTGCTTCTGCCCACGACAAGTCCCTAAACTCCTCTTCTATCCTAATCCACTTATCCTGGTACATGAGTCCTGTAGTTATTCTACCTATCTATCAGTAGGCAAAGAAGGCTCTAATGTTGATACCAATGTGAATTTCATACATACCACTTTTTTCTCCCATAACCGGATAAAGCACATGAAACTACCACTGTTGGTTGGAAGAATGGCACACTGAAAACAGTATGCTGCCATGCACATTGCTCTGCATAAGCAGAGGGACATGTCTAAAGTGATAGGCTTCCAGTGTGGTGATGACTGTGATGAGCTTTACATATATATATATATATATATATATATATATAAAACTGATATAGATATATATACATATACACATATAACTGATAGCAGTTACTCATGCTGGAAACTTAAACACACATAATACACAGCACTGAAAAGGACTATTCAAATGGTTTTTCAACACATCTAGTGATCTTGACTTATAGAAAGGAAAGCCAGAATGTTTTGTCCACATGAAGCTAGGCCTGAGAACATGCTATTTCAGGACAGACATTTTAAATACCACTTTAATGCACAAGTTAGTGGTGGTTTTTCTTATTCTTTTTTTCTCCCAAGTCTGGAAATACCAAATGTAGACTGAAACTTTTAAACCATTTAGCTTAATGCTTAATTTAACCACTTTAATGATTTCTTTATTCACTTTGGGTTTTGCTCTTGAAGCAGGCATCTTGGGAGGTGGAAGATCTTTCCTTGTGTTGTTTGAAGAGATTAAGATAAATCTGAGATGAAACATGAAGAGCCAGTACAGATTAAATTGGTGCTTGTTGTATCTTCAGTAAAGGCAAGAATTTCATGTAGCATCTTAGCCACAAAGTCCAAATCATTACAAACCAAAGCAATTCCAAGCAGGAATTAAAAAGGTACATATTCTGTCTGCACAATGAGTTCCCACACAAACACCTTGTTCACTCAGCCTGCAGAAACTACAAACTACCTCATGTTTGCCACCAACACGATTTTAACACCCACACAATTACTGCAGGTCCCCTGCGGGTCAGTAGCTAATGAAGTGCTGATAATGTATGTTCAAAAAGCACCACCTCATTGAATGTGAGATTTCAGGTCCTCCTGCAGAGAGAACACCTGCAGGGGGAAGGTGACTGCCCAGGGCATGGAGGCACAGCTCTGCTGCCTGTTTTGAGGCTTCCCCTCAGCCTCTGGTTTTCATGCAACACTGTGACTGCCCCCAGTGAGGCACAAGTTGCCTCACATTTCCCAAGCCTGACTCAGTAGTTTGTTATAGATATTTTTGAGGTGCAAACAGAAAGCTTTCTCTCTGCTAATTGCAAATTATTTAGCTTTTGGCAGATTGTTGCTGCAAAACCAGGTTTACATTACACTAGTGGTAGTGTAAATAGCGCGGAGAAGGCAGGCATATTACCCTGAAAAAAATAACATGTTATTCAACTATCAATTTGACTGAAATGTTGTTTAACTTCAACACTTTCTTGTTTTAATTAAACATGCCCCTTCCTTTCTTTCACAAAGAGAATGTCAGCTAGGAAGCATAATGATTAAAAAAAAAATTAATTATTCAGATTTGCTGAGGACAAAGAAAGATTTCTTTCTCAGTCAATTTAGAGTGAGTCAGTCTGCCAGGGCCAAGAATTAGCACTAAGTGAAAAAAAAACCCAAGTAGGTAATTAACTGCAGTAGCAGCAACACCAGAGTTGGAAGCTTGAAACATCAGAAACATAAATGTTCTTCAGGTGCTGTCTTTGTTCAGCTTGGCTGGAAAATAAGAGCAGGAAACTTTCCTCAGAAACTCTACATGGTCCTTCTACTCTTGCCACATAACTCACTCCAACCTTACTCTCAAGCCTTAATCTTAGACACACACATTTACAATCAAATTGTAATCACATTATTTTGTCGAGAAATAGGTAATTAGATACAACGCTCCTAATGTGCCAAAATTAGTGCCGTATTTGGGAGGGCGTCTTCAGCTATCACTGGTAATATTTTATACTCTTTGCTTCCTATTTTATTTCTGTTTTCCTAACTGTTCTTTATCAGGATAGTAGATGCTCATTTCACTCTGGGATCCAAGAAACCACGCGAAGGCTGTCACAGCTCAAATTTCAGCTCAAAACCCACACAAATGACACTTTGTAAGTAAACTCTGATGCTTGAATAGCCTGAAATTACCTAAAGTATACTGCAGCCCATCCTAGTACAATAGCAGATTTTTGGGAAGACCTTCTATTTCTTGAAACTTAAGTTTCTTTCTGTATATGAAGTTACCCCTATAAATCATATGGGAAATACACTTTAAACCAGCCACACTTGTGAGTGATTCTGGTTTTAAGCTGACACAGATATATTGGTAATGCTTACTTTTAAGGATAAATGATAATAACTAAAGAAAAAAATACACTGCACAAATGAAGCCATATATGACTTATAATAAACTGGACTAGAAAGGTCAGACGATAACAAATCCTGGATATATTCCAAAACCTCCAAACACTCATTCAGATATTAATTGGGTAGTTCACACTGAAGAGCCTTGGCTCTTGGCCATTACATTTGACAGTGCAAACTTGGTAACTGAAAGTGAGTGTTTTTTGAGGGTCAGCGGGTTGCTGCTTTGGTTCCTTTCCCACTTCTGTCACAAGCAGACAGTTCTACAGCAGACAGAGACCAGAGCCACATCCATGGCTCTTCACTGCTCCTCCAGCATCTGGTCATGTTTAGCTGGCAGCCGCCTTGCAAATCAAATGACTTTTAAGAAGTGCAGAAGCCAGAGATTAGGAAGAGAAGGCAGTCTTTTGTGTCCCTTTCTGGTGATAAGATCTCTCCTGGAGTCAGCCAGAACCTAGTTTTCAAATAAATATTATTTTAAACATGGTTTTGCTCTCACTGAAGGTTGCCAAAGTGATACTTGAGTGCACAGTATTCATAGTAAGATAGGATCTTACCATTCATCACCTCATTTAAAATGGAAAGTACCTTCCTTATATGCTTGAGGATTTTGCCTTGGCTGGGGTTAACCCACAGGTCTCCTGCTAGCATTTTCTGCTCAATTAGTTCTTTCAAAGGGATTATTGAACCTACATAGATATTGTGTAATCCGGGTTAAATCAGGAAGTAGTATAATGAGAAGCAGTTACATGGGGAAGGGAGGTCAAAAAAAGAAGCAACAGGAACTCAGAAAATACGAGGATATAAATAAAAGGACAGGTGTTATCTTCAGTCACGTAATGTGATGGGGACGCAGTAATTGACCTAAAAATAGAGGAGACTAAAAGAAAACATTCTGAAAAGCGCAGTGGAGGCCATAACCTCAGCTGGTATAATTCAATGCACTTCCACAGAAATGAGTACAGAAGTGAATCACGACAGTAGAATAATAAGAACTTACATATTTATAGAAGAAGTGGCAAAAATAGCACTTGTCAGAAAACATTGCTCAGAGCTAAAGAAAAATGCTTATCAAAGTAGACCACATTCTGTGAACAGAGCTGTGATTACTATATTATGCTTACAGTAAAGGCAGGCGATGCATAGACTAGGTTAATTTTAAATACAAGTTAAGCAAGAAACATTTGGTAACTATGATACAGATGGTAACAATCCTAAAAAAGAAGGGATCATGTTTATATTTTCCTCCATGGCAGTATTTTTGGAATGACAATGGCTAAATCAGAACAAATAGCAGATCATGCTCGGCTGGATGTATATCTGATCAGATTTCAAACCTTGCCAGTTTTGCCTTGGATATAATTATCTCAGACTCTGGAGAATTACTGAAGGCATTTTACTTATCAGAGGCAACTGGTGATTTTAGAGGACGGGCATTTCCCACCAGTCTATGGACAAAAGGACTTCAAAGGCTAAGACCTTCTCAGACAACCTAAACTTGAATTTTAGCTTTCTTGCTTTGAAGCAAGATATAAGATCTCCCCTGTTTCAAAAGCAGCCCTGCTCAGCTTGTTCTGGATCCCCTCCTGAGCAATTTCACTGCTGAGAAACTTTGAGAGACAGAATAGATGAGGAAATGCTACTTTCTCTTTGCTTTATTTTTTTCCATTGAGTAAAGTCTTTCATCAAACAGGAGAAATTCTGCTTTGAGAAGAGTAAACAGAAGGAGAAACATGCTTTCTGGCTGATATCATGCAGGCCAAGAATACTGCTAAATCTATTCTTTAATCACTGCCATTTTATGCAGCCGTCTATAATTAAAAGCAGTGTATTCACCCAAAACATATCTTATGCAAGCAAAACATGTTTTATGCAATTGAGCTTAACTGTTCTAATCCACTGAAGGAACCACTTCATTTCTGGAGAGCTGAGACTGAACTGTTTCCTTACAGGGCTGCTGTGACTCAGGAGGCGAAGCTCAGCATTACCATTGCCGTGCTTGAGAGACTGAGCATGATATCCTTCTTGTCGTAAGTGAGCACAGTGCTGTGAGCATTCACAGTACTGCACAGATTTAAGCCTAGAGAGACTGTGACTCCTCTTTAAGCGGGACCCAGTGACTGCTGAGACTTCATGCAACACCAGTATAATTGTGTCCAGAAATAGTGTTCTCCCACAGGGGCTACACTCAAAGCCTGGCAGTAGAACCAGATCCTTAGGTGTGTTGCTGGGTCATTGCATCTATTTTGCTCTTTCATAGATGAGCAGCCTTGTATGAACCATTTCAGAATGGTGTACTTTAGTACAGCAGAGTAATATAAATGGTAGAAAGTGCTCTATTTTCTATTTCAGTAAGTAGTAAGGCTAAGCAATAATTTGATAGTACAAAAATTACACTGTTTAATTGAAACTTTAAATAGCTTTGAAAAGATGTTTATTCACGAAATAGAGTTCCAGCCTTCTCAAAGATCAATGAAAGCTGTGTGAGTGTATTATTTCTTTGAGGACTAGCACAGCCAGAAAGTGTTATGAAACCATTATGGATATTGGCTTTAAATGGAAGCAAACAAATTTTAAAACAACTAACCCACCAGCTTTGATTCACTATGCTTGATTTGCAGTTGAATAGGCTAAAATGAAATAAAACTAATACATGCCTCAAGGTTACAAGATAATTTTTCAGCAGAGCAGTAAAATAACAAACACAGTTTTCTTCAAACAGAAGAACAAAAAAAACCTGCAGGAAAATGTCAGCACTACATGGAGCTGTTTGCAAAACATCAACAACTTCTCCAGAAAAGAAGTCAAATTTTTTTCACGTAATTTTCAACCAGCTCTCCTCAAATGCTTAGAAATCTCTTTTAATAGCCAAACAGAGACTTGGCACCAACTTGAATTCTGTGCGGCGACATCATGAAGCACAGTGCCGTAGGATAATACAATAACAACCCTTCTTATTCTCTTAATATTTTCCCCTTGGTTTGGTTTGCCCAGAAAGTGCTAGAGGTTTTTTTCCATCATTTCCCTTTTGCCTGAAATACTAATCTGTTGCTAATCTGATCCGTGAACCAATTACCCTGTCCTCCAACAAATGTGTCATCACTTGTCACTGCAAAGCTCACAGGATGGTGCAAAGTGCTAATAAGAAGGCTGATAAACAGCAAAAATACATCAACTGTCTGATTATTTATGTTTATTCATTTTAGAAATCATGCAACTAGTGTCACAATCTTTCTTCTATTACATTCTATTAATACAGCACTTGGTCCAAGTCTTTTCTAGAGCGAGCCTGTACATACATACATGCATACATACAGGAGTATATTCTGTCTTCTTGTTCCTCACTGGAAACTCTATTATTAACAAGGCAAGCAGAGATGAGAAATGTGCTCAGGATCATGCAGTGGCACAGAAATGGTAAGGAAGCCTCCCCCCGTGCTTGCTTCTCTCCTAACAGAGACAGAGATGTCTGTGGCACTGCAGTAATACAAATTACAGACAAGTCTGCAGCAATGCAAGATCTGATTAGCAAATAGGTGCAGACTTCTTTGGTCAATAGTAGGAAAACTCTTTCTGACCATTTAGCGAAAAGAACCCAAATTGAATTGTTTGAAATCCCACTTATTACATATCTGCCAGTCTGTGTGCTTCCATTTTGACAGAAAACCCTGTCTTAAATATTCACATTGGACTAGAACAAAATAAACTAACAGAGGGGCCAGTGGAATTGGGGATGTTTTGAGACGGGCTCTTTAAACAAACAGGTGATTAGTAACCAGTGTTCTCCTCTGCAGATATCAATATTAAGAGGAGCATGAATACTATTTGTTCTCAGAAGCTGAAAATACTGCATTCATTTCAACGGCAACAGCATTGTTTTAGCTGTCATAATACAAGGCCCCTGGCAAGGTACGTAGGAGGAGCTGACATGCTTTTGTAGGCCAACTGACACAATTGGGAGAAAAAACAAACAGGCAAGTATATTTTGCAGTCTGTAAAAGCTTGTCCAGTTTTTCCCTTCCCCCCCCCGCCCCTCTTTTTTTTTTCTCAGCTATATCCACAAGTCTGAAAAAGCAGTACCTCTCCACTTTTATAACAGGCACACTAACACGGGACGGAAAGTGCAAATGTGCTTGAGGACTTAGAGAGATATAAGATCTTTGACAATTTATTTCAAATCCAACCAACCAACCAGAAACCCTTGTATGAAGTTTAGTGGGTTTTTATGGTAGAGAGAGATGATCAGGAAAAGCAAGTTGCATTCCCCTTTGTACAGTTACACACTTGCTATGCTTAATGGCATACCTGTAACCAGCAGTGGAAAACCTTAACAGATGTTCCCAACATTGACAGATCTTAGGTGAGATAAAATAGTTTAGACAGCTGGGTACATTAGGGGACCATATAAAACACTGTTCATCTTCATCCTAAAATTCTGCCAAAGGTTTGGGGTTTTTTTATCCTAGTCTCTCTTAAGATTTTCTTTTGTTTCCCTTACCTCTTTCACAGCATAACGGCAAAACATCAGGAGAGAAAGGTGAACTCAGAAACTCACACACGACAAGCTGCAGAAGTTCCTCTCTGAGCAAACAGGCCGTTCTGTCGTCAGCTACTTTTGAAGAGCTTGCAGATGCACGAATTGATCTTCATGCTGACTTCAACAAGCAAAATCGAAGCCCTTCAATAAATCACATATTTCTGAAGCTAGACTTTCCTAGCCAGCTGTTTAATACGTACTCCGTTAGCATACGATGTCTGACACCGAGACCTTTAGTTGTAATGAGTGGACAAGCATTTAGATATTCTGAGCCTTTAATCCTCATTCAAATCACTGAAGTAAATGTAGTTTTCCCCTGGAGACAGTTCAAGAAAACCAATATAAAAGCAATGTCCTCTGTTTAAAAGTAGATGTTAGCAAGCTGCATGCATTTTAGAGGAGTTCTTTAGGTCTTGTTCTCACAACACCAGTGCCCCTCTAACTACATGCACAAAAGATATAGGGCACATTGCATTTAGAAAACAGCACCCTCAAACCAACAACTTTTTCCAAACACACTTTCTCTCATTATGGGTCTGGCATGAATGGGGAATGCAAACTGTTATGCAAAGCTTAGATTTGTGTGTATCTGCAGAGCACATTCCATCTCTAGCTCTTAGACCCTGCTGAAGCTTGTCATTATTCTTGATCTCAAGGACTAACTCTTGCCTTCAGCAACTGACAGGATGAACCAAATCAAAGTGAAAAGGGAAGAAACAAGCAGATGTCACAAATGTCCCCCACACCCGGGACTAATCTGAGATGAATTGAGTAAGCATCACACTGCCCTATGCATGGTGGGGAAGGTTTAGTGCATGGATGCAGGGGCAGTTCCAACTCTTGCTGATAACCAGGAGAACAACCCAATGCACTGGCTGAGAGACCCCAGTGTACACCTCGCCTTTGCACAGGTGGAACTAGAAAGAGCAGCTCCTATCTGATCAATTCCCACACAGGCAGCAGTATCCCCATAGAAAACCACTCAGCATATGTGAGCGCCATAGCTCAGGACAATAAAGGGTTCTGGGCTTAGCTTCACCCACCCAGGCTGCCCAGCACTTTTGAGAAGAATGACTGTTTATATTATTTTAAAGAAAGATGCTTTGGTTTCTGTCATTTACTTTTTTCATAAACAGGCATTTCTAAACTTGGGATCTTCATTAAGAAGATGCTAAAGGAGTCTTGTTCTTTAAGACTTGTTTCTTTTAAGCCCCTAGACTTCCAAAGCAATCTGAATAATCCAACTGTAAGTCTCCACATTAAGTTCAGATTTATAAAATCTCAATCGGATTTTTGCTTGAGGTTTTGTAAATCTGGTCCTAATACAGATACTTAGAGATGGAACACAGATCAGCTTGAAACTTTGGGAAATTAAAAGAAATTAAAGTCACAAATAAAATCTGTACACCAAATATTCCTTTCATTGTAGCTGATATGAGAGAACATACAGACTTTGTATAGAGTTTGTGTTCTCCATCTATTTGATGGCTAAATTAGAGCTGCTAGGTAAAGGACAGATGAAGATAGTAAAGTTAAAACCCTCTTTATTTTCTTTTACTTTAGATCTGTCAGAAAGATCTTGAGTTTACTCTTTCAAACTTTCCAAGGGTTGATAAAGGATGCAGCAAGAATGTTTATTTTGAGTTCTTTCATCTCCATGAAGAAACAAAATTGTTATTAAAGACTTTAAGATCTCTTTTATCTGACGTTAATTAGCCACTGGGAAAAGAAAATACA
Organism: Cuculus canorus; assembly: GCF_017976375.1. NCBI lineage: Eukaryota > Metazoa > Chordata > Aves > Cuculiformes > Cuculidae > Cuculus > Cuculus canorus. The sequence goes on from NC_071402.1 coordinate 119,508,213, forward strand.
AAAAAAAAAAAACCAAAAAAAAAAACCAAAACATGCTAGCAAAGTCTGACTTATCAAAACATTTTCCTGTCTCTTATTAAACATTATCTCATTTGGCTGTGGCAATTCACCACTTCACTATTTCTCCAGTGACTGTAAAATTTTGCAGCCCTGGTAGGATTTCAATTTCAAAAGTGAAAAGCAAGCAAGGGAGAAAAAATAAAATTGAACCATTTGTTTTCTGAACACATTTCAAGGCATCCTCCATAGATCTTTTCCCTCACAGGTGACCTTTACCAAGGTACATTTGTCTAAAAGTTGACCAATGCTCCTGTATTTCATCTGGAGTTTCTCAGCCTTGGTTGATATCAAGCACTCCAGCAGACAGGTCTCTCTCTCACCTATATCACTCACATCTAAGAATTATGAGATCCTATAAGAGGCTGGCAGTAGGCAACAAGAGTTTACATTTACAGTACTCAACTATATTTCATGGAATTACATGATAACGGCCCCAGATAAATTCTCATTTCCTTGCCAATGATAAGGATCTTAGGTAGAGACATCAACTGTATCTAAAAGAAGACATGCATGCCTGCAAAACAAGGTCATTTTAAATGCAGGATGCCTGCTAACAGACTACTTCTCTGTAAATTCCTTATAAAGCAGAGGGCATAGTAGTAGCATTATAAGCACTAGAGTTAGTTAACCTCTGCTTAAAAAAGTACTATATTTGAGTTAAGACAAAGCTTGAGTTGTTCAAATTTTTAAAATCTTGCTGGATGAGGAAGATATCTCCAAATATAGGAAGTATGTCTTGAGTCAACCGAAGAACAATTTTGTGTTTTAGCATGAAAGATACAGCATCTCACAAATTCTGGTTTAGGAGCTTGTTAATCAGACCATGTTCACTGGCAAACAATTAATGCAACACGAAAAAATGTCAGGGAAGATTTAGCTACAGCAACCAGCTAGGAATTGGTGAGGGACTAAGACGCTTGGAGAAAAATATCAGAAACCATGGGTCAGTGCAGGTAATTTTGAAGTCATACCACTCACCCTGCCATGTATGTATTCATACACAGAGAAACAATTATATAAATAGGTATATACTGAAAGAAACTTGTGCCAACCCAAATCCTTGTATCAGTATCTTTTTTTCTGATAGGAACCCCTAGGCACAACTGAGAAAGGAACAACAAGCACCTTTAATCTAGACAGGCCAAATATTCCTCCCCAAAACTACCACAGATTTCTTTCCTTTACGCTCACTAAGGATGCTGGCAGTTAAATATGCTTTCTGCAAGAGGACCTTCACCGTGATAAATGACAATAGCTCCTTTGATTTTAATAGCATTACATTAAACTACTGCAGATAAGGATCTGACCCTCTATACTTCTGGATTTGACTTAGGAAGGCATTACAGCATGGCAGGTGGTCTCCCAGCTTATGAATTGTCAAAAAGACAGACAAAGAAGAGAGAAGCATGCAATGGATGACTTTATTTACACAGCCTGCTCCCTTTTTCACTACATATTTCTGGAGTTTCGAAAGACACCTGCATCTGGTTTAAACACCCATCTGTGGGTGAATAGAGGATGGACATTTTTTATGATTTGCTACCTGAAAAAAACATTAGTTTTCCCCTTCAGAGTTGATGAGGTTCTAGCAAGGAAGCGTTAAGCATTAGGCAAACTGCTGGGGTGGCGATGTGGTGGTGGCTGAGTAACTCAGAAGCCACTGTAACAGCTGGCATCTTTTCTCCCCCACCCTGCTCACTGGGAACCAGCCTTTGGCAGGAGCAGCGTCAGCAATGACATGTCTCCTACCAACCCGGCTGCCCATTCCAAAGAGGCCTCAGGGGCTGCTGGTGGCAAGGGAGAAACTCTGCTCCCAAACAGCTTTTCCAGAGTGAGGAACAGCAGCAATGGTGTTATGGGAGATGGAAAACAAGTCATGGTGTCAGACTCTACCCATGGCAGGGAGATTGGAACTAGATGATCTTTAAGGTCCCTTCCAACCCAAATTATTCTATGATTCTATGATTCATGACTGAACATGGGAATCCCCTCCTTTATCCCCCTTGCCTTCCCCAGGAGCTCCCCTGAACGAGTGAATATCCTCATGCAGACCATCCTCTCCATGTAACTATCTTACCTTAACCTTTCCCATTTTTTCATCCCATCTTCACAGAGAGCTCAGAGCTTCTCTCATATACAGACTATCAGGTTTCTGGATTTTAGTAGTGTTTCCAAGCATTCTCATAATCCCTTGCTACAAATCAGGACCTCCTTCATCCACCTCAGGTACTCCTTTCCCCCAGGAGCACACCCCTTGCTCTCCCCACTGCCCGATTCCTTCTCTTTGATAGGAAATGAAGGAATACGTAGAAAAGCATAATGTCTGAGAGACAAGCAGGTAGTGTGCTGTGTTCGTGTTGCCACTGAAGGACATGGAGAACTACCCCCCACCCCCAAGTGTAGCTGTCAGGTGAACAAGGAACGTTTTGCTCAGAGGCAGGCATCCTGCAGTTGGGCCAGGATGCATCAAGAACTTGGCTGACTCCTTGCCCTGGGGAGGTGGCCTCAGATACAAGCAATTCAGCAGGCTCCAAAGTGTCATATAACATGCAGTAATTAAGTGCTTCTGCTTTATGGCAGTAATAAGTAATGATTTAATTACTTGGCTTCCATTTTTACAGAAAAGGTTCCAGTATTAGGCCAGTAAGAGAGAAGAAAACAGAATCATCACAAACTGTATGATCATGGCGAGCACTCTCTGACCTTCTCCCACCCACTCTCCAACCAGCCTGAGGATAACTTCTCTGGGATATTGTTGTTGCCCAAGCCCATCATCTGTATACACACTAACTGAAAACATAGCGCATATAAATTCCTGCTCTCCCACCAGCAAAACCTGGCTGAGCCAAATGTTACCACACCCATGCAAGTGCCTGCACACATGCACTGGGACAGGAGGCAGGAACAGCTGAAGCTCATGTGTCATGAACCAATGTGTTTTTTCACAAGGGATGAGAGCTGGTGTTCCAACTAAGTTTATCAGAAACAGCTTCATCAGGACTGCAGTGAGGGATGCTACCTGCTCACTCCCCAGCTCTTCATCTAGATCATGCAGCATCTTTCACTAGCATCTTCTCAGTTCGTACTGAAGAGTTGGTTTTCTGTTGTGCTTAACTCAACATCTGCAGCAAAAGTAGCACATTCATCAGACACCTAACACTGTTGTCACATAACACGAGCAGTCATCACCCAGACACCTCTACCAGCTAAACGTGGCTTCCATACTTGCAGTCATTGCATGCTGTATCAAAACAAATCTATTGGTATCAAAAGGAAAAGCATTTTAACACCGATTAAACACTTGCCTGCAGGATTTTCCAAATGTAAAGCCTATTTAATCATTAAATTTCTGTGGGTTTTCAGGAAAAGCAGCTCAGCTCTGAATGATTCACTCTTCTCAGCCCAAACCAGTTGTTCTGTTTGCTAGGAACGGCATCTATTTACTCAAGCAGTCAGGGGCCAGGCATGAAATGTGTGTCAGGTCTCCTCAGGTCCACAACTATGTACCTCTGAGTTTTTAATTGAGGTAGTTTCCATGAAGGAACTTTCCTCCACCCCCTCAGAAGAACCTGAAAATTTAGAGCTTGTTCATTTCAAAATAACTTTTTGCTCACCTCCACAGTGACGCTCACAGAGGACAAAATGGTGCAGAACAGAAGTAATTGTGGAAAAATACTGGAATACAAGCATTTTAACAATAATGGTGGTTATTTTCCAGAAGCCTGCTGACTCCAGCAGTTTTGCTATGAAGTAACTTTGTGGCTGATGCTGGCTGAACAGTGACCCATTACTGGAAACTTAATAACATACAGTCAACCAGATTAAATATCCTTTGGTTTTACCCTAAAAAAGCCTGTCTTTATACACATAAAGATTCCAGAGAACTCTATGTACAGCCAAATACAAAAAGACACCATCTGTCTTTTATCACATAAACAATAAAAAGTTGAGACAATTGTCGTTGCTGTTTGCCATCAGCGTAAGGAAAGGCTAGTTCCTCATTGCTACTCCAGAAGTCTGAGGGTACACTGCTGCAGAGCTGTGATGCCATTGTTTAGAGGTCAAACCCACATTAAACCCTTCAATATAAAAGCAATTGCCAGAACAGTCACTCAGTTCACCCCATATCAATAACACATTTATGGCAGAAAAGCTGGTCCCATGGCAATGGCAGAACTTCTATTTTACACAGAGCCCAAAGTGCATTCCTAGATTTCAGAAAGAAATTTGCTAACAAAGACAGTACAAAATCAAATTCATCCAGGAATTATGGTACATCACAATATGAGAATCCAAGATAGAGATTGATTTTCTTTTATCATCTAAAAATAACATTTTTTTTACAATTTGAATCTAGTACGATGCTTCTAACTATAGTTTCAGGATTGTCACAGCTTTTGAAGAGAAATAAATGTCTCAAGGTACTGCAGAGCTTGTCTTTTGAAAGGATACCTTTACATATTATCCAGCCTTTCTGAAGAGTCTGTCTTCTTCTACTTCAGAACTTCAGAATAAAATACAGTAAATTACACTTTGTTCATTTATTGATTGGCCATATTTTTAAAAGTTTGTGCATACACATCACATCAAATTTTCTCTGTAAAAACTCTAGTAAGTTAATCAGCTCATGAATCTTGTAAAAAACATGAGAAAAGACCAAATCTACACCCATTCATGCACATACTGCCAGGTCTACCATTCATAGCAACGGGAAATATTTTTTGATAAGTGCAAACAAGCTTGCTGAAGATTCATTATGAAGAGCTATGAAGGTTTTTGAGCCACAAAGGTAATATTAAACAGCAAAAGACTAAAGAGAAGTGGAAAAACATCTAATATTTTGAGTACAGCTGCATTGTGGTTAGACAATCCCTTCTTGAAAATTAAACTGGTATTTTTCAGTTTGTAGTACTGGAGAGTTTCATGTTCCAAAACTAACTTCTGTTGTTCTGTAGAAAAGTAGCCGTGAAATTAGCTTACCCAGATAAGTCAATTATTCAACATGCTCATCAGAAAAAAATCCCCAACAAAACAGGTACAGTGTTTCCTAAAGGTCTCGTGTTTAGTGATGACATGAGGAAGGAGATAAGCAAAACTGTGTTCTGTAATAGCAACCAGACTTCTGAAACACAACAGCAAAAAGGTGTGTTGGTTGCCCCATATACAGCCACGTTAAGAATATAAAAGTCAGCATCAGCTTGAGAATCCTTAATACAACAACAGCTTTTTTCCTTTGCCACTAAATTTAATTAACAGGGTATAGAAATACTGTCTAGAGAGCTTATTTGTTGCAGCCCCGTCTTTTTTTTTTCAGCCAACTTGATATGCCTCAGTATTCTCTGTTGCAGAGAACTCCATTTATAAGAGACTTTGCTGAAAGTGAATGTTAATCTGGCTTAGGTACAGAAATAAAAAATTGGTAAGCCATAAAATGCAGCATTGAGCACAAAGTTAATCCTCAAAGGAAGAAATAAGAATAGGTTGTGCTAAGGCTTTTTTTCCCTTCCATTTTGTCCAGCTTTGATTTATGAAGAGGACCTGACAGTTCCAGAATCTGTTTCTCCTTTCCATTTTTTCCCTTGCTTTTTTGCATTAAAACCTTTCAGAGCATATCTAAAAGACCATGGTCTCACAGCCACACTCATGTAAGGAAAATGGATGATTTTTAATATATACCTAAATATTTGTTTTCAGATATGCAGACAGGTAAATAAACAGACCTCCGTGCAGACAAGGTTTCCTTAACATGTTAAACTTCAATTACCTTTCAAACACTAGTATTGTCAGGTCAGATACTGCCAATGCTAGAGCAGATATGTTCAAAAAGACCTATTTTTCCAAATTAAGCTAGAGCTATGAAAAAGTGTAGTGGTCACAAACTCTTTGGTTATGAGGCAGAGACTAATAATTGTGAAGGATAAAGATCTCTAAATAGACTATTCAATACATGGACTTTTTTTGTTGCTTGTTTATTTTTTCCCTCGCTCAGTGCCCAATTTAATCTGCCACTGACAGGCTTTGGAGATTGTTGCATCTTTATGAAATCTGCTTGCAGACTGCCACACCAAACCAGCAGTATGCTCACAACGTGTGTTTGATACCACACAGCAGAATTAAGAATAATACAGATGTTTGAATTCCCAAATACTTTGCTTCTCAAGTTTCCCCACAGTAGGCAAAGCTTAAAACCATCTCATTTTTCATTCTGGAGCTTTTGTAGGATTTAGCAGCTGCATTTGGACTCACAATCATCTCAAGAAACCTCCTCCAAGGGGCATAACTATCTCCTAGGAATAAAAACACAGCCAAACAGACTGCAATGCCAAGAACCCACTCATTAACACGCGCCAAAGTAGAGAACAGATCCAGGGACACAAGCCACATTTGCACTCTCCAGTTTTTACAGACAGGACTGTTTCTTATGAGCCTAAAAGGCAGTGCATCATCCACCTAACCATTCTCTTTCTAGAAATTCTTATTGCTTTTTGTGAGCCAGAAGGAAAACAAAAGGTTGTTCACTAAGGTCTGAAACAGCTTTATATCATAAAACTACTTTAAAGGAGATTGTAGAGAGGTGGGTGATGGTCTCTTCTCCCAAGCGATAGGACAAGAGGGAATGTCACCAAGCTGCGTCAGGGGAAGTTTAGATTGGACATCAGGTAAAATTTCTTCACAGGGAAGGGTTATCAAGCACTGGCAGAGGCTGCCCAGGGAGCTGGTTGAGTCACCATCCCTGGAGGTATTTAAAAGATGGGCAGCTGAAGTGCTTAGATATATGACCGAGTATTAGACAGGTACGGTTGGAGCTGATGATCTCAAGGGTCTTTTTCAATCTAACGATTCTATGATACCAGATGGATTTGACTAAGGATCTCAGAAAGAGAAAGAGGATGAGCTATGCCAGTGTTACCCAATTTTATTTCATGTCATGTGCAGCTGGTGCTGGGATGGGGAGCCACTGTGAAAGGCTGAGGACAGAGGTGTGCTTGGCTCACAAGCAGCATAAATCATGGCTTAAAAACAACAAAGCAACCTGCTTCATGATTAAATAGGGGAAATGAAAGCATCCCAAGGCGCTCCTGTTTTATCCACATGCACGTCTGTACACATATCTGACACTCGTGCACACGACTAGCATCAGTGAAATATGAGTGAATGTAAGAGATGTATGGATGACATGCAAATGTATACAGTCATGTATGTATCGGCATGCAAAAACCACCTACTTCAAATACTGCCATGGTAAGACACGTACCTCTACATTTAATGCTTGCTTGTTGGTTTCACTCCTCAAATTAAGTGACTTGGGCAAATAAAAAATAAAGAAGCCAGGGTATTTCCCTGTCATAAGTGCACTGTGAAGTACTCATACTTTCACTAAGTCATCACACCAGTGAAGACCATCAAATCAGAAACAGACAATAATGAAGGGATTTCTTTGTGAAAAACAAGGCTTTAGCCCTGTTTTAATGAAGAACCTGTAAGGAAACGCCATCATTTATAGATGGACCACCAGGTGAGCTGTAAGAGTTCTCTTAATAATGTTCCCTCAGGTTCCCAAAGAAAAGCTGTCACTCCTTTAGCTAACACTGTCCTAACTCAGCGTGGGGAGCTCAAACCCTGCCCAGCAGTTAGCACTGCAATGCACAGGGAGGAAATGCTAAAACTTAAATGTGATATTGTTTTTCCCGGGCTTCATTCCTACTCCATGCATGCTAAACCTTGTCCGCACAACAAATGCCCCCTCCTGCCTAACAGGGAGGGCAGTGCAGCACAGTTTGCATCCCATTAGATGCATGAGAGCACTGATGCCATAAAATTAAGCCCACCTTCCCTTCTTCAACAAACACCTGCAGAAGCACATCAGAGAGAACAAGAGAAGCACAGACCTGTGAGCCTTTCCTAGGGAAACTATCCCTCCTTCCTGGGATGAGCAGGGACTTTTCTTCTTGAGACCTGTATCTACATAAATGTTACCAGTATTAAATAACATCCAGCAGACTTGACTTCCATGAACTTGTGGAGCCCTACCTTTGAATATGTTTTCTTCTCTACGGTATTCTGCACCTTATTAAATGCATGCTCTCTTAACAAAAAAAAGATTTCTTTTTAAAAACCCAGCACCTGCTGTCTGGTATTCTTTAATCAGCACTGCTCTATTTTCTGTTGCAAGAAACAGAGATCAGTCCTCCTCCTGTCAACTTTTGTGTACCACTCCAGTTTTTACCATGTCTTCTTCTGGCATCTCATCCCCATGCTTGGAGATGTTTGATTCTATGTCTCTTCTTCTACAAAACCAGCTTCATACCCTTGATTATCTACTACCTTTCTCTACATTTTCTGTAGTTTGGAGACTACAGATCTACTTATTTTGAGATGAGGAGAACTTGAACTGAATGTAATGTTCCAGATGTGGGTTCATCACGGATTTTTTGAATGGTTTATTATGTAGTTCCACCACACTGTCTATTTCCCTCCTAATAATTTTTGTCACCGAAGTGTTTGTCATCAAAGAGCTTCCCACTGTGCTTCCAAGATGTTTTTTTCCATTTGATTATAGCCAATTTAGAGAATATCCTTTTGTTTATAGCTAAGGATATGCCATCTGCAGTACCTCGCAGTTATTCACACCAAATCCAACCTTCATTTTATCTTTACTAACTGAGAAATGTGAGAACCTTCTGTATTTCTTCACAGCTAACTGTAGCTTGGACTGCCCTTAACAACTGTTTATCATCCACAAATGTTATCAGTTTGTTGTTAACTCCCTTTTCCAGATCATTCAGACATACATTGCACCGAATTGGTCAGATTCTGAGATCTTTGGGACACTTCCTCAGAAATTTCAGTAATCATCCTCCTTCAAGAAAACAGATAATTTCTGCTTACTTCTGTCTCTTATCTTTTAACCAGTAACTTGTTGGTAGGATGATTTTTTTCCTCCTTCATACACGCTAGCCTAGTTTATTTCAGAATATTTGCCAAATATATCCACAGCACTCCTTTAGTACCCATTGGCTCTTGGCCATTGCTAAGGTGGGATTCTTGTTTTGGATTTGCTTAGAAAAAAATATTACCATTTGTTGTGACCATACTACAGCTTTACATCTAACTCTACCAGAATTTACAACTTCTTCTACTTTCCTCCCTCAGATTTCACTTCTACAATTTAAAGACTATGTTTTTAATCCCTTAAATCTCATTTACTCTTGCTTAGCAATGCTAGTTTTTTTCCAGGTGTGGGAGTAGAGGGACATCCTTTTTTTAAATTGAGTTAGATTCACTCTGAGACCCCACTGCACATCTAAACACGCTACATGACTCCATGATACCTTCAAGCATTTTAGCCTCCAGCTACTCTTTTTCTTTTCCCTTTTTTTGCTTGCTTCCTAATGCTTATGACTTGCTTCTTTCAAACTGAAAAAACACTGCAGTGGATTTTCTGTATGACAACTTTTGTAAAACAGGATTCTCTTTCCTGCCTGGGAAGACCTGACCTTGTATCACCACACTTTGTTTGCACTCGGCCCCTGAAAGTTACAGCAATTGCAGAGTAAATTTTGCTGAAGACTTAAAAATTTAATGTACATTAATGGTGAAGACATTTGTATGTAATTCTGTACAAAATTGAGAACACAATAAAAGTATGGGGACTAAATGCACACAGGCCAAATGTACCATCACAGATTTTACCCAAAGAGCATAACAACACTAGAAAATTAGCAGAGAAAAATCAGGACTAGTTTTGAGGAAAAAAATAGCATTAGGAGAGTTATCGTTTACTGTTCAGGAAAAAAAATATCTAGGAATTTATTTTTTTTTTAAAATAGGGTAGTGAAATGAATGGCATTTAACCAATTGAACCTCAGCCCTATTTTTCCTGAAGCATCTTAAAAAAAAAAAACCCAAAAACTAAGAATCACTGTGTTATGCATTTTCCTCTATTTTCTATCATACACTCCCTCCTGTGAATATGGAAACATCAATTTCATTTCATCATAGTGTATTTCTACACTAATGTATCACAACTAAAAATATACTGTGTCACTCATTTTTGAGCAAAACTGTTTTGGTAAATAAAATAACACCTTGAAATGTTATGCAATCAAGGTTTAAAAATTTTGAGCCGTTGACTTCAAAGGGCAGAGTGTAGGCTTTTCTACGCACAGTAGTTTTAGACAGAAAGGTGTGCAGCAAACATGATAAAAACAAGTATCTTCTTACACTGGTTTTTATCTGTTTCTTTTCAACAAAAAAAAAAGAGATGCAGCTCATATATTTGAGTCGACAGGAATACTAGCACTGTCTGGTCAATATAGCCAAGGAACAGTGATGTAATTCATCTACCTCATCAGCTAAATTCAGCTTGATGAGTTTGCACCTATTGGTTGGTAGAGCACTGCCTTGTTTCTTAGATTTTTCATTACTGGCTTCAAAAGAAGAAATGAAAAGTTTTGTGAGGAGAGATGTTTGACAGAGAATTAATTAAAGAAAATCAGAAGACCTGGAGAACCAATAGGAAACCATCCCTCCAGCGCCTTTCTACAGAGTACTGCTTAACGTGGCTTAAATCGGTTTTAGTCACGATTTGAACACAGGGTCAGAAGCTCAGCTTGGGCAAAACTGTACCAGGTCCAAAACCAGTCTTACAGATCAAGTAATAAACTGGAAAAATGAAAAAAAAAAAAAAGATAAATTATTTATAGTATTGTCAGTCAGTGTTAGTGAGAGTTTTTTGGAGTTTTTCTTCTTTTTTTTAATAAAAACTCTGTCTGAAAGCAAATTTTTAAAAGCTGCAAGCATTTTAAGACTGTCCAGATTTTCATAAATATTGCTGTTTAAACAGTTTTTTCCAAATTTTGTGGAGAAACTTCTGCATTTAATTGTGAATAAACAGCACTGGATTCTTGATTATGTTAGCATTGCCAGCACAGTCCCATCACTTAGCTAGTCCTCCCAGATTTTTATGAAAGTAGGTTACTAGCTGAGATCTCAAATATCGCCTGGGAACACAGCAACAGAAACAAGACAAATTTTCCCCTGAAGGAGATTTTAGAGAAATTAGGAGGATTATATCAGAAATGAACTTGGCTCAGCCTACACAGAGGGACTACACATCGTGTTCAGCAGGGTTTGTTATATTGCCAGTACAATACAACATTTTATCTGCTCTCTTCAGATTCACATGTGTATTCAGCTCTATTGCTTTTGGCTCCCACAGGAGGCAACACAGAACTCGAGGAGCTATGGGCAGTACTTTGGTGATATTGGTAAGTTCAGCAAGGTAGAGATTGAAAAAAAAAGAAGGTATAAAAATGCAAACCAAGCAGGACGTATAATCAACAGTCTCCTCTCTCTAGAAAATAGAATTTTTACTTAACAAGGGAAGGGAAGGAAAAGGAGGAGGCAGAAATATTGGAGATATCTTTTGGACAGACTGTGCTCTTTACAAATATTTACATTCTCTTAATATGTCAAAACCTGTCCATCAAGATAGAACTATACAAATAGCTAGGCTGGCCACATGAACAGCTACTCACCAGAACTCAGCCCACAAAGATGTCATAAAAAAATTGATTCTATGCACATTTAAAAAAAATATTTTTTTCCCCTCTTCTGTCACCTGCTTTGGAATAAATTTTAGATATTCTTTTAACAACATTCTGAAAGAAATACGATAAACAAGCTCATGCCTTCTGAAATATAAAACAACATAATTGTAACAGAAATAATGGATAATCTAATGGTAGATAGGACTGGATTTTTAAAAAATTTTTTTTTCAGGCTATCCTTCAACATTTGTTTTTGCAAAGTAGCATTTTATATTTTTTTTAGCCCACCCTTCTACAATTCCTATTCCAGTGTCAGGTAGACTGGATCTATAGGAATTTAGATGCAAGTATTGTTTTATTACGGCAATAAAAGACAAGAGGAATACATTCTTGTGAATTTGTTTCCTTCGAAAACTTTATCTATGAGAAGAAAAAACAATCATATTTTTAAAAAGAGCTGAGCTTTCAAATATCCATTTCATATTCAAAGCCGACTTTAACTGCATGGGCTTTATATTTTCTTAAGTACTTATCCATAAAATCTGACCAAAATATTTTCTAATGCACAACAGAATATGCCCAGCCCATATATTAACTTATTTTATTCAGCTGCAGCCTAAAAAATAAAGCCACTACTTACAAACCAATGTACAGATTAGGACTAATTTTATTTAACTTTTTTCTTTTTCTTTCTCCATCACTAGTAATACTCTGGTTTGAATACTACACTAAGTTTGCTCTTGCTTTCTTGCTGTCCTTCCCAGTGCTGGGGACACCTGTCTGAAATTCAAGGGAGGCAGTAAGTGGGTGCAAGATGGAAACCCACCACGTTTCCCCACTTACCTCTCTGTGATGTCCTGCACTGTAGCTCCTTCATGTTGGCTCCTCCCCAGTGCTGCCAAAAAGCCCTCCGAGTCTTACTCAAGCTTCAGTTCCTTACAGTTGGAGTTAGGGCTCCCTTCTCTCCACACATAGCACCTCTCTCCCATCACAGCAAGCAGTCCCCAAAACAGGCTACCACTCACCAGCTCTTCACCTGACACCCCAATCAGAGAAGTGCTCTTCTGGAACCCTCTGCTACTGGACCTCTCGCAGCCCCCTCTGTCACCGTTACTCTCTTCTACCTGATCAAACTAAGTGTGCTCTGGCACCTGAGAGGTTTCTGATCAATAAATTACTCTGCTTTACATGGTTCAAATTCAAGCTTTTATTTGGCTTTAAATTAAAAAAATAAATTTCGTTATTAAATAGTGGAATGGGTCTAAACTAATGTTTACATGTTAATTCACTTGCTTCAGGATACCACCAGAGAAATAATTAAACTATACCACCCCAACAAAACTTCCTGTTAGAAAGCTCAACAGTGGCGTAATTCAATTAAACAGAAAAAAAATTCCCGAAGTCTTAATGTTTACAATGAACATTATAAGTAAACCTCTGGTTTTAGTGTCATCCAAATCTAGTTTCCGTCACAAAGGCAGTCATTGTATTCAGAATACTATACCACAGTGCTAATGTCATCAGCTTCATCTGGTTTCTTTTGCCTGCTTGGCAGGGATTTCAAGTACTCAAGGTGCCTCCTTGCATCCTCCTGATTTTGCCGGACGTAATAAACCACATACGAGATCACCATGGTGAACCAGCCAAACATGGTGACCAGCATGGCATAATCAGTAGTCTTTTTAGGAAGGTTGCAGAGGTCAGCATCATTGGCAGCATTGAGGAACGGTCTCCCAGCGTGTTCATCCAACACGGATGTCTTGCAGATGACGTTGTTGGCTGTCTCGTGATTGGATGCCATGCTCCTCAACACCTGCTGCAGCGTGCAGTCACAGTGCCAGGGATTGTTTGCAATTCTGGCTCTGGCCTTTAAGTTGTTGAAAGCATTTTTGTGCACGCTCTGAATCCGGTTGTCGGACAAATCCAGAGTCTGCAGGGTTTCTGCCACCCCTTTAAAGGCATGTTCATCTATAAACTCAATCCCATTTTTTGATAAATTGAGGACTCTCAGTTGGTGCAAGTCCTTAAAAATTTCATTGGGGATAGATGTTATCTGATTGGAGTCCAAATAAAGTAAGACTGTTTCTGGAGGAAGATCTCTTGGTATCTCCTTGAGGTTCGCATTGCTACAGCTGACATTCAGACCTCCGGAGTGAGAACAGAGGCAGCCTTTTGGGCACATACTGGCAGAATGAAAGCACAGTATCATGAGGACAAAACTTTGTAAGAGCAGACACATGGAGAGGGAACGAGTTAACCACAGGTCTACCAAATGCATGCTGGGGTGTCAGCATAATCACATGACCATTTCTCATTCAGGCAACAGTGGTGGGAAAAGGATCGGCAAAGCTGAAACGTGGCTTCATTTTCTTCAGTAGGACTAGTCAAAAGTCACTAATATGTGGGTTTCCTCTCGGCAAATACTCTTCTTAGAAGCACACCTACAGAGAGGAAGGAAAACAAGTTCCTTATACCATAAACTCTGATCACAATTCTGTTTTCATTAAAAAATAAATAAATAAAATGAAGGAAATGTGAACCGCAACATTAAATAAATGATCTATTATCCTATCAGTGCACTACAGGATTTATTTAGGTAATTCATTAGCATTAATCTGGGTGTACTACAAATCCCCAGTACATTTACTATAAATTTGGGCTTTAATACTTATTAGAAGGACACACTGGTTCGTTTTTATCACAGATTTCTAAAACAGCTATAAAACTAAATTACAGTTTTACTTGCTAAAGAACAAGATACGTTAACAGGAGCTAAGACTGGATCTCCAGCAATGGTGACAGGTAGGTGAGGAATTTGTGGTAGCTAATGGGAACTTCTCCCATAATAATTTATACTATTTTAAGTCCATATCAAAGTATTTCATCAAGGAAATATTTTTTACTATATTAAGAAACAAAAATTAAGTAAACCAAATACTGCTGCAAGACACCACAAACATCCACCATCTCCTTGTCTTCCCCTCGTCTCCTGCCTTTGTGAGACAGTACTGTGAGACCCACAGAATTAATTTCTACTTCCAGCTTTCCTGAAAATTTTCATTTAACACAGAGAAAAAGAAAAAGTAACTCACATCCCCCTAAAAATAACACTCACACAAATGTACGTACGAGCAAAACAACAAAAAAATGTTATTAATGGCATGTAATTTGCTAATAGAAGATATGAAAAATATTGTTTCTGCTTCTCCCCTCTCAAGTTGGCTTAAAAATAGTAAAAATGTAGAAGCTTTTCCATTTTCTCCTTTAATTGGAGCACAAATACAGAAATCTGAAATGCTGACCTATAAGGTTTCGAAAACAACCTCATTTATTTTTTCCCCTATTATGGTAAACTATGAATTTTGTAGGCACAAAAGGTCCATTTGTTTTCATATACATGCTCTCTGCCTTTGTAGCTGCTTGGATATTTGCAGCCTTCAGGTTGTATTTACATATAAATGATTTTTTTTTCCCCAAACCGACAGTGTAGTCCACTGAACAACAAAATCCCTGCAGGATGGATATGTATGATTCTACATGAAAAAGAAGAAACTGCATTGCAATCATTTTTCCCTTCAGAACTCGCATACTAACTGCAGTTTCTGGCACATCATAGTAATATGGATCAGATGTGTCATGCAGTATTTCAAACCCATAGCTCAAGTTTTATTTAACCCTTTTGCTGAGGCACAGTATGTCAGTAACCCCACAGAGAAATATCAAACCATCTTAATAACGTGTAAGTTGCGTTCAATTACTCCATTGCTACGGCTCGGGAATAGCAAAAAGCTCAGCATACTCTGACTACAACTACTGCAAAGAATAGTAATGTATCATGACTACTCTTTCATCTATTAACAGAGACAACCCAAGAAACCAGACAGAAAGCTTACACTTGGACTCCATAACACAGAAATCTTCTACTCTAAAATTAAAAAAAAAAAAAAAGGAAATTGCTAGCAATGAGAAAATGTGGAGTTAACCCTGGAAACGTGAACCATTAAGAAGGGAAGCAAGCAGAGCATGAAAAGCTCCCCATGAGGAAATGGAGGTGAGGCAGCACCCCCACAAGAAAGAGAGTCCCACAGGACCTCCATGGAAGAAGCAGGTCTATGTGAAAGAAGCCCATTCTTGCCATTTCTCCTTATGGCTCTTTGGTCACTGCAGTGCTTAATCTTCAGATCAGATGGAAATCTGCTACAGAAGACAAGTTACAGAAGTTGTTTTTTCCCAGCCTGCCCAAAGGTGCTAAGTACTTGCTAAAATGCGCAGCCCTTCGGAGGCCAAGCTGAAGCTGGCAGCTGCTCCTCCTGGCAGCTCCAAGCTGGCAATCTGCTCCTCCCTCCTGCAGCCCTGAGTGGTGCTGCAAGAGGGCCTGTACCCTGGAAAAAACAGACACCTATTTTCTTTTCCCTTCATGTTTATGCATCTCACTACTGTACTGTACCCAAATGGTAGATAAATGGTCCGGCTCATCATCACAGAATAAGCATCTCATCATTGACTACTTGTGTACAATGGCTTTCCACCAACGATACTGGAGTCCTACTGCATGAATGGACGGGGGTGAAAGTGCAAAGACCTGGAGCAGATGCTTCATTTTGTAGAAGCATAAAAATCGCACTGTTCTCACCAGTGTGTGATGATTAAATATCATATTCATTTCATCACAGGCTAAAAAAATCCTGCCAACCTGGTATTACACCATGGATCCTGCTGAGTCTTCCATAGTGCAGCTATGCCACCAGAGATCATGTATCAAAGATGCCCCATGCATCAAAACCCATGTGAAAGGTCTTCACCCCACTGAAGACAAATGAAGCTCTTTTTCTTTAATGTAGTAATGTGTTTAGAGTGAAAGAAATAGGGTCATTACAGACTAAGCAGGAAAGTGTTTAATGAAGCAATGACTCTTCAAAAGAGAAAACTAAGTAAATGGATAAAGAGGGAGAAAAACTCCCTATATTTTAAGCTGTTAGAAAGAGACAATACAAGTTGAAACCCATAATTAACAACCCAGTCAACAAAACTTAGTCCAGCAACAATAAAGCTCAGCAAATTCTAACTAAATTAACTGGAAGCAACCCAATGGGACTGAGCATCAGCCAGGGGAAACAGCTTTACTCACTTCCATAATCAGAATATCTGAGCCACGGGATAATTGAGGTTTGGGGTTCACAAAAAAACTTACAGCAAGGACTTTCTCGACTCACAGGCATCCTAGTAACAGCAACAACAGAAAAGAGAACTAGGATCTACACACCTGTATGCCAAAAAGCAGATTTTTCTTCCTGAGTACCTATCTAATATATATTTCTTGGAACACAATGAATGAAGGTAATGAAGTTGGATTTAAGACAAGAGATATATACCAGACTGAAACACTAAGGAGAAAGGGATGGAAGACACATATTTAAAATAAATACATTAATTGATTAGAAATCTGCAAAAAAAGAAAAAATAAAAAACATTAAGAAGTAAACAAAGGCACACGGAAATTATAGCAATGCTACAAGCACAGCTAAAAGCATGGGTTTTTGTGTACATTTCTGAAATACAAGTACAAACATAAAAAAAACTAATGTACAAGTCTAATACTGCAGGGCAATAAAACTATAGATGGAAGATCGCACAAAAGAATTCTTTACTGTCTTGCAATTGAAACTGATTTTCAAGTTTTCCTCTTCTCATGCTCCCCCAAGACCGTTCACTTAGTACAAACATCCAGCAACACAGAAACGTGTAGAAATCCTGAAATCCACAAGGAAAGTATATTTGCTTTTAATACACAGTGAGATTTCCATTGCGTGTCAGGTGTCGAGTAACTGCAGATGTTTGCCTTTCCAGCAAGCAAGGTGCAGTGGCTGTATCTTAGTAGTATTGCATTCAGGTGCTAAATCAGGTATTTGGTTAATAATGCCTCTCCACGATCAATTAATAATGTAAAGAAGTCTTAGTGCCTGGAAAAAAGGGCCTGCAGACTTAGAGAAGTTACACAGAAAGTCCATAACAAGACTTCTTGCAATATTAATTTATGCTGTTGTGTCTTCAGAGCAGATATAGGAGGCTAGGAAATGCTATAACCGTCACACAGAACAGCATAAAAACGACACAGAGACTTTTTATTGTTTAGTAAAATGCTAAGGCAACAAAAGATGCATTAAAAAGAAATCAATCATATATATAGTTAAAGATGTCTGACAACCAAAGAGAAGGGGAAGAGCAAGTGGCAGTAAAAGCAGTTTCTACTGTGGTGTAGAGACTTCGAGAAGCTCTTCAGTCATTACCCAAGTGTTCATATGTGTGAGTAGTTCCTCACTGGCCCTCCACATAGCCTCTGCCCCCACAAAAAGTGAGACTGAAGCAGGTGCCAGTCCCTTACACTTGAAGGCTAGCCTCTACTCTCAGAGGACTCAAAAGCCGAGACTAAAACCAGCCTTAATACGTATTCTGCCTATAGTATTTTAAACACACATACAACCCCCTCAACCATCAGGATCATCTTGCATCTCCATCAACATGAAGTCAGCAGAGCCATTAGCTGACGACACTCTTCCTGGAAATTTGTATCGTGCAGATGGGAGAGAGAGACTTACTCCCTGCTTGTTCATCAGATGCCTTCTCCATGCATTGTGCATCTAGATTTCAGTAGGGGGCTTCAAATATTACTTTCTAGCACTACTAAAAATACCTGTGACAGCCAAGTATCTTTGTTCAACTTGCTCCAACATCACAACAATTTCACTTGGAATTTCACCTGAGTTCTCAGCCATTTTCAGGTGAATTCCCAAATATTTATGTTGCGGTGAGATCAACAATGTCACCTTTGGTGACCTCATGGTTATTCATCAGGCAAGATCTCACATGAAAAAGACAAAACCATGACCCAATGTATTTAATATAGATGTCTTTATGTGGGGCCACAAAGGAAGTTGGCAGAACAGGATCACACAGGTCCATGCCAACATAAGACCCCCAGACTCACACAAAAGCATCATCACTTGTCTTGCTTGTGGTCAAACATCGATGGGAAGAATCAGCAGCGGCTCTGCGGTCAATATCAAACTGGACTTGGGTCTAGGACAACTCTCTGTGGCCAGCTCTCCACAGGGAGCCTGCTGATGTTCAAGGGCTTTATGAAGCTTGGCATCCACTGAGGGGCAGAGGACCAGCGGCATGTCCTGGACCGCTTACTGCCACATGCTTGGGGCTCCGCATGGTGCAGGGCAACATTTGCTGGATCGCTCACTGTCAGGCACTTGGGGGTTCTCACACAGAGTTGTTCCTAGAAAGAGTTGGCCATGTAGAAGTGTCCTGCAAAGGGTTGCCTTATGGAGAGTTGGCCACGGAGACTTAGCCCTTTCCCCTGGCCTTAACTGGATCACAGACTGTAAGGACTCTTCAGTGAACAAACATAGGAGGATTTTTAATTTTTGTTGTTATAGTTATCATTCAGAAACAAGCAGAAATGGGAAAATAGAGAAAGATATGATCCTAAAAAACATTCTTGTTTCCGAAACTAATCAGCACAGGCACTGCGCAGAATGCACACTTCTAGCAATAACAATTGGATAAATGCTGCACATATTTTGGAAGATGCTCATTCTTTGGGTTGCTCAGAAAAAAAGGACTGAAGGTGCTATGGCATCAAGCTTCAGTTGAAGTGTGTTCTACTTTTGAGCACAGAGTCCATCAGAAACTATGCTTCTTCCCATCCCTTTACACACACAGTTTTCCCTCTCTTGTCTCTGTTTCCACTCCAGGGGCTGATGGTCTCATCTCAGCTATTTGATAGATAACTGATCAGGTCAGTCAGCTGTCACCTGCCCTCTTGGAGCCCAACTCCAAGAACTGGAAAGTGCAGCACTGTCAATGGGCAGAGTACAGTTCCAGCTGTACAAAGAAGTTTTTATCCCCCCTGGTTAGGTTCAGAGATTGCATGGGACTACACAGCCATGGCACAAAATGGGTTGCAAAAAAACCAAAAGGCAGAAGTATTCAAGGTGCCCAGTAGATGAAGAGGGACAGCAGCAGTATCCCAAAAGTGTGAGTGATGTGAAGGGCAACTGCAGTGCATCTGGGATCCCGCGAGAAGCAGTGAGGTCACAGGAGCAAGGCAAGCCTGTGGAGTCAAGTCTGGGGGCACAGTATGAAAGTGAGGGCATAGCTGTCGGCCACCTACAGATTTTTATGTGGCTTCGAGGGTCAGAAAGTCAGGCTGTGAAGGTTTTTCACTGCTGATATCATGCCAAGTGATACTTCCATCTCATGCACAATCATCTGTGTGCAGATCCACAAGGTAAATGATGTCTTCACTAGCATTGGAGTAACTACACCATCCTCTTGTTGTGTGCAGAGAGCTGCATGGTGCACACATCTCCCTGTGAAGGAAATTCAGTGACAGCAACTCCATTTTCCCTATCAATAATGTAAGGTACTAGAATAATGTCTTGTCTTCAAACCTTGATACCCTGATGAAAAAGACTACGTCTTTACTCCAGCAGTGTCAACAGCTAACTAGAGATGTTTGGCATCTGCACTCACAGTTTGTATTTTTGGTGACTGAAGGTGCCATGATAAGAGAGGAATTTTATGTTACTGTAGCTTACTGCTCCAAACGGCAAGCAAGAACAGGAAGAGACAAAAGTAACAAGTCAACAGATCAGCCACAGGGGTAGTCTGTTGGCTTCATCATAATCTGCCTAGTCTGTCACTTTTTGGCCATCAGAAAAATTGCAAAGAATTATGTACAATCCAGTTTCCGAAGAATGTGGGTTGTAGGGCCTGCGGTACAATTAACCTGCCCAGCCGTACCATCTTTCTGATGAGGTACATCTGAGAAACTTAAATTACCTTGCTACTAACTTTAGGCACAGTACCTGAAGAAGCCCTAATTTGAAAGCACACACCAAATGGCACCACAGAGTCCACCACAAATGTAATGGTTTTTTTTTCAGTTAATACCAAAGGCATCCCTTTGAGCGACTGCTGACCCTCCACATGGGAGATGCACTTCACATGTCAAGGTGCCTCCTGCCCCTCTCACATACAGCTCCTACGACTTGCATATGAATGAATCTATAAAATGCTCGTATTTGTGTGTACAGCTCTACCACCTTCAAATGAAATTCTCAGCTCCCAGTAAGCTTTCAAGAGATTCCTTAAAAAAACAGCTTGACTTTTCAAGCCCAGCCTAAGTAACCTACCCTTCAGAGTAACAACCTTCTTGCATGCCAACATCAGAAGCTTGATACAGAATTAGAAAGATCAGGAAATAGACTCCTATGGGCTCTTTTATTAGACATTCTTTAGAGCAACTTGCACTTTGAATAAACATTAAAATTTCATAATTAAAAATCCACTGAAAGGGAACATGGTAAAAAGATAATTGGGACTTTTTTTCTGCTTTCCAGAAAATTACTAAGATGTTTTATAGTTTTGAAAGATTTGACATTACTATAACATTTTTTTCCCCTCTTTAAGACATTGACTATATTGGTATATAGAAAAGACGATCATTGATAAATTTAGTCTCCTATTCTCTATTAAAATAGGTCTTAACTTTGCCATATTGAATGCTTTTGATTTAAATCAGGTTTACCAAATTATCTACTGAAGTAGAATATACTCCTCTCTTTAACAGATTATTTTCCTTGAACCCACCTTTAATGTCAGTCAGTTTGTTACAGTACACACACAGACCTGCCTTGCTCTTCGTATCCATAAAGAGCTATATTTTATGTCCCCATAATCCTTTTTTTTGCCTTTGTCATAAATGCCATATACTAGCTTACCTCTAAAAATATTATTTTGTAATTAGTTTTGACAAGAGAGCCATAAGCTTGTCCTGTGCATCTGTGCGCTGTGTTTGAGAGCAGCTGAACCTCTGGAGGCCAACAGAATTTGTACACACCGCAGGAAAAACCTCCATGAAATTGCGCCTGGCACCTCCAACACTTGCAGGCTGAATCTGACCACAACTGTTTAAAAAT
The DNA here is from genome assembly GCF_017976375.1 of Cuculus canorus. Lineage (NCBI taxonomy): Eukaryota > Metazoa > Chordata > Aves > Cuculiformes > Cuculidae > Cuculus > Cuculus canorus. The sequence goes on from NC_071402.1 coordinate 119,529,817, forward strand.
AAAAGATTAATGTAAAAACAATGAGCCTCCTTCTTCTACATCTTACTCCACATCTCTCCAAGGATTTAGAAGATGGGTCAAAAGTGACAGTATCAGAAGAATAAACAAAAACATTATTTTTGTTCACTTCCTATGGACATACATTAAAACTACACCACAGCAACCTGATGGACTGAGTGAGTATCGATCTGAAGAGTGAGGATACCTGTGAGCTGGAGCTGAGCAGGAATAGCAGAACCTGAAGGAGCCACTTTGGATCTCTGTGCTGTCTGTGTACAAATTTCATGGGTACCAAATGAATTTCTTCAAACAGACAATACAGCCCTTTAAAATAATGCTCTCTGTGTACTCTCTGTGTTCCAGCAGGAAATGCACCACAGCACACCGCAGCTAAGGGAAATCTCACCAGTGGCACAGCTAGACTCCAACCCTCTCTGTGGCTCTGGGTGGAAACAAGAATCCGGTCTTGAGTCTTGGGATAGCCTCTGCCTTTCATGCATCTCTCCCTGGCACTCCTCAAACACAGTGCACTGCCTAGCTGCTTCACAAGGTACCACGTAATATAAATCCCCAGACAAAAGTCTCTGATAGTTGGAGGTTTTCAGGATCTCAGAACATGGGAAAATGAAATTCTAAAGCAGTAAGAAGAAAAATTAATAGAAGCCAACAGCAAATGAAGTGGGGGAAAAAAAGGGGTGCAAAAGATCACTGATTGAACAAATAATTGAAATGTCATGATCAATCAGTGTGAGCCTGAACTCTAATTACATAATGGATTCATTATCTAATGAAACACCAAATGTACTCAAACTATAACATTCTACCCTAAGACACAGCTCAGAATGCCCATAGACATTTTGTTCCCAGAAACCTTCCAGTATAGACATCTTTCTAACAACTGTTCATGGCAAACCACTTCCAGTTGCAGAAGCAAACAGTGTAGATAAAAGAAGTTTACGGATCCTAAGCCATGAATACCCTCTTAACAGTTATAGAGTAATAAAATGGTTGAGGAGGACCAAATGAACGTTTTAAGACATAACTATTTTCTGATTGTGAGATCACTGAATGCATCACTCCTTATTACAGATTAACAGCTTACTTCATTATACTGTGTGGGAAAATGAATCAGCACTTCAAGAGTGATAGGTTGGATTCACGTTAAAAAAAATGTATTTGACTTTTCTCTCTTTTCATGTCAAGTCAGGATTTTATAACTTGGAGCTGATAAATAACTGCATGAAGCTTAGCAGAAGTAATAACAGATCAATGACAGAAAAATATTACCAATTATCTCCTGCCTTTCCTTAGGATGCTTTACTCTTGGAAGTCTTCTGTGGCAACACATTTCATGGAACAAAATTAGATATGCTTGATGGAAATAAAGAAATGGCTTTTGGGGATGCTCTTAGACCTCTTTCTTTCAAGCCCTAACAAAGACTGAATCACTTGCTATTTAGATGATGTTCAATGCTGCCTAGTTTTTTCAGTTATCTCCCTCATCCTCTTCATATGACTTAGACTACAAAAGGCTCCTGACCCTTCCCTGAACAATATAACCTGATGGGAAATAAAACAACATTTTGTATGTGTACCTATGCCATCTTAAAAAAGGAAACAAGACATTATATGTACTTACGATGCCTGTGTAGTGGCAACTAAGTTAAAAACAAAAGGCATAAGATATAAATAATCTCATCTCTTACACATGATTTATCTTGTTATTTGCAAGAAATAGGCTTAACAATCTATAGAAAAATAAACAAAGGCTCAAGATATGCCAGTTGCTGCTCAGCAAATGTATCCGCAAAACTGTTCTTTCTTTGTAAGAACATGAAGAACCACATTATAGATGCTAAAGGGAAATGCTCCAACACAAATGAGTGTCTGTAAAGAGTTCTCCAAAGCCAGATCATTTGTTTCTACATTAATGACTAGTGTGCGTTAAAGTAAAAAACATTTTTAGAATTTTGGATTATATTCTACTGACTCTCAGTCATAGTTTCTGAGACAATATCAACAACCATCCTGTTTGGCAAGAAAATCTTTTTGTGCAGCAGCTGAGTCAATCCTCCATATGATCTACGCTAAAAAAAAAAAATATACTCTGAAAGCTTAAAATAACCTGAAGTGGAAATACTTTGTCTTCCCTGGGTAAAGAGACCCAGACAAAAGTCTGTTCTGAAGTCTGGTTATGAACTGAATGCCTAGGAGCCTTTCGTGTTTAGTCAACACAGTAGGTTTTCAATAAATCCGATGGAATACAACAGAAAATGTTTTCAACATAAAAGGTCAATTTTACAATATTTGCTGAACTATTTTTCTCTCATATTATAAAATAAAGTGATCAAAGTGAAAGACAAGTGCGTGGTTGGAGCCACACCCTGACTCTACCTACTAACTAATAGCGAATGCTCCTTCAACTTAATTCTGCAGTATCATATCAGAGCAAATGTCTTCTGGATCTCAAGATAATTACACTGATCACTTCAATGATTACCAGCATAATCAGTGACAAGTCGTGTAATTTAATCTTGATAATTGCATATGGTGACTGCAGATGGTATCCTTGTCCAACTGAAAATCTCATTCTTATTTTGCAAAGTGTAAATCTAAGCACCCCATTCCCTTCATCTTCCTCGGTAACAAAAACCATGTCATCAGAAACTAATAGGCCTTTAAGGTACTGTTTTGCAAAGACAGGCAAGATTCAGACCACCTAGAGCACTTTATTCCACTTTTAAGGGTGCTTATTTGGTTCTGCATACTGCTATCTTCAGGCTCATTTGAGGTTCATCCAAACGTTCCTGCAGCTTAGTAGGTAATGGGAAGAGGGAAGTTGTAATTAGGCTGGGGAAGCTGTGCCGTTAATAGAGTCAGCAAGGCAGAAATAACATGGAAACCTGAAGGGACCATTCAGCAAGGAACGTGCTAGCAGCTTTGTAAAGTTGACAACAGTTGCATGAACCAGCCAGCAAGACAGCTGCTGGCAGCAGATACCCTGGCAGTAGGGAGTCCTCGGAGAAATAAGATGTGTTACAGACTCCAAAATAAGACAGGGAAAGGAGGAAGAGGATGAAGCAGAGGATGACTGAAAGTTGCTTCTTCCAGCTGACACTCTGCCACAGAGCAGGTTCCCAGGAATTGCAATGGGTCGCTCCAGATGAGACCACACGTCTTAGGTTAGACATATCAAAATGAAATACAGAAGTGAGCAGAGGCAGTGGCAGTTTAGCATCCAGTTTCACATATTCTTGCTTTTAATTGGGATCTAGATTACCCTATTGTGTTAAACCACAGGAAACCAAGGCTGTTTCTCTCCATGAACGACTGTCCAGTGACATGAACTGAGAGCAATAACCTGTGGCCCAAGGGATTTGCAAGGAAAGAAGCCAGGGCAGCAGAAGCTTCTATGAAAATGAAACTGATTAATATCTGCAAGATGAGACCACAAAGAAAAAGAACATATTTTCAGAGCAATTACTCTGTATGAAAAAATCTAAAAGCGGGAAGCCACAAGCTAAACTAGCAATAAGGAACAGCACTCTAGAACAGAGCAATTATTAATTCAACTCCTTCTGCTTTGAAATATGCTAGTTCTATAATAACAGGATCTTTAAGAGGCACGTAGTGGTAGAGTGTCTGATGTAGAAAAATGCAAGAAAAATAAAATGTGTAGCCTTTGTATATAAATAAAAACCAACAAAGTTTGAAAATCCCAACTAAAAGCCACAAACTTTAAAAGGAATGCTCAATACCACAAAAACACGATCTTCTATCAAAGAAATTAAAATTGTGATGTATCAACATATTTCACAAAACAGCAAAAGAGACAGCAAGTATGGAATAATTACGAGATCAATAAGCAATTAAGCAACTTTAAGAAGACATTCAAGTGACCTTCTGCAATCAATTGACACACTGAGTTAACTACAAGCCATTTGGGCTTGCCAAAGAAACTAGTTGATCAGTGATGCTGATTTTGCTGTGTCAATGCTTATTAAACCCGCATGCTACCACTGGCACAGCTGAGAGAGCAAAGAACACATCTTCAACACGCATATTTATACTTCCCACTTCTGCACCAAAGGTGTCAAGCAAAGGTATCATTAACCTCCACTGTATCAAATCACCCACCATTAAAACCACATCCTCACTTTTAATATTTTAATCCATGAGCAGCTTCAAATAACTGTAATTTCTTTTTAATCAGAGAAACTTAACTTTTTTCTTTCAATGAATCCCATAGTACTGGACTAATAATAGATTCTATTTCTATATCTGGATATCATTATAGCTCTAAAAGCTGAACATATGACAGTCTGGAATAGTTAGACACAGGGCTTTTGTACTTCCATGAAAGCAAGATCAGCAGGTTTCCATCACGACTTGCTTTTAGCTCTGCTGGTTGCTACTGACATTAGAGGCTGAGGGAAAGACTAGCCCGAGTACAACCTCTGCAGCTCTGCTTCAGCTGAGGATCTCCCAAGCAAGTGAAATCTAGCAGCAGAAAGCTTCAATGCCATCTTGTGCTTGTGCTGGCAGCATGTCCCTAATTAAGAGTTTAAGGCCAGATGGAGCCATTAGATCATCTAATCTGACTCCCTGCCTCCCACATGACGTGTCATTTTACCAGTAAACCTCATATTGTGCCCAATAATTTAGGTCAGACTGAAGCATGACAGAACTGAGGAGACTGCTGTGAGGCCAAGACAGTACCTTTTGAACCTACTGTTCTTGTATCATCCCCTACCGGGAGGTAACAGGATGCCTTCAGCGGAGTCTGAATGCACCCTGAAAATTCAATTCCATCAACACCCACCATAACAGCAGACGCATCCACTCCACCAGGATCTATACACCAAGCAAGAGTTTCTATTTTCAAAAGAAACAGTATCTTTAATGTTAGATGCTCATCACAAACTGTAGCATGTTACCACTTGTGTCCAAATCAGAGTTAGAAAAACTGACTGTTTTTTAATGTGCTGGTGTGTTACATGGGGCCCTCAGCTACCACTGAAGGGCTTTGCAAATCACGTGTTCCACCTAAGCAACAATCAGTGAGTTTTCATTTTGAAATGACTGCTCTGGAGCATTCCCATGGCGTCCTAGGAAGTCAGGTAAAATCCTTTTTGGTTTTGTTCAAAACCATACAGTATTTTTCCAAAAATCACAAAAAGCTGGCTGTATAAATATCTCTTCTGAGGACATATGATCATAGAAAGTTGTTATTACAACTTGATGTAGGAGGCTGTAATCCTTCAAGGGTTCTCTAACCCTTACTCAGCAAAAATATTTAGCCTGGTTGTAATTCAGCAGCTTGGTGAGAGGCGAGATTTCAGTGTTCAGGGGGCTGAAATAAAAGTTGTTTATCAGCAACTGCTAAGTAATAGGAACAGCTCTAAAGGAAAAAAAAAAAAATGGATCGGCATTTCTCAGTGGAAATAAACACCAGTCTTTATCAGACATGAAATCTAGCTGTGCTAAAAAAAAACAAAAACAAGGCACAGCTGCTCAATACTGAGTGAGCAGAGATTTTCCAGTCAGTCAGTCATACTTCCCAAGGAGAAACAAAAATAAAGGAAGAGACAAAAGAAAGTTTTGCAATGGCTGCCTCCAAAATGAGAACAAACCACTGAGGTGCCATTTATGCTAAGGGAAAAGAGGTCTTTATTAGCAATACTAGAGCACAACAGGAAGAGACGGAAACTCAGTTCAATAAAACTCTAAAGACAAGTACACATCAGCTCTTTGTGCATCCCCACAGAGGTTATACAGCCAAGTTGACTTTGGCAGAGCTAGCTGATACAAAAAGCAAGAGTTTGAAGAAAAAAAAGTCTTGATTAGCTGGGCAATGATCCAATGAGCAAGACCCTGGAGGCTGTGAGTTCACAGCTGAAGAAGCTCAGGTAGAAATAATTTATAGTAAATTAAGTTAGGTCAAGATAATGAAATTTAAAGACAAGTGGGACATGATTTATCTTATTAAGGTTTGTTGAAAAGTGAAAACCAAGCAGAGCTAACAGGAGGGCTAATTTAACTCTGGTTACAGTTGGCATTGGCACTGAGATAAACTTAACTTGACATATTTAGAACAGTAAAGAGAATATAAGAACAGAATTTGGGGGAAAAAAAATTATGCCGTTGCTCCAAACTACAGGGCAGAGCAGGACAAATCGAGTCCTGCAAATCACTATTTGTTTCCCAATTTTCAAAACGTACTGGCACACAGTACTCAGTGGCAAATGTGGTAGAAATACTTGATCACAAGTGTTGGGAAGGGATGGATACCACCACCTGTCCTACAAAGCCCCTGCCATTGAGGAGGAAGGACGGAAAAGCCTAATGTAAGAAGCCCTTGTAAGAGGTGCAGTTCTCTCGCAGGTGACCAGAAAGCGGCAGCCACAGCAGGAGGAATGCTATCATCATCGAGGGTTTTTTAAGTTACGTCAACAGGTTATCTGGCAGCAGCCTGGGCTTTAGCTTCGTTCGGCAACAGACGCGGTGCCATTATGTCCTCAACTGTCCCTCCTGCCACCCACCTGCCTCTCCCTGGTCATGCTGTGAAAAATGGCAAGTGAGGGGAAAAAAGAAAGAGCCACTCTATAATGGATGAATGCAGCGGTTTGCAGGAGGGCAGGGAGAGAATAATGAAAAAGTATTAATATTAAAGTAATAAAGCTTGTGGCCATTTTTCAGTCTGAAATGCACACCACCATAAAACAATGCTTAAAGGCACTTGCTTGTATTCCAAACCACCTGCATGCTAAGGCACCCTGCTAATAGCACAGAAGTTGTTTACTACCAGTCTCATTTCAGTCTGATTCCAGGAGAGTCATAAAGCTGAATTTTCTTACTCAGTATAAGAGCCAATGTCGCCTCAGGTTTTCTTTGGTATGCCAAGCCCTGCCGTGTCACCTGCGATCCCTGCCCAGTCACTAATCCACTCATTTCTAACAAGATGTATAAAAGTCACATTGGAACAAAGGGAATCTATCCCCTGCACATGGCACACATATGCCCTCCTTCTCCTCCAGTTCCTGAAACAGCAGCTACTCTCGGAGAGGTGAGTTGAGCATAACTATGACGGTGGCTTTGTCTGCCAGCACATGTCATTTATGTCCATACGCTGCCCCAAAACAGTCTGGGTGGTAGTAGGTAAAATGAGACTACTATTTCTTTGGAGAAGCAATTAAATATAATGGCAGATTAAAAAAAAAAAAGAAAGAAAAAGAATTATTTTGAAATTAAGATTTATTTTTAGGTGTTAGCTTTATTTTTTCCCCACTTATTTGACCTTTTCTTTACCTCCATTTCCCCCAAAATAGAAGCATATAAATTCAAAGCCATTTACCTGTTTTTTTTTCCTCTGTCAGAAACAAACAAGCATTTAGGGACTCCTTATAGAAATGGTCCAGCTACAAAGAAAGTCTTTGTCTCACTGGCAGCATTCGAGGGTAGAAGAGCAGTGATACCTATGGGAAAATTCAAGGCTGTCAGAAAAGCCCGCGGAACTGCATTAAGAGGAAAAAAATTACAAGAACTAGAAACTGCTGTCACACCTGTGCTCTCACTGTGAAGGGAGGAAGCCAGATGTGGAAGTTTCAAATGAGAGACCATACTGGTTCAGAATCTGATGGTGAAACTCTTAGAGTCTGTAGCCCAGGGAAATTGCCAAGCATTAGCAAGTTCAATAAACAATACGGTCTTTCTGGGAGCTACATAACCGGCTATGAATCAGCCCACCAGCAGCAGCACCAGATTCCCACTGACTAATATGGCAGAAAGAGATGCACTGATATGGTAAACAGTGGTATAGTCTTACCCTGCATCTACTACATATTTTCACTGCGAGAGAGTGTAAAGAAAAGTATCCTGCTGACTGTTCCTCTCTTTTAAGAATCAATTAATTTCAAAGGTACCTTTACCTCTTTTATGCATTCAAATCCCATATTTGAATACAAGTTAACAGTCCAGAACACTCAAAGAAGTCCAAATGGTCTATGAAACATCATTACCAAATCAGAGTCTACTTAATATGAAGAATGGCAAAACAAACAGTAAAGCAAACCATATCACTTGAGAGTAGCATTTTCAAATCTCTTTTTCTTCACATTCCCCTGTTTCAGAGGAAACATTACACTGCCCATTCTCCTTCCCTTACTTGCCATAGATGCAGGGCCACAGCGCTGTAGCAATAGTACCTCCGTAAGCTGGTTCACATTGGAACACCTGCACTCCTGACTCCTTCCCTTCTTGCTTTCAGTCAGCAGAAGGGACATTCCACCTCCACCTTGCCCTCCCTTTCTGGACAGTGAAGTTAACAGACTGGCTCACAAACAATAAAATCAACTAAACTGTGGTGCCGTAGACACTTTCAGCACCACTCATGTTATGGATCAGGAAAGTTTGCCTCCATCCCAAAAGGATGCTTCCCAAAAACGTCAGGTTTTCCATCTCCAACTGCAAAGAGAAGCCCATCCTTGCAAACCTGCATTTCAAACGCTGCAATCCTTGCTAGCCTGAGGCACAGCCCAGTGTTAAACCTCAGTCAACACAGTGCTGTCACCCAGTTTTCAAGCCAATCCATGATAGATGAGCTGCATTTGAAAGCAGCCAGTGTCCAAAAGACAATTATTACATGTCACTGCACCACCAGGGCTCTCACAGTGTTCTGTGCTCAAAAGCGTTTCCCCAGAGTACAGATGGAAGACGTTCATAGCCATGGCATTGACAGTCCCCCCATATTGTCACCATTGTGGACACATGCCCAGGGTTGCCACAGATTTCAGCCTCATGCCTGTGCTGAGTACAGAGAGACAAATCGAGATAGTCTGCTGACTTCCACAGCCATCAGAGAGGACGCAGAGGGTGTGTGCTAACAGCCACGGCACAACTGCACTACGGCAAGCCAGGAGATTGCATGCCAGCAAGCACAAGAGACTCAACAAGTCCTAAAAAGCTATTGTCGCCGGCCACTCCACCTGCTTTCCTTTTCATCAGGATATACAACTTCTCCTTTATCTTTCCACCAAAAAAACCCTGTCATCTAGCAAAAAAATTATTTGAAGTTGCAACACTGAAACGCACTATGGCAGATGCAAACACCTCTGCAAACAGGGAGAAGCAGGAAAGTCAGCAATCAGCCCTGGAAGTGTCTTAAAAACTTCATCTACAGTACTAACCCACCAGAACATTATTTCATATTATGAAGTTACTTTTATGGTTGCAGATACACCTTCATTACAAATGAGCACTAACTCTCCATCAAGTGATTTTAACAGCTACCTTAATATGGCAATCATTTATTTACAACAAATTAAATACTAGTCTCTTAGAATCAATGTTAGTAGAAAAAACAGTCTAACTATAACATGCTAGTAATTATTTTATTTAAAGTTATTCCCCAGGCAAAATTCTACCTCTACTCACTGAAATGTACACATGGCTCAAAACTTGATGATTGACGAAGAGAAAAAGTGGAGAAAGTAATTTCACATCTTTTCCTTTACAGTGGCATTCCTTCAGCTAAGGCATTCCTTATTACTGCTGCATTTTTCATAGCGTTTGTGTCTGAAGTTTTACTGACATTAATGGATTTTTTTAATGTTGTCAGAACATACATGTTTTCTTATTGAATTTTATGAAAGTCATTTTGATAAAATACAAATTTTTAAAAGCTTAAAAGAAACTTTAAAAAACCCTGAGAGACAAAACAATTTGTATAATACATTGTATAATATGAAAAATTTAAATCAAAATACAAAATTTACATAACTAGCATTTTTCTATCTTACTAAAAAGATGTTATTTTTTTCTTCAGCAGTTCTTCCACCTGGAGCTTCCAGTTAGCTCTCTCCAGTGCACTAATGCCTTTTACAAATAGGTGAACAAACTAACCCCATTGGATGCTGCTTAGCTAGGCTTGCACTCACGGATCTTACTACTGATCTGAAGCAGGAGTTCAGATGGTTGTGGTGAGATTACGTGTTTGTAAGACAAGACACCTAATATAAGGTACAGTATGAATGGTCTACCATGAACAATATGCAAACACTGCAACCCTGACTTGGCAAGATGCGTCAATAACAGAAGACACACAGAGGAAAATAAACAACCTTTTTTGTGTAACAAAGCCAGCAAAAAGTGGACTAAAAAATGGTACAGCTACTGTTGGGAATAATTACTGTAACATCCTTAGCCTTCCAGTAGTTTTGAGGCAATGACTCGGTTCCCACCCAGAGCCATCCTCACTTGCATGCAGGAAGAGAAGCGACCCTGGCAGACCTTCCCATGATGTCAGTCTGCTGCACAACCTGCTGAGAACTGCTGGATGTTTAAGGAACCTGAAGAAACTGGAACCCTCCTTAGAAGTTAATATTAACTTAAAGCTGGCAGAGCTGTGCTGGAAGAGTAGATGAACACTGACAGAAATGGGTGACTCCTCAGCTTTGACTCCACTCTGAGATGTCCAATTTCTCTCCCCACTGACTGCACATCCTCAGCAGGAGAGGGATGATCTGTGCTTTGCACCCCATAAGCAGTGGGATTCCCAGGCTGTTGCTGGGCTCGGAGCTTCAAAGCCAGGAGCCAGAAACCTGCCTCCCGCTAACAGCCACATCTGTACCCTGTGAGGCAGCAGCTCCTGGCACCCTGCTCCAGTTGAGCTCAGGAGCTGTCAGGTTCCTGCTGAGCTGGAAACAACATGTTCACTTTTTTTTCCTTCCCTCCTTTTCCCTATTTGACAACTGCACAGAAATGCTTGTCGATTGGGACTATTACACCCATGCAAGCTTGAAACAACCTTGCTCAACCACAGACAACAGCTCTCGATGGCAACATGAACGTGACTGCAGACTAATCCGCCTTGCTGTTCTGACACATTAAAACCACCTCTGAAATCCCTGCACCACCTGCAGTCACTCCTGTTACACACCTCCGCACAGCCAGCACTCAGCCAGGCCAACACAGGAGAGAAGCACGACAAAAAAAACCCCATATTTTTGGTAGATTCATACTCCTTTGTAAACTAGAATTTTTCTTTTTCCGTTTCACCATGGAAATGCATTAATAATTTAGCATTAAATGTAGGTCTATCACCAAATTTTACATCTATTTAGTACGGACATTCTGCAAAGAACTGGTTTGCATTTAAAGCATATTAAGTGTAACTGTGATAGCTAGAGGGACAGACTACTGTCAGAAAAAAAAAAAAAGGCAGTCAATTTAAAAGCTATTTCTTCCATGAATACTCTATTCTCAGAAATACCAGGCCCCTACGACCACTGAGAATGTCTGGAGCAATGAAGACTTACCCTCAGCAGAGAAGTATCAAGTTAAGTACAATTTAAACAAACCGGACATACAAATAAACATGGGTCCTGAGGGGATGCATCCACGGGAGCTGGTGGATGTTAGCAGAAGGCCACTCTCAACTATCTTTGGAAGGTCACGGAGATCAGAGGAGATTCTTAAGGGCTGCAAGAAAGCAGAAGTCCTATTTTCAAGAAGGAGGATCCAGTAAATTACAGGTTAACCTCACCTCCAACCCTAGCGAAGTGATGAGCACATAAATATAGGAACAATTTCCTTAACATATGGAGTAAAGGAAGGTGGCTGGGAGTAGTCAGATGGATTTATGAAGGTAGAAATCACATCTGACCAACATGATAGCTTTCTGCAATGAGATGTCTGGCTCATCTCACTGACATGAGAGTGAAGTAAATGTTATTTATCTTGACTTTAGCAAAGCTTTTGATGCTGTCTCCCATGACATCCTCATTGACAGACTGATGAAGTACAGACTAAATAAGTTCACACCTGATTGGGAGAAATAATGAAGACAGAAGCAGGTTCTTCTCAGTGGTGCCCAGCGAAAGGATAAGAGGAAATGGGCACAAACTGAAATACAAGGAATTCCATCTGAATATAAGAAAATAATAATGTTCTTTTTTTTTTCTTTTCACTGTGAGGTTGGTCACATCTAGAAGAGGTTGCCCAGAGAGGCTGTGGGATCTCGATCCCTGAAGATACTCAAAAGCCTGGATAAGGCCCTGAGCAATCTGCTTTTAGCAGGGGCATTTTATTAAGCAATCCCCAGAGGTGCCTTTCTGTGAGCTCAGATACTTCTAAGCAGGGTAAACAAAACATTTGCAAGAACTACAATTAAGAAAAAATACTCGATAACTTAAGGCAGAGATAATTCTAGGCCTTATAGCACAACATTTAAGTCCTACTGAAGTATGTTTTTATTTCCTGTTTATGTTACTCATGCTTGTACAATCTGTTTTGTTTGTAAAGGACAGACTTCATAGGGTGCTCCACTTGCAACAGTTATAAACACATACCCCAAAACCAGGATTTAGTTGTAAACATTTGCTATCTCTTAGGTACAGTTTATGAAGCATATGACTAGGGTGGGTAAACGTCCAATTACAGATGTTCTGTTCTTAAAATATTAATCGTAAGGCACATAGTTTAAAACATTAATTAAAATGATGCTGGTTTCCACAAAAACAGTGCTTCCTTAGAAACAGCTACATTAGCAAACAAACATTGAAGAGACACAATTTTTGTATTGGTCTGTGACATTACACTCTAAATCAAAATAGCCTTCTTCCTTTTTAGCTCACACTAACATCCAAAAGCAAACGATGAAAATTGCAAATATTTATTAATTTATGTCACTGAACTGCAGTCAACAAACTGAATTACTGAATTGACAGCATGATAATATCCCCAATAAATATGCATAAACTTAATCAGAAACACTTGAAAGGAGATTTTCAAATGACAGCAAGTCACACATGGTAAAACTTTTGGTAAATGAATTAATAAATACCTGATGAATCAATTAAAAGATTAACTGATTTCAATGCATTAAGCACCAGCTTCGGTGCCTGCTTTCATTAAAGACGTTTTAAGAACACTGCCCTTAAAAAAGGAGGGTGGGGGAAATAGATTTATGCCTTTTTTAAAAATGCTTTTGGACACCAAAATGACAGTCAAGCTAGCCAGAAAACAAAAGGAAATTTTCATTCTGTTTTCAGCACCCAAATTACAGAACAAAACCCCACGAAATGTAGCCAGAAGGCTTAAAACAAAACAAAACCCACTGAACCTTTTCCATACTTAAGTATCTTGTAAACTGCCCTGGTGATTTCAGAAGGAGCTGAACTAAGCCATGATAGAACAAGCTTAATTTTAAGAAGTCAGTCAAATGGATTCTAATAAGAAATAACATTTTTCCATCCTTCATTTACAATCCCACCTTAGAAAATCTGAAGCCAATGCACATCCCTTTACAGGTATTTGATGTAAGCCAAGGGAAAAGAAGAACTCTACAGAAAAAAAGCTACCAAGGTTCTCCCCAAAGCCTCCTGATGGGTTTTGTAGCCTTAAAAGTACAAAAGGTTTTTATCCTTCTGGTCCCCAGCTTGTCAAACAGTGAGACCCTGGGGTCTGCTTGCTATCTTGTGATTGCCTTTACTTAGGGATTCTCTGTGGCTTTGTCTTCGCTACGTTACAGCAAAGCCAGCAAAACTGTTTTCATCTCCTTGTATCAGTCAAACTTTCCATAACACTATTTGCTTAACCAAGCAAACCCAGGCCTTCCAGGAGACCCAACTCTAATGCTGCAAGCCATTGGAGAAGCAAGGTGTACCACCTCTGCTCCATACTTTGACAGGTCCAGATAATCCCCAGGGGTGAAGGGGAGTAACTACTGCTGACCAGGTTTTCTCCAAAGGCATGGAGGGAGTCAACCGTGGAGATAACCTCTGCACATAAGCAAAGGCGCCGTGGGATCATGATACACCGTGGGATCACGTATTTCAGATCTTGTAAAAACAAACACCATCACAATTTTCAGCTTCACAGAAACAAAAATATCTTTAAAATTCAAGGACTTATAGCACTGACAGCAGATAAATTCCTTTTAAATACCTTGAACAATTTGGGTTTATATTTCGAGACTACAAGTTTAATTACTACTTCTGTTTTACACTGAAGAGAAGCTCCTTTAAGCACCAAGCCTAAAACAGGTGGCCTTTCACACACTTGCCCTCAGCAATAACCTCTGAGCGCTGGCAAGCACTGCTCATTCACTGTCGCATATGGCTCTTGTCATGGTGGGAAAGGGCTGATGGCAAGGAAGCAAATTTGTTTTTTTTTTAATAGTTCTTTCTGGTCGTAATACCAGACTGTTTTAAAAGTTGCTGTTAGTATATACCCTCCTGGGTTTTCACAACTTTCTCTAACATGTCTTTCACCTTTCTCCACAAAAATGGCCATTCTTATCTGGTAAGCCTTAGAAATTTGACCATTTGGCTTAAATCCATGTAAAAAGCTATTTCCTAGAAAATTTTTCTATGTTTCTATTATTTCTCTGTTTATTTCACTTGCGGTCTCTTCATTTCATTTAATTACATGCCTACAAACATGAAAAATAGATACATGCAAACATAAATTAAAATATACATGCAAAAATGGTATACACAAAAATTAATGCTGAAAAGAACTCCGGAGGAAATAATACCAGGAGGCTACAAAAACAGAGGGGATATACATAAGTACGTTAAGGGAAAAAATACAATTAGACAACCTATATAAAGGAGTCAATAATGAGTTACTTTGATCTTTTAATCTCATGTGAAACAATTTTTTTCTAGTAGCATTCTTTAATTCATAGTTCCATTCATAAGAAATTCAAATGTCCAGATAATGAATAAAAATACTACTTAATACAGTGTATTTATGCATGACTACATAAAATAAGCAAGGTTCAACACCATAGCAAGGAGAAGAAATTAGGTGTAAAAATATTTTCCCTTACAATAGCAAATGAAAGTCACACTCAGTTAAATAAATATTATGCTATACTGACAGACGACAAATCCATGGTTTTTTCAAAGTTTTACTTTCGTTGCTGCTTGTAAGCTACCATGCTTTTTTGGGTCTGCTTCATGCAAAATGACAGAAGAAGTTCGTGTTCACATAACACTATTAACAAAATTCCATTTGCTGTTTTACAAGTTGTTTGTAATGAACATTTTAACTTTCTCAAAAGGTGAAGAATACAATCAGCCAACCTCTATGTGCGCGTCCCATGAGGATATGCATCCTCAGTAGAAACAAATTCCACTAGCCTTATTCAGCATGCTGCAATGGTATGTGGTAAAACCACGATACGCACCAAAAACTTACAGACTTGTTAATCAGTAGCAAGATACAACGGAATATGCTCTATACCTAAATTTTCCAAACAGCATTTAGATAGCTTCCCTTTTTGAATGGGGGCTTGACGCTTCACGTTCAATCCATGCACACCGTTTTCTCTTTCCTTCCTAAATTCTGAACATTTTTCTTACATTTACTTCTTCTGAGATTCAGTAGTGACAGTTTCTTCCTTACACTCCTACATATATTTTGCACAAGCTGTTAAACATAATTAGTCCACGCTCCTCTTCCATATCAGCCACCATCGGCCAAAAATTTTTCCACAGAATCTGGTACACAAGAATCCAACTGACTTCACAGTTGCAAAAGCTCAACAGCAGCCAGACTATTAAATTAAACAGGGAAGTGAAGTGTTTGTAAGACACGCAACTATGCAGTTGGATGGAAGGCTGTTTTTCATGTGCTCTGAAGGAACTGACCCTAAAGAAACTGCAGTTTTGACCCTCATCACCCAGCTTCTAACTTGTGCAAACACTGCATGGCAGCCAGGTCGAAGAAAGGTTTTGTGGACTGTGGTCATGCAAACCCTCCAAAAGGCCACACGAAGTGTTTACTAGGTAAAAACAGGTCCCAGGTGCATAGTAGGAAAGGGTTATGAACACAGCACCTGGAAGACAGCTTGAGCATGCTCGAGGTAAACTCTTTATGCTGCCTTTAACTACCACAAGGGCATCATATATTAGTAGGTAACAACAAAAATATTGCCTGGTATCACTTGGTTTTTGCCCTCTGCACAAAACAATAATCTAGGTTAGCTCAAAGAACATCACAAGCAAGAGTGCTGGCTGAGATCTTTACCTAAATAAAGAGATTATTTATTTACCCTGAGCATAAATGTACTCTCCAAACTTCATGACAAGTCTTAACTGCAAATTCCATCCTACCATTCAAAGCCAGCAGGTAAAAACTTGAAAAAACTAACAAGTTAGAATTACCTAGAGAAATAAACCTTGTAGTATTCACAGATCTAGCAAAGCAGAGAGATCACTACAAGTAAATTCACCACCACCACCATCATTTCAAAAAAGGCAAAATTATATCCCGGTAATTCTTTTTTCTCCAGTTAACAAATGTCGTGAACAGAACAACCAGTTTTAACGTCACGATCTAAACTCAATGTCCTGTTTTTAAAAAAATAAATAAATAAAAAATACTAGGAGAGATACCGGGAAGAAAAAATAGTGACATTGGAAAACTGACAGATTCTGGGAGATAAAATAATTCAAATCTGAACGTCCTTCCTTTACCATGTGTTTAGGACCACATGGCATGAGGAAAAAAATCAACACGTGCAGTATCTGAAAGCTGTGTCAAAGAACAGAAGAAACTGGTGGGTAATAAAGAATTAACCTTTTATGCAAGTGCTGATTTCTGCATATGTTTAAATCTGGAGGCACGCTACCTCTTCCTGCAGAGCTTTCTGCCGAGTACAGAATCCATGGGGAAAATGGCTTAATCCCCAGTAATGATACAGTGTGAGGAGCCTAACTGGGACATACTTAATGCTGTCCTCCATGCTGAGGGTGCATTTCCAGGAATAAAGAGTTAGTCACTGTTCCTCCCTCCACCACTCATCTTTTCATCCTCTGCATTTCTTGCTCCGCACAGACAGGCATTCACACCTACAGGATGCTGCTAAGTCATATAGGGACAGGGCATACAAAAAGCTGCTCTTCTACAGAAAACTCCTGCAAATACAGTGGACATCCCACTAGGATTTCTTTCTTCATATGGATTTATACAGGAAGTGAGATGGATGTCTCAGGTGGTTTTGCTATACCCTGTTCCTGAATGGAAGCACCACTCTGCTTCTAAACACCCTGACTTTTCTCGTGCATGCTAGAAAGTGGCAGAGAGCATCTTGTTACTTCTGCATATATTGTGAGGCCTAACAGAGGCATAATAAAACAGATAAATGATTAGAAAAAAGTGGTTTACTTACAGCAACTGTTTTTTTAAATAAATTTAGCTGTGGAATTGTGATTTACACTGGATGCTGTAAACATTTCTTGTTAGCTCACTTCCTAAGCTCATGCAAGAAAGGGATAGGATCACGTGCAGCTATCCAGTGAAGCAAAGGAATGAGTCATCAGTCTGCAAGCTGAACAACAGACAGAATGAGATTCAGACCAAAGAAATCACAGTAATGAATGAAACGCTAGTTTCTAAATTACACCTCTGGAGAAAGCAGTCTAGGACAGCAACCCATAAACTTACCTAACTAGTCTAGCAGTAAAAAGTATATAGGGAATCCTACATGCCATTTAGAGAAAAACTCCATGGAATTCAACGGGGGGGAATTTCCCTGAAAAATGGTTGAAACAGCTGAAGGAATTCAATTACAGCACCATACAGCTCTGTAACTAAGTTGATTGACTCTTGTGTCTTATGTTCTTACAGGTTGGCATAAATATTATGGATTAGAAAAATGCAATTTTAAAATAAAATAAGTAATTTCAATTAATTTATAGTTAACTCCATTAGCTTTACTCCTACTGAGATTAGTACAATTTTCCTCAAACAGGGAAAAACAAGACAACAGTGAAAACACTCTCATTTTGTATTCAAGCAGTTCTTCTTTGACTAAACCAAGACAGCAGTCTCTCATAAAATGAGAGTAATTCCCACAAACCACACTGACAAAAAAGGCTCAAATTCTGTTTGCAATTTTGCTGGTCTAAATGCAAATGTTCTAGGTAATAAGTTTAGACTTCTACCAAAGTAACTGAAAGCAAAACATGTCCCCAGAGATTTACATCCTGATTAGTGATGATAAGCTGATATAGCACAGCCCCAGCTGCTCAGTATTACACAAAGAAAGAGGTGGGCAGGTTCAGAGAAAGCGGCACATATTGGTTTCACTCCTATTCACAATTTACCCCTACTATTTCACTCACCCACTCTCTCTTCACCAACTCATGACATGCCAGTTGCTTAGATTTAAGCTGTTCAATATTCAGCTACTGCCATCACGAATTACTAAATAAATTCACAAAACGCCACCATTCCACAAAGCAACCCCCAAACACCTTGCTAGCCCAGTGCATTTTCAGCTGTTTTGCTCTCCTGAACTCTTCTGCCTTGCATCTACCTAACCAGCCACAGCACCTGCACCAAGTCAAAACCACAGTTCCTGTTCCTTCCCTTCCCCGAGGCAGCACACCCTTCTTTGAGGCTTGCTATGGGTGCAGTACATACCAAGAGTACTTTCCCTTCAAACCTTCACCTGCACCTACACCTCACTGAATGTTGCATCCCAGGAATTATCCTTTTAGTTACTGAATGCTACAGAGATCACGGTTACCACTCTCCTGGGAACCCTATCCACAGCCAGTGCACAGTTTCCCGAGCTTAGTTTAGCCCAGTTCTCAGCAGGAAGAAGGAGAGCCTGAGAATAGCGCCTTCAGCTTGGCTCTTCGGGACACTTCCCCACCTGGTGACTCGGCTGGTTCAGATGCAAGATTCACAGGTTTCATTTTGGTGGTTCTCTTCCTACTAAGAGTTTATTTTAGCCCAGACATGCTGCAACATACTGTATGTGCACCGACTGTATCACTCTCGGCAGACTGAACATTTTCAAAGCATATAGCTGCGAAGGTGAGGACCTCATCAAGGAAAATAATCTCAACGATATATATTAAGAGGACAAGCACTCAAAATAGGGCTGTACAGGACAATATGCCATTTAAGGACTTCCAACATATAAAGCATGTTACAAAGAGGGAATACTACTAAATATTTTTATTGATACCTCCAAACCTGTGGGCAGGATGGAAAACAGTCTCTTTATAGTTCATGAAAACAAAAAGGCTGTGAAAGACTGTTCTCCCACCAGGTTGCAGCTGTATCACACCTACCGCACAATGACCCAGAGCACCCATGCCACACACGCAACTGAATTCTGTCGAGCCACTACTGACCACACCTAGTACATACACAGCACATGGTACGCTTTAATTTAGCATTATCAAACTACCAACAGTTGGATTTAAATCCACTAAAAAACATGTTCACTGTACTAGAAGCAAAGCGGCAACAGTGAATAGTAATTATTAATACTTCAAAAATTTTCATACCTACACCAAATGTCATGGAAAAGACAGCTCCTCTTCCACAATAGGAATGCTCGAAAAAGTATTTTTCTGAAAAGGAAAACCGTTTCAGATTGCAGACGTTAACTCTACATTTCCTTTCTAATCTATTCCGATTCTGGAAGTATGAGAAACAAGAAATCAGTATGTAAAACTGCAACTCAAATATTTTCAGTAGCCCTGCAAAATCCTCTTGCACACACTCTTGTGAGTTAAAAACTAGATCCACTGTTAGGCACACCATGTACCTCATGGCAACAGCATAGATTTATGCTTCTGCTCTCTGGGAAGTCACTGCTGTGTAAAAGGATATGACTGGCTTTACAGGTCCAGGTAAAATCTATTGCCCTGCAGCAGACCGAAAATGGAAAATAGATCTAGCAGCCTAGACACACAGAGCTATGAGGAGCTGAGAGGTAGGATACACCACCACTGATTTATACAGTTTAAATATCACAGTCAATGCTTTTCTTCTCCATTTGACAACTTTTCTTTTTGCTTTATATTTTCCTTGCTTTTCGGCCCATTGGAAATCTCACTCAGGAGGGAGATGTCACATTTCCCCTGGAAAGAAATGGGTTTACGACACATTGTATAATTCAAAAAATACACGATGCCTTAATTTGACACAATCTTATCATTAAGATCTTAATTTCTAGTATCTTCTTTTCTAGTTACAGTCAAACATTTCTCTGCCTCAGCCATCTAATTTGTATCACTTTAAGAGGGAGAGTTTCTTCCCACCCATCCCAAGGTCCTTCACATAGCAGAATTGAATTAATGAGTTAATTCAAACTTCATACAGGACTACAGCAATTATTTCTCTGCAGCGCTCTACAACTCTAGGAGTGCCGTCTGGCAATTGTTCAGGTAGAACCTTAAAACTCAAGTGGGGCATTTTCTGTAAAATAGATGTGCTTCTGCTACATAAACTTTATACACTCCTTCCTTCTGTAGAGTTACAGCTGCTTCTCTTTCAATGTAAAAAAAGCAGGGACAGCGAGAGAGAGGATATCTGGATATACTGAGAAGCTTTATAACATCTAACTGCAGACTGTGAGTCAGAGAACTTTAAGAGCTCCACCTGCTCACAAGGTTATGACCTTTCTAGTGAAATTTAGGAGTTATACACCATCTCAGATAAGTTGCCATTTCATCTTCACAACAGACCTCACCTAGTTAAATATTACACATATATTGCAGAAAGGAGAAGAATTGTTGGCACAGACAGTATTAAAAAGCAGCAGACTCCTTTTTCCTGCTTCCCCTAATACTGAGCTACCCTTGCAGTGACCCAAGATGAGGGGACAGCTGAGTAGGAAGGGATGGAGACACAGCACTGTCAATGCCACCACAGGCAGCATTGTCACCATCTGATCATAGAATGGTTTGGGTTGGAAGGGACATGAAAGATCATTCAGTTCCAACTCCCCTGCCATGGGCAGGGATACCTTCCACTAGACCACGTTATCAAAGCCTCATCCAACCTGGCTTTGAACACCTCTAGGGATGGAGGACCCAGTATCTCTGTCTTTCCCTTATCTCCTTCATCATACATCTTTTTCTCACTCTTCAACGCCAGCTGCATGCACACATAAATCAAACAACGTGATACTTTGTTTTTTCACAGAATACCTAAGAGTCTTATTCCCTTGTTTCAGAATTTGATAGTACATAGAAAAATAGGAGTGGACCTCAAAAAACAGAAACTCACCCTAAACCACAAACTGACCTTGTTGACATCAATCTCGCCTCTCTAAATCAGCCCTAAATTAAAATATCAAAAGGAAAGGCTGCTTCACAGAGATAAAATATACTGGTAATTTTTTTTCATAGCCTCCAATACACAACTATTTGTATTCATGAAAGACAATTACAAAATGTTACTCTGACGCTATGCATCACGAAACCAAAACAGTGCATGTACTGTACCAGCATACTCCCTTTGCACTGCTCTCTGTGACTCTGCAGAGATGTCTGGGAAAAACACAAACCAATATCCATAATCTTAAAGATTCCCTTTCCATATTCTCTACCACTGTTTTTTGTTCAATCTCTTTGTGGTCCCATCATCGAAAATCATTCACTGTCATGAAGTTTCATATCCTTGGACATTAAGAAAAACCAAAGGTCGTCTTTTTGGACCAAATTCCTTATACAGGAATATCACACAAGCGAAAGCAGCCTGGCTGAGCTGCGTAAGAGGTCTGGAGGAAGAGGATGGTATAGAAATCCTATGATTTCTAGATCCAAGTTCAGGAAAGCAAAGACAGGTGCTGGTAGCCACAGAAGACACCTGAGGAGTTGATCCATGGCATCACACAAGTGGGCCAAGGCTGATTTTCCTTTTCCTTCCCACATGCCTGGGCAAACAGCCCAGCTAAATGCACCCAGCACTGGCACGAAGGCTTAACTCTGAATGTGCTCTTTACACCATACACACTGGCCAATTCGACCAAAAATACCCCTCAATCTGCCTAGTGCCAAACAAATGAATGGAGCTGAAGGACCTCTGCCAGGTTGGAGAAAATGGCTGTGACTCAGGCAAGCAGCCCTAAAAGAAACAGAGGAAGAAAGGCTAGAAGGTATGTTTTCACAGAGACTCTCAGCTATGTCACTCATTACTGTTTTTCTGCTAAATCTGCATAATCCTTTGCAGAACAAGGTATGTTTCACACACAATTTTAAAAAAATATTTCTTAAAAAATAAAGAAAATTCTTTTTGCAGAATGGATTAGTAAAGCTGTCAAACCTAAAAACCTTCAGATTATAGATTTTACTCCAGCCTACTTCATTACATACCTCAAGTACAAATTTATTACAGAAAAACATTGTCTAATAAAATTTATTATGCTTTCAGGGTTTTTTCTGTTAACATATTTAATTAAAAACTTCTCGATCTATATAATTTATTATGGCATGACCATTGTTAATGAAGCTCACAAAAAATACTGTTGGATAAATTCCTGCAAAGGAGATGAAGCAGAGCAGAATGAGGGATTATGTTCTCAAACTTCTGAGGCAAAGAAGCCTGAAATAAATGCAAGTTTTGAGTGTTTGAAGCAGAGGGTGTATTCATTGTAATTACTTCAGACTGCATGCTGATTGCAAAAGATTAACATAAATAGGAGTTGTTATTCCAGATGTTTCTATTCTTGCCAGGAAATCCCTTGAATATAGGAAGCACAGAATAAAAACCGTGAAGATGCTGTACTACAGCATGATAACTTCTGTTCTATTCTTTTTTTCTTTTTTCTGTTCTGGACATATGACGAGATGTTAATCTTCAGGCCTTGAAGGAAAAACACTCCTCTCCTGGAACACGACAAAACATCTAGATGTAACCTCACTGCTCAGCCGCAAGTGTTTTAACACATACTCTTCTCCTTCCCAGAAGTGCCCTTGGACTGCCCAGTCTTAGACTGAGGTTACGCTCAGAAGCCTACATGGCCTGCAGCTAGAACCATAGTCAGTACACTAAAATTCATAGTAATTAACAGCTTTTAAGATCCTTTCTCCTCCATTCGCAACAGCAAATTGGACACATAAATAATTCACATGTAATTTTTTCAAATCCCTTTCTACATTAAGCGATGGAAAAACTTCTATTCAGTCTGGGAAAAAATGCAAAAACCTCTTCCTTTTGAAAATTTTCCAAAATATATAAGAGGTAAAACTGTCTAAAAACAGTACTGGAGGTGCGTATAACATATCTCATCATCTCTTCTTCACTTCCTCACTCTTTGTAACTGGCTTTCTTGTCTCAGTAGGATCACAATGCACAGAAACCGAGACGAAAAGTAAATGGTTGAGGGCAGGGCTTTTTTACTGCTCAGGTCTACCACTGCGACACTTTTTTGAAGAAGTATACAGCTATTCAAGCTCTTCAGTTATTTGTGGACCTGCTGTATGAAGTATACTCTACACTTGCAATTGGTACGAGTCAGAGATGCTGTGGTCAGTACAATATCCATCTATAGGCTGAACATTATTTCCTATAGCTCTGCATCAAATGTGAAACAAAAAGGTCATATGGACCTTTCCATACAGCAACATACATCTCCTCATACGCTATGTTTTGCAGTTGCAAATGGCAAAGCAGTCAGCTACACCACAATGGGCCAGACCTCAGAGCTTCACCCCACTTGCTAAAGGGGTACAAGCACCTTCCCCTTACATTCCTAGGCTCTGTGGTTCCTCTGTCCCACATGGTGCTAGAAATATGTCATTCCTAAACACAGTTTTCTTAGCCCAGGAAGGTCCTGAGCCATCCTCTGCTCCTAGGACTCGCCCTGCCAGTGACCACCAAGATGAGCCCAGGACTCTGAGCACCTCTGTTGACCGCCCCTGCCAGGAGATGGGCCTGGTTCCTTCCCAAAAGAGCCACGGAAGAGGATGGTCACATCATGACCAATGAATCCCCGCTTGAATGCTGCCAGGAAACCCAAGTCCACCTGTCTCGCAGCACAGACACTGTTATGGTGCCTAGCTAAGACAGTTCTAGTACACTGCACACCTCATACTCTAAATCTGTCCTCTTTTTCAATGTTACAAAACAGTATCATCAACTGCAGTTCAGGTACAGCTTTAAAATAAAATGTCCTAGCGCAAAATCAACAACCCTGTCTAACATTTACAGAGCGACTTGCAGTGAAGTGGATCTCATGGGATTTTTTAAGTCTTTCCAAGCCAATTTTATAATGCCACAGGTTTTCACAAGCATAGCTAAGGGCAGAGTTTGGGTGTCTGTATGTATGATTTCTTCTAATTGCTGCCAGCTGCAAGGGGTCAAGCTTCGAGCACAGAAGCAATTCTACATAACAATGTCGCAGAGGAAGGAAAGCATGGTCTGTGGCAGAGGGAATTCACCACAAGCACGGTCACTGGGGTTTCAAAATGAGGAAACAAGCCAAAAAATAAGATAGAAATGCTATTTCCCTAACACAGAACAGTAGGGTTGCAATAGAAATTTTACCACACTTACAGAGGGGAGTGGGGAATTTACGAGCACAATTACAAATTCTGCAAATCCTTTCAAAAGGACTTGCAGAAGTCCTTGAACAGCTGAAGCAAGATCCCAATCTCCTCAAACTAACTGCATAACAGGGCTCAGCAGGAATGAAATGCATTGTACAACTGTCACTTCTATCATTTTGAGCAGAATTTTACTTTAGTAGCCTGTCAGATGACAAGGGTAGATATGAATTCAATAGATAACATTTAAGTCCCAGAAATAGTTATTTCAGGTATTTTTATATTGCAAGTTAGGAACAATACCTCACTTCCCATTAGGACATGCACTGTGTTCAAATCAGTATGAATAACACCCATTCTTAAGGTGTTTTCATTATGATTTTGCATGTCTATCACAACCTGCGCCAGCATGCACATTATGGACATAAGTCTACTATGGTTTCCACCCACCCTTATCAAAGCAATTGATGTTTCCAAACCAAATAGCAACCTAATCACTAATGGGGACACGTCTGCACAATGCTGGTCTCAGACATGAACCTACGTACATTCCCATGGCTCCTTCTTCTGGTAAGATTCCAGCTCCATCCCCAGCAGACCTAACCATCAGCTCCGGCAGGGCTACAGAAGGACCAGCTCCAGGCACCCACACTGAAAGTCTTCTGCTGCCCTGCATCATGTAACCCTTAGCCCACACGAGGCATTAAGTTGGTGCATGGGAAGAGTCTTATGTAACTGACATCTCTAAAAGAGGGGAAAACATAAATTTCAAAAAGCAGCAGCAATGAAAAGGGAGGACAAACAGTAAGATAAAAAGAAAACAGTAAAAAGTTTAGAGATTGTAAACATTCTCATTAGTATCCAAATATTTACAAGGAAATTTACAGAAAGTTTACTTTTTATTAACTTGCCACACTGCTATGCTATAACAAAACATTTCTCCTCCACCCTTGACTGGGAAATGCAGAGGTGCCGTACTTGTTTAAGACTTTCGAAGGCTTTTCTAATCTATCACTTGAGAACACCTTGCATTCTCATTCAGAATGATCATTTTCCCCAGAGAAAGGGAAGACCTACCCCATTTCAGACCTCCTGAGCTGACTCATATCTCCTAAAACTCTTTGTTGTGCCAACATCTCTAATGGACTTTGTCCTTTAGACATCACTTTGGTTCAGAGAAAAATTAGAACAAAGTCTTAAAAGTTATGGGGAAGAAACAAAAAAAAAAAAAAAAAGAAAAGGAAACAGCTGGCAAGTTAGAGATTTTAAACCTACATTGCAAAATGACACATGGGACTCCTCTATTGCTGAGGACATTGAAATCTCACCTACCTGCCCTCCCTTAAGCCATGCCACTTACTAAGACAAAAGAATTGAGAACTTTTTCTCAGTAAGGTTTTGAAGAAGGCCTCCTAAAATCTTGAATTGCAACCTTGAAGGCCTTATGCAAACCACAGCAATTAAAACCAACTTTGACTCACACTGACAATATTAATGTTAAAAAATCAAATGGCAGTACTTAAAGAGCACAGTAAGCCCATAATCATAACTAATTTTGGCAGCAGCAGGTACTGAAAACTTGTCATCGTTCCTCTTACAGCCTGGACCAGGCAGCCATCCTATTAAAGAAACTCCTCTTATGTAGAAAAGCCCAGCTCTTGATCAGACTTCAAAGATGAGACTTCTGAAAGAAGCCCAATTGTGCTGATAGCTAAGAGCCCTTCACGCAGGTGCCCAGAGACAAAGCTCCTGTCTGAGAAGCTTCCCTGAATGGATTAGGAGCTCCATGACCTGCCCTTTGCGCCAGTGTCTGTGTCTCAGCTCCAACAAGTCTCCACGTCCTGTGCACACTCAAAGTGACTATTTTCTTTGGGCCCAGGAAAACACCTCCATCAGGGTCACCAAGAAAGTAAATGTAGGCTTAGCAAGGATATACTTTAGCATTAGCAGAATGGTTTTTTTTCTTTTCCCTCTCATCAGAAGTACAGGGCACCTGACTTTCAGCACAGCGTTTTCTTTGCTTGTTATCACAGTCGTTGAATAGTAACATTCTCCTTATCGCATCTGAGGAACACAGTGTTCCTCTCCAATCTGAAAAGTTATAGGCTATAGCACAGGAAGGAGTATTCAAAGGGTTTACAGAGATGGGCTACCCCCCTTCCCTCCATTCCGGTGTGAAAAAGATGAAAAGGATATAATTGTACATTTTTTTTAATATATATATTGAATTTGTTTTGGAAGTGAAGACACTGAGGACTCACTTTTAATTTCCTTTTTCCAGATTTATTCTTTATGTAATAAGAACTATAAAAATTCTTTTGAAGAAGTCATATATTCAAGACTAATAAAAACCAAGTGCAAAATATTTTCAGAGGCAGCTTAGGTACAATTATTAAGTTGTCAAATAAAATCATCTAGTCTAAGCTATAGTGGAGAAGGAATAAGGTTCATAGCTAATGTCTCAGAACAAAAGGGAACTGTTTGCAGGAGCAATCCTTCTGTCCAAGACGCCACTACATAACTCCAAGAACAGTCAGGTACATGGGTGAAAACAGTGGACCGGAGTAAATCAGTGCTAATAGGAAGTCTACCTCTCATCAACCTCCAACTTTCAGTACCACAAACTTTCCACCTCTGCTCATATCAACTGACCACAACAGGCTCAGTATCTGTAATTAAAAACAAACATGTCTGCTTTTTTTCTAGATGGCAGTAGTGAAGTGCAATTCCCTGATCCTTAGAAATTAAATCTTTCTCTGTCAGCTGTGGTATTTAAGTTACTAAAAAGTTACCTTGTCAGTGCCCTTTACCTCTAACTCGCTGCTCCAAAATGAAGAAGTATAATAGAGCCAGAAAAGCCGAGACTGCAGAGCTCCATTAGCTCCTGCATACACACATCACATCTGCAAACACAAAAATATCATTTCTGCTAAAATACAGGTATTTATTAAAATCAATAGACTAATTAACCCCTTGCCTTAAATAGAAGAAAAGTAATAACATTCTTTAAAAAAAATAAATTGAGGAAACTGTGGATGCATAGGAAATTAAGAAGGCTACTTGGAGTAGACAAGCGAATGGAAGAACACACACAGTCACAGAATCAGTCCCTAGTTCCCCATTGCTTTGCATTAATGAAGCACTACTCTGCAAGCCTTGACAGTATGACATTTTCGTCTCCCTTTGCAGAAGCCCAAAGTGATTACTCGGGATTCAAAGTGGCAGTCCACATCTTCTAGACTCAGAATTTAAAACTAGCAGGTTTAGCCCACCTGAGTAAAATTGTTTCACTAAAACAACCAAGACAGAGTAACTCCAGCCAACTCCTTTTGGGAAGCCCACAGAAGGCCAGAGCTTACCTGCTCTGCAACTCCACAGCAAGAGGAAAACAAAGGACCTGTGAAACCTGCAGTGTCCTCATTCTCCTCGTGTTTTGATAATGATTTCCCAGCTAACTCAAACATCCATAAACTTTTTAAAGCAATTTACTTATCATCAAAGCATTGCTTGCCAAGTCATGCATGCCACGATGAAAAACATACTGAGACAGTACATAAAGCTGAGACTGCATGGAGAGAGTTTCTCTCAAGGAAGCCTATTTTCTTCTTTGGAGAAGGGGTAGAATTGGTAGAAGTACGTGGTGTGGTGATACAGCCACCCAGAAAGTCCAAATTGTAATGACGTTTTTACAGAAACTAATCCTG
Source organism: Cuculus canorus (assembly GCF_017976375.1). Lineage (NCBI taxonomy): Eukaryota > Metazoa > Chordata > Aves > Cuculiformes > Cuculidae > Cuculus > Cuculus canorus. The sequence continues at coordinate 119,557,823 of NC_071402.1, forward strand.
AAATTAATGCAAAATACACATTATTGGATCTGACCAGTAGTCTTGACTTCATATTAATGAAAGATCCCCAGCACAACAGCTTTTTGTATGTTAAAAATAAATACACATTTGTGAGCCAAAATCAGTGGCAAAGGTGTAATAGCATATATCCCCATGGTAAGCTTGTGAGAAAGAACTGTTCTCACACAACAAAAACTGAATGCAAAGGGTACATCAATTATTGCAGCACAAACCAGATCAAAAGAACAGCACACAGCTGATACGCTCCTAGTTGTTCATGCAGCATGACAATGAGAAGGGCTGAGATGATATTAGACAATACAACAGCACACATTCAATTTTTAACAGATTCATGCAAGTATTTAGTTTTTTTTTTTTTTGCTCACGACCAAGGGAAATTGCAATGCTACTGGGACAGCACAGTTGACTGTTTTTGTTCAACATGTTAAAAAAAATCCGCTATAATTACGGAATTTCTTGGCTTCTGTCCATTTTGTTCCACACTGCTGCCTCACACTTGTTTAAAGAACTGAGAAAATTTGTTGAAAATGTAGCAGATAGTGGGAAAAAAAACGTTAAGCTTGACTGGTTCAAATTAGGCAGTATTTGTACAGATGGAGCACCTGCCGTGACTGGCAAGAAGAACAGTCTTGTCGCCTTGCAAGAAAAGTTTTTGGATCAAAAGTTATTGAAATACCATTTGTATCCATCAAGAATTTTTTCTGAGCCAAAGATTTAGGTTTCTTACATGTCTAAATCCTGTCATCTCCTACTCTAGCAAAATAAGAATTTATGCATGAGAGCTGCCAATAAGCTTACCATGTAATTGATGAAAACGATGAGCAGAATACATACACAATGTCTTCTGTTAAAGGGCAAAAACTGTGACAGATTCTGGAAACAGAAAAGGACCAATAGATTTTCTTTACAGAAATTATTAACCCTTATATGACAACAGTCAGCTTAAAACCAAGAATGGAATCTGAAATCTGGTCTGTCGGGACATGACATCTCAGCTCTGCAGCCTCAATATGTTCTTACAGGGAAAGGATTGCCCATTTCCGGCATGCTGACATCCATGTACTGCTTTTAAACTGAAGCTGAGATACTCTTATTCTATTTGAACTGGTGTGCTTTAGGTATTTGCAGTGTGTGAGAAGTGACAATTGAAGGTCTGAGAAATACTGTGATCTGATGTTTTGGGAGTTGTTTCACTCTAAGCTTGAAGATTCTAGAAAAAAAATAATTTCCCAATCGTGTCCCATTTTATAACGTGATGTAGACCATTTTCTTTGAAACAGTTTGGAGTATCTCAGCTTTAAAAAAGAGGAGATATCCTTGCAGCAGCAGAGTGAGGATCAATACCCTTATCTACAGAACAGGACCAGACACACCCAGAGAACAATAAAAGCCGAAAACGAGTACTTGAAAGCAGTTCTGCAGTGATATATGCCTTCCCTTTTAGTGCTTGTGCAGATTGGGACCAACAAGTATTCAGAACAGTAATACTCTATTCCAAACTTTGTTAAAAATAGACTGTTCAGAAGTCTCATCTCAATGACTTGGTGTCAACAAAGCAGAAAACAAGGGCAAAAAGGACATTTTGAAACACTACCAGACTATTTGAAGGTTGCAGTGGTGGTTGTACTCTGTAAACTTCATCTCAGCAGAAAAGAACTACGGATTATTCTCTCTTTTGACACTAATAATGCTAAATTATGTTTAATAATACAGAGGAACCAAGTTAAATTTTAAAGACAGTATTTTTGCAGTACATCTAGGAAGAGGAAAAATCAAAATCCTAGCCAGACTTCCTATAAAGACTGACTCCTAGATTTACTGATTCCCAGTCTGGAGAACAGCCTCCTGCTTTTGAGTATTTTCCCTCTTCTGGAACTCCTACAATGCACTTATTGATTCAAGATTTTTGTTCTTGGCAAATACCATTTTTGCCTAGATGGAGGGAAGTGTAGCAGAACATCACCATTTCAAAACAAAAACTTCAGTCCAAAAAAAGCACTAGGGAATCTGTTTTTAGAAGTGTATGATAAAGGGGGGTTTTGGTGTGGTTTTTTTTTAAGAACGTGTTGAAAACAATACAAAAATATTGCTACGTGAGGAATTAAAAATTAAAAAAAATAAATACAAGTCTAAATAGATTGCACCAGTTTTCATTACCAAAGATAAAATATAAATGTGTAAAAAAAGTCAAGAATCAAAACGCTAATAGCTTAAACTTATTTTGGTTTTAATGCTCATAAGCTGAATTTTCATCAATAAGATATAGAACCATCATTGCTTGCTTAACCACATATGACCTAGCAAGCAACTTCATGTAATTTTTTTGTTGTAGTTTCTCTTTTAAGAGGAAGAAGTATTTGCCTCTGTTTTTAAAGGAGGAGGAGTACTTGCATGAACTGAACACCTAGGGCTTTTGTTTTAATTATGTCTTTACAATAGCGAACTGCATAGATTAATTTGAATGTTCAAAGGCTTCATCCTTTTGCTGCAAATTATTCACATGCACATAATAAAGTATACTTTGTAACTATTACAAAAATATTTTGCATGAAGCAAATTCTGCTAAAGCAATACACATCCGTAATCTAGATGAGGGAAACAACCCTCACATGTGTTTCACATGTCCCACGGACTCCCAGTTCCAAAACATTAAATATGCAGTCATTCAAGCACTCTTAATGAAATGCTGAATACTCACTATTTTTACATACAAAATATCATTAGTTAATACAGTTGCAAAAGTATGTAACACAGTTATGGTAAATTGCAAAAAAAAATACTGTGTTTAAAATCAATCCTATTATTTGTTGGAGGAAGAAGTAACTTTCGCTGCAACTTTGACAGAAGTAAAAACGATAATGTCATTAAAACTGGCATCCACAAAGTATATCTCTTAAGACAGCGTACCACTAAGGCATGTCATCTTTAAAAACACACACCGTATCAACTGATGTTCTATATCCAAAGGATGAAACAGGAACATGAAGTAGACCTCCCAGGAGAACACTCTCTGTCAGACTTTCACAATTTGAGTAAAATTCAGACCGTTATGTAAGCACTGCAACATACAGATTTATACAGATAATATTTTCCAAATGTAAATTCCATGAAATTTTAAATCCACCTCCGACCTCTCTGATCCCTTCCTGTCCTGTATTATACTTTCTTCATGCATTGTTTCTCTTTCCCAACTTTATTCCTATCCTGTGTGTCTCTCCTTTTACTCTTACTTTATAACCAGACTTCTCATTTATTGTTCCTTAAATAATTAAATAGTCTCCATTTGCTTTCCTGCCAGACTAGCATCCCATTTATGTACAATCACTCATTTCTATCACCTTTCACTTTCTCCTGTTATCATATCTTTATAGTACTATTTGGCAAACAGAGATGAACTTTTTTCTTCATTTCAAAGGGTCAGTTAACAGCTTTGTGGAACTGTTATTAATGCAGGACAAAATTAATTCAAAACACACACTAGCTCATTGAACTGACCCTGAAAGTGGAGGTAAACCTTAATCAAGTACATCAAGGTCTGTAGTGCTCATTTTCACCTCTGTTTAAGTAAAAATTCCAATAATCCAGTTCAATGTATCTCTGAAAAGGCCTTTTACAAGCTCCGTTTACTCCAGTCATTTTTATCTCCCTTCTGTCTGTGGAGCTGAAAAACAAAAAGGCAAGTTTAATCCCTCAGCAAAGCTTCTAGTCCTACTGAAATCAACTAAAATATCTTTTCCCACGGCAAGGCCATGGCGCAGCAGTGAGCCAAGCTAGGGGGCTATGGTGCAATCCCACCAACCCCTTCATCCTTCAGGAAGCCAAACTACCTAGTTCAGCCACTACCCTTCTCCTTGCCGTCTTTTATTTTACTCCTATTTTGAGGGCATCTGGCCTTCATCTCTTCCCATTTTTCCTCTCTCTCTCTTTCACATTCCTATATAAGTTCCTACCTTCCAGAGAGAGAGAGAGACCCCATCTTAATTCAGCTACCATTCCCTTTTCCTTGCTGATGGAAAACAGAACTCAGGTCCTGTGCTGGCCCTTATGGTAAAAGGCTTTTCCCATGTCCAATGTTGAAGTCAGTGCAAGTCGGAAAGAAGTTAATTTTTTTTAAAAAATTGCTCGCTGAAGTTACTCAATAGAACATTTAAATATCCAGAGGGAGGAGAATAAAAGTTACTTTCTTGTTCAGTAGCAGTAAGCATCGTGTTTATTCTTCAAAGTTCAAACTAAGTCTCCAGGTTAAACAAACCAGCGCCGGCTACAAATGCTGCCTAATCTATAAAGGTAAGCAATGCAAGTCATCAGTGGCAAGTACGGACACAGACTCCCATCACCCACGGAAATCTTCATGAAGCAGAAACATGCACCTTTAACTGCTGTGAAATAATGAGATCCTCCTCCATAGTAGATTTGGCAATTGTTTATCTAAACCATGAGCTCAGATGAAGCAGCAAGTAAATCTGACACATCATACAGCTTTTTTTCTGGAATGCACCAATATGTCCATTGTACATCCAAACTAATAAACTGCACCAGAAGGACAGAAGCACAAAAACTACTGTATGAAAAAAGGCTCAATTAAAGCTTTTTAGAAGCAAAGATATAAATTCACTAGAAGAGAACAATTCTAAATTTGATGCTACTTCACCCACGGCGTATCAGATTTAAGAGTAGAAGGCACACCTTGTTCATACGTATGTTTGCAGACTGTAATTAATTTAAAAATACTTTTTGAATGTACGGAGAAATTCCTATATCCTTATTGCTTGTAGTTTCTGTAGACATATTGACATTTGATTCACACCAGCACTAAAGTGCTCCATCAAAACTGTACTTTCTGGAGGTTATGTGTAGTAAATAAAACAATATTTAAAAAGGCATGGCCAAACAAGCCCAAGTAAATGATATGCATTCCATGAACTCAAAGCTCAAAACAGCATCATTTTAAAATAAGTGTCCGTTTAGCATTATTATAAATTCCTAAATTTCACAGCTCCATAGGAGTTTTATCTACATTTACTAACAAGTTTTACTGGATGAAGCAAAGTTAGAAAAATTAATTTGATAGCCACAGAACGCTAATTTAGCCTGCATTCTCAAGTGAGCATTGATCCAAAGACCGTGAATGCAGATGACAAGGGCAGCAGTTAATAGAAATCCTGTAAGTCATCACAAATACAACATTCAACTCTGTGAAAAAGTCTCTTCCTTAGTCCATCTTCTGATTAACTGAAATGATAACAAGTATTTCTACACATATTCCTGCTTGCTTACATTATTAATTTCTTTGAAAAGTCCAAAATCTTCCTGCAAGTTAGCTATGCATCCCTCGTGTCACTCATGTAAATATTCCTAGGGATGGTGACAAGAAATATCCTTAAAAGCAAGATTCAAAAGCGCCTTAATAGTTCAGTGAACATCTAAAGGTGATTTTATAATCAAGCAATACGTTTTCTCTGGGTTAAGACATCCAAGTTAGCACTTCTGAGTATGGCTGAATTTTATAAATTTCAGTTATACTGCCTGGGGATTATTTCTCCAGCTGACACATCATGTGTTTGCTCTGAAGTTACTTTAGCGCAGTTTCAGTGTAAGCAGGAAGAGATTCCTATCTGTCAAAAGGTTTAAAATATGGACCCCGGAAAGCACATAGAAGAGACAAATCACAGATATATCCTTAAATTAAGTCTTGATATTCTGCTTCTCTGTGGCAAAGCTCTTATGGACTTTTCTAGCACAGGACTGTATCCAGAGCATGAACTTATATGCCTATTACATTATACTTGTTTTTCAATTAATCTCTCATTTGAGGCAAAACACTTCAATTCTTGATAGTGGCAGATACATATCTCCATCTCATTAGCTCAGGTCTGATCTCGAAGACGCTGGACAGCTTCAACTCACCTTAAGGCAATGGAAAACTACAATCCCCAGAAAAGCTCATCTTAGTTGGACTGAAGTTGGCACAAGTTTTACAGCAGACCTCAGGGAAAGCAAGTTCACGGCTCAGTGACCCAACCAGCAACAGTTGAAAAAATAAAAGAGATATGGACTTAAGCCAAGTTCTTCTCCTACCAAAGTCAAAGATCTCTCATTAGTGTCAACAGGTGCATCCCCACACAGTGCTAAGTGTTGGAACTACCTGACAATGGGCCCAATCCTACTATCTTGAGTCATCAGAATATTACCTGTAGGAGTAATCCCATGGAAACCCATGGCAACTTGCACAAGTAAGAGCTGCAGAATCAGCTAAGCAACCACAGTTATAATTAATTCCAAGCAGTTGTACTATTTTGAAACTAAACTAGAAAATTAGACTCTGAACATAGCAAAGGTTTTACAAATTAGTTCATTCTACAGCTTAAATACTTTCTTTCCCTCTAAATCAAACTAGAAGCCCATTGTGTCCCTATCCTTCTTAATTAAATTACTAAGAATAATATCAACGTGTAAGCCATACGAACACTGTGGTGCTCTATATCAAAGCCTTCAAGCTACTGTTTTCAGTAGGACACAACACACACCTTGCAATTTAAATGCACTAAGTATTAGTTTACTACAAGAAGAAACTGTTGCCAGTTATTTTTCAACATTCAGAAAAGGCTATGGTAGTCAGAGTTTTCGGCTCTAAAAGTACCGATTTTCCTTTCTATGTCAAATCTGTAATGTTTGCTCCTTGTTATTTTTTTAAATAATTACGATCGTCTCAAAAGCATCAGCTTATTTTGTCATTTTCATACACACGTAAGCACCTCTGTATGAAAACGACAAAATAAGCTAATGCTTTTGAGACCATCGTAATTATTTAAAGAAATAACAAGGAGATTAGTAAGTACCTCTGGGTACTTCTTTGAAAAAGAACGCACTACGCATTGTTTGCTTGGTTTTCATTCTGACTCTAAGTAGTTAGTTTATTGAAGCTTTTCAAGTTACCTAGCTGGTTTTATTCCATAATCACACCATTTCTGCTGTCTAGGGACACGCAGAAAGCCTGGGGGATAAGGAGCAGCCTCAATCACTTTGCAATTTTCTAACAGGTCTAAAATCTTCTCATTTCTGAATTCAGGAGACAAGAAAGAAAGGAAAATTCCCGCTGGCGCATCCAAGACATTCTCCAATTTTTCTGGAGAGGGGAAATTCTGGATGTGTGTATCGCCAGGAAGGCGTGAGCAGAGCCTGCGGTTCCCCGAGCTCGGGAACCCCCGGAGCGCCCCGTACCCCTCTCCCCGCAAGCGATCATCACCTCTCCGTGCGGGCTCTGCGGCGGCGGCCGTGCCCTGCCCGGGGTGCGGGGGCTCCCGCCGCCTCGGGGGGCTGCACCTGCCCCCGGGGAGCCCCGCTGCCCCCGCTGCGGCCCCGCCCGGTGCTCAGCAGGGCAGGGAGGGCGGTGCAGCTCACCTGGGGGCAGCGGGCGCAGCAGCTGCCATTTGTTGATCGCGTTCAAAGGGAGCTGCCCCTCTCCTTCCCCATCACAGCCACCGCCGCCCGCTCCGTAGCAACTGGTCCTGGTAAATCTCAAAGTGGAAAAATCCCACGGCAACGCAGACGACGCCTTCCCCCCGCGCCCGCTCCGCGCCCCGGCGCCTCCTGCGTGCCGAGCAGCGCGACCTCCGGCACAGCCGCTTCGCAGGCGCGCACGCGAGGGGGAGCGGTATTTTCCTCCCCCTTTTCTGATGCTGCCGGATCGTGGGGATCTCAAATCCCTCGTTTGCTCCCAGGCGGAGCGGATGGCAGCCCCCTCTCCGCACCCTCCGCTCCCGCATTCCCTCCCGCACCCCCGGGGCGCCGGGAAGGGACTATTCCCGGTGGCCCTCGCCGACGGCAGGGGACGGCTGTAGCCCCTCCTCGGCGGCGGCAGCGCTGCTCGCCTCCCTCCTTCCCCGTCGAGTTTCCTCCCAGCGCGGCCGCGGAGCCGCACAACTCACATCGCTGGGAAACTTCGCAGCGTGCTGCTCCGCTCGGGTTGGGTTGGGCTCAGCTCAGCTCGGCTCGGCTCAGCGCAACAGGCAGCGCAGCCTCACCTGGCGCGGAGCCGCCGCGCCATGGGAGCGCCGGGCGGAGCCTGCGCAGCCCCCGCTGCCTCTGCCGGGCCGGGCGGCTCTGCCCGCAGCCGCTCCCTCCTGCCCCTGCGCTGCGGCTGCGGGGAGGGAGGAGAGAGCCGAGCGCCGGAGGGGGAGAAGGGAGGAGACTCCCCTCTCGCTGGCTCGGCGCGGAGCTGCCCCGCTGGGAGAGGGGGTGACGACCGTCCCTGCCCGGCGCTGAGAGACTCTCGCCCTGCGGCTCCGGGGGGCAGAGCCGGGGCCACCCCGCTGCGCTCTGTCCCGCGGGAACAGGGATGCTGTTCGTGGTTTTGCCAATCTGAATGAAAAGCTGTTGTTGCTAGTGGATAACACTTGCTGTGGCAACCTTGTCACTGCGCGGTTTTTGCTACAATAGGTGTGCAACCCACCTAACCAACCTTTTGAACTGGTGTTGCGTAGAGCCAGTTATTTAGACCCTGCTTTTCCGGGGCGATGTTCTTTTAACTCTGTTCTTTAAACTCTGTTCTTTTAATTCTGTGAAATGTGCTATGTTGCAGCAATTGCACAGAGTGCCAAAATACCGGCTGGAGGGAGCATCACCGGTTGGTTGCTCGTCTCCCTCAAACGTGCATTCTCTGTTGTGCGCTTTTCTACTCCGGCTCTGCGAGCAAATTTTGTATTTACCTCGTGCAGCGAAGGATTCTGCTGCCTCTCTCCAGTTGAGAGCACCTCGGTAGAAGGGTTTTAGAAAGATTCATCTTTGCTTGGTAGCTGGTATGCTTTGGGGTGAAAGCCACCTAAGACGCTACATGGAACAGAAAATTAATTGGCTTAGATTTCCTTAGGGCTTTTTTTCTGCCTGTAGCTACACAGAACTGTGTTATCTCCATATCGGCTGTTGTGCTGTGTCAGAAGGACAACTGCTCTGGACACAGAAAGGTGGTCAGAAGTAAGGAAGGAAAAACATGCAATTAATGCTAAGTGTATTACTCATTACTCAGTTCTGGGAGTCTCTAACCAAGAAAATACTTCTCTCCCTCAGGAATCTGTCTGAATCATATTAGTAAGGTAGTGTAGGACCGGGCCTTTGTTTTATATCAAAATATGCTGGTTTCCTCCTAAGAATATTTGTGAATTGGCTCATGAACACTTTCATGTATGTCTATCATTTTACATTATTAGTAGTATAAAAGGAAAGAAACTTGATAAAAGTCAATTCCGTCAGTTCCTTACACGCTTCTCACACTGACTGACAACCCAGCTTTGAAGACATAATCGGTGGAAAAATAAAAACTTAGTACCTGAGCATGAGTTCCTGTTTACAATGTGTTGGATTGTGTCACAAAGTCAGTGACCAGATGAAGCCATGACTGGATGCCAGCCCTCTATTATTTGCAATGGCAGATGATTTTCGGGCTTTGTGAGTTTTATTTGTTTAACTGAAACCAGCTCAGATTCATTTTAAGGCACCATAAAAATATTAATCATTGCTGAGAACTCAAAATCTAATATGCAGGACCCATATCTTCAAATCCAGCTTGTGTTTGTATTTACACTGTTCAGTATATAGGCATCTGGCAATTGAGTAGAGTGCCCAGGATGGATGCACTTGATTGCTCGTGCCCGCAGAACTAATATTCATTGCTTGTACCCACTATACTGTTATTCATATGACAAGCATGCAGATTTCCTTGGAGGAACTTACTGCTGTTAAATATTTTTTTAATTAAAAAGATTAGCAGATCTGCTTTTCATTTGGCTCAACAGTTAAAAAAAAAAAAATTTGATTGCATAAAAGTCGATGTCTTCCATGCGGTAATTTCCCTTTAAAATAAAACCTTTTGCTGTACTTTGCGGAATGAACCATTTCCATAGTTAACTATCATAACAATGTAAGGGAAGACTGATTTTTAGCTTACATAACTTACTGCATTAGCCGCGATGTTATTCATCCTATGGATTTAAGTGTGATCTCTTGTGCTAAGGAAAAAAGAACCTCACAAGAGGCAGAAATACTTTTTTTTGTTGTTAAAATTGGAGCTTATAACAAGTTTTTTGACCAGCTGCGCATGAGTAGCTGGTTTGCAGGTTTGCATTCAATGACTCACTCCTGAGAGCAGCTCAGCATCTATAACTTCAGTTGAAATTAATGAGTGTTTAGTATATCTTTGAAAAGGTATAGAAAGTATTTTTTTTTCTGAGGAAAATTACTGTGAAGAGATGCACAGCTACTTGCTGTTAAAAATGTCACAGATTTTTAAGAACTGAAATACAGCTGGTGTCATACCCTACCTCAGTTTGCTATGTGTGCAGTAGAAAGAATATATTATTATTATAAGTGGAAGAAACTTCTTTGCTCCGTGAAGAAACCCACTTGTAGATTTGCTCATTAGCTTATTGGCATTGCATGTCCATTTTACATGATAAGTAGAAGTGAAAGGATTAGTCTTCTGTTAGGAAGGAGTATAAGTTTAAAGGATAAGGAGAAGGTCATTTGGCTGCCCTCAGATAAGAAAAGAACTGCTTAATACTTGCTGACTTTTACACATAGTTATGAAAATTAGGGAGCGTAAAGTAATAGGTGATAGTAGATGGTCCTTAAGTTTACCTCATAAAATAATTTTGGTAAGTGTTTATAAATATTTAATGGCCCAGTACTACCAACCTTCACACAAATTAGTTCTTCTAATGCAAAAAAATCCTACATAATTCATCTAGTACCATCTATTCCTTTCAACTTCCCAGATATTAATAACTGTACAAAAATGAGCAAAGAATACCACTTTGTCCAGTGCTGAGATAAATTGAGTGACCCTCTCCTTTTCCATTAACTAATATTCCTTTCACTAGGGGAATAATTCTTTTTATAGCAAACAAAGGCATGAAATTCATATTCTAGATACAGGTAAATTTAAGAACAGTCTTATCTCTAACAGCATATGCTTAGCAATCTAGAGGGAATATTTCTTCTGTTCATAGACCAGAGTGATTTTTTTTGTTGATGGCAGGGCAAAGACATGTCAGCAGCACATTCTTGGGATTACTCCATGTGCAAAGGGAGGGCACGTGCAGGGCCACAAGAGCGGCAAAACCCATGAAATTCTGTATCCTGGAAATATTAAAAGCAACACGAACTGCAGTGTACACATTATAGCTATATCTGTAGACGGGATACTTGCTTCTGCTGTCTCTAGGCTTGATGATGCCAACAGTCTTCATGTTCCTTGTAGCCCATAGATACTGACACTGTGTGCGTAGGTGATGTGGGTTTTGCCCCAAGAAGATAAATAATGGAGAAAAGCCATATTTGCAGAGGGCCAGGGCAAATCCTTTGTGTCTCTTAATTTCACTGTAGCCCTGTGCTGGCAATGTGCAGACTGTCTTGATTTCAAAGCACTGCTACTATCACAAGGGTTTGAGGACTGGGCCTGAAACAGTCTCTTCAAGAAGTACCAATAGCTTCTGTTTCCCTATATTTGGAAGGTTCTGTCATTTTGAAAGATCTCACTGGTTTTGCACATAGTCCCTTTTCTACATAGCTAAGAGTTGCACTGTGTTATAGAAGAGAATTTTAAATAGCAGCAAGTCCTTAGACTGTCAATAATTCATTAGCCCTGAAAGAGAAACAGCAGTTATAAATAAGCTCAAGTAGTTCTGCTCATACACCACCCAGCTCTGATTTTGAGAAATATGTAAGGAAGGAAGTATATGTTCTTGTTATGTGCTGTCCATTACTTCAAACTGATGTTTTGGCCTGCTCACAAAATAGCATCCATTTCTAGAATACTTAAATATCACGAAAAGAACTGGAGAATAAATATATTTAATGCTAGTGAACACAGGTTAGAGGAAGTAAAGTCTTGTCAGACACACTTGTGGAATTTTTGGTTATTTAGAAGATTTCTATGAAACATTAGAGGTCTGCATAAGAAAAGTGGCTGCATTGATAGGACATAATTAGATTTCTGCAAGGCAGTTGACTTAATACCACATGACATTTTGATTTTGAGTCTTGCATTACGTTGAATTAACAGGTCACCCATTACAAGGATTAAGAAGGGTCTCACTGACAAATTTCAAAATCTAGTCTTTCAACAAGGAGGTGTCATTCAATGTGGGGAGATTTCCCAGCAGATTCAGAAGCGAGCTTCACCAGATACTATTTGTTTTCAGCAGTACGGGCCATGAGATAAAGTCTTTGCTTTAAAGGCTTACATATACACAATATATTTTAGCACAGTAAATAAAGAAGATGTATTACTTCTGCAGTGATTTGATTTGGCTAAATGATCACTGTCCAGTAAGCTGCACACAAAATTCATTTTACTACATTCAAATGCAAATTAATACCCCTGGGAACCAAAAGCTTGTAGGAATGGACACTGTTTCCGAGAGCAGAGACTCGGGAAATGATGAAAAGCGGTTACCCTAGATAATCACCCCTAACATGACATCTCAGTGCAATGCTGTGGAAAGGATGCAGCACAGTCTTTGAGTGTTTCCAAAATATACCTGCTCTTTAAAAAAGATCAGAAAATATCGGAGAAAATCCAAATCTTTTGCAAGTCAAGCACAAGTCCTGTCATAGGGTGCTTAAAGATCTGGACATATTCCACTTGTTCAAGAGAAGGTTCAGAGGATACAGGGAAAAGATAGCAGATAGCAGTGAGCTTTTTCACTCTTGCTGACAAAAGCACAACTAAATCCAGTGACTGGAAGTTTAAGGTTAGATGTAATCAACCTTGAAATCAAGTGCAATTTCCTAGCAGTAAAGGCAATTAAATTCTGTAAGAAGTTACAAAGGGAGGTGCTCTCACCGTTGCTTGATCTTGTCCTACAAACTGGCTGCATTTCTTAAATATGGGCTTTACTTCAGCTTCTGGGAGAACTTCTAATGGACAGAGCAGCCTCAAACAGGGAACGAAGGAGGGTCACGTCAGGCTAGATCCCCTGGTGATCCTTCTAGCCCTACATCCATTAGAATGATGCATCTGTGCAACTTCTTCCATTATGTCTGAGAGAAGATGGCTTGAATTAGATCCTGCCCACTCAGACATTTGCAGGTTGGCATTAAGGTAATGAGTATAATCAAATCCACCACTTGAGAGCTCCAGTTGGCTGCCTACAGCAGCAAGGAAGAACCCCTTCTCCACTTCTCCCAGAGGATATTCAGCCTCATATATTCTGCAGATGAAGTTTTTGCCTTCCCTTAAAGCATGGATTATTTAGTTTGCTATAGCCAGGAAGAGAGTAAACTAATGCAGAAAATTAAGTTAGACATCCGATGCTTTGGTCTGGTCTGACTTAAGCCAAGTCCAGGAGCAGTAGAGATTTTTCTTGCTCAGATTGGTAAGGATGATGGATTTTTTTGAGACTGTTTCTGTGATTGTCTGGTCATGTCATACGTAATCAGTCCTCAAGTATTGCAGGAATCGCAGGTACTGCTTTAGACACATAACAGTTCAATTTCTCAAGGACTAAATTCCTATGGGCTAAAGGAAAGATTTGTCTCAACCCTGAGGTACAACATTTAATAGCCACTGATACACAGGACATCAGACTAGATAATCTGATGATCTCTCTTGGTCTTGCATTGTGAGGGAATGTAAGGATTGTACGTAACAATAATAGCCCATACTTTTCCAGGGCTCCCAGGAATGTAGGTGGTTGCACCATGAGTCACAAGCACCAGACAATCTCCGTACCACTGGTCAGGGAGAGACAAACCCATGGAGAATTCAAAACCAAAGCAACTCCTGCCAAAATTAAAGAAGATTGCCATTTGCCATTTGCTTGCTGGTCTTTGCCTTGCACATGTGCGAAGAACTTCCCAGAGTACCCACCTTCAGTAGGAGAGGCCTGGCCTCACAGCTTCCACCATCCATAGTCCCTCCCTGCCTACAGTGATAGGACAGCTGGGTCATGGAGAAGCCCTGTTCAAAGCAAGTTTCCAAAGACCTCAAGCCCTAAGCTATGAGATATTTCCTCTTCATGACAGGTGAGGGTGCTCAGCATCCCTGCATGACAACTGAGATATTTAATGCCTCTCAGGCAATGCATTCATAAAGGCACCCTGGTGTGGCTGCAAGGTGCAAGTGGCTATATCAGGAACATCATTACTGAATAAACTTAAATTAGCTGTTCCTCTGTGTAGACTAACGTAACTAATGATAACTTGTTTTCAGCCTCTTACCTAGAGACTCGTAGAAAGAAATGAAAGAAAACTTGCTGGAACTGGTGAAACAAGACTGAGAACACAAATACATCTATTGTACCAATATAGATGCACATCTCCATGACTTATTACCTCTGAATAACATACTTATAAAATGAGAGTGTTGTATTAATCATTAATTCACTAATAAGTGTAATGAATAGTGTGGTACTGCAAATTATCCATAAACAAAATTAATAAACCACAGTATTAGGGATGCCCTACATGTTTGCACCTGACAGCCTACAAGGGCACTGTAGGTATAGCTTTGTATAATGCTTATCATCACAAAACTGTGGATACTTTTTGTTGCTGGCGTGTTGGAAGATAGGACACTTTGTAGCCTCAGCTCATCAAGATATGCTTCTCAGTTTAGTTTTATCGTAGGTTTCTCTTAAACTTCAGTTTTATTTAAGAAATGGGCTTGTCTCATTGAGTGCATGTGTAGACTGCAAATGAGGTTTTCCAAACAAATCCTCTATTGCATAATTCTTGCTGTCATATTTAATATCTAGGTGGCAAAAAAAGTTTGCAAAAAGCATCATTGTTTATGATGGGACATATAAGAAGCAACCAGAACTATCGCAGAAGCAGTTTGCAGGTTGCCTGGGCAGAAAAGAAGAAACTCTAATGGATTTATATGCTCCTGAAACAGAAGAAAAAGTGATTTAAAAAAAAAAGTAAACCAGCAACAACTAACAGTAACATAAAAGGTATTCATTCCAGACATCTAAGACTTAGATATCTGAGATATTCTTAAGAGGGTATTCAAGATATATCTTACTTTCTTGTACAATATCATGAGTGCTTACAAAAATTTGATTGTTCTGGAAGAACAGGAAGAACCCAGGATCTGTTATCTTCAGTCTTTCAAAATAACCAACTAGATTAGGTTTTATGTTGATTTTGGTTTTAAATTATGTCTGTTATTGCTAGGTACAAAACTGCCAGCCAAACTCATTGGGATTTGTGCATATGTACTGAATGTACATATTTAGTCATATGCTTATATGATATTTTATAATATTACAAAGAGAAATATGATGTGCCCCAGACAATCTGCCAACCTAAGATCACGATCCTTCAGGCATTTATACGTCTGCTCAATATTACACACCAAGAGTACTGCCACAGACTTCAACTGAACTTTTAAAGGATTTAAAGTTAACTGTGTTCCTAAGTCTTTTGCTGACTGACACTTTTAAGAAAAACTATAGACAAACCAGTAGAACAAAATACAGCAGTTAAATGATCCCTCATGCTTAGGCACTTAGTTTCCACTGAGATGAAATAGGAAGGTATATACAATTCGTTTTCAAAGTAAATCTTGCTCACAAGATGGAAACTGCTATATAAAGGCTGTTATTACTATGAGATTGCTTCTTTTTTTTTTTTTCTCCTGCAGTGTGTTAAAAAACTTACTTTCTTCTTCCAAGAAGTTGCCTTGCAAGACAATTATGTTATGGTGTAATAACAGTTATGTTATGTTATATGTTATGTTATATGTTATGGACAAATATGTTATGGTGTAATAATAAGTATTGCAGGGGAAATCATGTGTTCTGTAGTTATATACATATATATATATATACACACACACCTCCTATGTGTGAAGATTTTCTCCTCTTCACCTATATCAGATACCATGTGTCCCTGTTCAGTGCTGGTCATCAGGGAAGACCAAGATTGAAAGCCTAAGAAGATATGCATTGCCCCCACCTCATAAACTAAGCTTTTAAGAGAAACTGGTAGAGATCTAACATACTCTGGGATTCTCATATCTGTTCTTCAACATTTTGCTTTTTCAGAATTCCACAAAAGACAGGCCAATGTGAATCCCCCGTTGAAGTAAATTTTGCTGGTGTGATGATGGAGAAGCACCATGAAAGAACCAGAGGTCCTGGGAAAATCAGATGCATGGACACTGTCTCTCTGTTTTTAGGAAGGAGGACAAGTATGACTTTCTTCAAAGAAGCCCACTGAGGGCATTTTGTTCTAAAGCACCAATCTTATACAAAATGCCAAAGCTGAAGTTACTGACTCTTGATAGATACATAGCGATCCATAAGAACAACTGTAAAATAAAAGGAAAGAAGAGGATCAAGTAAGCAGAAACATTTGAAGCATAGTTACCTCCTTTTTTCCAGTTGTCAATAAAGTCCGACTTTTTTTCTCTTTTTTGAACTGTTGAGTGCACAAATTCTAACTAGAGTTCCTGTTAACTTGTGTGCTGAAAGGCACTAAAGTCTGTCATCCAGGTAGCGTTTGACCTGAATAAACATTAAACCCTACATAAAACCAGTGGTCTGCCAGGAACTCTTTCAGGCTCAGTGGAATATCCCAAACTCTTAGTTGAAGCTGACCACTAATTGGACCAGAGTAATTTTTCCAAATGCCCAATAGGCCAAAGGAAATTTGTTGTGGGTGCAGGGCTTTTATGGCTGAAGGGAATGAGCCTGGTCACAGGGTTTGTTGCTGGAAGGACCCAATGGTCTAAGTTGTCTCCCTCTGTGAAAAAACGCTGGATGGAGCTTAGATCCTCTTTATTTTTCTATTATATTATAAGAGACCCAATTAACCTGTGGCATATTCATTTAAATTAATTTGAATTGTAAATAAGTAAACAGGATTAGACCAAGGATTTAGCCTGACTCTTGTCAGCTTGGAAGAAACAATGAGACAAGGTCCCCAAATAACACTGCTGCCAGCTAACGACTTGGTTCACTAAGAGAACAGTCTTGTGATGGCAGTCATATTAAAAGTGCCCAAAATCATTAGAATTAATTTTAAAATGGTCTCTGGGAAGCAGCTGAGCAGGGTCTTAGAAAAAGAGAATGAGAGAGAGGAAAGTAAGGACATTAAAATGAGCTGATTAATAAAATATAAGACAAAGCTGTGCAGCTGGGGTTTTACTCTAGCATTTAAAAATAGCAATACATATTATGCCTCTGGACTTATATCACTTTAAATCTTTTAGGAACATGTTATAATTACTCAAAGAGGGACCATTTTGTAAGGCTCCCTAGAGTTATGCATGATAATTAAAAAGCGGTTCATTGTAAATCCTTGTGTCTAGTTCAACAGTATTATCTGCTTACAGACAGCCCTCAGAGGGCAAAGTCACAGCCTTGATCTGGCAAAATTATTGTCCAGTGATAATGCACTATATTTGTGCTTACAGTAATGCAGCAAGGACAGATCTTGAATGTGGAAGTTACAATGTCAGAAGAAAAGCATAACTATCTCGTTGTTTATACTAATGAAACATTTCTGAAATAGCATTATTTGTCAAAATCAAGGACAGATCAATTTTGAAAGTCAAGAACAAGTAAGGGAAGACTCAGCTGTACTTCAATTTTCTATTTTAGGACAAATATTCTCTAGATAATACAGAAGCGTTAAGAAAAGTGTAAAAATGAATCTGAGGGAGATCAGTAGTTGAAAACATTTGGTTGGTAAGATCCCTGTATACATTTGAGTTCAGAAGGTCATGATCTTAGAAATAATATGATTCAGTAAAAAACACGGTGGAAAGGAATCCTTTGATTCCATCTGGAATTGTACACTGAATTAAAAAAAAAATAGAAAATAAAAAAAAGAACATACTGATTTTGAAGTTCTTATTAGTCATCACTGAGGCAAGGCATGTATCTGTATCTGACCTGCAAAGAAGCAGATTTTTAAATCAATGTACCACTGTTCCCTGTTGTGCATGAAACACTTTGCTGTATTTTGGAATAACACCAATCCTGAGGCATAGGGCTGGAAGAGGCCTGTGCAATTTTCTGCCATTTAAGCCTTCAAGTTGCAACTGATGTGTGATCTTGATCTTTTCTTCACCCTAAAGTCAAGGAGTGGTTTTCATTCTATTTCTTTTTTCCTGTCCCTTATGTTCACATGCAAGAAGGCATGGGGCAGCACTTCCTAAATGTGCTGAGGAATATCTTTGCGGGGAGGCTGTGTGTACAAATATTATGCATGCTTTCAGGGTGAGTAAAAATGTGGCCTCTGTTACCACTGAACGGTAATGAAACAGCATGTTCGTTTTTATGAGAAATGCATAGGTACCTCTATGCCTCTTACAGTTTAGTTTGAATTGTTGCTTTCATTATGAACCTATTAGTTCAGGGTTATAACAGACCCAAGCACCTCTACTTCAGGCTACTATTTGGCACACAATGCCGCCAGTACAAGAGTAATGGTTTATTTGGACAGTTTAATAAAATTCAATATTTCAACTACTGCCAGGCTCGAAGACAAGCAAAAATGAATGTAGATATTTTCAGATTTTACAGACTGTATTCAGATTGTACAAATCATCTTTGCTTTTAAAAACTAACTAAAACACAGAAAGATGTGAGTGCTAATTTGAGGTAATAGCCTTGCCAAATCAGTCGAAAAATGTATTACAATATTGGCCGACATACTAATGGGTAAAAATAATATTCAGAGATAACACAGCAAACATTTGAAATTCTATGGAATTTAGTTTTGAATATCTGTTTATGATTGAACTACAGCAATGCGATTCATCTGACCTGGTGAGGTATAATGATGAATTGCATGCTGTGCTCCTTTTCAAAGTGTTTGGAGATCTGTCAGAGAACTTGTTCTTCGCATCTAAGAATGTATAAGTGATATTGATTGAGAAAGATATAATTCAGCAACAAACTAAACATTTTTTGGTCATTACATATCTTAAAGTTCTAAAGTACCAATTAAGACTAAAATGATTGTGAGAAAGAGGAGTTTGAAAACTGTTGCAATATGTACATAAGAAAATCATATACTGCATACACTTGATTTGATATACTGCATACTCCTTTTCCCTTCTTTTTTTCTTTTTTTTTCTGCCAGTTATTCCCTACATTTTCAAAACTGAGAATGAAGTATAATAGGAGTTGTCATGCCAAAAGCCTTGCAAATGAAATTTTTAATTTAGTGCCTTTGAATCAAATGATTGTTATCTCTTGAGAGACTGGTAATAGGCTATATATACTCCTTAACCACAAGACCACTTTTTTGAGTTGGATTGGGTCTCCTAGGTGACCAAACAGGCCTTGCTGAGCTACTGCAGATCCGGGCTCTGAGTGGCCACTTCTCCACATTGCCGATGAGCAGTTACAGCGTAGGGCTATTTCATGATCGTTTTCTCAGCCTCAACAAAAGCAGAGTAGTGAAGAACGCTAGATAACCCTCTCATAAGCTACACTTACCCATTGCTCATTTATTCAACAATTCAAACTACCTAATTTGTATCTACTACAAAGTATGCACGTGCTAACTACCTAAATGATGTCTGGGCAGACTTTATGCTACCGCTGTTACAGGTCCCGTGCCACCAGCAGCACCCAAGCTAGCTGCTTTAAAGCTGAAGGGGCTCTGTCTGCATGAGCTACAGCCACTGTGAACAATCTTACACTCTCACCAGTGCCCATGATCTAGTGTGTCCTGCAGTCCTCAAGGGTGCTTGTCCATAGGGGCAGCAGGCACACAGAGACAAGGGAAGCATTTTGATTGTCCTTCTGGAAGGTGATGGTGACTTATCAAGATCAGGTCATGTTGCAGCAAAAGAAGGTGGCAGGGCTGTGTACATTTTCTTCTTCTTCTTCAGAACAAATAGATAACTATAAAACTATCATAATTATACTGGCTTCAAGAAAGCTATGGGAGTCTGTACTAGTATCTGTAGCTGATAGCTTTCATAAGTGTTAAACACATGCACAAAAAAATGCATTTGTGTTTTAGAAGCAAATTCTATATTGAAAAAGGTGGTATATATTTTACGAAACAGAGTCATTTCTGTTAGCTGTGTACCTCACAGTCCCTTTCACTGCAGATTGCTGGCAGTGCAATAGAGTTGCTTAGAGTATTTATGTCTGTACTGCACCATGTGTGGACACCTGCTCTGCTCTCACATACCCCCAAACAACACGTAGGATGAAGGAAAAGGACTATTCCAGTTCAACATTTTCTAAATGTATCTACCTTCAAATCTCTTTGGCATCCACAAACAGGTTCATTTACAAATGCCTGGCAATTACACTCATACCTATTTTTAGAGTTGCCAAATGCACTTCAAAAAGCAGCAAGAAATGCAAAAAAGGAGGACTACCATGTGTCATTTTCTTGAAATACAACACTTGAGTTGCCATGTCTTACTACTTTACTGCTTGTAAGATAGATGGTGTCATCCTTGAGATTTTTCCAGGCACTGATTCTTGTGATATTTAGTCTCTCAAACTGTATTTATTTCAGTTTCTTGGGAATAGGAAATCAGGAAATGGTGGAACAAAAAACCCACACTGCTGGACAGAAGATGGAATGTTTGAGAAATATCAGCTTGCCTGTGACAAGTGTATTACCTGGTAAGCAATACCCTGTGCTGTAATGTTTTACTCAACATGAAGCTACAAAAAACTGCTGAAGGCATATGACACTGCACTACAGTTTAACAAGATTATTGCATTTTGACTATTTCTCCTATAGGGATGAAGACTCCCTGTATTTAATATACAATGTGTTGTGCTCTCTGAGGACTTCATGATAATTATAAACATGGTTTTACAGAAAACCCTAGATGTGCTTGTAGGCCAATCATTAATATTGGGTTTGTATGTACCATATTTTCAAAATTACATTGCAGTATATTCTGCACAAGTGAAGGAACACTTAGAATTACCTGTTGCAAACTCAGTCTTTTCTGGCCCCGTCAAAATGTATGTTGTGATAGTCCACAAAATCTATCCCTCTAAGTGAGCATAGGATGAGGAACAGCTGTTCTGTATCTGTGGAAAGTCATGGGGTTTTGATCATGTGAGAGAAGAGAACTAACTAGAAAATGAAAGTGGGTCTGTAATGCAAAGGAGATACTTGGAAGAGATCCTTAATTTTCATGCTATCCAGGATGGTAACAGATCTTGGCCATAATTTCCAGCTATTCTAGCATATATCACAATGAATAGAGATCAGCCGTTATTATTCAGAGTCTGCTTCAATGTCCTCAGTATCCTGTAAAATTCTGAGCCTTACCTAATTGGCCTAGAAGGGGAAACAAACCAATAAATCTAGATTATTATGATTGCTGCCTGATAGCATCCCAGGCTAAGCTGTATGGAAGAGAGATATATTCATCCCTAACATTGTTGGCAGCCAGTTTGGTTCTGTATGATCAGTAAAATATTGCATGAAACATTTAATTTTAAAAGAGGCAGGTTGAGGACAATGAATACCTTAAACAATATAGTTTATAATACATATGCAAATATAGAATGTATTTTAAAATATGTACTCAAAGCTTAGAATTGAAATTCAGTGTTCCATCTTAACCGTGCATGACTGTGAGAATTTTTTTTTTCCTTCAAGGTTGCCCTAATTATCATGTACTTTTTCTTTTTCCGTACATCTATTATAGAAATTACAAAAAGGGAAAAGCTACTACTCACCCTGTCAGGATTGCCAGAATTTATGGGTTAATGCTACTCTTGTACTAGTTTTGTAAAACACTGGGAATATTTTCAGACACAGTAAAAAAAATGCACAGACATGAGGTAAAATACATTAATAACCTGAAAAAATAATCATATCAATTGGGTTTTATTTTGCCTATATATGTAAAATATAACAATTCAGTGGCAGTTTAGGCATTGAAATTTATTTTTTTGCAAGCTGAAAAAAATCAAGAGATAAATTTCAGTTTGAATTCCCCCCTCAAAGTCCCTCATTTGTAATACAAGTAGGTTCTCTGAGCGAGAATCATTGCGGAGAGTGACTGTTAGAAAAAAATCAGTCATCAAAATAGGGTCATGAAACATAAACCTCCAGAGAAGGCATCAGTATGCTTCATTCTTGCAACACCCTCCCAGGAAACCGTGCTGCTTAGAGTATTTATGTCTGAAAATATATCTGTTTGCAGGCTTCAGATCAGTGAGGAGGAACTATAGCGCCTTCTTTTTTTTTCTTTTTTTTCCCCTGCCTTATCTGGCTGCCACTGTGCTCGAACTGTCAAGGAACAAATGCTCTGACTTCATCTTGCTTGCTCATTCCTCTGGATTCTGACAACGCCTCTCAAGTTTGTAGTCGTGTCAACCCCATTGAAATGATTGCTGCTAAAATGGATGCACAGAGGAATTAAAGGTGGAGATACGTGTTAAAATTGCCTTTCTTATTCAGCAGAGATGCCAGGGCCCTGCAAGAAATTTCAAAGGAATAAGCACATCTGGAGTGGCTGGGTATTTTTTTCTTTTCCTGCTACAGATAATATAAAGCAAGCTCTCTTCACTCTGGTTTTCTTATCTGAGCGAGAGGGTGCAAAAAAAAACTGAACGTGAAAACTGACAGAATCTAACCGTTAAAACAGATCCAATGAGAAATCTGATTGCCTTGCAGAGAAGCGGTGGAAATGCATAAAACAGGATCACTCCATTTCTAGTTCATCATCCTATCCAAACATCTTCAACATTTCTGTATTATTTTCTAGGTGTTTCTACCACTTATGTTAATAAAGGTGACCATGTCACAGTCAGCAAGCAAAAAACAATGTCTCCAGGGGGAATGATTTCTTATGAATGGAAAATGTTTAATACATACGCATCCACCCATCCCAGGAGTCCAACAGCTTTCCTCAGGAAGAGCTTGTAATTGGCTTCATTCAGGAAAACCTTTGGGATCTCTATTAAATTAGTTTTAGTAGGTAGACTCTGTCAATCCAACAATTTCCCTAAAGTAAAATTTTTAACCCCTCAGTTGCTTCCAAAGGCATTCAGTTATTTAAAAAATAAATAAAATCAGTTCCAGCTGACTTGATCTACACTGGGGGGTGATTCTTTTCAGAAGGCTTCTTTGCAGATTTCAGAAACCAATTACACAAGTTCATGTTTGAAAATATTTCTATAAAATTTTGAATCCTATCCCTCACTATTTATAGTTCATCTGTTGTCACATCGCTCTTTATCTTCTCCTGACTGAAAGTTACACTTCATCTCCTGCCTGTCCAGCAACATAAATGCTATTATGAAAGGGTATGGCATGGAGCTCGCACTGAGATTTTGATGGGTTGCTGCTTTTGGAACACAATTTATCTAAGATGTGTTTTAAGCTCAGAATTTTGTTTTTCCAACAAGCCAATAGTAGTCTGCCATGGTTTTGAGTTAGGGAATTGTGCAAGCTTGTCTCTGTTTCCAGATCAGCCTGTATCTGAGCTGAAAACTTCTGTTGTGCACCATCTATAACTTAAACTTTCCCTGACATAACTCAGCCCAAACCCTGATGCTCTTTGGAGAAGAGCCTGTTGTGTGCCTTGCTGACTGGACAGCATGACCAAGAGCATGCTGTAGCCCAGTCTGCACACAAATATCCTGACTTCATCCTTTTAGCAGAGCACAGCTGCTCTAAACTAAGGCTGGACTACAACTATCAGCAAGGAAAGAGTGAGCAGGGCTAACACAGCTCAGTAGGATTATGACTGCTCTCAGATCCTGGCTTCTGTGAAGACTACATAGCTATTCTTATTGGAACCAGGGTTTTCTCTTAACACAGGAAAAGGACAAGAAGCAGCTGGTACTGTGGTTTTACTCAGTGACAACATTGCATTTGAGACTCTAAACCTTTGTCCACTACCAAGCTTGAAGTCCTTCACTGGCTAGCGACTGAAACAAAACTGATCTCTCTTGTACCCAGACACAGCTGTCAACTTTAGCTAAATTAATTAATGTTTCAAAATAGTTGAATTGTGGATCAGAATAAAAGACTGAGGAACCAATGGGAACCTTGTGGTTGGTGGATACTACAGGCCACCGGATCAAGGAGAGACAATCGATGAAGCCTTCTTCCTCCAGCTACAGAAGGCTTCATGCTCGCAAGCTCTCATCCTACTCGGGGACTCCAACCACCCAGACATATGCTGGAATAGTAGCATGGCAAGCTGTAGGCAATCCAGGAGACTTCTGGAGTGCACTGAAGACAATTTCTTAATCCAGCTAACAGAGACCCCCACCTGAGGGGGTGCAATACTGGACCTGATGGTCACTAATACAAGTGAACTCACCGGTGACATTAGGATTGGAGGCAGCCTGGGCTGTAGTGATCACGCACTGGTGGAGTTCAAGGTCCTGAGGGATATGGGACAGGTGAGCAGTATAGTCAGGACTCTAAATTTCAGGAAAGCAGACTTCCAGCTCTTCAAGGAGTTACTCAGTAGGACCCTCTGGGACATGGTCCTCAGGGACAAGGGAGTAGAACAGAGCTGGCAAATATGTAAGAATGCTTTCCATGAGGCACAAGAGTGCTCAGTCCCCATATTTAGGAGATCAGGCAGAGAAGGGAGGAGTCCAGCATGACTGAGTCAAGACCTGCTGGTCAAACTCAAGAACAAGGGGGAATGGCACAGGCAGTGCAAGCAGGGACAGGTAACCTGGGAAGCGTATAGAGACACTGCCCAGTTGTGTAGGGATGAAGTCAGGAAGGCCAAGGCGCAGCTGGAGCTGAACTTGGCAAGGGAAGTGAAAAATTAGCTCATGCACTTTCAAGTGACTCATCATTCATGCATTTGCTCCATGAAGTGCATGTTCTGCTGCTTTATTCCACAGAGACACAGTGCAATAAGGGCAGTACTTGGAAAAGAAGGCAAGTGTCCAAACTTCTCATGCCCTTTTCTCACTAGTAAATGGAACTGCACTAGGATCTTTCCCATGCAAGTTACTGCAGCGTCACTGATTTCAGCTAGTCCATGCTGAGTTACCCAAAGCTAAGATATATGGGACCTCAGGATAAATGAGCAATTGTCTGCATACAATTTTTAATTGAAATGGTAATGTAATCACCTATGCAGCAGATGTTTAAATCAAATTTTCTTCAAATTTGCTGTTGCTGGAAACATATACACAAAAAAACAACTCACAAATAAGATCTTGAGTCTTAACTCAGATGGGAAAATTCACAGACTGTTCTCTTTAATTAATTTAAACATCACTAATTTAAACCTATAAACTCTCCTGAGTAATTCTAGTAACAGCACTTAAAAATAATGCTCCTGTGAAAAGCTCTGCTAATTCAGAAAATGATCAGAATTAATGTTGCTCATTTCACAAAGAAGAAAGAAGATTATCTCTGTTGTGGCACATGCAGGAAGTTCTAGTCTATAAGCAACAAGATCAAAAATGAGATCATTAATACTGGCTGAAATGAACAAGATTTTTATGTTCAAATATTGAATAGTAGGTCTTACAAGAGTGTGAAGGGGAAAAGAAAAATCAAAGGAAAAAAGGCGTGTACCTAGAATGGAAGGGAAAACTATGCTTCATGAAACTAATGGATAGCTAGTTAAGTAACAATCACTTTCACATTTTATCATTGCTATAAATATTTCTCTAGTTTTGACTAAATTGATGGCCTAAATTCTCTTCCCATCATGACAGGCCGCTGCCAGTCAACCTGATCTTTTAGTTTCTTCCTCAAATTTCTCACAAAGCAACTTTTAAGATGTTCTGATTTAATCCTACACACTGTAAATGGCTCTGACTTTGGTCCAGTGAAAGTTATTTATTTAACCTCATGAATTTTTAATTTCCTATCAGATGCCATTAAGTGCTGTTCTTCAGTGAGCCCCTACAGGAGTACAGTTTTTGCAAGAGCAATGCCATGCAAAGGGGAGCTAACGCTTAGGAAATTTTTCCTACAGTGGCTGATGAGATGTTGAAAGCACATCTTTCAACCAAAATCTGTACTCTTTTGCTTTTACACGAGTTCAGCATATCCAGTGCAACTGAGCTGGTGACGTTTTGGATTCTCCTGTTAAGGGTCTGTTGTTCTTCCCAGACTGTGATTCAATTTCATTGGTATATCAAGGAGAGCCATTCATTTAAAAAGCTGACCTGTAGGCCTGTAGGTGTGTGTGATTAGATGGTCTTGGCTGTCTGTCAATAGTATTTGTTTGTGAGATAATAGAATAGAGATTTACATTTGTAAGAAGAGTTGTTCTGTAAGTGGACTTAATAGATGCAACCAGGTAGTTACGCGCCATTTCAGTTTCACGTATTCAAAACACTAAGCCTGCTATCAAAATATTCCTTAGCTAGATTCATAGTAACAAGTTAAATCACTTGTTTCACAAGTTAGTTTGCTAAGAAACAAGAAAGTATATAAACATGACTCAGGCAGCATTGTAACTATCTGTTGCCCACTATAACCATGTAAACTCAACCAAGCACGGGTAAGGTCCTGCTGTCTTGGATAATGCTCATTTTTATTCCTGGTCTTCTGGGGGTTGGTAACACGGGGTTGTGAATCAGTCTTAATTAGAGGTTGTCACCACCACAACCATGATTAGACTTGTTCATTAATTGTCTGTTTCTGTTCATGGGCTCCTGGTGCTTATTAGCAACCTTGAAAGATCCTAGACTACACGATGGAGTTAGTATCACAGATAGGAAGAAAGTATGTGGAGTTCTGAAGAAAAGAGCAAGATAACTCATTTCAGATATCTGTATCATTCAATGTGTAAACATTGTATACAGGCTACCTGTCTGGTACTTCTGTAACTTATAAATCAAAAGAAAATTCTAGCCTTTATCAGTTTCTGTAGAATCAGAGTTCGTAAAGGCATGTGTTTATGGATGTCTGCATGAGCATGTGACACTTTCTTTTTTAATTTATGTCAAAATATACGTAATGTTGAAAATACAGCATTTGGAAAGGTGAGGATGTTTGGGGTTGTTGTTTTCTTAACATATTTCATTATTTCTTTCACTTTCTTCATTTACTTCTAGGATTGATTTTTTTTCTTTTCTTTCTGCTATCAACAAGAAAAGTAGATGCTGTGGGGGAAACAAGACAAACAGAAAGAGCTCTGATCTTTTTTCTCATTTAGACAACTGATATTACATTTTTACTGGTTCACATTTGAGCTGTGATGGTTTTCAAGTGCTTCTTAGAGCAAAGAAAAAAACCTAAAAAGTAAATGTGTTTCCAAAGCACTTTCTTGCAAATGGGGGGCAGTACAAGATTTCTACATTAAACTTAGACTCGAGTACCAGAAAAAAAACCAATATATAAAAAGATTTCTCTTTTAAGAATGCTTATATTTAGATCTTGCCAGGAACTTTGGTCCAATGAAACAAATTCTGACTCTAGATTCTCAGTTTACTTAGAGTGACTTGATCTACTGCCCTTTTTCTTTGCCTAGTTTAAAGAAAACATAACTAATATACTTGAAAGATGAATAGTATATCCTCTCCTTGTATTAGAGTGTATGGAACTAAGCACTCACAGATTATGTTTTTGGACATAATAATTTTTGGAAGGGCTGTCTGAAACCTAGCCTTTTCTGGTTTGCACCTGATTAATTCCAAGGCTGAATACTGATCATAGAATCATAGAACTGTAGAATCGCTAGGTCAGAAAAGACCTTTGAGATCATTGAGTCCAACCATACCTGTCCACTACTTAATCATATCCCTAAGCACTTCATCTGCCCGTCTTTTAAATACCTCTAGGGGTGGTGATACAACTACCTCCATAGGCAGCCTGTTCCAATATCCAATAACCCTTTTGGTGAGGAAATTTTTCCTAATGTCTAATCTGAGCCTCCCCTGGTGCAACTTGAGGCCTTTGCCTCTCATCATATCACCTACTATTTGGGAGAAGACACCAAAACCCACCACACTGCAACCTCCTTTCACGTAGTTGTAGACAGTGATAAGGTCTCCCTTCAGCCTCCTCTTTTCTGGGACAAACAACCCCAGTTCCCTCAGCCGCTCCTCGTAAAACTTGTTCTCCAGTCCCTTCACCAGCTTCATTGCCCTTCTTTGCACACTCTCCAGGACCTTAATGTTTTTCCTGTAGTGTGGGGCCCAAAACTGAACACAGTATTCGAAGTGCAGCCTCACCAGTGCTGAGTACAGGGTCACAAATCTCTTCCCTGGACCTGCTGGCTGTGCCGTTTCTGAGACAGGCCAAGATGCGTTTTGCCTTCTTGGCCACCTGGGCACACTGCTGGCTCATATTTAGCTGGCTGTCAGCCAACACGCCAAGGTCCTTCTCTCTCGAGGAGCCTTCCAGTCACTCTTCCCCAAGCCTGTGGCACTGAATGGGTTTGCTGTGTTTCAAGTGCAGGACTTGGTACTCGGCCTTGTTGAACCTCTTGCCATTGATCTCAGCTCATCGATCCAGCCTGTTCAGATCTCTCTGTAGAGCCTTCCTACCCTCAAGGAGATCGACACTTTCTCCCAGCTAAGTGTCACCTGCGAATTTACTAAAGGTACATTCAATCCCCTCATCCAGGTCATTAATAAAGACTTTGAACAGAACTGGACCCAGCACTGAGCCTTGGAGAACACCACTTGTGACCGGCCTGCAACTGGATTTAACTCTATTTAACATGAATCTTTGGGCCCAGCCATCCAACCAGTTTTTAACCAAGCAGAGGGTATGCCAGTCCAGGGCAGTGGCAGCCAGTTTCTTAAGCAGAATACTGTGAGAAATTGTGTCAAAGGCCTTACTAAAGTCTAGGTACACTACAACCACAGCATTTCCCTCATCCATTAAGTAGGTAATCTTGTCGTAGAAGCAGATCAGGCTAATTTGGCAAGACCTGCCTTTCATAAACACGTGTTGACTGGGACTGATCACCTGGTTGTCTTGTGTGTGCTGGGTGATAGCACTCAAGGTGACACTCCATGACCTTCTCCAGCGCCGAGGTCAGACTGAAAGGCTTGTAGTTCCCTGGATCCTCCCTCCAGCCCTTCTTGTAAATGGGTGTAACATTTGCCAATCTCCAGTCAAGTGGAACTTCCTCAGTCAGCCAGGACTGCAGGTAAATGATGGAAAGTGGTTTGGTGAGCACCTCCGCCAGCTCCCTTAATACCCTTGGGTGGATGCCATTCAGCCCCGCAGACTTGTGAATGTTTAACTGGCCGAGCATGTCTCTAACTATTTTCTCTTGGATCACTGGAGCTTTGTTCTGCTCTCCCTGTCTGTCTTCTGGCTCAGGAGGCTGAGTACCCAGAGAACATCTTAACTTTACTATTAAAGATTGAGGCAAAGAAGGCAATTGAGTATCTCAGCCTCATCTTCATCCTTTGCCACTATTGTTCCTCCTGCATGCAGTAAAGGATGGAGATTCTCCCTGGCCCTCCTTTTGTTGTTCTTATATTTGTAGAAATATCTTTTATTATCTGTCAGAGAATTGGCCAATTTAAGTTCTAGTTGGGCTTTAGCCCTTCTGATTTTCTCTCTGCATGATCTCACTTCGTCCTTGTAGTTCTCCTGAGGTGCCTGCCCCTTCTTCCAAGGCTCATATACTTTCCCTTTCTTTCCGAGATCCACCCAGAACTCTCTGCTCAGCCAAGCTGGTTTTCTTCCCTGCCAGCTCATTTTTCAGCACACGAGTATGGCCTGCTCTTGTGCCGCCAGTATTTCCTTCTTAAAGAGCATCCATCTCTCTTGGGGTCCTTTGCCCTTTAAGACTGCCTCTCAAGGAACTTTATGAACCAGCCTTCTGAACAGTCCAACATCTGCCTCCCAGAAGTCCAAAGTGGCAGCTCTGCTGACCCCCCTGCTTACTTCTGCTAGAACTGAGAATTCTATCATCTTGTGATCACTGTGCCCTAGATGTCCTCCACAGGTCCAGTGGAGCACTTCTCTAGTTGGTTCACCCACCAGTTGTGTCAGGAAGCTGTCTTCCATGCACTCCAAAGCCTCCTAGACTGTTTTCTTTCTGCTGTATTATACTTCCAGCAGACATCTGGTAAGTTGAAGTCTCCCACAAGGACAAGAGCTAGCAATTCTGAGACCTCTCCCAGTGGCTTGTAGAATATCTCATTAGCCTCTTCTTCCTAGCTGGGTGGTCTATAGCATGATGTGTCTCCGGTGCAGAGCTTGGAGAGGCCTTAATTTTCTGCTGAGAGCACACTGTGGTTCCCTGGATGAGGTCCAGCTCCCTGCCCACACCCTTTCTGGCTCACCCTGCCTGCACAAACTGTCTCACAAACTGCCTCACCAAGGCCCTTCCGACACGCCACGCATCTGTTGCTGGCGTTCCTTAGGGGCCATTTAAATCTCCCGCAGATTCTTCCAGGAACAGTCCCTCTGTGTCAGCTGCCTACGTGCGAGCTGCCACTTCTGGGAGTCAAAAGCTGCCACCCCCAGCTCCTTCTAGGGATTCTCTCACTCCAGGGACCACCTGTCTGCCTTGATCTTAGCACTCAGCTGCAAAACTGACTAAAATGCTTTCTCAGATAAAACTTCCCGCAACATTTTCACTAACTTCTGAGATAGCATTTAAGAGCTTGAATCCGGATTTGCAAAGGCATTTAGATACTTAAAGATGCAGATAAGCATCAAATAGGGTTTTCAAAAAAAGTCTATATCAATCTGGGATTGATTCTCTTTAAGAAATAATAGGTATTAGACATCAAACAGGCCTGGTGTTTCAGAAGTCACATTGGGCACTTCCATGCAACATTAAGTGCCTAACGGTCTCCAGATTTTTTACTGTTGGCTTTATGTCTGGACTTACTTTAAAAGCTGGATCTTAGATGAAGAGAGAAGAAAGAACAAGTTGTAATTTTATATTAACAGAGAAAATAAATGAACGTGTACAACAATAAAAATAAGAATGACCTGTGCCAACCTGTAAATACCTGTTATGTAAGTTCTGGATGTTCACATTTTAAATTACTATCTAAGCATACATCATGAGTGATGAGGCCAGAAGGGTGTAATATATAACTAATAGAGAACAGATTACCTACCTTTACAAGTCTGTTTATAAGAACACATCTGTTTTCTCTTGGCATTTGAAATGTATTTATAGCACACGAGCTCCTTTTTCATTGCAGGTTGAGTACAGGTATGTGAATTATTATGTGTTTCTCCTGTTGAAATCCAGAAAAATGAAATTGCTGCCTTAAGCCATGTTTTGAAGTACTATCCACTGTCACTTGTAGCAAGTAAAGCTTTAAAACTTACAATGTAGGACTTATCCAGAAGCTATAATATTCTCCTTCAAAACTCAGAGTCAACTGCTGGCGGGAGCAGACATTTTCCAGGTTGCCCCACAAGGTATTTACCTTTGAAGTTAATCACTGCTGAATCCATTGTTTGTCAGCCTTTCCCAAGTACTACAGTAGATCTCTAATAAGTATTTACAAGAAATGATAGTGTGCCTAAAATGTTATGACCATGCACTTGAAACAGCCCTGAGTGTAAAGATCTGACTGATGAATTTTGCTGCGTCCCTTTGCAATGAGATAAAAACATCTTAGCCTTTCAGGGATTTTAATCAAATAAATAAAACAAAGAGAGATTTCTTTAATTCTGTAATTGTCTCTGTGCCGATGTCATGCCTTCCCCAGTTCATTTGTTGTGATTTATATTTTCAGAAAGCGT
Organism: Cuculus canorus; assembly: GCF_017976375.1. Classification (NCBI taxonomy): domain Eukaryota; kingdom Metazoa; phylum Chordata; class Aves; order Cuculiformes; family Cuculidae; genus Cuculus; species Cuculus canorus. The sequence goes on from NC_071402.1 coordinate 119,589,467, forward strand.
ATGGTTGTGCTATATAAGAAATGACTGCTGAATTGAGTTTTCTGAGAGCAGTAACTCTAGATGAGCTCAGTCTTAATCCGATGATGATTTCTTCTTTATGTAAAACCACTGTGTACAGTGGCTGCATTACTAACAGTAATTAATTTTGGTCTCATCTTGCAAATTCTTCACTGTGTGGGAATGCAAGAAAAGATTTGTTCTTGCATATAATAAACCAAAATCATACACCATGAGCAAGTTTCCATTTAAAGATCATGCCATAGGTCAAATTCTACTTTAGTTGTATAAATTCAGATAAAGCATCCAGAAGTTCAGAATGAACATGAAGATTCTCTAAAACTTCAGCACGACTCCTGTAAGCATGGACATTGATGCGTCAAAATATGACTGAAAATCTAAGGTGGCTGGAAGCCCATTGTTTTTGTCTGCGAATCTCTCTGGTGAAGGAAGGACATCCACAGAGGACATGAGAAAAGCAGAGTACAAGGACTAAAGGATCAGTGGTGTCCCAAGTTCCTTCAGCTGGGAATCTAGCAAAGCTGGGCTCTGGGAAAGTATGCTATAACCGCAGTGTTAATACTAAATGCCAGCAGCAAATGGCCAGCAGACAGTGCTTACGTAGCAGACCAGGAGAAAAGCTAAACTCACATGTGGTCAGATCATAACTACAAACGTGTCAGCAGCACTGTGCCATTTGTACCAGACTCCTCATCACCTGAAATCAGAAGCCTTCTCCAAAGTAACTAAACTGGGATTGAGGCTTTCAGGATTAGGGCAATTGTAGGCAATGTATAAGCAGCAAAATATATCCCAAGAGCAGCACATCGTAGACTGATTCTCCTTATGAGCTTCAAGAAGGAGGAAATGAAAAAGAACCAACAGATCATCAGAAAGTCTGCTTCCTTCTGATTACAGGGAGTGCTCTCCACCCATCCTTCCCAGTGTTCGGTACTGGGCAGTCAGCCTTATTTTAAACACATCAAGCAATGACAGACTTAGCCTTTCCCTTGCAGAACTCCATTCCTAACCTTCCAGCCCTCTATAAAAGGAAATTTTTTAATATACATGCTGAACTAATGCACCATGCAATTTTGGGAGTGTGCCATTTTGTTTCTTAAATCGGTTCCTTTTAAATCCAAAATAAAAAAAAAAAAAAAAAAACAAAAAAAAAACAACAAACCTTTCCAATTTGAAGGCAAGATTTTACCTAAGGGAAAACTCATCTTATAGCCCAGCGTTGCAAAGATATCTGCTGCCTGTTCCAGGTACTGAGTTAGAATTGGAAGCACTGCATCTTTGAATTTTTGAAGGTAACAGTAACGAAGTGACCCAGTTTACACATTTAGTTTTAGCATTCTTATGTTGCTGAAAGTAAAGTAACGATGACTTTGGTAGCAGGAGGGTGAAGGCACAGCCCATTCTGTTAGGTAAGCCATGCCAGGAGCTTTTTGGCTTAGCGAATGAGAACTTATGTTCATCTTAATGGTGTTCCTCAGACTTGTGTAGGTGGTGAATCAGGGTTTCCTAAACGGAAGCAAGAGGAAATGGGGTGCAAAGGCAGCCCCTGGGAGGATACGAGGAGACCACTGTCCAGACATGATGAAAGGGAGGAAGAAACAGCATGCTTATAACCCTTGTGATGCAGGACAGTGCCTAATCCCGATCCAGCAGGGAAGAGCAGGGGTACCTGAAGGCCTGGCGTCAGAAGGATGTGCTATTGCAACAGGTGCTGAAAATGGGGACAAAGAAGCATAACACACCAGTTTTCAGGGATTTTAGGGGAGTCTGTGGTGGCTAAAGGGGGAACAAAGTCCAGTCAGATCTGCTTTGCATGAAGCGCTTGCTTGTTTCCCAGCAGTTCACTTCTGGTTTTCTACAGTTTACTCTGCACAATCTGCACAGTCACCACCAGTCACATTAGCCAGGGAACCACGTGTGTATACAGAAGCTGTGTACAGAAGCTCTTTCAGTACTGGCACACAGCAGTGCAAGCCAGGCAGTCTTGCCATTTTCCATACAGCTAATGTTACAGGCTTCAAAAGCACGTGAGTTATTTACTCGTTATTGGCTGCCCAGTTGCAGACATCATGCTTTCCAAATAACACAAAGACACAAATCTCTCCCCGCAGAACACAATCCAAAATTGGAAAGATCTTGTTGGAACAGTGGTAAGGGACACCAGACACAAGGAAAGGGCTCAGGTAATTAGCAGTGATCACCATCTTAAAATACTACTATTGTCATGACACAGCAAGTTTGCATTCTCCCACTGCCTTCATATCACATTACTATTCAGTTCAAAAATTCACTCTTTCCATATACTGAAATCCAAACTATAGTTTTCCAAACAGCTCAACCAATGTTTTTATTCCTTACTCAGCTAAAAACAAAAATCATGCAGCGATAACAACTTCTCCAGGAAAGCCCATGTATCCAGAACTCCTGTACAAGGCTGTCATCTTAACTGTTTATGTGGCAATGGACTATCTAAAGCACATAAGAGATTTCTTATTTAATTATATTTCTTTTTTTTTTTTTTTTAATTAGTCTCTCCTTTCTACCTATCAGGAGTTATTACACAGCCATGGCATGAGCAGGTGCCATCACCCCTGGGCCTATGAGTGAACTGTCCTTCCATGGCCAATGTGTTGGACAGTGCCCAGCATATTCGCAGGGAATGGCCTCTTGAAAAAAAGCTAATGGGTGTCACTGTTTGAAATATGACCATTTTCTCAGTAGTGGTAGAAAAAAACATGCTGCAAAATACCTCAGTAAACAGCCTGACCTATTCTCCTGGGCAAGATGCTGAGAAAGTGGGTTAAACACTGTCTTGTCAGATGTGTTAATAGATGAGCTGTATTCTCAGTGCTGATCCTATGTAGAATATGCAGAGCAGATGTCACTTTTACAGCCACTGATTGAACATGACTATGGCCGATAGTACTTTCCTGCCTCCTCTACCTATCCTCAAAGACTGTGTCCTGTTTTTTTATTGGAAATATTCATGCTTCCCCAAAGATTCACCGGGGACTGAATCTCTCTGCCAATGAGGCCTTGTATGTGGAATTATTACTCTGCATTAGCTTCTCACACATGCCTGATCTAGCCAATTAGAATCATCATGTTTATGAAGCATTTCTGCCAGCAAAGAAGGCAGTGCAAATCAAGCCTGACTTTGCATTTGGTTATGCCACCCCTCAGAGTCATCAAAGCAACACCAGAGAGGTCTACATTTAAACCGTCAGAATATCTGACCCTAGGTAGCTTTTACTTTTGCATTTGCTGTCAAAGCAACAAACAACCCTGGGTAAACTGTTGAACAAGTCGTGTTCAACAACGAGACAGTCAGAAGGAAGGAGACAGAGTGGAAAAATAGCATTGGTTGAAGTGAAACACATTGGGAAAATATCCCTTCACAAAGCCTGATAACATGAGATCAGGATCTTCTGCACAGTTGTGACTTCCACATATTTTTGCACACGGACCTGCCCAGACTCGAGCCCATGCATCTAGACACCACTCAGCTCTCAGCATATCAGTGGCAGCCAACAAAACCACAGAAGCTAGTCCTAACAGAAGCTAGGCTCAAGTGTAATGCTCTAGTTTAACTGCATCTCTAGAAGTGAAAGCTAAAATTTGCTTCTAACTGCAAACAGCTTTTCTCTAGCCTGCTAGAAACTGGCTGACAATTATTCCTGTGATATTTTTGTACTGCAAGTAGCCCCAGAAAAAATACATTTCAGCAAGATGTCTGTGACGAGCAAGAGCTCTGTAATGCCAATTGCAATTAAAACCTTGAAAAATAGCATGCAGGATCTCACAGTTTATGAATAACGATGAGTATGTTCATAGACCCTTGAGCTCAGCATAAACCTCAGGTAATTTTTCATTATCCTGCAGTCCTCTGCATCTTCAAATCAATCACAGTTCTGCCATGGACTTCTAAAAAGGCAGGGTAAGATATCTCAGGACATGCAAAAACCCACCTGCTTTGAATACACAACAAGGAAAGCACAGCACAGCTCATACTGTGGCAGTAACACCTGCATAAAGCAACACAAACCTATATCAGCCCAGCTAAAATACACCCACTCTTGCATGATTTATAACAAAGTATTCTCAATGGTACAGTTGGAAGAAAATAATTCTGGAAGTTAAGGCACAGATTCGAAGAAGATGTTTTTCTGTTAAAAAAAAAAATAAAAGATTATAATTCCTCACTTCTTATTAAAAAAAAGACAGCTGGTAAGGTCATCCAAAGATTTCCTTATGCACAAGCAAAAACAGCCATGGCCTTGCACATCCTCAGGCCCTATGAAGCAGACAGAAACAAGTGGTATTAGGACCTGGCCAGACCCTTTTTACCAACTGGTAGCTGAGACCTGTCTCACTGAACAAGTCAAGATCCTTGTCGCTTCTATATGAAACTAATAGGAGTTTCATATATGCATATAGAGGGACTAACTCAATATACGTTTTCTTCCCAGTATGTTTTGAATAAAGTGCTATTCAGTAAATACCTTTACTCAGAGGGATGGCTTCAGGCCCTGATAAAGCTATGATTAAACATGAAGATCTCACTAGCTTCATGGTGAGACCAGGGTGGTGCAGGGCACATCACATGATTAAGCATCTTCTGCTCATCTTCTGGGGGATTCCCACAAGAACACCCACAGCATACTGGAAGAGATGCCACAGGGCTGCCGCAAGCATGGAATGCAATATCCTGGCAGCAATGGATGAAATCCTGTCTCCCCTTTCTGATGTTGCATTCCTTATTTTCCCTGTAGCCAAAGTTTTGGTGGATGACTTCACTAGATCACAGGAAAAATCAAATGCCACCTATCTCTGTAACAGCCTCCAACGTCAGTTAATCATACACAGTTAATAGCAATAGAATGATGTAACCCCCTCATCTGCTGTTTGGCCTTCAGCTTGTAACAACTGCTGGCACCCTACTAGGCTGTGTGTGCATGCAGTCCCTGATCAAGCCTCCAGCCCTAGCCTGGCGGTGACCGCAGCACTGGCCTCCCTCTGTGATGGCCCCTTAGCTGCCACCTCCACACAACTGCTTCTGCTTGAATGCCTCAGGCAATGGTTCCATCCCCTACTTCTTCTCAGAGGATTAGTAAATTAAGCTGGATACTAATCTTGAAGATGACATAGTGCCCCATAAGGAGCCAAGAGTGCATGACAGTCCGCTGTGCTGTCTCAGCTGTGTACCCAGTGAAGCTGGGTCTGAAACAACACAGAAGCCATTGAGTTCAATGAATGATTAATGACTACTCAAGAAAACCCACCTGAACCATAAAAAATATTTCGGCTCTGTATTTCTGGAAAAGGAAGTTTTAACGTTCACATCGGTATCTTTCATTGCAAAACCTCAGTTCACCACTTCAAAATTGTAGGCTGAGCTGCTCTGTGTAGGTCTACAAAATAGGGATATTTCAGGGTTCGGTTTGCTTGTATGCTATGAGATGGTCATTTTAGCAAACGTAGTAATGTAAAATGCAGTAATGTAAAATGTAGTAATGTAAAAGCAGGTAATATTGCTGATCTTTCTTTTCACCCACAACATGTTTGGCTCCAGCAGCAGCAATATGTACTTTAGGCTGCCAGCCAGCTTTAATAAGCTGGATCCGTATCTCAGGAAAAACAAGGTGGCCTCTGAAAGTATACTCTTTCTGAGGCTGCCTCTGGACCCAGTAGCAATTACAGCCAGTAGAAATGAACTATGGAATGTATTTGTGGTACTAAAAGGCTGTTAGATTAATGGCTTTAGAGGCACAGTTTAACAGAGAGGAAAATTTAACAGTAATTTTCTGAATTTATTAATGGAGAGAAAGTCTGGGACCAGTTGTCTAAAGAGTTAACATCCCTTAGGGCCTGAGATGCTTATCGTGCTACTTGCAGAGACCCATTAGAGAGTGCAGGATGAACAGAGGTATAACCTCTGCTCTGCATTTCTGGATAGAAGAATAAGGAAAGATCGTGGAGCAGTGAAAGGTGGTATTTTTTTCTGCAACTGAATTGCCAAGGTTTTCAGGTATTGATAAATCGTAATGGTGATGAGGGTGTCTATCCCCTAATTCATTACTAAAACAGACTCTCAAATACATGAAACGCTCTTAGGGCTCTCCCTAATCCCCCTAGGCTGTTATTGGTGTTTGTCTGCGTGTGCTTACCTTGTTAAAATCACCCCAGCACTGTGTCATTGAGCTATGGAAAATGTAAGTCTATGGGAAGCATTCAGCTCTGACTCGTTATCTGTATCTAACTGCAAGATCGTGAGCTTGGAAACAGAGTGCAAGTCTCACATCAGCACAAGTATCCTACAACTTCTTTCCTCAGTAATTTTGTTATGTGGGATATAGCTTTGTTGAGTTTTCATCCCAGACATGGTTACTGTAATGCTCTTAATTATCTCAGTTACTCTCCTACATGTTCCTGCACAGAATTCATGACTGAGCAAGAACGTGGATGAGAGAGGCAAGCTCTTCGGCAATGTCCTTGTTAGAATGCTGGCAAATTGTCTTCGTCAAGATGAGTAACAGCAGCTGAAAACAATCACCGAGTCTCCACCATGATGCCTGAGGACAGCAGTAGTGTTGCTAGGGACTCTGCTTGCAAAGTGCCATAAAATAGGTCAAGAAAATTACCGTTATAATGAGACTCTCCTTGCTGTTCTCCAGCTTGCCCCGTACTTGGGCACTGTGCCACTGTAGGGCCTTCCTTATTTCTTGATTCTGCCTTCCTGCACAGCGGCCCACTTGGACAGAAATGGCAAGAAACTCCATTTCAGCCCAGTGGGAAAGACTTACAGCTTCAAAAAAATGGGAAGCTACTGAGTGGAAGCCTCCAGGCTGAGGAGATCCCAGACTTCCCAGCAGAGCCCTGCGGGCTATTGCTGTCTCCTCCCCTTCTGTCAGACAGATACAGTCTGGTATGGTCTCTGTGCTGAAAGGATGGATTTAAGGATGGATTTATTTACTGTGAAGCCATGATTTAAATGCCAGTTAAGACATATGCTTGTCTTGCTGGTTTTCTTTTGCTAACCAAACATCATCTTTACTCTCTAGGAGCACCAGACATTTTCTGTTGAGTTGCCTCGTTTTGTTACACCCTCTACAAGAAAACAGGCATATATTTCTGTGACAATGTACTTATTTAATGAGCTAACACTAAGCATTTAGCCTAGGAGGCACCAGATACCATTAACTTGACTTATTAAAACCCTACAGGTACAAAACCGGTTTATGACTTAGGACAATCTACTTAGGCCTGCCTTATGAATCAGGCAATGTTCAGGACCAAGACAACATGTGCAAATAGTATCAACCAAGAGCCTCTGAAAGGTCCTCTTACCCAGGAATATGGCAATTCTTCCTCTGCTCGCTCCTGGTAGTAGACTTGTTAGCTGGCCTGTAGTATCACCGTGATGTTATCTCAGCAGTCCAAATGGTAACAGATGTTTTGGAGAGCAATGACAAGGTTTGACTCATTTTCACTCTTCCCATTTTGAGATTAAAGATCTGTTCTCTCCTGTGCTACTACTCAGGAAGACTGAGTTGTTCAGTGGATTGTACAACTTGGCCCTTAACTCCATGTTCCCAGCCAGCCATGCCTGAGCATTGCTAAGAGGATGACCCAATCTATGACATTAAGAAAGAAATTGCTCCTATCTACATTCTGTCACCAAAATGAAAATATTAATAGCTACTTACTTAATAACTATGAATTAGATAATGTGTGTACAGTACTTACCAACTAAGAACAGCTAGGAAGCATTAAGGATTTTAAAAAAAACTAAATTAGAAAATTGCATGAAAATTAACTCCTATGAAAATACTAAGCTTTTGTGCTTGTACAATAACTTTTTATTCTTCAGCAGTGTTGCTGTTGTTGAGCTTTTCCATTTCCTTCGTAAATGCCAACTGTCTAATGAGAAGGCTATTTACTATGAGTGCTGGTGAGAGATAATCTCTATCTTTATTTCAGAAAGGTCTTGTGGGGAGGGAGAGGCAGTCGTATGCCCTCTGATAATAGCAAAGCGCAAAGTGAGGATTATAATCAGACACATATTTTTGTCATCCTTTTGCCTGAGGGCATAGACAATATTTTGGATCTAGCTCTCTTGTTTTCACGTCAAAGAGAAACAGATTATGCTAGTTAAGTACTTTCTTTGGTGTCATCATCTTTATTTACAACGACTGCACAGGGAGTTCATGCTTTCCATGAAAGTAGCAGAAGCAAAACAGAATCAATCACCATGTTAAGAGATCCATAAGATTGCCTTCCCAAAGGGGTTTTTGCTAAATATCACTGCTTCCATTTCCTCTAACAGAGATTCTCTTGTTTTCCTTATCTGTTCTATTTTTCTCATCATAATACCGTTCTGGAGAGCAATTCCCTAAACTTTGTCTTCGCCATCTGCCTTGGAGAACCCACTGCAGACCCACAGCTCATTGCTGACAGGATGCCTGGAGGGCAGTGACTTCCAGGGACATCTTATCATGACATAAAAGTCTACTTAACTGCTCCATCTAATTAGCTCAATACCCCAGGATATGGTATATCTGTTCCCTATAAGCACCTGCGTAAGTGTAACCGAAGATCTGTTTCACTGCAACCATAACAAGCTTTCAACACAAAAGGAGACCTCTAGGAGAGAAGAAAAAGCCTGCAAGTTTCAAAGTACCTAGTTTACAGTTCTAAGACTTAGTCATCTTGTTTTATTTTATCTCACAGCAGTTGTCATTGTCCTTTGATTCTGACAGGCTGTTGTGCTATTTTCCTATGATTTCTATTTGGATTTCTATAAAAGGTTTCATTGGGCCAGATTTCTTATGTGTGTTGAAGTGTTCCCTGGTCCTGCTGTTATTTAAGTATTTCTTCCCCAGGTTTTCAAGTACCTGACAAGGGGATTCAAGGTACCATTAACAGTCCTTCAAGATAGTTCTTTGACAGAAATGCCAGTTCCAATCAGATCAAATAAGGTAACAGTGAAATCAACCTTGTACATGTTCCCAATTTTAACCCTGTCCAGTACTGCTGTACTCTTGAACTATGCCCCATGCTCATCTCCTGAGGATGAGGACAATTTCTTTAAGACCTGCAGGAAAATAGCACCAGATGCCCATGCTTTCATGCTTCAAAATGTTCCACCACAGGTACTGCAGCTGTTGCAATGGCAAGGACAGCAGGAGAATAGAGAGGGTGCAGTAGTAATATGCAATTTCTTTTGGCACCCTATGCTTTCTTGTTATTATTTGCAAAGCTGTGGCATTTAACACAACCTATCCATTTTGTACAATGCTGTCAAGAAATCTCCATATTCAACAGTCATTATTGGGCATCAGGTCTGATCAAGCTGCAGGCATAAGATTTTGGGGACAGAAGAGTTGTCCCATATTAATAAAGAATTTCAGTAATTAAATTCAATTACCAAAAGTGCAGTTACTACTAGTGGTAGGAAGCAGCACCGCCCCCTGTTCTGCAGCCATTCTGCTCCATCACAGCTGTCAGTGCAAAATAATCTTCAGAAATACTGGTGAAAGCAGAGGATTAAGGTGACTCAGTATAGTGCTTATAGCCACAGTCTCTCCATAGGAGACAAACCAGACCAGGAGACTTGTCAGAGACAGGAGATGGGGCAGCCTTTTTTCCACTGTAAATTCAGAGAAACTGCTGGATGCGGGTGCAAATTAGAACATCTTCAGGCTGGGAATCAAACCAGAATTGAACAGCCTCTACATGTAAGCATATTCTTAACATTAGCAAGGGCATGAATAAGACCACCATCCATAAAGAGAAGAGCTTCTTGGTGGGGTCAAAGTCCTGCCTGCCACATCTGGTGTTTCGTCAGAGAAACAAGTCTAATCCACTAACTCTGAACTCATCATGTGCAAGGGTTGCCATGGGGACATGATGAGATTGTGCCATTTTAACATTTCTCTTCCATATTCCTCAATAAAGTGACTATGTAGACTTCTAGGCAATAAATATGCATATAAAAATGTGAATATACAAACCAACCCATCAAGCAACTTCAAAGCTGAGATATAACCCCCCCCCCATCCTGGCAGGCTCGAATATTAGCTGCTATTTGCACAGTAGCTGTGGGTGCATTCACTGTCTCCAGACTTCTCTCTGCCATGAATGCAAAAAGGAAAAATGTTCAGGTGAATGGCTTTTAAGCACGGCTGTCTTTCACGGTAGGCCAAGACAGGGAATGAGGGAGCTGTGAGATGTTTAAAGAAGCTTCTGAACATCATCTGTAAAGGTCTACCTGTGCTTTACTTAAGACACCTTTTCAGCAGACTCTAATTCTTTAGTCTGTGGTAAGATGACAGAATTGACATAAAGAGCAGTATTCTAAACATCCTCCTGAACAGGTGGGAGGAAGGGGAGACAAGCCTGAGAGCTTACCCAGAAGTGCTTGTGGTTTCTCAGTATTCAGCTTTTTTTACTTGCCAGGCTTTATCTGGGAGAGGACTTACTGAAAAAAAGGGAGATCAAGGTATATAGGAAGAGAGAGAGAAGACAGAGAAAGACAGCAAAGAGGCAAAGAAAAGGAACAAGAGTGATGCTGTTAACATTAGCTGAAAGCAGCATATGATCCACGTCCTGTGATTGGAATAGGGCTGAATGACAGTGCAGCAACTGGCTTTCCCCTGGGGCCCATGTCAGTCATAAAGTAGACTCTGCCAGGACTTCAGATGTAAAGAATGGAGAAATATTCTGCAGAAAATTAATGATACCACTGGAGTCAGTGAAATTTCTCCAGGAATAATGCAAGACAAAATAGTGCCTGATGAAGCTGTCCTAGCCAAGTGGAAAAAAAGTCTGTGTTGATCCTCAAGCCCAGAAACTGAGGCTTTGTTAACATGGCAGGCTGCACTGTTGCACAGAGCTAGCATATCATACTCAAATATTTGTGGCAGTCTCCAATGTCCTGCAGGCGCTATTCAGCACAAATTCTGGGACTTTCCATGTTGTCTTATCCTTGAAGAATTGGTGGCAACATCTTGAGAACATCTCTGAGGGTAAGTATTATGCATGTCCTCCTTCCCGTTGCTACCCAGTGTCCTCTGACCTATCAGAGTATATACCTGTAAAGTAATCTTGTAGATCCACTTCAATTTTTAATGCACAGATATTTTTAAACAGCTATTTAAGTTGCTAGAGTGAGCCAGAGCCAGGTGAGTAAATATTTGGCAGGTTTTTGATGGTTGAATGGGATCAAAATACAAAATGTTCCTGATAAACTGGAGAAGCTTCCTGGAAAATATCAAGATGGTTCTCAGCAGGGATGAGTGCAGTGTACTGCACTCAGACAGGCACAATCAGCTAGTCAAATGACTATACACTGAACAGGACAGTAAGTTCTAGAACAGCATCAAATAATTACAATGGGTGATAATGTTTGCACGAGTCAATGTTATTGAGAAGGGAAATATCACACTGGATTGCAAAAATAGGAGGAAAACCTGAAAGACCTTCTACTGGTAAGATCTCAGGTGGAGAAGTATGTCCAGTTTTAAGCAAAACACTTCAAGAATGGTCTGGAGCAGCTGGAGAGTATGAAAAAGAACAACAGAATATCAGAAGTCTAAGAAACATCACCAGTGAATAGAGATTAAACTGATATGTGCTTATCCCAGAGGAAGCCTTAAAATATATACAAAGCAATTGCAAAGGAGGAAGGAACAACTAGTCATTGCCTGTTTAGATAAGACATAGTGGGCCTAAATTGCAACAAAGAAAATTTGGAGGCAAAATTAGGAAGTATTTTATGTCACTAAGGGTAATGGGGCACAGGAATAGATATGATGGATCTCCGTCACTGGACCCTTTGACTAGAAATTATAGAGTCTTTTAGAGGGTGAGATAGGAAGGGAATACATATAAATAGGTCTGATATGCTTTTTAAGCCTGGATTATACTCATCAGTATATTTTACTGGGCAATAATTCTCTCTAAAAGGTTCTTCATTTTGTTTTCATGTAGAGCCATAACATAGAAAAATGAAGAAACCAGAGACTCAAGAGAGTTTCAGCTCAAGTGTAGGTCTGTGCCTGTAGGTGTTATATGAAGACAAAAGAGGAGCAATTATCACTAGCTGAGCCTTGCCACTCTCTAGGGGAACTGTGCAACAATGCAATTACAGCAAGGAGTGAAATACCAGCATGACCTGAACAGGCTCATTATCAATAAAACCTCAAAATGGCAACATCAATTAATAAAATGCACCATGGAGTATGAAATTCTAGCGTGAATTTATGCTACCTACAGGGAGGGATGGAAAGTAACTAATGTTCTTTGATTCACTTTATGCAAGGACTTGACATAATCTTTTGACACGTGATAAAGCAAGGGCTCTGCCATTTGACAAAAATTTTACTGCCTCGTGTGTGTGGTATGTTTCTTAAGATATTGAATTGGTTCTGGTAATAAAGTAATTGAACAGATTAAGTTATATTAAAAGAACTCACTTATCAATCAGAATTAAACCGCTACATTCAACATTTGTAGCTAAGGTGTACCAAGGAGGTAGTGTGATATGACAATGAGAAAACACCCTGGCTGGAGCTAAAAATACCATAACACGCTCTTGAAAACTAGCTCTGAGATGAACAAACTACGCTTTTAAGGAAGTGAGATACTAAACATAATATAGAGTATTTAGTACTAAAGAAAATACAGATATTACTAATAATACATATTTTTCTCCATGAGCTCCAGTACTACATAGGTAGAAAGGATAAAAGTCAGTACAGAAAAAGATTCCTACTATCTCCAGTGCCTAACAGCATCAAAGGCCAGATCTGTGAAGCCACACTAGTTCATGCTAGATGCAGCAGCTGGGTTCAAGACTTCAGCATGCCAAACCGAGTTTCTGGTTTAGAGATTGTGGATCAAGGAACAACAGTGCAAGCAGTGTCTGAAATGCCTCACTGAGCTTTCCAGGGTTTGCAAGTCAGCTTGATCTAGTAGGGAAAATTCTTCATGGCTTTATTCACAAAAGTGAAAGTACCAGTGCACGGTCCACTGTCCTCCCAGCTACCTTAGCAAGGGATATTAGTTGTATTTATGTGCCCTTTTAGCATTTCCCAAAAGTGTATCGTATTAGACCACATAGGCATCAAACAACATACTTGTTCAACAGAAATTTACTCAAGACCAAAGCACTACGTTAACAGAAAGAGGGCTAAGCTGCTGAGCACAACGCTATATGAGTTGCAGCATCACTCATGACTCCTGAACACAGGCTTATGCAGGGTGCCCACCCTGGTTAAGCATCGTTTTAAGCAACCCCTGCAGATATTCCTATTTCCTCAGCAACTTGCTTTGTGCAGCAGTTTTAGCAATGAAAGTCCAGGCAGCTGCGGCACTGACAGCTCTCATGACACATCACACACTCATAGTTATAAAGCTGCTGTAAATAGATCCTTGTTTCCTATTTTTAACAAAAACTGCAATTTACCTCTCAGAGGATGAGATTTGTGAAAAAGGAGAAAACAATTCCACGTCGGTCACAGAAAGCAAAATTTCAATTTGCAGTTCAAAGCTCCCTATTAGTGAACGGTACTCAGAGGAGGAAAAGCATGCAGCAGGCTGAAAGAAGTCCAGAATTTAAATAAAATGTTTCCAGGTAAGCTAGCCAAATTTATCATAATTACTCTTAGATGAGCAAATTAAAGCCTATAATCTGGGGACAGTGTCCTACAACTATTATGTGTATAATCAGATAAATACTGTAGGCCTGGATTAAGATTAATTTTCAGTAAATGCCATATATAAATAAATAAATTAATGAGGCAAAACATTGTGGCTTCTCTTTTTAAAGATGCTATCTTTCCCCACCCAGAGCAATGATTTTGTTAAAATTCAGATATGCAGAGCTTCCATTATCAACAGCAGCAATGCTGCCTTTGATAAACCCTCTTAGAAAATACTTGTGTGTCCTATATGTGTAAAATAAATTTTCAAATGCAATTTCTGCCACTGGGAACAAGCCGCCTAAAACCTTTGAGGATTTGAGGTTTAAGGGCAGATTTTTGAAGCCTCAGAGTTTAAGTCCCATTTTTTAAAGGTGAAACTCCAGCACCGATAATTGAAACCATTTTCAAAGTTCTGTATTCCACTTCCAAACTCACTCCTGCCTCCTCAAAGAGTTGCACAGCTCTGATGTTCAGGTTATGTTAGACATGTTATTTCCAGGAAATCATTAGTTGCAGTTGCCAACTGCCCAAGGACAGGAGCCAGTAGGGCTCACACTGTGGGCAGTTGGCAACTGCCTCTGGCTCCAGTCACCAGAGTAGAGGATGCAGGCTTGGCTCTGCAGCATCCCAGAGCCCTGGCAAGCTGTGCTGCAGCTCTGCCAGTTGTAATTCAGCCCTATCAATGCACTATCAATATGTCTTTTCAGCTCCACAGCCACAATGCTAACACATACAAATCCTCTGCCTTGCCACCAAGCAGGTTACGAGGGCTCTACAGAAGGGAAATTGTGTGAGAAGACACAGCCGCAGCACATGGAAAAGAAGCCTGTGTGTTCCCATGGACAGTTTTTGTTCCTTCTTCCTGTACAGACCATGGCACACGCCTATCCGTGGGGAACCCACAGCGCTGAGCACGATGAAGTAATGAAACACACGTGCTAGATGGCAGCACAGAGAGCCCTTCCCTATAGTGTGTCCTTCTGACACAGGGAAAAACAGTAGCGCAGCAGAGGGAGTAAACCTGGAATGCTTTACTTTGTGTTTATCAAAAACCCAATCAACAGAACTCTACACTCACTGCTGAAAATTAAATGATATTTTAAAGAGTAATAGAAATTTACACTACCCCCTTCTCCATGGCACATTTGTTTTATTCAGATTGTCCAGTTTTGCAAGAAGGATTTATTGGATTTTCTAGTTTCACAGGCTTTGCCCCATTTAATTTTGTTACAAATTTTGAGAGAGCTGGTACCTGAAGTCCTGAGGCCAGGGAATGGGAGTTTTCATTTGTTCATCCAGCTTCGATGAACACTGAGTAGTTCCATTTTCATACTGTAGTGATAACACTTCAGCCAGCATTGTAACCAGGAGAGCTGATTGACAGGCATTTAAAATGAAGGATTATCTTGTGGTAGAGGCAGAGGAACAGAGCTCTGGAGACCTGATTTCTGTTCTTTGATCAGTCACACAAACCCTGCATGACACTGAGGTTGCCAATTAATAGCTCTGTGTCTCAGTTCTTCAGCAAAAATGGAGGGGAGGTGTGGGGTTTTTTCTTTCCCTTTACTCTCTTTCCTCCTCACAGATGGCCAGCTCTGCAAATTGTTTCATATTGATTGGTACAGTAAGGACCTGATTTCTGTTGTGCCCCTCAGTGTTTATGAAGTACAAAATAAAAAAAAAAAAAACAAACATTTTCAGGATCAGTTTTTACCTGAGTACCGAACAGTGATCAAGTTCTCTTCTATTTAAACTTGACTTAGGGATTTCATTAGCACTTTTCATTGTTATAATTTGCTAATACTTACCCGGTGGTGTTTGTAAGCCTCAAAAAACACTTGAGGAAATTATTTTACACACATAATTGTGAAAATGAACTGCACATGTGTGTGCATGAGACTGTTTTTATGGATCAATAGTAATAATAGCAGTTTTGCTGCAGCTACGATGATTAAAAGATGTTAGTGAAGCAGGTTTTCTGGAGAAGTAATATCTATAACTGGCACAGCTATATGAACTAGAAAGCACAAGTAAGGTGCCAAATACAGAAACGTTAATTCAAGTGTGTGCAGGTACATGCAGTTCTCAGGTGCGGAATTCTGAAGTACCTATGGAAAATTCAGTGGTCAACCCTTCTGCTCCCCTGCCTTCTTCTCCCTCTACAAAAACTGTCAGTATCTGTGCTGAAATACCAGTGAACAGGCAGATACCCCCTTCATACATTGCATCTGTGCACAAAACATTAATACATGAATAGTTATTACAGTGGTCCGAGGAAGAGTTTGTTCTGATTCTCCCATCCCCGCACCACAGCTGACAGCTCAGCACTTGAACTGCAGTGATGGTCTGTGACTGTGCCACACTTTCCTTTCAACTTTGCTTATACAAGATACTGATTATTTGGACAGCTCGACGTCAGAGAGGAATAATTTATTGCTGTGCTCCTCACTGTACTGTATCAATCCTCCTTTAGCTGCAGCTTGTGCTACTGAAAAAAAAATCTATTCTTATTTTAATTTTCTGCATGGTTACAGGAGGGAATCATTGTTGAGGTTATGATTTAATAAACACTGACTTGGACCCGGGCCAGGTTAATAGATGGGTACCAGGTGTAACTGCAGAGGAGGCTTAAGAACTTCTATTTTTCAGTCTTGGGAACAAAGCGTAGTACAGTAGGACATCAAGCAACATGTTCACTTGTTCCTTGTTTCCCTATGATGAAACAATCCAACTACAAATCTGTATCTGGAGTGACACTCTTGCTCAGGTTATCCTACCTGTCAATGCGCTTCTGTTATGAAGAGACATTACAGCCCATTTGTTCTTCCTTCCAACAGTATTTCAGAGCAGCAAGCCATCTACGATGTTTTACTGATGGAAACGAAACAAAGCCATTACTAAGTTGTGCAAACCTCTGGCCACTATTCATAGTTAGATTTCATCCTGATTTCACAATGACCTGTTGTCATTAATTCTGCTTCCTGTAGTTTTTCATTAAAGGAAGATAATGAAGATACAAGCTCCTTGGTGTAAATCACTCAAGACTCTGACTAGCAATGCGATAGCAAAAGGTAGATTCTTCCTCTCCTATTTTTTTCTTGTTCAGATTTTGATGTACACTTAAAAATCCACATTTTTGAAAGTGGAAGACTTAGCGGCCTGCAAAAATAAAGAAGTCTTCATAAGGCACCATACTGTGTTTCATGAGAACCCCCTCCTGTATCACCACTGGCAAAATTCATAAATAATAGTCTGTAAAAAGGTTTTTGAATGAAGCCAGCATTTGCAAAAAGAATGGCAGTGCTTGTCTGGAAAGCCCATGCTGTCAGACAGGACTGAACTGCCCCAGCAATGCTGGGCATTCAGGAAATCTTTAGCCTCCAGAAAGCTCCATGATGATCTTCACCACTAGCCTTTTATAACATTATTGTTGAAACAGAAGGTATAGGTTGCATTGCTTATTAAGGATTCATCTGTGTGCACCCTTTAATGAGCTGCAGTCCAGCCTGCTGTTCAAGCAAATGCATTTCACAGGAGTGCCTCATAAGCAATCTGTACACACATTAAACGGGGAAATTGCAGTGGTTTCAAAACTGAAGCAGTTTCATGCTGCATTATCACTGTCAAATATGCTTTAAAGATCAGATCTTTCCCTGGCAATGCCAGAAAAAGGGAGTTTTCTCACTTACATTCTTCCCTTGAAAACAGTGAGTTATTGGAGTCTCTCCTTCTCTTTTGAGCAGGATTAGCTTTTGTCTGTTTTCTAGACTAGAGAGTACGTTTTCTGTGATTTTCCAAGAGCTATGTTGCTCCTCAGTAAATTAGCAAGGGATTTGGGTTTTTTGGGCAACTCAACTAGAACAATTCTTCTGGTGCAAAACCGAAATGTTTCAGCCAACTAGTTTGTTCACTCTACCTAACTCCTTCTAAAGAGAGAAACCTAAACTGAATAAAATAACCTCCCCAAAAAAAGAGAAAATGGCAAAACTGATTAATGTAGTTTCCAGTTATCTAAAAAAAATTCTATTATTTCAGAATTCTGGTTGCTTGTAGAAATTGAACAAGTACCTTGGATACCATAAGTGAAGTGGGATAACCTGAACACGCTGCAAGAAATAAATGAGTAAATCTTGAACAGAAACCTTAAGCTCTCCTCCTCCAACATGCTAAAGTTCCCATTCCAAATGTATTTCTTAACATCTCATATCTGTAAGGCAATTTTACTGAATAACTGCAATCATAGAATTCTTAAATATTTACAGGAAAACAACAGACCTAGACATCAACAACACTTCCATTTTTGCCAGTAACCTGGATATTGCCTTGAAATTTAGCAAAACCACAAAAGGATCTGCAAATTAGGCATGATGATAAAGTTTTGTCCTTCAAGAACTATGTTAAATGACGAAGGTGAGTTAGTATTAAAACCATAAAACCATTCAAGGAGTGCAGAAGCATTTTCAGTGTTCTAACAATGCCCACTTCAGCAAGCATCAACGCTGACAAGCTTGGGATAAATTTCAACAGTTGTTGCCAGCGTTTAAGGCACTGATGATAGCTCCGGACCTTGCTTCCACTATCCCTATGGCCCGTTATCAATTTTGTGGGGGTTTTATTTCTGTATGGAAGGTCTTAAGTTATAATACAACATTGCAGAGTGTTTTGTGGCTTCTGTTGCCTAGAGGATCACCACAGGTTTGTTACATGGTTGTCAGTGAAGTAAGAAACTGGACCTTCTGATACAGCACATATTTACAGCCCTGTTCCTAGACACGCAGGGCAATGTCAGTATTTTTTTAAATCCTCTTCACAGATGTCATGAACAGAAAGTAATAAGCAATACAGATGTCTGTGATTTCTTAAATATTGTGGAAACATAATACTAGACCTTCCTTCCTGATCTCTACACCCTCCTTAGGCAACGCTTTTGCTGAAATTAGTGGCAGTTTTGACTGAATAAGGGCAGCAGAATGTGATCCCATGATAATAATACAAAAATCTGAATTCCAAAAAAGGTGTATGCCAAGAAAACTCACAGAAATCCCTTGTACAATGAGTTTATAGTCTTTTTTTTTTTTGTAAATGAAGAAAAACATGGCAGAGAAACAAACTGTCAGATACTTTCACAGTCAGTGTTTCCAGTACAACACATTCGTTTTATACAAGGGAGTACAAAGCTATGAATCATCTTGTATGTGAAGTGCAAAATCAAGAAGAAGTCATGAATATAGACAGTTACATGTTGTAATCTCAACCTTCTACCATTTCTATTCAGATTCACTACTGGGACTAACTCCAGTTTAATTTCAGCTACAAGGGATTTTTAGTAAGATAACACAACTCTATCATGGGTATGTTAGCTACAATTTCTTTATTTCTATCTGACTTACAGTATTACAACAAGTATGAAGGCATTGCTGTAACTGATCAAAGCCTAGGGCTCCACCTGCTCCATTACCTTTAAGTAGTTTTTGCTGGGACAAGGAAAGGCACAAGAAATCCTAATACCTGAACAACTAGAGAAAGATTCTCTCAGTTTCGATTGGGATAAGACAATATTATGTAGGCTACATGGGTTATCAGGCCACAATCGTGACAGGTTGACATGAGGAACTAAAAAGTCACAAAGGTGTCAATCCACAGCATAAATGGGAATGTCGTCGAGGATCATCAAAAAAGGCATCAGAACAACATGGTGGGCTCCAGGAAATGAGTGGGCAGAGCAAAAGCAGGATGCATGCACTGCCACTTAATTGATGCTTAACAGTGAGGTCCAGGTCAGGGCAGAGTAAGCTCCAAGGCAGCTGCTGCTTATGGAGCAGTTCCATTCCTGCAAGTTCATACTTTCCCACTCTCTAAAAAGTCTCATCTGCGACCAAAAGCCTCATGAAACTTTCAATTTTTTTTTCTGCCACCACTCTTTTCTTTTTTTTCTTTTTTCTTTAAAAAAAAAATAACTATCATTTTCCACAGCATTTCCTATAGCAAAATAGCATGCTGAGAGAGTTATTTTTCTTAAATGGAAATTATCTTGCTGATATCTTGACATTTAAAGTGAGCCATCCAACCACAAGGCATGCCTGCATGAGGGCCCTACGGCTGGAGTCAGAGGAGAGGACCAGAGAGTCCCTTTCTGCAGTGGTACCAAAGCCAAGCTGCTGGTCCCTAGTCATCTCCTCAGAAACATGCCTAAAGCCACTGCTTAGGAGCTCAGAGACATAAGGATACAAACTGTTTGAGATTTCCCAAATGGATAATACGTATCAAGATCCCACAGCTCTGACAGAGATGTCTGTTTTTAAAATCAAGATTGTAATCCAAATGCACGATTGTAATCCAAAGGATGAAATCTTGCTTTTCTATTGATCACATTAAAATCTCAGTTCAGCATTAGATGAGGACACCACCGTGTGCTCCTGAGGCTGCTGAAATCTTTGCAGTGGATGAGCTACACAGAGGTATGGGAAGTGCCAAACCAAGATCCAAGTATATTTAATTACTAAGGGAAGACAAAAAATATAATAAAATTTTCTTCTCTCTACATGGGTGTACACACATATGTGTTTCACTTCAGGTGAGTAAGTATCACGCTCTGACTTTGGAGCATTATTTGCCATATGATGTGTGAGAACATTTTGTTTTTCTCTTTTAGAATTTATTCCTATTTGGAAAAAAATGGAGGTTAGCTGTGAGCACTGCAGCGCTACTGACAAATCTGCTAAGCCAAGTGCTTTGTTCCTCATGAGCAAGTAAGATGAAGTAAGCTGTGCGGGGTGCTGCAGGCTGAGGCCCTGAGTAGATGGCTGTCAAGAAAACTATTCATTTGAGCTTTTGGAGGCATTTCTAACAAGGGCTGCCCCTGTGATTCATTGCTTTGCTTCTAATCTCTCTCACCTGCAAGTCACCAATCCATCTGGCTGGCGGCAAACTGAAGTGTAAATCTCATAAGTAGTTCAGCTTTTGCATTCCCTGGTTTGCCCTGAAGTTGAATATGCTTTTAAAAATATTTTCTTAAGCATTTTGGACAGCACTAAATATGACGTACTAAATAATCAGTGGAAAACTTATGCACACCCCAAAACAAAAAAAAAAACAATAAACAACATAAAACCCAATAAACAAAACTAAACTAAACTAAAATCCAATAAACAACACCCCACCCAACAAAAATAACAACTAAAACCACCAATATTTTTCTTCTTTCCCTTTTCATTTAATTTAAACAACAGTTTTTGTTACGCTTTTAAGTCTAGCTTGTGAGAAAACCTTTTTTTTGCCATAGGCACACTGAGCATCAGCTAAAAGTGAAGCTAATGAGCTAGTGGGCTGGGAAGAGTAACTAGGGAGATGTCCATCTCTAGGAAGGTAGTGTCAAGAACTGACCCTTGTGGTTGTGAGTAGAGCTGACCAGAAAGCACCTCATCAAGTGTACCTTTGTATATTTATTTGTAAGCTTTTCCCCCAAACCAGAAAGTATGTAGAGAACCACTCAGTAGTGATGGATTTTGACACCAGATTTTGTTCTGCCTATTACCTCACTCAGGCAGTGCTCAAGGCTCAGTGCAGAAACCAAGAGGACTGTCGGTTTCATGGGTTTGTCCACATTCCGTGGCACCTCCACATTGCATGGGAAGCCTTAAAAACCTGACTGGAAGTAATCTATTTGCTTTAGGAAAGTTTCACAGGTACTTCTGCTAAGGGTGAGGACCACAGGCTTCCTGCTGATATCCATCTCCCTCCACCCACAAAATGCCAGGGGAAAACAGGTCCTTGGACAGTTAGTGTTTTTTTCCAAAACCATAGGGTTTTTTGCAAGCCAGTATGTCCCATGGATGCAGGACTCACCAGTTCATCCAGGTCAACTGGTGATCTTCCACATTTTCTGATCTTCAGGAAAATCTGTCACACTGAAAGGGGGCACATCTGTGTACACTGATCATTCCTAAACAACAGTTAAACTTCTGTTCCTGCAACACTGAAGATGCTATTTCATTACAAATCAGAGACAGAAGCCTGATAGTGCAAACATTTCTGGTGAAGAATCTCATCATTTCTGTTTGTGAAATGTTACACAACAAAGTAATAATCACAGCCTTCTTGAAGGACAGTTAGGTAACACATTCATTAAAGCTTCGCTGAAGAAGCCTCTCAGAGATCAAAGACTTCATCTGCAGGATTCAATGATTCTTGAAAAAGTGACATTCAAGACCTCTGGATATATTTAGATATAATGTTTACTATTTTTCCTCACAGAAAAGGAAGAAAATGTATGCAATGGTACCCATTACTGCTTTGATACATCTCCTTTTCAGTGCTCTCAAGTTAAAAATGCAAATATCCATATAAAAATACATTAAACTATGCATGCAGACCAAACCAGTAGAAAAAATTATTAACAACAATATTGAAGTGTGTGGCCAATACCTGACAACACAGCAAGAATTTCCTGTAAAATTCAAAGACCTGTAAGATTGCACACATGAGCTCTTTTCAAAGGAACCTAATGTCATTAGATGCCAACTTCACTAATCCTCTTCCTATGGCTTTTGTCTACCCCTGCCAAAGTAGCAGGAAAAGAACCTGCTTTTAATTCCTTCAAGGAGCCCATTTTCTGCTGAAACTTAAAAGGTTGCATAAGTATGGAATTGAAAATGGCTAATCAACAGCAAATAGGTCTTGCACTGTTGGCAGTGCTATGGAAATACTTTATATATAGGACAATTGTAATTTATCAGTGGGAATATCCACCTGTCATAGCAAAACGGTGTGAGCCCATTCAGCTCTCCTGCTGTCTTACTGTGCTCCTCTGCCAGGCAGGACCAAGGAACATACAGGGGAGAGGTACCCACCTGATTGCTGGGTCCACCTCCTCTAAGCAGCTAGACAGGGAGGCTAAAAACCTCTTGTTAACATTTTCTCTCTTTCTCACATTCAGAGGGAAAAAGAGGATCAAACAGTGAAAGGGTGGCCTTTTTCCTGCTTGCCAGGGACTGCAGGTGCAGGACCTGCCCCAGGTTATTTCTTGTCAGTCCTTTCTGCCTGCTAAGAGTAGAATTTGTGAATTAAACCCTTGAAGGACCCGGGAGGACTGTGTTGTTACTTGACAAAATTTTGCAAGGAAAAAAGAGATTTTTAAAAAACAAAACAATCTGTATATGCCACAGCACCAAACGCAAACAGCACAAGAGGACTCAGTTGTCTAGTGGTGTAATGAGCTCCGTGATGCTTATCGGACTGGTTAGGGTTTCAGTGGCAGAAATGTCATGGTAGCTCCATCAGTGCCACTCACACTGGGGAAGGCAATAGAAAGAGGATCAAAAATAAGTGGGAATAAGAGAATGAGAAAATAGAAAGGGGACTTAGAAAAAGACCTCTAACAACTTGGCCATTATATTAGAAATCTAGAAGCCGCTTTAGGCAGCACTTCAACAACTCATAAAACCAAAAAAAAGTAATATAAAAGAAAGATAAAGCCATTTGAACAACGTGAGTCTTTTCTTTCCATTCCTTGAATGGGCAAAATAATGCCTATCTGGCAGTTTTCCTGCTACCTGCAATCATTTCCTTTACTTGTAATACACATAGCTTATCACAGTTCAATTTTTCCCAGAAATTATGAGACAAATCAGCATCCCATTATTCCAGGTGCAGCAAAAGCACAAAGCAAAGAAATATTGTTACCCCACAGTGTTAATTATCTGGGAAGATAAGATAAAGGGTGGGAGAAAAGAATTATCACTTATGAGAGAGAAAAGAGGGAAGGGTATACGTGTAACTGCAGTCACGACTGCAGGTGGTTGATGTATATTCTACTCTGCCTGGTGTTACTGGGGAGAAAAAAGCAGTGAATCCATAACTTTGATTAGCCCAGATTAACAAAGACACAAAAATGTTACAAGAAAATAAAACTTTCCTGAAACTACACATGCAAGCTTGGAGTTAATCACTCACAAATATACTGAAAAAAGATTAAATGCATTAAATCTGGTTAGGCTCTTAAATAGAGCTTTAAACTAGATGTGAAGGGGGAAGGGGAGGAGACCAGGCTAGTTGGGAATGAGCCTGGAAGTGGGAAACCGGCGGCTGAGAAATGGTGTGCTGGAGAGGACCACCAGTACACCACAACAGGGCAAGTGAGGGTGAGTATAAGTGGGGACAGTAAGGATAAAACTGGGTCTGTGGAATTAGTTATTCCAAGGACCAGTCAATCGAGAATAAACTCTCTTCCCTTCATGAGGGCTGAAGGTTCATCAGCCCAGCTGAAGTGCATTTACACCAATGCACGCAGCATGGGCAATAAGAAGGATGAGCTGGAAGCTGTTGTAGGGCAAGGTGACTATGATGTCATTGCCATCACAGAAACGTGGTGGGATGACTCACATAACTGGACTTCAGCTATGTTGGGATATAAACTCTTCAGGCGGGACAGGAAGGGTAGGAAAGGAGGCGGGGTAGCCCTCTATGTCAAAGAGTGCTATGAAACTCTCGAACTGGATTACGGTGAGGACGGGATCGAGTGCCTACGGGTTAAAATCAGAGGGGCCCACAAGAAAGGGGACTTTGTGATAGGAGTCTGTTACAGACCACCCAGTCAAGAAGAAGCTGCTGATGAACTCTTCTATAAACAGCTGGGGACAGTCTCTAAATCTCTGCCTCTTGTCCTTGTGGGAGACTTTAACTTTCCGGATGTCTGCTGGGAGTACAATACAGCAGAAAGGAAACAGTCTAGGAGGTTCCTGGAGTGCATCGAAGACAACTTCCTTGCACAACTGGTTAGCGAACCAACAAGGGAGGGTGCCTTCCTAGACCTGCTGTTTGTGAATAGGGAAGGTCTTGTCGGGGATTTGACGGTTGGAGGACGCCTGGGATTAAGTGATCATGAGATGATAGGGTTTTCAGTTCTAGGTGGGATTAAGAAGGGGGTTAGCAAAGCAGTCACATTAAACTTCCAGAGGGCAGACTTTGGCCTGTTCAGAAGGTTGATTAGCAAAGTCCCGTGGGAAACAGTCCTTCAGGGCAAGGGAGCCCATGAGGGTTGGGCGCTCTTGAAAAATGAAATCCTATCAGCTCAAGAGCAGGCCATCCCTGTGTTCCGGAAAAGGAGCCGGCGGGGGGAAAAGCCAGCTTGGTGGAGCAGGGTGATCTCAAGATGCGTCAATAAGAAAAAGAAGCTCTATGTGCTCTGGAGGAAAGGACAGGCATCTTGGGTGGACTACAGGGACGAAGTGAGATCGTGCAGGGAAAAAATCAGGAGGGCCAAGGCCCAACTAGAATTAAAACTCGCTAAGTCTGTAAAAGACAACAAAAAGTCTTTCTACAAGTACATTAACAGGAAAAGGAGGACGAGGGAGAATATCCAGTCTCTAGTGGATGCAGAAGGAATAACAGTGACAGGGGATAAGGACAAGGCTGAGGTACTTAATGCCTTCTTCGCCTCAGTCTTTAATAGCAAAGAAAGTTGTTCCTTCTGTTTACAAATCCAAGAGTTAGAGGGGCAGATTGAGGCTCCCGTGATCCAAGAGGAGGCGGTTAGAGACTTGCTTGCCCAGCTAGACGTCCACAAGTCTATGGGGCCGGATGGGATCCACCCAAGAGTATTGAAGGAACTGGCGGATGTCCTTTCCAAACCCCTATCCATCATCTTCCAGAGGTCCTGGCTGACTGGGGAAGTTCCACTAGACTGGAGGCTGGCTGATGTTGTGCCCATATACAAGAAGGGTTGCAGAGAGGATCCGGGGAACTACAGGCCTGTCAGTCTCACCTCAGTGCCAGGGAAAGTCATGGAACAGGTAATCTTGAGTGCTATCATGAAGCACACGCAAGAGAACCGGGTGATCAGGCCCAGTCAACATGGGTTTACAAAAGGCAGATCTTGCCAAACTAACCTGATCACCTTCTATGACAAAATCACTCAACTACTGGATGGGGGAAAGGCTGTGGATGTAGTCTTCTTGGACTTCAGTAAAGCCTTTGACACAGTTTCTCACAGCATTCTGCTGCAGAAACTGTCAGCCTCTGGCCTGGACAGGCGCACACTCTCCTGGGTTGAAAACTGGTTGGATGGCCGGGCCCAGAGAGTGGTGGTCAATGGAGTTAACTCCAGCTGGAGGCCAGTCACAAGTGGAGTTCCTCAGGGCTCAGTACTGGGTCCAGCTCTGTTCAATATCTTTATCAATGACCTGGATGAAGGCATTGAGTGCACCCTCAGCAAGTTTGCAGATGACACTAAGCTGGGAGGAAGTGTCGACCTGCTGGAGGGTAGGGAGGCTCTGCAAAGGGATCTGAACAGGCTGGACTGCTGGGCCGAGACCAATGGGATGAGGTTTAACAAGACCAAATGCAGGGTCCTGCACTTGGGGCACAACAACCCTATGCAGCGCTACAGACTGGGGGAAGAATGGCTGGAGAGCTGCACAGAAGAGAAGGACCTGGGGGTGCTGGTTGACAGCCGACTGAACATGAGCCAGCAGTGTGCCCAGGTGGCCAAGAAGGCCAATGGCATCTTGGCTTGTATCAGAAATGGGGTCACCAGCAGGTCCAGGGAGGTTATTCTCCCTCTGTACTCGGCACTGGTGAGACCGCACCTCGAATACTGTGTTCAGTTCTGGGCCCCTCACCACAAGAAGGATGTTGAGGCTCTGGAGCGTGTCCAGAGAAGAGCAACAAAGCTGGTGAGGGGGCTGGAGAACAAGTCTTATGAGGAGCGGCTGAGAGAGCTGGGGTTGTTTAGCCTTGAGAAGAGGAGGCTGAGGGGAGACCTTATTACTCTCTACAACTACCTGAAAGGAGGTTGTGGAGAGGAGGGAGCTGGCCTCTTCTCCCAAGTGACAGGGGACAGGACTAGAGGGAATGGCCTGAAGCTCCGTCAGGGGAGGTTCAGGTTGGATATCAGAAAAAAATTCTTCACAGTAAGAGTCATTGGGTACTGGAACAGGCTGCCCAGGGAGGTGGTCGAGTCGCCTTCCCTAGAGGTGTTTAAGGAACGGGTGGATGAAGTACTTAGGGACATGGTTTAGGGAGTGTTGGGAGCGGTTGGACTCGATGATCCAATGGGTCCTTTCCAACCTTGTGATTCTGTGATTCTGTGATTGGAGCACATTGTATCAGTCTGGGGAAAAAAAACCACACAAATGGAATACGAGAGCTAATCTAGAAATGATTTTTCTATGCAGACCTTTTTTCACTGGAAGACATTTCAGCAGTTTTAAAAATCTGTTTTAGCTGAACAGAAAACATCTAGCAAACCAGAGGACTAATTTTTCATCTCCTGACCTGGAGGTACTTACCTCAAAAAACAAGTTCACAACCAATTTATCTTCACGGGTGCCTGAAAAAATAACCTGCCTCAGCACTTCAATATCTGCTTGATCTTCCAACAATGTGAGAACTATCCAATAGAAGAACATTGTTTGCCAGGAATAATGCTCCAAGGAAGCTGGTTTCAGCTCTGCTACTTGGTTTTCTCTAGGGTAATGCCAGCGCTTCCTCCAAGGCACTATCATTCACAGAACACGTTGAGAGAAGCCCACATTGCAGAAATCACAACAAGCCCTCCTACAATATTGGTCAAAAATCCCATAACCTCTCAGTTTCTCTTGTTATCTTCCAGAATATAGCACAGTAGTAATAATATGCTCAAAGCGCCAGAGGTACTGCCACCATAGTATTGCAACACTGACTACTTGTTTATCTAAAACCATTGCTACACAGCATTACCAGTACTGTTTTGAAGTAGTGGAATGAAAAACATCTAGCATATGTTCTTCAGGGCCTTCAGGATTTCTTTGAAATAAAATAAAGTTTAAAGAATCCTTATCCTCTTGTGTAGAAGTACACCTGTTAGAGTAAAGCAGTAGTTTGCATTGCAGCAGGCAGAAAATGCAGATGTGCTTGTGTGTATGGTGAATAAGAGTAGAAAGGCTCTAAAGACAGAATAATATAGAGCAATAAAAGCTGCTGAAGGAAGGTAGGGACAGAAATCCTGGATGAGAAGATACAGGATGTACAAATAAACTGAAGATATGCACTTTCATTTTCTTGTCAGACTAGTAAAAACAGTACAAAGGAATAACCCCATCGTGTTTGAGATGCACTGGGTATACTCTTATGCCAAACACCTATTCAATTTCAGCAGGATTGGGCCTCAGTCTGTGCACCAGGAATAAGGACAAAGAAAGGTACATTTTAGATCATTTTATGTATACATATTCTTTGTCAAAAGGCAGTGCTTTTCAGTAGTTTCTTCCCACCTAGCTTTAGGCATTTGCTTGACTAGTCCATTTTGGAGATATATTTGGTTCTAGCTTCTTTCACAGTCAGACAAAAGACATTGGCTTGCCGTGAATATAGTTAGACTCTGCAGATACCTATGAGGATTATCAAGAAAACCTAAGCCAGGTAAGGCTGCATCTCAAAGGCAAACGGGGATATTGTGCAGGGCAGGGCATCCCTGGTCATCCTGACTATCCAAATGAGGAGGCCTGTTTGGTTGCTTATATTGATTTCCCACGCATGTATCTGTACACCAGGACACAGGCAAAGAGAGGGTGGTGCACGCTTAGGTCTTACAATGAGGGACGTAGCCTCATTTCTCCTATGCACCTAATCTGAATCTAAGGTAAACACCAAAACTTAGGAAGATGAAAGTGAGGCTTCACATCTAATCCGTATCTAGAGCACCACCGCACCACTCCCACTGACACCAATTTTCCCTCAGGTAAGGATCTGTACCTACACCCACATAAAGAGGCAAGGACTGAAGGGATTAGATGACTACAGTGGCAAAAATACACAAATGAAGTACGTTGTCTTTCAAACTATTTTAAAACCTACGTGGGTTTCCTCTGATCTTCTCTCCCCCTCACCTTTTCTCCCCATCAGCACAAGTGAATGAAGAATATAAAAACAGCGCAAAATTTCAAACGTGTCATTTTAGCTGCCTGAAGCACTTTTAACTTACTGTGTTTACGGTACAGCTAAAACAGAATCTGATAACGCCAAGCAATCTATCATCATAGCTTGCACCAAAAGATTAATTGACGGTTTACATTGCAGAGAGCTATGCTATTCTTATAAACAAAAACTTGTTGCCTCAGTTACTGAGGCTGTAAGCTTTTTAGTTCAGTGATTTGCATTTTCCATATACTTTTAGTGACTAGGAAGGGGAGGTTAAAGCAAGCTTTAGGGGATTTTTATGCCGGAATCACTTATTTTACATTTCATGGCAGATTATTTATATCCTTCCTAAACAAAATGGTGTAGAGGTAAAACTAAAGAACAAAAAACAAATCAGCATCAATGCTATGTTGATTTTCTTCTCCTCCATCTCTATTCCTTCATCCCACACAGACCTCCTGGCAGCCTTTCTTGTCTGGATTCACAAAATAGACTCCCTGTTATCACTTTCAATTTTTGCTTGGAGACTTGCGTTACCTGCAGTGTCCACTGTGTGTTAATCAACAAAGGTTGTGGAGGAGAGAGCTTCTCTCCACTCTTATTGCAGCTTTTGTGCTTCTTCATCCAGAACCTCAGCTTTTTCTCTTTCAGTTGATGAGCCTGAAAACTCTTAGAAGTGGGATTTTCTTACTCTGGGAGTTTACGCCAGGTTGAAAATATCACCAAAGAATAGACCCTAAACCAGCCTGGCAATATTCAAGAAGCATTTGGACAACACTCTCAGACACATGGTGTGAATTTTGATGTCCTAGGCAGGGACAGGAGCTGGACTCAATGATCGTTGTGGGTGCCTTCCAACTCAGGACATTCTATGAATCTATGCTAGCTGGAAAACTGCAGAAATCACATTGAAATGTAATTCTACATTCACAGTTATTAGGCAACAAGTTTGGAGAAGTCTGAGCCATTGGTTGTTGCTTTTGCTGTTGTTGCTCGTTTCTTTATTTTGTTGCAGATATAACCCAAAGAAGAGAGAATAAGTCCAACAGGGTAATTGTACTTTTGCCTATGACAGACCTACGCTACAGAAAGTCAAATAAAAATGATTTTGTATAAGCAGCCGCAATTCAATGCTGTTGCATGCATTTGGAAACATATCATTCCATTTTATAACTTCCCATTGAGAGAAAGTTTGACAACTTTTGAGTAAATTTAATTTTATGCACACGTTAGGATAGGCAGGGGAAAAAAAATCTACAAAGCTCTCTGGATATTTTAGTATTTCAGCCTCAACCCCTGCATGATTCTTTTCCTGTGCTTGATGAAGGTGTTTTCAAGAAATGAGAGAGTAACCCACAGGACTCTGTAGAAACCTGTCAACGGCCTGATGTGGGGAGACCTAAATATGGGGAATACTAAATACTAACTTATGGGATAGGAGAGTGTGGTCTGCTGGCAGGCTGGCTGGAGTATCCTGGGAAAGCTGACCCAGCTCAAGACAGGCTTGACACAAGGAGCAAGCTTCTCTCTTCCAGCCCAAGGCTGTTTGCAGTGAGGCCCACATGCAACGGATCATCATATCAGCTCTGGATCCAGCTGGAGAAATGCTAAGCCATTGCAGCAGTGCTTGTCATTTTCACATTTTGCCTCTACTCCTGCCACACAGCAGAAGCAAGTGGTGGGACCAACCTCAAGCTGGTAAAAATCAGTGCCACCCTATTCATTTTGTCAGAGCAGAACTAAGACACAGAATATAGCCCTACTCCTGCCAGTCTGTCCCTAGCAGTCACCTTGGTAAGGAAAACATTGTTTTGCATCGTTCAGGGTTTTCCAAATAAGACTTATGCCTTTCTGTTAAAGGAGATTACATCAGTGATTAAATAAAACCTGGACTGCATAGTTATAATCTTGTCACTACTGTATAGATGAATGGAATACAAGTGCCTGCCATAAGGTTATTGTATACCCTGAGTGCAGTGGGAAATCCTAACCATTCAGTATACCGTAGAGGCAATTTTCTAGATATATAGCAATAAGTCATGGGAAATGCCTGCCTCTTGGGCACAATGATACCTGGCAGATATAACTGAGAATTTTCTAATAAAACTTGTATTTAGGACTGCCACCTGC
This sequence comes from Cuculus canorus, assembly GCF_017976375.1. Classification (NCBI taxonomy): domain Eukaryota; kingdom Metazoa; phylum Chordata; class Aves; order Cuculiformes; family Cuculidae; genus Cuculus; species Cuculus canorus. The sequence continues at coordinate 119,620,216 of NC_071402.1, forward strand.
CCAGTGTCCTGGATTAGTGATGATGGAGCTGGCAATGCTGATAGTCCTTTTTTTCGCTTATCTCCTGCAGAATTAATATTCAGAGACCGGAAGAAGAGCAATGTGAAGTTCAGGGAATTTGACAATTACTTCCAGAGCATCACCACAAAATTAATGAGAGCCAGATCTTTGGACACCCACGGTTACTCTGCCATTGGCTCACTTCATTGTGAGGAAGACCATCAGACCTAAGGAAGTTTGGGTCTGGGAGGATAAAATAGTTATAAAATCTCATGGTGTGGATAAATGTGACTGGACTCACTGCCACAGAGGCTCATTTAACTGTTGGGATTAAGTATTGCTCACTAGTGCTGACTGATGCAATGAAAGGTAATTAGAATTTTAATGACTTTAAAATAATGGAAGACGAAAAGTGATTTAAGTAAAAATGAGGAACAGTATATAGAAGTGGGGATAAGGAAAACTCTAAACACTCTGGTCAGAGTAATAGAATTGTATAGATAAGTGTGTCAGGCAATTAAACATAACAAAATAATTAAATGGGAAGAGAATAGGAAACAAGAAAATGCTGAAAGATTTCTTTTTTTCTAAAAAAAGAGGCATTGCAATAAGTGCTGCTTCCTTTTAGTCTAGCATAAGCCAGAAATAACTCTATTACTATTATTGAGCAACTTGAATATCAGCAAAAAGATCAGATTTTATACCACTGCCATCTGTGAGCACATTTTGACTACTGTAACCCAAAGGAAATTATTCCAACAGAGTGGAATGAATATTAATTTCAACCACTGTCCATATTTCTGGTTCCTTATATTATAAACGTAAACAGAGTTGCTACAGATGTGGAACAGACAGAATATAGAAAATTGAAGGCTTTAAAATTACTAATTACTTAAAAACTAAAATCATAACAAGGAGAAGAGGATGCAGAAGATATCTATGGTAAAGACAATTGATTCTAGTTTGTATTTCCAAAACTTTCATCTTTTTAAATGAATAAAAAGGACAATAATTATGCTAAAACAACATATTCTTGATACAAATTAGTTAAGCGAAAAGAAGCTGACATAAATACACGAGTTTGGGAGAGGAGAAAAGAAGAAAAGGCGTAAGAAGATAAAACAGGTATGCAGGGGCCAAAAGCATTTTGGTATTTATGTTGATAATGAAAATGTTGGGACCCCTTCGAAAAGCATTATGTAGATAAAAAGTTCTGGCACTCCACACGAGGACACAATGCCATGGGGGAGCTCAGAGAGAAGAGGGTCAAAGTCCTGTTTTAATACTGTTCCTAGGAGAAAGAAAAGGACAAACCAGGGCAAGAAGAATTCATTAGGTCCTGAAAAGTAAAGTGGGTACATCCTAACTGAAATCAAGGCAGATTTTCATAGTGACTCTTGTCTGCTACTTTACTAAGTAAAATCTGATGCATAATGAAAAATAAACAGAAGGCTTTAAAGGCTATCCATTCTCAGTCTGAGGGAAACTGAAAGAGGTATGAATTCGTATGAAATCTGGTTGCTCTTGTTAATATACCGTGTAGTATGGTGTTTTCCTCAGCTTTGAATTTACTAATAACATAAGGCAATAGTAAATAATTGGTATTATGAATAGCCATGAAAATAATATTTCAGATAGATTATCATCTAGCACCAAAATAATCTTTAACGTTTTCTGCAACTGTACTTGAAAGTTTGATGAAGTGAGTAGAGCAATTCTTTGATAAGTTCAGGACTCTTTCCAGAATCCTATTAGTATTTTAAGGGCAAAATGATATGTCAATCAATGTGTTCAAAACCAGAGTAAAGTCACCTGGCAGGCTAGCTAACTGTAGTATAATACTATAGTTTATGCTCAGAACAGTATTATGGAATAGATAACAGCTACTGCAAAGCCATTTGAGTTTTATCGAGACAATTCACAAAACCTTTATCGAATACATGTAAAAACCTTTTCAAGCTTAAGTCAGAGTGACTTTTTCACAAACATGAAGTGAAAACAGGAAAACAAATCAGAGGTTTAGGATATAATAATTGGAGAGAAAAAAAAACAGAATTATAAGCATGAAAGCAACTCAAAGTCACCCTGAATTTGAAAGTGTTGGTTCATGCTACAATGTCAGATTGAAGAACAGTAGGGTGGAAGAGAAACCAGATTGTGTTATGTTTGAGAAGACCCTAGATCTGATGTACAAGGTATGCAGATTTTTCTTGGCAGTGGACTTACAAAGTATTAAATGAAAAAAATGTCTTCACCCTTTCATGCAATGTATGTAGTAGCTTTACTTAAGTTCAGATAAACGACTCAAAGCATTACTCTGAGATGACACCTCTCTGTGTCCTGGTTCTGTATAAACCTAATTTATCTCTTGCTTGAAAAGACTGTATCTTGTCTCTTTTTGTGATCTGAAAGTTTACACAAAATTAATATTTAAAGAATATGGCTGGTCTCTTCAATAGGTATAAAGTAATTCATTATGATGCACTGCGTTCTTAAATCCTCCTCTGTTGTTCTCAGGATGGCGTGTAAATATCAAGGAAATGAGCAGTAGAGTCATACCCTCTGAGTCAGAGCCACTGACTATAAGTCATCCTTATCTCAACTGCTGTAGCACCCTTGCAACTAGCTGAGCATGATCCTTCTTTCTGCAAACCAGTCCTTGTCCCAAATGTGTTTACAGTCTAAACAGTCAAGGCCAAGACAAGTGTATAAAAATACTCCTTGTCACAGAATGAATAATCCAGTAGTGGCAAATATTACACGCCATGCTATTTTTCTCTTTTTCCTTGTGTATGTTAACCTAATTGTATCAAGGATGGCTTGTTCAGGAAGAGGGTAAAAGTTCAATTATGAAGGTTTTGGGAGAAGCCAGGGCAAGCAGTCCATGGGCACGAAGGATGTGATATTGAGGTCCAGGAAAACCCAGGCAATATTAGCATTGCCAACACTGTGCTACATCGAACTGTTCTTGCAGTTTCTGCATGTAAAAAAAAAAAAAAAGTAAAACCTGCTAAAATAAGAAGAGAAATTATCAGCTCTTCAGCTGAAAAAATTGAAATAACGGCTGAAAAAAAGCCAGACATGAAGCCACCCTTCTCTCCACCAACAGAACATCTGCACATCTGTAAAAGGGCTTTTGCACTCTTCAGTATGACGAAGCTGGAGATGGCAGATTGCAGAGACTGTGCCTGGAGAGGTTTCCTTTGCAGAGACACTGTGGAAGTAGTTTCTTTCACCATAACACAGCACAAGGAGGATGCCCCACTCACCAAAAGGCTGATGCACTAGCCTGAACCAATAGGAAGAATTTTCTGAAAAGAACAAGCAAGTGTTGCAAAAAAAGCGTGCATTGCTCTGAACACCTGTAGAGTAGTCAGTAAAAGAATAATATTTGTTTATATTAAATAGAATAGTGGAATGTACTAAGTAAAAGATCGAAGCACTCATAGTCTAATGTAAAGAATATCTTGGACAACTGGACCAAAGAATGATGTATTAAATTAGGTCTTGCTATAAAAGTTGCCAGTTTGGCAGAGAAACATAAGAAACCCACCTCCAGAAGAAAGCCCTCTACTCACTGAGCATGCGTAGTAGAGAACTTGTGTGGTACAATCGCCTATAACTTTTGTAATAAAGTGAACACAGAGGCTCCTGTCAGCTGTGCTTGATTCAGAGAAAGCTGCCAAGCACCCAGACCTGTGCAACTCTGTAATAAAATCAATGCCTCAAACTGGCATTTAAGATTGGTTATTTGCATGCTGGGTAACAAATATGATTTTTCAGACAACACAAGTACATTTTTTCATAGTATGTTAAACGGATGCATTTTGCAAGAACTACTGGTAATCATAACTAAGACAGTAGAGCCTAAACTCTTCTTACAAGATAAAAAGTAAACAAATGAAAAGTCAGGTTTGACTCTTCTGACAGTACACTTCTTTATTCTTTTTGCAAGAGACAGTGAACGTAAGTAGTGCCTTGCTAAACTATGAAAAATAGCGAATTCTCTCACATCACATAGGTAGGACAGTATTGAATTGTCTGCTGCTATTTTTCCTTATGCTTTTATCAGATTAAGCATACTGTATCAACAGAATATCACAGCAGGTAGAAAGAGTGCAAAGTAGTTTTGTATAGACCTGCTAATGTTTGTGAATCTGTTCCTTTTTTACCTATTACATAACAGTCCTGATGATTGTACTTGGTAAGATTCTTTTTCTTTTATACTTCAAACTCATTTAATTTAATGAATGTATTAAAGGTCATGGACTCAAAGGGACCATTTACCACCACAGCACAATGTGAGAAAGCTGAAAAATATCAGCAATAATCAACTTAGGCAAGAAACCTCTAACAACATTGCATCATTTAAGGCTGTTCCTGTGCAATTTGAACTGTGTATTTTGCTGAAAGTACAACTAAGAAAAGTCTAAAACAAGGATAAATAGCATACACTGCAACTAACCCATTATTAGAGGAAAACTAGGAGCAATAATTCAAATGTTTAAAATTAAAAGTACTAGTAAATAAGCAATAAGAGAAATAGGAAAGTAAATGTGAGTAAGCATTACTACACAATTATTTTTCTTTTTTACATATTATTGCTTCCTATTCATGATTTCTAATATCTTATGCAAAGACAAAAGAAAGTAGGTTTTAGAATACTAAAATACCTTCCCTTTCAATAACAAAAATAAAGTTCTGTAACACCTTAGTTGACCTTATGAATTTGATCCAGCATGGTCTTTCAGTGCACAAATTGCATTTCTGTTTGAACATGGAGCTGGTTATCTTCTCTGCTGCGTTTTGTTCCACTGTAGATCATGAGTCTCATAGGAGAGTAGGTGAAAAATATTTTTGCGTAGTGCAGGACTAGGTAAAATGTAGAACTCCAGATCACCTCTTAGTTAGACAGAATAGTTACTGATGGCAAATCAAGTTCTTAATGGCAATGTCAAAGTTAGTGATAACTGGGCGGTGTACTACACAGTGGTGATGCAGATCACCTGCAGAGACTAAACTGGCAGAGGTATAAACATTTCCTTTTTCATTCTGAGGCAGGCGAGGAAAGAAGTTCTCAAAAGAAGGAGGAGAAATTGATTTGGGAAGGAAGTTATGTGCAGGGAGGGTCTTAAGCGTGGCCTGGTGTCTCCATTGAGGGGGATGGGTATCCTGACCCAGCTCAAAAGAATGCTCAAGAGTGTGAGGAAACTGGTAACAATGAAAGAAAAGGATTGCTACTATTTCACACTGAAATATATAGAAAAAGCCTTATAGAAACGCAACCTGCCCAGGTCAAGGAGAGTTTATGGGAGAAAGAGTTTAAAATGGCAAAAGTGTGACCCAGCAGCCTAATAAAAGATCAGATAAGGGAAGTTCTATCAAGAGTGCAATACCATTTAAGTCACAGTGTTAAAAGGCAATGACTTGCAAGCAGAAAAATTTACTGTGGATGTCTGTGACCCGCCAGGATGAAGCCTATGGCAGCTTCAGTGGTTCTCTCGTTGCTTTCTGAGTCCTGAACCTACAATGGCAAACACAACCAGCACCGATCAACATATTCAACCCTGGTCTTTGAGAAGCGAATGCCCAAAATGATTGTGTGAATCTTTTATCAGCACCTTATGTATAATATAGCCTCTTCCTTGCCCTGCTTTGTTGTGAACACTCTGCAGAATACAGCGAGAAAGGATGGAGCACACATGGACAAGAGTTGTAGTGGCAGAAAAGTTTGTTTAGTCCGTAAATGCAGGATTGACCTTGTCTATCTTTAGTCGGATAAAAGTCAGGTGACTAATCTAAACCAGTCATTGAAGTTGACCATAACTAGATGTAGCAACCCTTAGTACATTAAATAGCATAAGGTATAACAGAATATAGTATAAAGTAACAACACATATAGTTTAAATTGATAGAAATATATGTTCAACCAAGCCAAACACCTCAATAAGGCTGATAGGCAATGGAAAATTTTTTAGAAGAGAAATCGGGAGCAAAAACTGAACTGGATTTTCCTGTGTAGAAAGCTGTAAGCTAGACTGCAAGGTGGGCTGGCAGCTCCTAAAGAATATGTTTGTGTCATTATATGGATTAGGATAACCACATGTTGGTAGTAACTATTAGTCTTATTTAAATAGCTCTATACTAGAAATAAGAACAATAAAATAAGTGCCTTGCTCAGCAGTGTGATTTTGACCTCTCCCTCGGCAGGTGCCCAGTGCCTTGCCCTGGCAAATCAGGCCATGAGTTAAGATAGTAAAAATAAGAAGAGATTAATTTGGTGAGATGAGCCATAAATGAACAAGGTAAATAATCTCCAGTTAACACCCCTTAGGTAGATTAGAAAATTACTCTTGAAACTGTTTTTGAACAGTAGACTTCCAATAGCCACTCTTGCAAAGTCAGCCTTTTCCTGGTAACGGCAAATAAAACAGATCTAATCCTCTGACTGCAATATCTGAGGCCAAACATTTTTAATCTTCTTAATTCTCCTTAGAGCAAATTCTTTCTTTATTTCTTCATCACTGAACAGTCAATGCTGCATCAGCTCTCACTCTTCCAAAATGCTTCTTCCCATCATAAAACAAGTTCTAATATTTTTAAAACCTAACTACTAACACTTGAACAACTGCAAAGAGCATAATAGCAGGAAGCAATGAAGGTGATCCTATCATTTCTGAAACCCTCAGTAATCAGGAAATAATATTTTTCTTTGTTCATTAAAAATGCTTCATGTTTGAAACCACTGAAATAAGACAAGAGTAAAAACATCCATCTGAAAATCGTAGAAATTATATCTGCTCCCCAAAAAGCATGTACCTATTGCTATCTAAGAGCACTATCATCACCTCTTTAACTGTGTTTGATTGTAATCTATTATATGTGAAAAACTTCTAACAGGTTTGAATGCAGCAAATTAAGAACATAAAAAAAAAGTGAATTAATGCATAAAGTATATCTTGGGCAGCGTGGCTTCATTCAGCTCAAGGCACTCCAAAGGCCTTCCCCAAAGTTCTTCTAAAGTATTTTTAATAGTCAAGGATAATTTGAGCTCTCACAAGAAGGGTCTCTGTTAACCAGTGGAGACAAGGAAATCCCTGATGTGCCTCCTCTCCTCCAGCCCACATCTCAGACTTTGAGGTCTTAAAAGCTGGACCGATTCAAGAGAAAATTCTTAGTTCTGATGAGAAACCATTCTGCTGAACACTTCTTTCTTAAAAATTACAAGCTTTGTTCTCTTTAATTTCACAAGTTACCTGTGTTCTGGTTAAATGAAACTAAACAGAAAGGTAGAAAAAGTATCTATCTGTGCCTAAACTGAAGCCTTTCTGGAAAACTCAAAGCCAGGAGAGTATATAGCAGTCGATGCAGAAACCTAGAGGGTTCTGTTAGCTATTTAAGGTGACAAACTTTCCTTTACACTGCTTCCATTGTGTTTTTGAAGAACTGGTTGCATTAGCAATTAAAGCTATTCTCAGAGTTATACTGTGAAAGGTATAAAAGTGCTTACTTATTATCATGGAGCGGTTTAATACTCAACAGATTATTATTGCCTGCTTTCTCTGTACTGTTGTTTATAAGCCAAAGTCTTTTTTTTTGAGTCTTCAGTGACCAGCATATCTGTAAGAATGATGTAACCTCTAAAATTGATAAAAACACAGTGACAAGCATTTACATAAATGTGAATGTTTTAATTAAGTGCATGCACAAATGGTAGAGTTCTCTTGCCATTCTGTCTTTAAGACTTCTCAAATCTTGTAAAAATGCTGGCAAAACAGAGCACACACAGATTGTCAGTAGTGTTTGATAAGGGCAGTGTAGCATCTATAGTACAACGCTGATGAGCCTGTGTAGAATCTTGTTTTCTTGGCAGATTTTCTGAACAGGCAGGATGCTGTGGGTCAGAAGTTGCCATTTCATGCTTCAGCTCTATGGCAAACATTTAACAGAGAATTAGCTGTCTTCCTTCTCTCTCAGAGGAGACTAATATGAAACAAAAATCATGTGAGCATCTCTGCCTGTGGTTATTTCCCAGTGAGCAGGAAAGATTATCACTTTAGTAAGTGGATCCAAGTGGCTGCTGCCCCTTCTGTGTCCAATAGTGTTACTTCTCTCACTGATCAGCCTTCAGTGTTTCAAATGGAAAGAGTTAGAACCTTAATAAAAGCATCTGTTTGGGGATATTTATTTTTCCTGAGGATGACCTCTTTAAATTTGCAGTGACTCACTCAATATCTGCTAAACAACCTAGCAGTTCTTTTATCTGCTTTTTAAAATATTACCACTTCCTCCTGTGTCTCTGCAGATAAGAGTTTTGTTGCTGGACCTGGCTGTGTTTGCCTTAAAGCCTGAATCTTCCTGCATTTCCTTCCTATCTACACTTGAACAGGTCTCGGTGAAGAACTAGTCCTCTTTAACTAACACACGAACTGAAACATCTGTCTTATCTACTGAGACACAAACTTATTTTTGGCAAGATTTGGAATTTTAGAGTGCCTTTAGGCTATCTGAGTGACAAAAGTTTGCCACAAGACAGATTTTCCCAATAAAGAAGATGATGCTACGTATGCATAGAACCTGTGTCACTGCCTATCAAATGGTAGGGAGGGACAGGAATGAGAGGAATTGGATGAAAGTTTTCTGTTCTGGTTTGGTTTTCAGGGTTTTTTTTTTATCCTTTTAATGCATGACCACAGTGTAGCTGCACTACTGCACTTCACAGAGAGTGTGAAAGTCTGACTCTCTAATGTGTCATTAATTTATTAACTAATTTGACAGAACCTGGCCTGCTTTTAGGCTGTTGCAAAGTATGGTGAAAATCTGATTGAAAAAAATCTCGCAAGGAAGAGACAGATTCTTTACAATTTTCTTTAAGATCTTATTTTTTACTTTGGTGTTCCTTTCCTCTGATCTTTCTCCCTTTCAGTCCTGGAACTCCGAATTCAATTTCCCAAACAATCCAGGTTTCCTCTAAAGCTCTTGATATCTATTGAAAAGGGCAATTCACAGCCACTCTGAAAACTGCCATATAACAAGGAATAATGTGAAAATTTATAATATTCCTCATACAGAGAGCTAACAAGCCCCTAATTAGGTGTGAGGAATGATCTGAGGGCACTAGTTGGGAGACGATTTCACCACACAGCTAAAGAATTTTCTTCAGCTACATATGCCTCTTCCATGACTCCTCTGGGAACTCCCTATCTATTCCAAGAAACTGTGATTTGGGCTTTTCTCTTTACCGAGTTAAAGCCAAACATTGTATAGCCATGAGAGGACATGCACACATCTGCCTCTGAGGGTGTGCTCTGGTCATCGTGCTTCTGAACAAGTAATGTGATCTGACATTTGATAGATGTTGATCACGTATCACCAGCCAGTCTGAAAAACTAAATGAGTAAATGAGTAAAAAAATATCCTCTTTCTCCCCATACTACTACAGTACATCGTGAGGGGCAGCTGTGTACCCAGGGTAGAAATCCAGTTGCAACTTCTGTGCATCAGTGTTTATTATACAAAGACCTCGTAGGCCAGGCAGGACTCAGACTTCTAATTCATACAGAACATGAAAAATTGTTCCTTTTACACAGAAAAACCCTGTCCCACAGTCTGTCATGCTCTGGACCCTCTTCCCTAAGCTCCCTTCTCTCTCACCACTTCCATCCTGCGGGTATGGATTACAGGCAGGGAGAGTCCTTCTTTGAATTAGAGCATTGGTCCATGATCCAATCCTTTGTTTAGCTCACCTTTCTCCCATGCAATGAACGTCAATCCCACCAAACACAACTGTTGCAGGATTTCCGCTTTTGGTGGAACTTGATATACTTCACAGTAGCTGCCAAGGGGCTCAAGAAACTGCAGAGTTGTTCCTGGGGCCAAAAAGGTTTTTTGTATAGCCATCTTCAGTGCCCTGGAATGGACAGGGAAAAGGAAAGGGGCATGTATCATTCCCATCCCAGATCCTCATCAGTCACGTATCTCCTTCTACCTCAGCATATCCAAATGCGGGCACTGCAACACAACTAAAATGAAGTGAGAATGTGTCAACAAATACCAGCTCCACACCAGCCTTTTTTTTTTTTTATTACCAGACTCTCAGAATCAGTACGGTGTCAGCATTCGAACTATAAACCTGGAGGAGATAAATCCACGTAGGAGCTGTACATATTCTTGCCCCCTTATCTGGAAGTTCACTTTCCACTACCTGCTCTACAGAAGCAGTTGCTGAAAATGAGGGAGGCTGAGGGCATGGTATGTGGGACAGAGGGAGCACAGTCAGTGCCCCCGAGCCCTTTGGCTACTAGCTAGAAGTACAAGATACTGGTACTGTAGAGACTGAAATGCTTCTACTGTTATTCTACTGGAGAGCAGGCTAGGGGCAGAAATTCACTCTGACACTATTTTACATAAGGGGCTTCTCTCTATGCATGGCCCTTTTTACTCCTGCCAAGAACAAGAAGCAAAACCCAGCCCTAAGTGGTTTTTTTCTGTGGATAAAATGCATCCAAGAAGATCTGGAAAGACTGAAGACCTCAAGAAAGCCTTATTATTTAATTCTGAGCCATAAAACAAACAAAGAAAAGAGCAAAACCAAATTCTAAGAACAAGATACAGCCTCAACATTTCTCATGCTCGATGCAATGTTCAGAAGCAGAGATTTAGGAAATTTAAAACAGTATTTCCAAAAATATCAGAAGAATGTTCAGAAGAACCTTGAATCAAGGGGTTTATGAAACCTCAGTGACATGGGCCAATGGTTTTAAAATTTGAAAAAAATATGAAGCTATTCTAGGACACAGAAAAAAAATATTTTTGTGGATTTTTATTGCTCATTTCTGATATTTACCAAACAACCTCTGTTGTCAGTGTTAATTTTCTGGTTAAGTACTTGGTTTCTTAATATCACATATATAAGAATTTTGGTCCCAGTACTCAAGAACAGGACTCAGAATTCTTAGATGTTAGCAAAGTAAAACTTAGTCTTTATCCACAAGAAGATAGGCTGTGACTTTTTCCTCATGAAAATGTAGGATAAAAAATAATACTACCTTGTATTTAAAGAAATTGTTTTGAAAATATGGGAGGGGAAAGGGCTTGCATCAAAAACTGTAAAAATAAGACCTCCTTAGGAAAGAATACAGAAATAAAAATTAACTGCAGGAAAAAAAATAAGAGAAAATGCTAAAAGAAATAATTGTAGATCTTAAATAAAGATGGATAGAAGGACATATGCTAAGACAGTTACAAAATTTACTGCCTCAGAGTCATACTCAATGAGCTTTGACAAGTACAAAGCTATGAAGAGTAGTCTTGTATGTTTGAAAAGAGAGAAAATATTAATTTTCACTGCCCCTCAAGGGAAATACTGCTGAAACCACTCCACTGGCCTCTGTGAGAAGGTCACCCCACCTTTTTGTCTCTACTCCAGCAAAGGAAAAAAACAGCTCGGATGCTTTTGTTTTCTATTTCCATGAGAACATGTACTTCTCAGTAACTTCACTTTAATAATTCATGATGGGAAACATAAGCAAGTAATTTCTGTGAAATTTTCAATCTGACAGTCTGTGTGCACTTGATTCTCAAGCTTTTCTTCTTCAGCGCACCATGCTCTGGAAGCCATACTGGAAGCCATATACATTTATTTTCATCCTCTAAGTCATTATATGCAGTAGAATAGAAGAATGCCAAAAAATAGTAAACAATAAGAAACTGTGTTAAACATTGAACAAAAAAGGGAGAATGAAGGACAGTTGAGCTGAAACCTCCTGACAGCTTCCAGAGTATCCTGTCTTTCTCAGTAAGTCAGACTACTAAGTACAGCCCTCTTCAAAAATGTTCTGGAGGAATAAATGGACTATTTGAGGTGGGTTGAAGTCAGTGATATTCAACAAATAGTTTGGCCCATCTGTCTTCAGAAGCTCTGTATTCAAATAATACTCCCACTGCTGGATATCAACCCCACTATATATTAGTTTTCTAAATCAACTAATTAGACATCCTACATAAAAGACAGGTGTTACTGTCAGCCCCTAAACACATAACACTGGTTAGAGTACCTAAAAACAATGTTTTAAACATGTAGTTACACTCTCTTTTGAGTGTTTCAGTTTTTACAGTTGTTTCATGAGTCAAAAATTTTTCTATCCAATTATGAGAGCTCAACATTATTTTTTTCTTTTTAGTTGGCAGCTAATGTTCTCATATAGATCAGCTTACTGCTAATGGTTGGGCTTTCTGACTCAAAGCCCATCAAAAGGCAAAAATTTCACAATAAAAGCATGGGAGTCATCAGTACCCTATGAAACACAAAAATCAGTTTTGCACAGTGGGCTTATCTAGCCAGTCTCAGGCAACACGTGGTTACTTGGAGAATAAAATCAGACAATTACATTTAAAGCAGAATATTTAGGAATGCACTCCTAGGAGGCACTCTCTAAGACACTTGAGGATATACGAACAGTCTAGACATATCTTTTGCCACAAAGAAGTATTGCTTCATGCTGTTGAAAATTTGCATTCAGAAATCGCAAGGAGGACCTGAGCATTTGGTTAAAGCAGAAACATCAATGTGAAGAAAAAAGACAGAAGTGGCAGCAGGAATAATGAGATTAAAACATCCCCCTGGTTTTCATCCACAGCTTTTTGTTCTTAATGAATCTAATAAATACTTTAGATAATGGGGCACTATTAACTAGCTCAGCAGGCTTTGTAGTATGTGTTCAAGATCAGGAGACCTCATTCCTCTTACTGACAGAAATCTAAGGCACGGCAGGATTTTGGTCTAGGTTCTTCTTATTGCATGCTACTTGTAATAAAATGGTTCCTTCATACCAAGATCTAACTGCCACTGTTCTAGATTTTGTGTATTCACATAGAGAGATTGCCCACTTCCTGAATAGTCTACTTTGTAAATAGATTAGCTAATTATTAATCAATTTAATATTTTTATTGTTAAATACATTAAATGAGGCATTTAAGCAGATAAGGAGTGTTAGCAGGTAAATTAAGGACATGACAAAGGCCAAATGGATAAATCCACAAATGACTCCAAATATATTGAGTCCACTGCCTTTAGTGTGAGCTTGTTCTTTGTGACATGATAGATACATGCTACTGCAAAACCTAAATATTCTAGAAGAGAATTCATTGTCCCACCTATGTAAAGAAACAAAAACTGAACTATGGATTGAAAAGGCACTAATACACAAAAATCTCTAGACATTACTGGTAGGACTCAAGTGTTTACTCTCATCTGAGACAAACAGAGGAATGGAATCGACCCTCTTCAGCCACAAGTGGGTGCCCAAAGATACTTAGCAGCAGACACTGAACAGGCAGCTGAATTCCCTGCTTAGGAATGGGAATTTCAAGTACCAGTGAATTCAGCTACAGGATGCTATAATTAAGAGACCTTAAAGATCATCCAGTTCCAGCCCCCTTCCCACTAGACCAGGCTGCTCAAGACCCCATCCAACCTGGCCTTGAACACTTCCAGGGAAGCAACCTGTTTTGGTGCCTTGCCACCCTCACCATGACTAATTTCTTCCTATTATCTAATTTAAATCTTCCCCCCTCCAATTTAAAGTCATCCTCTCTTATGCATGTCACATCATGCCTTATTAAAATGTCCCTCCCCAGCTTTCTTGTATGCCTTCTTCAGGTACTGCCAGGCTGCTATAAAGTCTCCCCAGAGCATTCACTTCTCCAGGCTGAACAACCCCAACTCCTTCAGTCTGCCCTCATAGCAGAGGTGCTCCAGCCCTTCGATCTTCTTCATAGCCCTTCTCTGGACCTGTTCCAACAGTTTTATACTCTTCTTCTGTTGGGGATTCCAGAACTGGACACAATATTCCAGGTGGGGTCTCACAAGACCAGAGTAGAAGGGCTGAATCACCTCCCTTAAGCTGCTGGCCAAGCTTTTTTTGATGCAGCCCAGGACACAGTAGACCTTCTGGGCTTCAAGTGTGCATTGCCAGCTCATGTTGAGCTTCTCATCAACCAACACCCCCAAGTCCTTCTCGACAGGGCTGCTCTCAATCACATCATCCCCTCTCCTGTATTGAAATTGGGGATTGCCTCAACCCAGGTGTAGGACCTTGCACTTAGCCTTGTTGAACTTCATGAGTTTCACACAGGCCCACTGTCTAGGTCCCTCTGGATGACATCCTATCCTTCTGGTGTGACAATTGCACCACTTAGTTTGGTGTCATCTGCAGACTTGCTGAGGATGCACTCAATCTCACTGTCTATACCATCAATAAAAATACTAAACAGCACTTGTCCTAGAACAGATCCCTGAGGGACACCACTTGTCATGGACCTCCATCGGGACACTGAATTGTTGACCACTACTCTGTGAATACAACCATCCAACCAATTGCTTATCTACCAAACAGTCCATCCATCAAATCCACATCTCTCCAATGTAGGTGCCGTTTCCACTGAGTTCAATAAAGATCATATCCAAATGTGTGAGTGACTTCAGACCAGAATAAAATTAGTAATTTAAATTCATTTAAAAAAAAAAACAACAAACACACAGAGTGATATGACATGTAGTACAAGAACAAGCTTTTCTTTCAAGGTGCTACCTGTAACTAACTGAGGCAGAAACTATTACAGTAGGAAATTATCAAAATTATGTAACACAAAAAGGTACAAAATAAATGTTTTATTTTGTATATACACAAATTTTACTCTCTTCAAGAAGAATTCAATGTAGTATGGGAAAAGGATATTCTCTAGCAAGTAGAACTCACTACTATTTGTAGTATTGCAGTTCTACATTCCAGTTTGATCACAAACACCTTTTTCAGCCATTGCTGGAGGCTAAGAGAACGACTCAAAGCAAATTTCTGAAGCTGATCCTTTGCAGGCTGTCAGTGCACACGGTAGTGTTTTGAAAAGTGTATGTGTGAGCACAAAAGGACGTGTGGTTGTGGGTGTAAATATCATTCCTTGCAAAGCCTCTCTCCTCTGTCTGACAAAGGACAGGCACTCTTAATAATAACTCTTGTTGCCAACATCATTTTACACCTCTTCTATTTCAAGGTATCTACTACATGTTGCTATTACACTCCTTGACAGATTTCAGAGTGGGTCCACTTTGGAAAGGAGGCAAAAGAAACAAAATCATTTTACTACATCCACTTGGCTGCCAGAGGGTATTTTGAGACATCTTGTTACCAGATAGTTTGAGAGGTTTCAATGAGACAAAGAAAGAAAAATAGATCTTCAAGGAAATGTAAGGACTGAAAAGTTTTCCAGAGTACTTCTGTACATTATCTGAGTTCATATGCAGGGGTGGCTGAAAAAAAATCATTAAAAAATGGGTCTCAACTTTTTTTTTTTTTTCTGTTTTCAAAAAGTAACAAGATTTTCACTGTGGTTTCAGCTCTCTCCAGCTGGATAATTTGTGTGACACACACTGAAGGCGCCTACCAGTTGAATAGCTGTAACTTCTGGGTTTTGATGCATCTCAGAACACAATTGCATCCATCACAGTTCACGTGGTAGTAAGCAGGAGAAAAATACTTTCATTTGACAAATTAGGCACTGCCTCCTCAAAACAATCTAATATTTATAGACTTTCTGACACATAAATGAATAGATAGATATATTTGCATAGAAGGACAAGCACTATTTTCTAGATGAAAGAACAGAGCAATGTGATAAAACTTTAGAGACAGACAAATAACATCATATAGATTCTGACTATCCCATCTGACTGTCGGGAGAAAAAAAAATATAACTTGATAGCCACATCTTAAGCAAACAATTCAGCGATCAAATATTGAGGTTTGAAAGTTTCACCGGAGCCTGAACAATTTGGAATTTTGGACTCTGTTGGTAGTAGTTATATTTTGTTGTTGCTATTGGGATACCTTTGAAATGATCACTGAAAGCTATCTGTATTTCTTCAAGAAATCCAGTATTCCTTGGTAAGATCAATACCTGCCTTAATTTTAAACAGTAGCAAAGAAGAATATCCAATATCTTATCTTCGCTATGATATTATTATGCGAGAGGAATCTGACCTATTTGTTATGCCACAGGCTTAATATTCCACTCTGTCTCATGCACACTTGTACTGTCATCATCAACAGGAAAACTGCTATAATTAAAACTCTAAGAAGAGATCATTTAATTAAAAAAAAGAATCTATCATCTAATCAGTAGTAAATAAATAACAGAATATTTATAAGTCTGGCAGGGTACTCTGGGAATTAAGGCATCAGTATGTTTATGTGAGAGCTGAGCTAGAGAAACTTTTTTATTGGTAAGTCTTTTTATGAGCTCTAACAAAATACAGCAAAGTGAAAATAACTTCATAAAGAGTATGTCTATAAGATGCCTTGGAGACCCTGGCTGTGAATAAACAGACTTGCTAGAGATAGTATCTTAGGTATCTCGGCTACATAGATCTACAGAGTTTAATTAACACCATAAACAGGAGTTTCTATTGTAGATGTTATTAAGGTGTTTCAGTATTTTAAGGAAATATGTTTATCAAAGACAGATATCACAGCTTTATAGAAATGGCTATCCAGTGTTGGGACAGAGATAAAAATATAATGTGAAAAGGTCTTTGAGGACTATTCTGCAACCCTTAATTGTACTAAGTTGCGCTTATTCTTTTAAGGAGGTCACAATGGGACAAACATAACGTAAGAACAGTTGTAGAAGAGTTATTAATAACACAATGAAGCAAAATAAGCAGGTTCTTCTCTCCCAGCTTAGGACAACCACCTTGAGTTGCCTACGAAGTGGAGAGAACAAACTAGGAGGGTAACTACCCAGATGATGCACTGAACCATTATTCCTTCTCCTTAATTTCTGCCAGAGAACAAAACACTAAACTAAAGCCAGTGCTTATTTCTCAGGATGTAAAGAGCACCAAAGGAGAAAACAGAGCTGTTCCCTCAGAAGCATAACATTTCTTAAATACTCTGCTAGATGTTGGAGGCTACAGAGATAAAGATGAAGACCATGAGAGCAGTGCCTAAGTTTCCTAGTGTGATTTCCTCTCTTACTCCTGCAGCAGGAGTATATATCTGACCCAGTCAAGTTTCAGAATAGAGCAGGACATTAACACAGTCCCTATAGCAAGCAGACTTGTACTTCCCGAAATAGAAAGTAATTTTATCTCTATGGCAAGACAGGGGATTGCTCACATAATGCAGAGAAGCAAAAGAAAATAACATAGCAATTATTTATTATCAATTATTAAGACAGATGTTGCACAGGCAATACTTTTCCTATGGGTATCTTAAGCCAGAAGAGCATGGCACATCCTGGGGAGAGATGTGGGAGCTACTACCAGACTGCCCTTCCAAAAGTCTATGGAGTGTTATGCTTAGGAACTGCCCTATGCTTTCTATATTGGTTTGAATGAAAATCATCCTACAAATTTGTTCTTAAAGTATCCCCAGAAACTCATTATGACTGAGACTCCTGTTAGCGAAAAGCTCACTCCTCTCCCAGTGACTTGAGAGGTTTTCTGGTCCTTATCATAAGCTCACCACATGAATAACCCCAGCACAGCATCTCAGTTACTGAAATAATAAGCCTCTTTCTAATTCCTCTACCCATAATCTCCTCCAGTTTCCAGAAAAGAATATAAACATCTCTTCAAGAACTATATTGATACCTCATTTTACATGGCTGTTTTCCCTGTGCTTTATCCTTTCATCCTCATTAATCTAACTCTTATCTTCCTGATAGAGCCCTGAGACTTTCTGCCTTCCAGGCTGTGGGAAATAAAACTGAATATGGGAATAAAAGCTAAGCATGGAAACAGTGCTGAACATGGAGAGAAATGGGCCTGGGTGCTTCCACCTCTCTTCCCCCCCATCTCTTCTCCTCCTCTCCACTCCTTGCTGTGGGCTGAGTATAAGGCCTTCAACAGAAAGGAATGCATCAAGGACATCTGAAGTGGGGGATGAGACCTCCAGAAGTAAGCATAGTCAAACTCCATCAACTGGCAGGGCCCTGCCAAGGACAAAAGCCTCATTATCGTCTAAGATGGATTGCAGCTGTTGCTCTGACAACTTGGCCTACAGATGACCTGTGCTCATCATTGTAATGTCATTATAATGGTAAAACACACCTCCACACCTAAGGCTACCTGGTTCCTCCCTACCTCTGGGGCAAACCACTCCCATAGCCACACCCATTGGGTTTGCAGAGTTATGCTTTGGCACGCAAAGCAAGAATTCTTTCTTCACCAATCAGCACTTAATATAGCGACCACATTGACTCAAGAGTCATTCTAGATCCCACCCATAGGTGTAAGCTTACTATACATAGTTTAAACAAAGCAAAAGTTTCAGCGGGTGGGTGCAAAGAAAAGAAAAAGGTCACCAAAGCTCTAGGGATTAGCTGAAGGGCTGAACCCCCATCTCTCCCTTCTCTCTCTCCTCACCCCACCTCAACTTCCTCAGGTTGAGGATGTGAAGGGGAAAACTTGACTGAAACTTTTAGTGTCAGCTGCCAGGCTGGATCCCCCTTCCCAGCTTTGACCTGGATTCCGTTGCTGTAGCGCTTGTGTTATCCATGTGAAATATATACCTTAACATCAAGCTAATTAACATGAAGCTAGTTATTAGTATCGCTCTCTACACTCTAACCCTATCTATGTGTTACCTTTACTCACTACACGTAAATCACTGCTTGTCATGTGCTTGCACATGTTTGGGTGTTGGGTCATAAATAGGGTTGTTCAATGTATTTTCACAAACACTGCCTTCTCAGCTGCTGCTGTTGAACCTTATTAAGTCATGAGCTGTTATTCTTAATAAAATCAACTTATTTGTTTACTAAGAGAGATTTAAAGGATTTTTTTGAATCCAAACTCAGTGGGCTAGACAATGTTATTTGTCTTTGTGAAATTGCTGATAAGGATCTAAATAAACCAGTACATAGCAAGCTGGATAATATTATATTATTTGCCCTTGTGGAATTGCTGTATTAATTATTCTGACAGACTGGACATTTTCACCCTTGCGACTCTGTCAGATTGGAGGACTGTGGCTAGCAGCCTGGGTGATATATATGTTTTCAATCTGACGATATTGTTAGTAAAAGAGTGAAACAGATTGGTAAGCTTTCCTTTGAAGTCTCTCACATATATTTTCAAATTTACCCACTCATGATATTCATCGTGTTGTCTCTCAACATATGACACAAGTACAGGCCTTATCACTGGAGCTCTTTTAATTATACATTATCTCTTAACTCAGATAGAACTTACGGTTGAATAGTCTTGAGCTGCACTGCTGGGAGGAGTGATATGGGGACAAGCCTGTCCTTCTTACCCTCAACATGTCTTTAGCTCCCAGACCATCAAGTTGCAGAACCACCTGTATCAGTCTAAAATATCACCTGTCTGAAACTAGACTCCCAGCCTGGTCAGCTGCTCTTCATCTTCAGCTAATATAAAAGATATGAATCCATCTGGAGACTACCTGGACAAGTTGAGAACATTTTCCTTCCCCATATATTTGAGGATTTTTGCATTTTCTTTTTTGCTTTCATTTTCTCTTGGAAAAAAAAGTAAGTGCAGTAAAAAATTAAAAAAAAAAAATGGAATAACAAAATCAGTGGAATAACAAAAGTTTAAATCACTTGACTTGAAATTTGGCACATACTAATGTCTTGACAAAATCTTCACAGAACAGTACAACTCAAGATGTAGAAATACATGTCACATACTCCTGCCTCAAACAGCAGCCAAAACGTCAGTTGTCTTGCAGATTCAAAACCTTTTGGGAGCAATCCTGCAAATGTTGACTGAGGTCAGTATCCCCAACACACCTATCTACTGACAGAGGGCAGTTTGTAATTCAGTTGAGAATTACTAGGTGAGTAGTTAGGGGATTGCACGGAGTATTTAATTACCCACTATAGATATCCCTTTTCCTGAGAGCTGTTTGGCTGTAGTCTCAAAGCAGCCCCTATACAGCAGAGCCCTTGGGGACTATATGGGCCTCTTATTTTGGATTATGGTCTTCACTTGTACAGCTGAGGTGGGCAGAGCCCATGCATGCAATGTTATGTTCAAGGTGTGCCTCCAGGCACTTTCCTTCCTTCCATCTTTGTGAACATGGCAGTGCTTTGGGAGAAAAACCTAGCCTCTGTGCGTGTGGTTCAGTACTCAAAAGTTATACTTTTTCATCAAAATCTCTAAAATACTCCTGAAAAATTGAGTGAGAGAAGTGGTACAAAGTGAAATTATTCCTCTAGAACTGAGTGAAAGCATGGTCATGACACACCCAAGAAGATTTGTATTCTATCTGAAACAGGATGGATTCGAGACCCAGATCAAATGCTGTGTTTATAAACACATAGGCAATGACTAACCTAATCGATTGCATAAGGATGCGCTTATTAACACACTGAATGCAGTCTGTACTTGGGTACAAATTTCTAGAGGAATCCTAACTGCAAAAGCTAAGCCTGCAAGGCTACATGTCATCAGCTGCTATTCCAATATTGTTACTGTACGTGAGTAATTCATCTTCTTCGACAATACAAAATGTGTACAAGCTATGAGCTCCAAGAAAGCATCTGCATCTTTATTTCTATATATCTCCAGCACCTGTGCATATGTTTTTTTTAAAAAAAAAAAAAACAACAAAGAACTACTTTAAGGATCTAAATACATATTTTTGCAAGTAGGTCGCAAAAAGTAAGAATGTACCTACCTCTCAAATCAGGCTCTTTTGTTCCTACATACAACTCCTTTTGTTTGAACAAGGCAGCATAACTCATCCTGATTACTAACTCCAAGACCTGCCATTGTCAGATACATAAAGTGCTCTATAGCTAAATTAACTGTCATTCTGGAGCAAATGCTCCGATTTCTTATGTGTACATGTTACACAATTCTGTCCTTACAGGAAGCTGGCAGATCCCAAGGATATTTTATGCCACTTTTTTTAATTCTGAAGAAAACAAGTTTACAAAGTGCTCTTTCACCTGTATGAAATAACATTATCTCAAGCAAAGATGAGACAGGTGTTTTACCCTTATTTGCTTCCTTTAAGCTAATTTCAGTATTTTTTTAGTATAAATTCATTGTGGATTAAGGATTATGACCACTGCCTTCCATGGAGCAGCTCAGTTGCTGACAGGTCTATTCCTAGATCTAGACATACTTGGTGAAATGACCTGGTTGTAAACTTCCCCTAACTTCATAGCTTGCATGAATTCTTACCACTTAGGATTTCTGTCACCTTCCACAGCTTACATGAGATGCAGAAGCAGCTCATAAGACTGTAGAAGTTCCCATTCAGTTTCAAGCCAGCAAGCAAGAGCAAAAGACCACCTTTATATGCGGCATATTATACAGCTACATTATTACTCTGTGGATAAAACACACACACATTTATGGAGAGATACTGGTGATGGTTATCAATGTTACAGTCTACTGACACCCAACCCGATGGCCTCCTTTGGTCTTACCAGAATTTGACAGCAACAACAAGGGAGACTGAAACAAACTCTGTGGATTTGTAAGTATTTTAAATTATTGTTTTAAACTACTGGAATATGCGGGTTCATTTATCAGGCTGTATGCTTTCTTTCAACCCCTACAAGAGCCAAAGTAATAGGACAGATGGAACAGATTGTGGAAAAAGAGTAAGGATACACAGGCACTCTCTCATAAATAAGTCATTTCAAGAGAAAGCCCGTCATTATTGCAGAAAGCAGGTGACAAGAAGGAAAAAAAAAAGAAGGCAGAGGTTCATGCCAGGCCTGTGAATAGAAAATTTGGTGGACAATTCTACCATAGCAGTACAAGACAGTAACTTTCACATTTCTTTCTTTACACTGTTGTTAAATGCACTGAAGGTAGCTGTACAGACAATTAATAAGAGTACAACCCAGAATACAGACAGATCAGCCAAGTTGACTGCATACAGGGTCTTGTCAGTTTGTGTACAGCTGCCTGTGGAAAAAGAAAGTCAAAGCTATCCAAACATGGCTCTCTCTTAGTTAATAAAATTTGAAAATATAAAGCCTCTTGATCTTGCTAGCTTTCTGTTGCTCTTAAAAATAATTTTATAGTACTTTTAAAGTTCTCTTTAAGTTCTAAAGATAAAAAATAAAGCGATTTTTGATATGTACTAAAGCACTATACGAGACTGCAGGAAAAAGATGCCCACCGCTAACACTAAACGATGTGTACCATCTATCAGAAAAATGATGGCAGTCAAACGTTAGTGACAGTAACTTCCAAATCCTAAATAGTTTTCATTCCTCAAAATGATATATTGCTGTCTGCTCATATTCTGCAGTGGCCTCATACCAACACACACTGCTTCTTTTCCAACCACTTTGAAATGCCGTGCATTCCAGCTAACAACATTGATAGGCCCATAGACTTAGTTAACAGTACTGCATTTTTGGACTATACTTTTTTTTCCTTTTTTCCTCTCCTTTCTCTTTTTTTTTTTTTTTGCCACCCTTCAGGAGGCAGATACAAGAGCCTGCATTTTTATATTCTAAATGAAGAACTCAATTTCCACACTGAAACCTGCTCTCAGGCTGAAGTTCTATATTCACTTCAGTAGTTGTGCTAAGCATTAAAAACAGAAGATCAAAGTGAGAGGGTCAGCAGAGCAAGATAAAGCAGCAAGTCTGAGTTCAGTCCATAGGGATGGTACTACAAGACTCTGACCAACCCACCCAGAAAAGCAAAGTGTTGCTGCCCTATGACCGTGACATTACAGAGAAGCATTTTAGCAGACCCCTAAGGATATTTCAGTCATGCGATTGCACCAGAGTGTATTAATGAGAGCCAGAATATACCTTGAGATACATGGATGGTCAGACACACTCACCTTAAGCAGGTCTCATAGGAATTTGCTTTGAAAAAAAACTAAGACCCCAAACAAAAAATTAATAGGAAAAAGAAACTGAAAATAGGGTGTGCAGCAGGTAATTTGGTGATTTCTTTTTTCCTCAAGGAAAGTTCAGCTGCACCTATGTCACCCTGACTGGTAGGATGGAGGAAATGATGCTAGTCGGCTTTTATGAACTTGTCCATGAAAAGCTGTGCCTGTGCTCCGTTATTTGCTCACCCCAAAAGTAAAAAGCCTCCTCAATGAAAGTGTCCATCTCCACCTTCAAAAACTAAAGGCTTACTAAAACCGTTTTCCTGATGAATAAAAGAACAGTCTGTAGCTCGTTTTCAACTATTTTCACCTTATTTTGGATAACAAGAGAATAGACCCTCTCTAATCTCCCCCTGTATGACTTGTCTGGAGGACATGCATTCTCATAGCTGTTCAAACCCTTCCTGTGTTTCCAGCATCCTTCTTGAAATGAGTCCACGGTTTTGCGACATCATGCTCTAATGCTACATACCAAGGTCACCTGCACACCCTCACCCAAGCTAGCCACCGCTTTCCTGTTGCTAGCATATCTTATGATAATAGAAAATAGAATAAGATACTTCATAGCCGCTATCTTTTCTTATGACACTACCTGTAAATGAAGGTCTTTCTGTACGTGTTATGGCTCCAGCAGAAGTAAGAAAAGGGGTTTGTGCAGAAGTTAACTGAGAGGGGGTGCATCAGCTGGTGTTTGTCAGGTCAGCCCGGCTCCAAAGAGGTGTGAAGCTGAACTTGAGGTCAGCCCCTGAGAAAACAGGACAGCCATGTTACCTAGTAGCATACTGCTGTGGCAAAATCTTCCCTCAGTCAGCCACTTAACATTACTTGCTCTCAAGTGAAAAGGAAGCTTCTTGTTGTCATCGCTGGTACAGGTTAGAGCTGAGGGCTGCAGTGGCACAGTTCTCCTACAGATGTGAGTGCAGTAGAGTGGAGACAGAGCAAACTGCTATAAGCAGAATTAGCAGAGCTCACCTGGAAATGGGTAGAAGAAAGCGTGAAAGGCAAATGCCACATATCTCCCTGGGGCACAGTTTAGTGAGGCAGCAAAGCCTCTAGCAGTATTCTTGGTACCAGTGGCATCATTACTTTTTAAGTTTTGCGTACACAACCTTTGTGCTTAGATGAAACATCTCTCAGGGTCATCCTTTGCCTCCCTGGTCAGGTGTTACCGTGATTCCCTGGGGGGCAACATTGAAAGACCCCCAGGATCAAAAGGAGGAGAGGGGAAGCAGAAAACAACATCCACCCTGTCTTTCTCTTTCCTTTTTCTCTTTTTTCTTTATCCTCCTCTACTTTCTTATGCTCACAGTGCTCTGAATTTCACTTATCAGTTGGATATTTCCCTTCCTTAGTGCCTGACGTGAATTCAGTCTTTTAGCATCCAAAGTAGAGACAAAATTAACTGCTCAAAATTCTAGAGATTACCTCGGACTGTAGAAAATACCCTCTTCTAAAGCAGTACTTTCAGTGAGACTCGCAGCCCTCCTCCAGGAGGAGTAAATGTCTTAAAGTCTGTATACTGGATTCACTTTCAGAGGTAATTAAGTTTGACTCTTAGTTAAACTCTCTCCATGGATATGAATAAATGTAAAATCAAAATAAAGTATTTGTTGTGTGTGGTCATCCTTTGTTTGTGCCTCTTCCATAAAGTGGTACAAAAAGCCTGGTCTATTTGGTACAGTTTCATAGAAAACAAGTAAGAATATGGCATTAACATCCACCAAAAGGCTTTCAGGTCTTTCTAATATTGAAGTTATTGATAAACACTACACCTATATGCAAAAGGCATGCATAGGTCTCACCATCGAGTCTGAAGTTAACACTAACTATTGAGTGGCATTTCCTCACTGTGATGCTGCCGGTAATCAGATTGGAACAGGGCTGGGGCAGAGGAGGTCTGGACAATCCCTTTTCTGGCCTTGAAAAACTAATTAAGACCTCACTACAGAATGATCTTGTTTGCTAGGAATTATTTCTTGTGAGCAGTGCCAAGTGTGCAGTATGGCTGCTTTTCTTCATAGTTGCAGTGTTGATGCACTATGAGAAGCAATGGCAATTTTGTGCTACAAAATGGAGGAGGTGATTTTACTTTTATTTCCTGTCTTACACTGCATGGTCCCAAACTTAAAGCTTTTGACTTCCTAGAGAAACTTGGAGAATAAGAATAACACCTTAATCTTGTTTGAATCAAATCAGGCCAGCAGATAAAAACCTGAGGATGGCAACATTTCAGCCATATAGTCATTTTTTCAATGGGTTCCTATCCATGTGTCTCTACACAGCTATGACAGTGCTGACTGTGTTGTTAGCAACAGATCTGTTGAATTTTACTTCCTCTTTGGAATGCAAAGCATGTAAACAAATTGCATGCTCAGATTTTTTTTCAATCAAATTTTTGTGGGTGAATGTCTTCAAGATAAAGTTCATCTTTAAGCAGACCCTAAGAGAAACTGTAGATAAAACTTTAACAGTGTTTCTATATTTAGTCCATGCTGTAATATATTCATGTGACAACCAGCTTTATCACTATTCCCAGAGTCACTTATACAACTCTGTGAATCCAGTACACCATGGATTAAAATTTTATAGTAAATCATTACACAATTCAAATTATGCCTTTAGCTGCACTAGTCAACCCAGACAAGAACACTTGCAAAGCTGGGTGATCCAAATAGCTCACCAGCCTTGCATGAACTACAAAATGATAACTACAGTAAGCAATGGACCGTGGTGCTGAGATCCCCGTGCTTGTACCAGAGGGGTTCCTTCAAGCTGGAAGATGGCTGTGGAATAGATAATGTAGATACACAGCTTCAGGGACCCGCGTTAGCCTTGTTTCATGACATTGTACTGTGGCACATTGACACAGCTGACTGCTTGAAGGCAGCTCCGAGATTTCTACCACAGTGCTGCACTGCATCATGGAATCAAGGTTGTAATGTATAATATAACTCAAAAAGGGCTAGGAGAGAATGTTCATACTGAAATCGGACTTCCTGTGGTTGTCTATGCTATATTACATTTTTTAAAAATCACCTTAAAATCACCCATTTAAATGTGAAAAACAGAGGCAAGCAGACAAAAATATGGCCACCTATTCTTGACATCAATAGATTTTTCATAATTGAAAGTGTGCATGTATTTGTAAATTTTTATTCATTTCAGCTCTGGGAAAACACACAAACATCTACCTTAATACTAAGTAGGCTTTCTGAAGAGGTTTTACATTTGTGTGTTCTAATAACACTAACTCTGATTTTTGTACTTACAATAGAACAGACTTCTCAGTTCTGCCAGACATAACTTAGTTACAAATTAGTGGACTTTACACTAGTTGTTTACAGTTGCATCTTGAAGGAAATGACCTTTCCTTTCCTGGCAAATGATCTGTTCCTGTGAGGAGTGCATGAAAAGCTGCACTCCTCAACAGAACCAGCCACAAGTATGTACAAGACAGTCATAAACAATACAATTTATCATCATCTGCAGATTCTTTCACACAGAAGTCTGACAGAACTCAAAGGCATGCACTAAATATGTATTTGTCAGATGTTTGACGTACTTAATCTATATTTTCAATTAAAATCAGATTAAGACCTTACCATTCAATGTTACTTTTATTTCCTAATACATAGACTTCAATCTGTGGAATCACCCGTGTTCTCCATTCATTAAAATTGCCTTTATTCTAGACAGGTAGAATTCATCTCTCCTAACTTCAGCACTCTCAGTTCAGGCTTCTAGTCTAGCCTAATCTAATCAAGTTGCATTTACTCCTCCTGGAGTTAAAGACCAGTCATATAGCCCTTCAGAAGGCAAACTATCTGAGATGCTCATCCTGGGAGAGGAAGACTTGCCCTGGGGAGGATGCAGGATGATTCTTTAAAAAAAAATCAATTGCCTAAACTCAGGGAAGACCAATCCTACAGAAAGCATTCAGAAGTACCTTGGAGCCATTTATATGCCTCATGCTATTATTGACATCAACAGTCAGCAATATCCAATATTCTGTGACTGCAAGATAAAATGAAGTGATGATGAGGCAAAATGCAACCGTAAGGTAAAAATGAAGTCAAGTATAAAAAATTGCAAATTAATATTCCTGCATCTAAAGTACTTTAAAAGTGACTGTTAATTTCTGATTTCTAAGTGGGGAATAGGGAGGAAACACGCTAAGTAGGTTTTCCAGGATTGAAGCCCACTGCAGATTCTTGCCAATTAGCGGTCATTCTGTTGGTCACTTGAAAGCAAAATTTCTCAAGGAAAAAACAGCACCGGTGAGCAAAAAATACACTAAAGTAATATCTGTACAACCACAATGGGAAGTAGACATTAACGCAAGATCCCCTTTGCCACCTGCTCACATGTGGAGCATGCTTCCCAGGCTGACAGAGAAAAATCCACAAATATGACAGGGCCCTTGACCACATCCACAGGTTGAACTGCAATCACTGTTCATTTTCCTTTCAGTAGGATAGCTTCTCACCAGCTTCCTGGCAGACAATCAAAACACTATAAATGATGTTTTAAGGGAGAGATCCAAGGCATGCAGGAGTTGATGGAAAAAAAAAAAAGTCATTTGTTCTTCCATGGGGAAGGGAAAGACCCTCTTCTGCTGATCCATATAGCTACCACACTTCCTTGTATAGAGAATTCTATTTATACCAAGTCACTCCCCCCAGGACTTCACAGCTATGGATAGCAGAAGAAATGCTTTATTTGACCCTATTTTACATAGCTCTTGTCTTTCACAAGACAAGTGTTTATGGGATGAGATTTCTTACAATTAGTTTTGGCCTTTGGGCTACTTCTTGTTGGACTGTTGGTTTTAAGTTTGAGCCAAACAGTGCAAAACATTTTGTTGCCTAGATATTCTTTTACCCTCCAAGTGGGAGCCAGACACAGCAATAGGAGCTCTGCACAAGGACTCTATTAACATAAATACTCTTCAGGGACAAATTCTGGTGGCTAACAGCAATGGTTTGGGCTTGCTGACCAAGAGTTTCTCTGGTTTTCTTCCCCCAAGTTACAAACAGTTCAGAATCCAGCAATGCATGTGAGCAGTTCCAGTTATATTTCCAGCAAAACTGATTTTCATGACTTGCTTTCACTTCTTATTACCTGTCTTTTCACATAGCTGATCTGCCAGGTTAGCAGGACAAAACAGGATAAAACCAGGCAAGTAAACAAACAGACAAACAACAACAAGCACCTGAAAGAAAGTAGAATATCCTTAAGCAGGAAGTTTATCGGTTTTATAGTTTTCAGCAAAAGTTTAAATTTCAAATTCAGGGAAGCATTAGTGACTTCCCCATTCAGTTTCATTATTTCTCTACAATTCCTCATAGCTAAGACTTCACTGATCCCTGTGCCTGGTCTCCACTGTAGGCCTGTTTTCCAAATCATGTATAATAGTTAAGAAGTAGGTTTTATCCAAATTTCTCCCCCACTTTGGACTTTCAACTTGATATAAAAATATTCTTACTTGAAAGTACTCTATAGGAGTTTCAATCATAAGAAAGATAATGCTAGTCATTCTAAGTTTAAATTTTTAAGTTTTAAAGTCTAATTGTTTGAAATTTCCTCCCTCAAATGTCATTGTTTCCCTTTTGAAAGGGAGCAGAAACTGCATGTGTGGGAAACCCACCTTCCAAACTTTCTTGGGGTTGTAACACCTAAAAACTTGGACTGATGAATTACTGGATAGGCAAACACAATGGAAAACTAGATTTCATTAGAATGTAAATCAGATCAAATTGCCTCCAATTAACATTTTAAGTCTGACAAACTGGAAATTCTGTTTTTTAAAAAAAGAAATCCCTCCCTCTTCCCCACCACCAGAAGCTCTGGTAATTGCGTAGGGGCTTTAGATACCAGCTACAGAGCTTCAGACATGTTGAAGACTAACCATTTATCCAAACAGTTTTGCACATTAGAATTTTCCTAGTGCTTCATACAAATTTAGTTCTCACTCTATCACTGCTTAATTTCCTTAATAGCCTCTTATGATGGATATGCCAATGAAATTAAGAACTTCAGAGCAGCGTTTGTGACTTTTTTTTCTAGAAGACTCAAGAACATTTGGAGATCATGTGATGTAGTAAAGGGTACAGCTGACTCGTGATTGAAATCAACTATAAAAAAATACTAACACATTTGTATTTCTGGAGCCTGATTTTTATTAACGTTTTCTAATCTAGATATCCAACTTTAATCCTAGTGTTTGAATATTCTCCATGCTGACATGGTGGTAGGTGTTACAGCACATTAAGCTCTCCTGTGTAAACACAGGACCAAAAGAGACAGTATCTAAACAGAAATCAGTATATGAAGAGGAAAATACGCAAATGATACCTTCCCCCCTTCCCCAGTTTTAGGACTCCAGGGACTTGAGGGGAGGGACATGAATCCCAACACATCAAATTAAGATGATAAACTCATTTTGTCCATCCTTTGATGTCATCCCTTTAATAAATATAAGCTTCAAGAGTTCTGGAGCCCAATAGCAGTTGATTCAGCTTCCACTGAAGCCAAGACAGATTCTGTCTGCACATTTGCTGCAGCCATACCCTTGTGGCTGAAGGAACAGCCTGGGAGTGATTTGCTCCACAGGCTGACTTATTTTCTAACTTGCAGAGGCTCTTTCGCTCTAACAAGTAAAAAGAAAGAGATAGAGGGGCTGCGGCTTTCCAGGCTCCAGAGAAAGAAATCTCATTGATACAGAAAATGTCTCCTGCAGTCATCTATGATCCGGAAGGAAAATGTCCTGCTGGTGTCAGAAGCACTCAAATATATTGGTGAATTGTTTTATCAGAGATGAATCTCTCAATCTTTAAAATTACAAATAACAGAATCTTGCAATTAGGGAAGACCGTACCACCTCACCTATAACCGGGTATTTTAGAGCACACATCAGCTAAAAGTATTTTTAGATCAAATTGGGAGTGCAGTGAAAGCCGGAAGCTGACCAGAATCATCATGCAATGGAAAACCTTACAGAGACACCTGTTTCAAAGAGATTCCTGGCTCAATTGGCAGATCAAAGAGCATCAGTTGCCGCTGACAAGCTCAGATAAGCCCCTGGAATTCTAGATGCTTTGCAGATCCCAAACCTCTTAACACAAGAGGCTCACTTAACAGTTTCTTTTGGGTCTCCTGAAATTAACTGATGAAATTTCACAGCATGTAGAGGACAGTTTGGGAATGAGAGCTGCACTCCTTTTCCCTAGGACAGCACAGTCCCTCTAACAGGCTCATCTCCCAAGTGCTCTGTGAACAAAATTAAAGAGTAAATTGAATGGCTCTTCTTATTTTTATTTCCCCAAGAATTAGTGAAACAACAGCTAGACTACATCCAGACACAGATAGCTAGAATCAGTGCAATTTATCTGTAAAGTAATTTCTGTGTGTCTCTCTTTCTGTCACATAGACATATTATTTCCTTCCTGATGACAGCACTGACCAGGGTATTGCAGATATTGACAATGACAAATCCCTTTCACAGCTCAGAACCTTAAATTAATTCTCCCAAGTCACTGGCAGACATTTTCCTTCTTGCCCTGTCACTCATGGTGAAGGCTGAAAGGACGATTAGAAATTAAGTAGGGGTATTCTGGAATGGAAAATCTGGCTTGATGGGGAATAAGTCAAGACTATGAGATGTGTTTAATTCTCTCTTTCCTCATTCAGTTTTAATTAAGATTAAAACGTCTCTAGCAGATATTTTGGGATTACTTTGATTTTCGCTCACTACACATGAGTTTATCTGTTTCGCATTAAACTAAACAACACTGGAGAATTAACTACTAGATATAAAATTCTTACAAGGAAAACACATTCCAACAGAGAAGTCCGTGGTTCCCTTCATTTCCCTACCCCCTCCAGAACATGTGCATATCAAAGCTCTGTGCCAAAAAAAAAGCAACCCTAACATTCGGAACCTTTCCCATAAGCATATTTTCATTTGAGTATAACAGAGCCCCATTTCTAGTACAAGTGACAAGGAAAAGTGGTGGCAAGAGGCAGAAGCTCTCTTCCTCTCAGGTAGTCTTGGCTGGTCAACCCCTGTCAGGGGTTTGTGGATTGCATTCAGCACTTCTCAAAACAGGGCACATTGACTCTCATTAACATCTAGCGTTTTATAAATACTACAGAACAAAGAAAAAAAATTAAGTTATCATGCAGAAGACCCAAGTCTAACCCTAACCCAAAGCTCACAGTGTTATTACTTGCACAGCCATTCAGATTACTCCTTCCTCCTTGCCACCCTTATGTTTTCAGTTACTCTCCTAACAAATTCTCCTTGGCCATTGGTGCTTCTCACAGTATGTGGATTCAGGGAACCCTTTAGAATCCAAAACTTTGGGCCACAACCTTGAAGTAACAAGCAGCAGTATTGGATTCTAGCAA
The DNA here is from genome assembly GCF_017976375.1 of Cuculus canorus. Lineage (NCBI taxonomy): Eukaryota > Metazoa > Chordata > Aves > Cuculiformes > Cuculidae > Cuculus > Cuculus canorus. Next base: position 119,651,526 of record NC_071402.1, read on the forward strand.
CAAATACATCACAGCCTAGAGGGGCTGTGGCATCAGCCACTACCAGCCACAAACATCTCCCTCAGCAAAGCGCTAGGGCTACAATGAAATAGAAGGATTAAGTAGCAAAAAGGGAAAAGAAAAAGCAGAGCTTGGAAGCAACAGTCTATGATTGTTTAAGGAAAGAAAGGAGGATTTTATTATAGACCTGTGGGAAGTACCAGTTTGATTTAGATAGTCTTCACAGCTAAGTGTAACTGTCATATGCTGACAGCAACTTAAATTGAATTAACTCCAGGAGACTACAAAACTGTGACATTAATATTTACCTTTAGGAGTTTTTAATCTGCTGCAATTATACAAAAGATCCATAGCAAGTATTGTTTCAGTAGACCCTGTTTAATGGGCAGGACTCGATCAAGGGATAGAAGTTACATTGAGGCAAGTTTTGCTGGTGGATTTCAGCAGGATGAGTGCCTAGAGGCACTCAGTATAATGATGGCTATAAAGCAGCATAGGCAGAGAATGTTCTTTAGTCCTCTCAAAGACAGGGAGGGTTCCAAAGATGTTTTTGACGCCTTTACACTTGAGAATATTCAATAAATTTGTTTGGCAAGATGAGGCCAGACAACAGGTGCATGGTATCCAATGATATGCTTTGATGCAAGATACTGAACCAAACAGAGGAGTCTACTCTAACATGGCAAGTTCCACATTCTTCTAGATTTATCATTCTAATAAGCAAGATTAACTTTGCAAAGCATGTCATCTAGAATTTGTCATGATGACTGATGATGCTTCCTGTTGATTTCATAAAAATTTTCTATTTTAAAAAGCATTTTATAATCTTTTGTGCTAACTCTGGAGCCAACCTTAGAGGCAGCTGTAGCCCCAAGAAATAGTTTCCCAAGAGCGCTCATTCAATTGAGTTATTTTGAAAATATGTCCCCATATTTGTAGGCAAACAAGATCTGCACGTTGAATTGTCGCCATTCTCAGGAAGCTCAGGTTGGTCCAACCCTTTCTTTAAGGAACGCCTTAGAAAAAACAGAATGAAAAAAGGAAGGAAGTTACCTTTCAAGCAGAAGAATAGAAAGCTTTTTGATTGATCTTCCATTACAAGAACACACAGTATATGTTGGACATTAAAATGCCTCTTACTTTTATGCAGTAAGATTTTGCTCCTTGATGAACAATTACAACATCTGTTTCTTTGTTTCTAGTAAGGTAACATCAAAATCGGTTGCTACTACAGAAATCCATTCTGAGACCACTAAAGGTGTCTGAATTAGGAGAGAATAGGATCTAGGCACTGCAAAAACATTCACAATAACTAATATTTATGCAGCAGAGGTGGATTCCCTTGGACATTCTCTTAATTGTAATTTCATCTGCTAAGCAGGAATTTAGGTGATGCACTGCCGATCTCATTTTGGCCTGAAAAATCCCATAACTACAAACAGCTCTGAGTGCTCACTAAACCTAACGCTGGCAAAAACTCAATCACTGAAAAACCAAAAAAAGGTACTTTTTGATCTCTCCACACATTTGCCTGTAATGTGTTCCCAGTAAAAACCTCATTAACCTAAATGCTAGCAGGAAAGATCTGTTTGGAAGCTTCTGGAATGTTGGCTTTTTTCAGCAGGATGGAAAATTTCCAGGTGCTAACATATAGCCTGTTCTACTTAAAAATCTCAAGGGGATTATATCATCAGCATGAAGATTTGTCTCCCAAGTTGAGCTCTGCTGTCCCTAGGTGCTCCTCTTAGTCGAGGAGGGCATCACAACAGGACATTTGCTGTGGAAATCGGACAGACCTGGAAGAAAGCAACTTGCCGACAGGCCGCTGGATAGAGAAGCTGTTGAACAAAAAAAAACTCTCAAGAAATATCTGCCATTAAGCAATGTTTCCCCAGTGGCACATCTCTGCTACATCTATTTATATCCTGTGTTTCTGCGAGGCCAAGTGGGGGAAAGTTGAATCAATTTGACTTGAAGCTCTTCTTTAGTCTAGGTTCACACTTTACTTGCATTAAAATGAAAAACTAGTTATCATATGTTAGCACATTTTTAATCCATTATTCTTAGTATATTTGAACAGGAGTGCAAAGCTATCCTCTACAAACAGAGAATTAAACCATAATTCAGAGAGGTCAAGACTTAAATGTCCAATGGTTCCAGGGTTTTTAGTGACTAATCAAAGATGCTTCCAGCTTAGCTTTCACAGGTTTGGACAGCTGGTACTCTAGGGAATATCCACGGAAGCACAGCCAACCTTCCTAAACCAGGAGCATCATTCTAGTTACACAGTCATGTTGTCCCAAACAGTTAGGCATCATTTTTCCCTCTACCAGCAGCTCTGACTTCTGCCTCACCAACACATCATTCACTACAATTTCCATTGTGAAGTCATCATGGTATTGACTTTTTCTTATTATTAGTGAAGAAAAATTAAGGTAAAGACCAGACTACCTGAAATTCTGAATAGATTATTGAAGTCAGCAGGCACACCATGGAAATTTGCAGATTACTTCGCCTGTTTGATAAACTAAAGGCTAATGTATGACCCAAGCAATTATAGTCTGTGAACTTTCACAGACAGCCTGAAGGCAGCTGTAGAAAACAGGATAGAACAACAATTTTGAAAGAGCAGCGGGCAGTCAGGCACTGTCTGACAGGATAAATCATCTCTTAGTTCATTAGCATCAAGACGGAATCAGATAGTTGGAATGTATTTTCACATGCATTCAGCTTTTGAAAACTAAGATATTTTCTCCTAGTCATAGCATCACACTGCTAAAACATTTTTTTCTTAGTTCTTGTTCTTAGAGATGGAGGAGGGAAAGAAGAGCAGGTAAGTTTTCTCTGTGAAACATCAGCCCACCTGCACAGAAAACAGTCAAAACCATAAGAACTGTCTGGGTTTTCACTTAGCTCTGCACAGCCTTTCCAAACTAAGAAAAGAAAAAATCAAAAGCAACAGTGACTAGGGAAGGGCAAAGCAAGCAGAGACTGGAACACTGAATAGGATGGGGCAAATCACTTCAGACTTCAGGAAGTGTTTCTGATGCAGTATTACAGCTTATTTAAATCAAAGCCTTTGAAGGACTTTCTGGCAAGTTCACCATATCATTTCTGTTATAATGAAACAAAAGTTACTTAAAAAAAAACAGGCTTTCAGCCACATGAAGCCAGATCTGAATAAACAAGTTCAACAGCAGAGTGATTCCTTCTGAAGAAAACTTGATGTCTTTTTTATCCTCTGTGTGCTGTCCAACTGTTTAGGAAAAACAGAGTTGAAAGCTAGCTGATTTGCTGGTCTGGTTGCAGCATAAATCCTCAGGACAAAGAACTCCCTAGAAAGGGGCAGGGGTAAAAGCAAAAGTAAAGCAGCAGCTCCCCTAGACAGCTAGCAAGGACAAGATAGATCTTAATCCAGACAAAACCAGGGTCATGAAAAAGCACTTACTAATTCATTTCAGAAATCTGATGCTGACAAACAATGCACATTTTCACACACAACAAACTGAATGAGGGAGACTGAGGAAGATAGTGTGGGGAAAGTAAAATATGTAAATAAAAGGTTAATTCACCTTTTTCTTTTTAAATAATATATATATAAAATACTTTAATAAATACATATGATTTTTTAAATTAAAAAAAGCATTACAGGTTACTCTTGGGGCTGCTTCTCTTCCATGCTTATCCTTGCCAGAGGTGGGATTCAAGAACCTAAGATGTAATTATCCCAATGAAACCTCATCACAGCTGTACCTTCATCTGGAGCTGCAGTTGGTCATCCAGAGAACTCACTGAATCAGTCTACATCCCAGACTGAAAATCCTATTTCACTAGAAATATTTCTACTGAATTAAGCTAAACTTCTGAAAGGTCAAGGGAGATTGTTTTCATAAATATATATGTGTATGTGTATACACATATGTACACAGCAGATGGTTTCATCTTGCTGCCTCCTGTCTCTAATGGGATATTTTATGATAACCAATGCACGCATCTTCCTTAGAATAGCGATTCACGCTGCCATGATTGAACCACAAAATATTCACTGAAACTTATTTTCCACTAATTTCCCACACAACTGACAATAGTTGCAGGCAACTAATAAATAATTACCCCACATTGCTTTGGTATTAATGAACTAAAATGCTGTTTGCTTACTTACATGATCTCCAACATGGGAGCACCCAGATACTTTAAAAAAAAAAAATCTAAAAAGAAGATTATTTCCCCAGTAGCACTAACCAACCAAAATAATGACGAAATCTTCAATTTACACAATGCAAATTTTTACCATCCCCTACCAGGTATTTGTGAATAAATAAGTCTTCATTTTTTCAGTCCAGAAAAGTCAAAGAAGTGCAGCAGCGTCGCATAAAAATGCCTACTTACAGCATATAAAGCTGCAAATTTACTGATAAGTTTAGAATATTGTTACAAAACAGGAAACGTGGTACACATCCTACTATCAGCTCCAGTGGTTTAAACCTGCAATGAACCCACGTGGAGCTTCTCCAGATTTACGCAGGCAGACTATAGCTCATTTTCTTGATATCATTTCCACATGGAGAAATTAGTACAGAGGAAGAGTTTAGGCAAATGTCATGCATTATAAATTGCATTTTTATTTCTTCTACTAAGATAGCTGCTATAGGGGGAAAAAGTACATTTTATATACTGTACTAGCCTTGGTGAAATTAATAATTTAAGTGCAAAGTAATTGTATAGAAGAACAATAAAATGCAGGTGTATGGTCAGACAAGAATTTCAAAGGGGTCCAACCATATAGCCTCTGGAGACAGCTTGCTTTTACAGACCATACACCCCACAGGACTTGAGGATGATTTCTGAGGACTGTTTTTCCTAGTTTTTGTACACCACTGTTGTTGATAGCCTTCAGCTGTATACACAGAGACTCCCACATCACCTAAAAACAATTGCATACCTGGAGTATAAACACACTGTTATGGGAATCAATAGAGACAGGCTGAGTTCCTGGTTTTGCTGCCAGCAGCTGTGTGATATTGACCAAGACACCTCTGTTTCTGGTTCCCCTTCTATCTTGACCATCAAGATAGTCAAGAAAATGGGTCCTTATCACCATGGGTCCTGGTCTTTTTGACCCTCATGACCATTCATTAGGTAGCTGAAGCTTACCTTGTGTGCTCACAGAACAAGAGCAATAGGGATCAGCAGTGAATAATGAATATAAGCATCTTCATAGATCTTATCTGGGAAAGCCAGATGTTCAGAAGAAATCTAATCATCTAGAACTCTATATTGGTTCTTTGTTTTGAGTAGGTAGTAAGGAGAGGTGCAGGAAAGACTTAGTCAAGCCAAATGGAGGAGAGAGTACAATAGTAGCTACCAAGTCTTTCTTTTTCAAATTCCTCATTTTTTAATGCCATAACCCTATATCCATAATTTGCACATATGCAAATAAATTGTTTTTGCAACAGCCTGAGGTAATACCTGCTTTCTGTTAAGGAAATGCTATATATCTCTCTGACTTTTCACATTTCCTTTTCTTTGACTATGGTCACAGACATCTCCAAACCCACTCCTTATTGTCTGTCTTTCCTCTAAAAGGCAGCAGATACAGATGTGCCTCAGTGCCTCTATACTAGACCCAGGTTAAAATACAGCGGTTTTACTGCTTCCAGGGGATTTAAAAGAAAATCTTAAACTTGATATGTTTGTTTGGTTGCTGAAGGTTGTTTTGCAATATCACCTAGATTACACACACTTACAGAACATACTCAAGAGTAACACTATAGTCATTTATGATGACAACATACACTGAGTTAGATCACACACTATATGAACAGCAACCCTGAGCAACTCAATCCTAAACTCATTTAACAGTAAGCACTGACTGCCCTTCTTGGAAAATACCATCACTGGCTAGTTTCTACCATCTAATGAGAACTACAGTTGTCTCAGAGCAGGATATAAAACTATGATAAATCCCTGACACCTGGAAGGATGAGTACTAAAGAGAGGAGTGGTATAGTTTTCAGTCTTCTGGCACTTTTGATCAAGTACTAATAAAAATGCCATAACACAGGTTTCACTTGCAGTTCTTCTACTGTGAAAATTTGCCTACTGACAGCTTTATTAAGAATATCATGAGTTTTCTTTACAGCCTAGTTCAATCTCAAGATGAAGCGCTTAATAAGAGAAAGGCTGTTTTCTTACCTGGTTATAGATTCAATCTTATTTAGATAATGGAAAGTAGGGAGTACTTCATCCTGAATTCTTTTGCACAGTTTGAAGGAGAAGAAAAGTAGTGGCAAATTTATTATTTAAACGCAAGGCAACAAAGTGGTACAGATGAAAAGTTCAGAACTTCCATGAACTACAGCTATTTTTGGTCAATAATGGTCTAGAATATACATTGTGGGGGGAAAGTTCCTTAGGAAAGACTAGAACTGAGCAATTTTCACATGCTTCAGCTTTTGTGGCTTTCTACAAGATGAACAAGATAATCAAAGTCAAAAGATAAAAATAAAGTTACTTTTATTCCTGCACCTGGCTCTCCTGAAATAAAGGCTATAGTTCACTTGAACCGCATTTCTGTTTCAACACAGTGCATTTTGGAGAAGTTATTCTCTTGTGGGGTTCTCTATAACAGCTTTTTGTTCTGCAGTGAACATCACAATTGTTCTCTTGTTTGCCTTTGTTCTATTATTTCTGGCAAAATTTAAACCAAACATTTTTTCTTTCTTTAGGAAAAAAATTAATAATAATTAATCTTTGAATTATTCATAGGCAATTATTTGCTATTTCATTTTTCAGTATCAATCACAGTGTATTACATAATTATTTTTATAAGTTTTTTAAAATAAAATGTAACTTCAGCTTTCATCTCTTCACAGAATTTGCGCAAAGAGGAATACAGACACATATTTCTAGTTCCAGAGTAAGAAAATTGAAATATATATTTGTTAGCACATTTTAAGGAGCACAGATAACAATAACAAAATTTGTACATTGATAGGTAGATTTAGCTAATGGTATTATGATTCCATATTTATAAAATAGGATTAAAACCAACTATTACATTATAAATTAAATCAGCTATGGCTTTCCTTTTAGCTGCTGTGAGGTGATTTATTTTAGTGAACACAGGTAGTTATCACTCTCTTCTGAGCCAAAATGTTCAAGAAGATGCAGTTTGTGCAAAGCTGAACAGCATCTGCACCTATTATCCCACTATAGGCCACTCTGGGAACAGATCCTCACCGAGGAACACAGATCTGGTTTGGGCATTTCCAAAAAGATCCTCAATCGGGGGAGTGGCACTGCTGGACCTGGTGAGGGATGGCCTTCCACAAAGCACCTGACATTCTTTTTAAGGTTGCTAGAACAGAGTGAAAATCCAGGGTAGGTGGATTTTAATATCCAAGTAAGCTTACATTTTGCTTATTACTGCTGAAAGAAAGCCAAACACTTGCAGTAGGGAGTTTTTTTGTAAGCAGGATCAATTTAAATATGAAAAGAGATATATACATTGTAGAGATTTATCATTTTCTTTACTACTAATGCTTTAGGGCAACCACCATATGTTTATCATCTATTCATAAATACAGATCATTACTATAAAATGGTGCAGTTGTGCTCAGTTAAACCATTAAGTAAAGTTTCATCAACATTCTCTTACATACACTTTAAATCAGGTTGTTGAAAGCAGTTGGAATAAATATCTAAACCACAAGTGGTCAGACAACCATTTACACATATAGAGACTATTTACAGTTCCAGCTCCTCTAAATAATTCAGATCATAATTCCTGAACCCTAGATAAAATATTTGTTAGTCCTAACACGTGTCCAATAGATACATATCTTTTAAGCTTTAACATACTCTAATCCATATTGGTGGCACCATATATTTTGTTTCTAATAGGCAGAAAGTGGATCTTAAAAAAATAATTACAGACATATGCGTTAAAACATCACAAGTACAGTAACAGACTGAAAGTGACAGTGTTTCGACTACATTTTGGATAGCAATATGGAAAAACTCCTTAATTTGAGACTTGAGTAGATAATGAGAAAATTACAAAAGCTTCCCTTGTATGTTTTCAAGCTGTGGCTGAAAGTGTTTCCCAATTAGGATAAAAAGCGAAATTTAATTAAAATTCAGTCTAAATGTCCTGCTTACATTTAGCTACAAAGCTTCTGCACTATAAGGATAAACATAGTTGCCATTATTAAAAACAATTGTTTTAAAATTTATCAGTAGAAGGTAGGAATAGGCAGATACACTCTGAACATTATGCTTTAGATTTATTGGTATACATTAAGGCTATCAGAGAATGACATGGCATTCAGCCATCCAAGAGGTAATCTGCATTTCAGAATATTTTATTTTAATTGATAAATAATTGTAAACAGAGGAGGACATGATTTCTCATGTAACTAGCTGTAGTAGTTTATCACTAGCAAGAAACTAAGTCCCACACAGTTGCTGGCTCACTCGTCCCCTCTCCTGATCCCACCAGTGGGATGGGGGAGGAGGAATAAAAAAGGTAAGGCTCATGTGTTGAGAAAAAGACAGTTTAATAGGACAGCAAAGTAAGATATAATAGTAATAATAATAATGATAATATGAACATTCAAGGATTAAGCAAAGCACCTAATGCACAATGCAATTGCTCACCAGCCAGTGGCCAATGCCCAGCTTATCCCTGAGCAGTGATTCTGCCTCACAGACAGCTCCCCAGTTTATATGTTGAACATGCTGTTATATGCTATGGAATATCCCTTTGGCCAGTTTGGGTCATCTGCCTCCCATCTTCTTGTGCACCTCCCCACTGGCAGAGCATGGGAAACTGGAGAGTCCTTGTCTTAGTATAAACACTATTCAGCAACAACTAAAACCACTGGTCATCAACTTTATTCTCCAACTAAATCCAAAACACAGCACTATGTCAGCTAGAAAATTAACTCTGTCCCAACTGATACCAGGACACTATCCACTGCTGCATTCCAGGGAGCAATTCTTCCCCTTCATGAATGCCAAATATAATAAAAAAATAGAACACCGAGAAATTTGCAATGGGAATGTGTTGTCTCCCCATTTTGAGATGAGACATTGATTTGCAGGAAAAAAAAGAGAGAAAGGAAAAAAGAAAGTGTAATGTTTCATGATAAATTTTAACTTCCTATTTTAAACAGATTTATTATAAGCTCTTAGAAAAGAAAAATAAACCCATATTTGTTTTCTCTTGCTACACTGTCAACTTGTGTCCTGTTCACAAGCTACTTACAAATTGGTTATCAGCTCAAAAACTAGTTATTTTTTTCCTAAAATACTGATGTCTGACCACTGCATGTATTTTAGGCTACACCCATCTGCATCTTCAAACATATACCAAGAACAAGTTAGCCTTCCCTCACTGGTGTTACACAGAAATAAAGCATTATGGGGAAAAAAGAAACCACCTGTGCATCCAGGCACAGCCTTGAATATGACATCCTATAAATGAGAAAACACCATCCCAGAGCAAGAGCTTCCCCAGGGGACATCTACAACAACCTCCCAGAAAGTTGCTCTGCATGCTTCATTCAACTCAAATCACCTAGAACAGACAGCTCTGCTTCTCCTGGTGGTGTTGCCATGGTACCGCTGCAGCCAGGAGGATCAGAAAGTGTTTATGCAGGTAACAGAGCAGGAGGCCACAGCAGCTTCCCTCAGACTTGGTGCAGAAGTACCCAGTGTGGCAATACCCAAGCTTGTTTCAGAGGAGATGCTGTGCACTGCCTTACTCCAAGCCACGCCTGGACTAAGACTTGGCCACCTAGCCCTTCCCCACCCACCACCCAGCTCCCTGCAATCTGCAAGCCGCTGCTGTGCCTCCAAGAGTTGGCTGAAGGAACAGCATATCACAGGAAGAGCCAACGTTGGTGGCAGCGCTCCATCAAAGCCTACATTTTACCCATGGTCATGGATGAGAGGCAAGAGGACTGAACAGGATGCAGTACAGATGAGTAGTTATCAACAGTTAATCTCTGGACCTCCCACATAAAGAAGCAGCAGAGCTGCTAGAAGGAGACTCCATCTGCTTCCGGTAGGCAACACAAGCATAAATAACACCATATGTTATCCAAGGCAGCTCTTAAATCCAAAAGAATCCTAATATGACAGTATTCAGAAATTTGCACATAATATTTAAGTAGGAGATGATCCTAAATAAATTCTAAATTTGGGGTTTAAGCTAATGTAAACTTGAATAATTAATCTTTAAATATAGAGTGGGTAAAAGCTACCGCAGCACTTGGGAAAACAGCCTCGTTTGGTACCACCTCATAGTAGCATTTTACCACAATGGATCCACATACTACTACACAGTCAGATTGATGTAGGTAGGTAGCAGAGGGCATTTTGCTCATGCACTTCAGATTCGGCGTCATCACTCAGTAACCTGTTTACACACATTGTTTTGAATAGAATGGCAAGGACTCTAGGTGATGGCTAAGAATTTAAAATCAGCTTTGTTAATCTCAGAGCTCCTGAATCAGAGGAAAAAAAAGCCCTATAGTATGCAAATACCGTTCCCATGGAACCACATTTACTTAGCTGTTGATAAGTAAGAAGAGAAAGTGCTTTTCATTCCTGTTTCTTTATGAAGTAACACAAAGTCTTTGCTGCAGTTCTTCCCGTAGCTGGCAGACTAAGCTGCGTCAAGTGACAGGATAACCATTTACTCGAGACATTATGAATGATGCAGTGCAGTGGGGAATAGAGAAGAAGAAAGATAAAAGACAGTAATTCCCCAACCTTCAGATTAATGTATACAAAAATATTTTAAAACAAAGATAGCTTCTGGAAGCTAACGATGTTTTACAAAAGGCTGATAAATATGGCTTCACTATTTCCCCATCCAGATAAGCATAACACGTCAGTCTCTAAATATCACTTTGAAAGACCTCATAATACAAGCTTTGATTTAGCAGAGCTGTTAAGCAGCAGGAACCCATAGGTGTGTACATAAGGGGCAGGTTTATTATTGAAGATGAAAAGGACACACAAAAAAGTGCTTTGCTGAACTGCAGCTGTAGTGAATTATTTTCAGAAACTGCTGCCTAACAAGAACTTTAAGTGAGTGATCTTTTTCTCTCAATCTTTCCCCTCCATTTCATCAGGATTTATCATCTTTGATTACAGCCAAGTGTTTCTTTGATGGATGTAAACTTTTGCTTTCTATTACTGATTCATATATAGCCTCTGTTATTTTTCTCTTCTGAAAGATACCTATTATTTTTTTTTTAGCCCTGACCAGACGGGGGGGGGGGGGAAAAAATAGTAAATCAGCCTCTTCTGATTTCTACTGATCATTTCTTTAACTGAAACTACCAGCAACAGTTGTGCAAACAATGATTCAGGCCATCGGTTGTTCAAAATTTATTTGCTCTAACTGTGGTTGGACAAAGAATATAGGTGGTATTCAATTAACTCAGGACACTTTTTTCTTCCTAACTGTATGATTGAAGCCCATGGGAAAGAGGGGAGCCCTAATAGCTATTGAACTGCAGCCGTTAAGTAGCTCATTTATTGTGCCTATTCTAGCAACTGAAGATGACAACAAAATAAAGTATGCTGTGAAGTACTTCCAACAGTTTTGTCAGGCATGACATGCTCTTAGGTGGTCTAAGAAACACACAGAATCTGAGACAGATGCAGTACAGATCTGCTGACTTCCCAGGCAAGAGGCTGGGAGCATACCCTTGTTCCAGTTTTAGATTCAGAATTCCACATTGTCTTATATTGACATTGATTTCCATCATGTGGGATTTCTTCGGGTTTTTTGTGGATTAAAAAAAAAAAATCAGAAAAACACCCACAAAAGAATAAAAAGCTTCTACAACAAAAATCCCCATCAACCACAAATAAAACAAACCACCACCCCTACAACAACAACAAAAAAAATCCAACTAGATTTAAGGTCAGTGTTGGTTTCATCACCCTCATGACAGATATTTTCCATGGAATCTTACCCCTGCACTCCTGCATCCCTGTAAAGCACTACTGACAGGCACATTCGGAAGCGTTTGAAAAGTATATTTGTATTTCATTTTGAGGTACTTTTCGTTCATGATGCAAAGTTTCAGCACTGCCTTCTCTCACTGTTCCTCTCCCAAGTCTGATTTTCATTCTCCACTATAAATTGGCCAAGGACAGCAGTATAGTTTCTTTTGTTCTTTTTCATTTTCTTCCTAGAACTTCCCAGTTGAATTGCAGTAATTCAGCATGTGAAACGTTTATTTTTTGTGCTGACCCCTTCAGGGTAAGAACATTTGCTCAGGCACAGTCAAGAAAAAATAGATGATGGTACATTCAAGAACTGTAATAGGAATACCTGTTTATACATTGACACATCACAATTTAAATATGCATTGAGAGTAATTTGTGGCCCCAGGTCACTCGCTACAACAACGGAGCTAATGAAAAGCAAGGAACAAATCTAAACTATAAGGCCATGGAGGAAATGCTCCAAATAATATTGAGCATTAAATCTTCGGCTTCTTCTAAAACATATAATTTATTGTGTTGCCTGATTTGGATCCCTAGGTGTATTAGAAATGCAACCATCCCTAACAGATATAGCAGACATCTCATTGTCTACCACCATCAGAAAATGAAGGTACACTTGAAAGGAAACCAATAACTAACCAACTGTCCCAGTTTAGACAGAACCTCTGAATTAATGCTTCAATAAGAACACTCAAAATGAACATCTGGAAGAGACGGCTAAACTGCCATTAGCATGAACTGCTCAGGTTGCTTTCTGAAATTCTTTGACCTGCTGAAGCAGCTCAGTTATGCCTCAAAGTAAAATACCCCAAATTTCCCTCAAACCAGTTGTCATTCAGTTTCCAAGTTCAATAGCACAAACAAGGAAAATCTACATTTCACCTCAAAACCACAAATCTCAGCTTGGCCAAGCCAGATCCTCTAACAGATGCCAGAGCAGAATCTTACAGCTCCTAAAAGTTCCTCTCACTATTTATCGCTGAACTGTTTATGCCATTATGGCACACAAGGGCTTGTTGAAGTACTTATGGCCACTTGAATATCTTTATAAGTTAAGTAATCAGATGTCATCAGAATGCAAACAAAGGAAATGATAGAAGCTCTCACTGAGCAATTCTGTCTTACCTTTCACTTCCTATCAAACACTAAACATCTTGAATAATACTTGACAAACTCTGATGTGATACTAAGATTCTTCATGCTGGGGATGCCATCAAAAAGATTAAAACTCAAAAGTAACCGTCCAGTCTTGTCTCTTTTAGATTAAAGCAGAGATCTAATTTTGACTTCAACTGCTTATGTGAAAAGAGGCTTTCAGGAAGCTTTTTGTGCGAGCTGCTCCGTCTGAAATATTCAGTAAGATACTGCTATATTTATTTCTCTTAGTCTTTCTTTACCTACAACTATGACTTAGCTAAAGCTAAATTAGTTTCCCAGGAATCTTTCCATATTCACAAGCAGGTTCTCCCTGGCAAGGTACTGCATGCCCTTTGTTTCCCAAACACAGGCTCTTTTATCCCAGGTCTATGCGTTTTCTCAGATAAATACAGGCAGGCAAAATATTAGTAACGTGGCCTGGCAGATCAAAGTCAAGCTAGACCCATGGGGAAAAAACGGTTATTGTGGTCATGGTCAAAAATAATGATTTTTCTTTTTTAAAAAAATAAGTTTCAATAAAGCTCCAAAAACCAAATTCATTAGAATCAAAAGGATTTGTTCAGGTCAGTTCCTGCTGGTTGCAGTACCCCTGACTGTGTGGTCTAAAAAATTATTCAGGTATCTTATGCCTCATTTAATTCTACCACTTTGGCCCCTCAGGTGAGCTGTCGGGCATTGCTGGGTTGCAAGAGTTGGCATTCTGCACTTTAAAGATCTGGTCTCCAGCACATTGAGGGCTACTCTCACCACTCATCTGCCACAGCCTGCAGCTGTGCTGCCTCCCTGCCTTCCTTTTGCTGCAGGTGACAGCCTCATCTCCTCTCCATGAGTACAGTGGATGCACAGCTCATCAGGTCCTGCAGTTCCCTCTTTCATATTCATCAAAACTGCAAATAAAGTGACACATTCCCTTTAGCCAGTTCAACAACGAGTGCAGGAATTTTCAGTGAAGGGACAGTAATGAGCAGCCAGGAGTTGGCAACACTTCAAATCACAACATACTTCACCCCATGAATGCAAGTCAAAGCCTGCAGAGGTTGGTCATAATCAGCCAACTCGCTAATTTTCAGCTAATTTTATCAACATAATGTTTTGGGTTTAGGAGAATCTACCCAGAAAGACATGTGGGCTTTATGATTTCTAGTGCCATAAAAACCTCAAACACCTATCCAGTATTATTTCCCAGTATTGCTTCCTGTAGGAAACTTCGTTCCATACAGCAGCAGCAACCGTCTACTTCTGTTCTTGGCCAAACCACTTGAAGTAGAAGGCAAAAAAAGATTTTTAAAAAAGAAGAAAAAAAAGTCAAACATACAGCCTAGTTCAAAAATTCAGTTTTGCAGTTGGGTGATTTCCCATTTAAATTTGTTCCTCCAGTACAAAATCTTACTAAATAATTACACTTAAAACAATCCTGATGAAATCTTTTATACTTTAAGAATGAGAACATCATTTTTATTAAACCATGATTGCAATATACTGATTATTTTCCACACCCTTCTTAGGAGAAAAAGAAAAGTAACCTGCTTAATGACATCAACTTTAAAAACATATTCAGCCAGTTAATTTTTATTGAAAACCAAAATTCTTCCCTCAGTTGCATTCCTTACTGCAAAACGGATACATCATAGAGAAAAACATCAAAAGTATAATTTTCACTGGTGATGCCAAAGCCTTCGTAACAGATCATGAAAATCCAGACTTAGAGGTCCTAAAGAAGTAAGGATCTTATCCAAACAGGATTACTTAAGCCACTATTGGATATTAAAAAGTAAAAGTCAAATAGGAAGGACTAAAATATCTTGGCATATCTTTCCTCTTTATTTTTACTTAAAGGAAATGAAATGCCCACTTGAGAAGCCAGAACTATAGAAATACTCAAAAGCAACTAAAATTAACCTATTTTTATATTTTTAAACAATAAATAAATTTTATATTATTTTCTATCTCAGTCTTTTTGGTATGTTGTGTTGGTCTTTATTTAAATCAGTGAAGGAAAGAAAATGAATGAGCGCTTCTTCAAAGCAAATATTTTTTCTTGCCTCTCGTACCTAAATGCAATTGCATGTGAGGTTTCACGTTAGACCGGTAGAGTTTAAATGCAAGCCACTGATTAATGCATGAGTGGCAACTCCAGCACCAAGATACTCTGCAGAGCTATTCAAATGAGGAAAAGCAGGCATTTCTTCATCCCTTTTCTCAGGAGCATCTCATTTAAATAATAAATAGGGCACGACCAAAGAGGAAGCCCCCAATTACAAAGCATTTTATCAACTTATATCAACAAATTCACACTCAGAAAGCGATCCAAGTCTATCAATATAGAAATTCTGCCTAATGGAATTTATAGTAGCAGTTTCAAAGGCACACTTGCCTTAGAGGAGTTGTAGCATAGGTCTTCCAGCTAAATGCACTTAATTCATCACTCACTGCAGCACCAAACACTGAATTCTCTGAAGGATAGTGTTTTGCTTTACTCTTACTAGCCATTGTTACAGCAGCAAGCACATTGAGTTACTTGCTTACATGCAAATACATGGAAGTGCCAAAGCCATTATTCTCAACACAAGTTTCCTCAGAGTCAACCAACACTTACTTCTGATGGATATCTACATCGCTTATACACACACTTTAGATTTAATTTTAGCTCATTATGATGGTTGGACTTGGCCTTCAAGACATGTTTTCTTAATATAGGGAGTTACGTGAAGAGAAGCTGCTGCAGATTTTGTAATTATTAAACTGTGAATGAAGACTAAAGTGATGCAGAAGAGGGAACATGCTGTTCTGCAATCAATCGAGTGCCCTTCTAAGGTGTACTGTGTTAGTCTTTCGTGAGAAGCTTTCGTATTCCTAAATCTTCTACTTGGGACTGATTAAATAGCGCCAAGGAACTCTATCATAGTTTATCCTGCTCCAGTAGCAGAGAGCTAGTTTGAGGCCAGAAAGGTGGTCTTTTAAATCTGTGCAAGACTAAAAATTTCTTCACAATTAGCATGTAGTAATTATGAGCCCAATCTGCGGTATACCAATGCATTGCAAGTTTTTCAAGCTGCAGTTGGAAGGGCACATCTGATCCAAGGATCAAAATATCCACCAGATCTGAGCATTCTCTCCTGCCGCAAAAAGTCCGACCTAGTTTAAATACTCCCTTATTTGACTTTCAAACCTCAACTACATTCGACACCAAAAGAAACAAATTTCTAAAACACACCATAAAGAATTACCGCTACCACCCCTTCCCATTCAAATTTCAGATTATACAGTTTTAGGCTTGGACAGGAGTAACTAATGTTGTGGGTACAGTGCTACTCGGGGATTACACCCCACAATTTGAAGCGAATGCCACAGAAAAACACTTCAGCGCACGATGACTGGAAGTTAAAATTTGAAAGCAGCAGAAGCCTCCATATGCTTTTCAGGGAACAGGGAAAAGTAATCTGAGTATCAGGTCCCCTAAGTTTGTTTGAGCAATCGGAGATGAAAATTATGCATTCACTCTACAGCATTCCAATGTGTATTTTGATGCAGGGTAAATTAATTGTCTCTGCTAATGTACTCCAGTTACTTCACAGCCTTGTTAATTAGGCAGCTCTGAGCAGCGTTATTGTTCCAATTCCTACAGAATAACAGCTTCCTTTGCTGTTTTTTTTTTAACTCATTAAGCATATAGATACATACAACATATCAAAAAGTAATTCTAGACATACTTGTGAGAACAAGTCCATCAATATCTTGTTAAAAGGCAAGATTCATTTCTTGCTCATCCACCCCCACGATTCTGCTAAAAGCCTGAAGGGAGCTGCCTACACCATGGCTCCACCACCGTCCTCTGCTCTTGCAGATGCTTTCTGTGTCCCCCAGAAATGGAGTCGGGGATCCAGGGCAGGGGTTACCCTTTGTTCTCTCTCCAGGCTAGCATGAGGGAAGGAGCCCCCATTTCCACATCTTTACCCAAACAGGAAGGAAGAGAAGCAGGAACTCTCCAGCTAGGCAAGCAAAGGCAAAGTATGGCCCAAAAATAGCAAGTAGGAGGTACTAGGAAGAGCCTGCTGTGGTAGTAGAATCATAGAATCACCAGGTTGGAAAGAACCCACTGGATCTTCGAGTCCAACCATTCCTAACACTCCCTTAAACCATGTCCCTAAGCACTTCATCAGCCTGTTCCTTAAATGCCTCCAGGGAAGGCGACTCGACCACCTCCCTGGGCAGCCTGTTCCAGTGCCCAACGACTCTTGCTGAGCTGCCTCCAAAAAAGTCTGCTGTAACTAGATACCCAAGCTTGCTAAGCAGGGCTCATAGCTTTACAGATGCTTTCTGCAACTAGGAAGCAAGCTACTCAGTTTAATGAGTGCTTTAACTACACCTGTAGTGCAACCATTGCTGCATTTGCAGCTTGAGTGAGTACACTCCACTTTCACAAGATCTGCACAAGTTAATACAACAAACACTTTAAAGTCATATTTCTGCAACACACCATAAATACAAGTATTCCAGGATTTTATTTCCAAACATAGCAGGAAATAAGATCCCTCATAAATTTTACCTTCTATCCAAAACAAAAACAAACAGATATTCAGTCCAGCCTTGAGCAGACAATGCCAATCAATCCTCAGGAAAAAACTTTAAATTAAAAAACTGCTTCCTCCTCTCCCTTGTAATTGAGGAAACTGGAAAGGAAAGAAACTAAAATAGCCTTTGATAAGCATTTATTAGCTTCTGTCTGGATGCCAGCTCTCCTTTCCTACAAAATGCAACAAAAAAGAAAGCAGCTTCCCTACCTGGCTCAGCAGTAGCATCCAGAGAGCAGGGCAGCACCCCAAACAGGGCATGGCTCTCTCTTCAAGTCTGATTTCCTCCAAGCAGCTGAGCTAAATGAAGGCATGCAAGCCCTAATTAAGAAAATTGGGCTAACTCTTGCTTTAGTTAGTACTGGCTAGAAAGCCTATTAGCATTTAAATGTGCACATGGGTGAAAAGGAGCCCTTACAGAAAATGCATGCCTGTTATGTACAAAGAGTAAAAAGGAGTCAAGAACTAAGTTAAATGGGAACAGCTGAAAAGCGAATGTCCTTTAGCTACTGAAGCTCAATTACTTAAACACATCTCCTCTTGGCTGTGTGCAAACTTTTCTTGCCTTGGCAAATCTGTGTAGGCTTGAGGCAAGACCCATATGGACACAAGTAATGGAAAAAAAGTAGTTCCTTTGGGTTGGCACACTGGCTTACATGTCCTTGTGTGAGGAGTCTGCAAAATAAGTTGTGGAGAAGACTGCCTTTGGCACAGGTAAAGCTGGAAGGTTAGAGAGGATGCACCCAGGAAGAAAAACTGGTCCCAAACTAAAGAGAAGAGTAGCTGGGGCAAAACCAACTATCTGGGGTATTCCAGCAAAAATATCATCTTTCTAACATTGTAGAGAAACACGAAAGAAGTCCCGTGCAAGTATTTGCTGCTCGAGTCCTCCTTCAACCTTCCTTTTGCACACAGGCACAAAAATGCATGGGAATGCTGTAATACATTAAAGCACTAGGTTTATATATATGTATGTGTATGTTCAGGGCTTTTTTTCATGGGAAGGTGTTGCATTTCATATTTGTGTTAAGTTTGTAGCTTCTTTAAGGCAAAATAACAATGCAAGACTTGATCAAGTTTAGAAGATACTTGTGGGATTGGACCACTCTACTCCTCGGTGCTGACATATTCCTTTTCCAGATGGGATCATACAGGAAATTAAATACGAACAAGAAGAAAAGTGTGGAGGGATCTTCCCTACAATAACTATAAACATAAATGATATATTTATAGACCTAATGAATATATACTTTACCATAGAAAATAGCATACATCTGCAGACTTTCGGAGATTCCATTTGCTTAGAACTAATTTGTACGCCCTAAATTTCATCTCATATATTTATATGTTATTCTGTGTTGCAGTTGTGGTAAATCTGCTATGTATGTAGCAGGCAAAACTATTGGATTGTGCAGCTGGTTTAGTTTTGGGTTTGCAAGTTATAGAATAGCTAAACCAGAAATAATTCCTAATTCCTTTATATCTTAAATCAGAAGTTTGTCAGGATTAGTTGATTATCTGGTCAAACCTGGAAAGTCCTTCTCCAAGAGGAGGTGGTAGCTGTGCCATAAGGCCCATGTAGAGGACAGGCAGGCCACCCCAAAAGCTGTCCAGGAGACAAGTTATGAGCTGCAGCATCTCTGAACATACATACAGGGAAGTCTGTGCTTAAGGACAGCATAACTGGGGTGGGCAAAGGAAACACAGCCCAAGCCAACAATCTATCTGATCCTTGGTATGCCAGGATAAAAAGGAAGCAAGACCAAGACCTGTCCAGCCTGGTTTCTTAGGGATGAAATTGGGACTGGGCAGACCAGCACAGGAAAGACGGTGGCCCAAACCCATGTTGCTCTCAGCTTTGAAGAGACTGAGCAAGCCTTAGCATATCATCTGAGTTGCGCTCCGAACAGCAGCATCATCCAAGAAAGAATGTTCATTGAACATCTCAAGACCTTATCGTTGCTTTCACCTTTAAAATAGGCTTCTGAAGCTTTACAGATAATTCACTACCTCTGCTTCAGGATTTTTTTCAGAGGATAAGCTGGAGGCAGGCAGTAATAGCCATGAAGATTAAAATGATCTGAAGATTTAAGGTCTGAATAGTAATAGGGAATTGTGTTTATTTTAGTATTTCCCATTCAAGAGCTGGAGGATCTTCTTTGCAGTGATCTTCTGCAGCTTGTATTTCACATATGTCATTTAAAATCATTCTGGCCCATCAGTCATTTCAAAGACAGAATTCCCAAAAGTACATTTACCTTTTCTTACTATTCTGCCTTTCAAATGATGCATCGCGTACATACATGAAGATTCTTGCTCTTCTTCAAAAATATTCTTCTAAGTATCATATTTCTGACAGATAGACTACATGAACTGAAAATTCAGCATGAAAAGGTTTTGTATTCCCTCGTGGGTTTTTTGCCTGATAAAGACCATGCTAGATCCAAGCCCTACTCTAAATGTATAGAGCCATAAGGTTGTAATAATACAGTGATGCAAAAAATTTATTATGTGCCAAACAGGACTGAATAGTTTGTTGTGTCAGATATACCCCAAATGACAAAAGCACAGTTCGGCTCTACTGTCTTTCTGCTAAACACACTTTAATGCTTCAAATAACAATCTAATATTGCTAGAAGAATTAAAAAAAAAAAAAAGACCCTGAAGAAATGTTATCCTTCCTATTTTCTTGAGAGAGAGGGGGGATATTTATTTGGACAGAAGGATTAATAAACTAACAATACACTTTCTCAGGACAGGACTACTGTGGACAGCACCACTGACCATTCAAACTGTCTTTGCCCGCAAGGTTCTTCAGCTTCCTCTGAAATCAGAGGAGTATGTTTACTTTCAGTGTGTTTATTTCTGCGTTGTGTCTCCTCAACATTCAGTGCCTCCCAGAAAAACAGAAATAAGTGAGTTCCTCATCCATATCAGGGCTTATCGGTTAGCATATATTGCCTTAATACTCTTAATATGGTGCCACCCCGTAGCCTTGGCCAGTCTACTTTCAGGATGCAGTCTCTAAGTCAGGTTACTGGCAGCAAAAAGGTGTGTTGGTGTGTTCAGTCTTAAAACCATATCAGAATGTACAGAAGAGTCAGAGACAAGATAGAGGAAGCAAAAGGAAGAAAGATTTAGAAAGTATCAAGCAAAACAACTTCAAAATAAAGAAACACACCCCTTGCAAATATGGATAGCATGAGTGCACTGGGATACAGTCCCATTCAAAATAGCAATGCTTGTACTGGTGCTGAATGTGTCCCTTTCAGCATCCATTCATCAGGGTGTAGGTTCACTCACTGTTCAGAGCTCAGGATTCAAATTATTTCCTAGCCTGAAACTCACTGTAGTGTCATAAATTATAGTAGTTCCACATACTTATGATCTCCAGCTCTATGGCAACCTTAGTAAAGTCATTGTGTTGATATGCGAATATGCCATTTTATAATTACTCTAATTTTATTTTAGAAGGTAAAGTTCCTCATTATGCACTAATCAGACTCCTAATCCCCCAGTGCCCCTTTCTCTCCTCTCCTTAGGGAAGCCATACAGACTTTCAAATATGCCACCTTCTTTTTTTAACATGCTCATAAGAAGTCATCAGATAAGAGGCACTCTGGCATCAGAAAAATGATTAAGCTATTTACAGTGAATATATCCTCAAATGAAGATATTATTAATTCAACTCATTCTATATAGAAAAATCTATTTTTAATAACAAAGTCCTCCTTCTCAATTATTCTAAAACCTAGGCACTGTGCATTAACTCTAAAATGTACACTCACGTTAATTCCTTGGCATGTAGTAAACAGAAAGCAGAATTCTTTTTTCCTAATGAACATAAGAACAGCTGCAATGGGTAGAATTGAAGACACTGAAGAGAGTTTATGGTCCCAGATGGACCATTGAGCTTTCAGCAACCAGTAGCTCAGGATTTTGGTAAGCTGGGAGCTTTATCAAGTTTCATAAGTGACTGATAACTGAAACTGCCCCTCCCAGACTACCAACTGTTGCGCCAGCCCTGGCCGCCCATCCACATTAATGGCAGTCTGTAGCCAGAAATAAATGCCTGTGGTGAGGTAAAAAAACACAGACTCAGGCAACTGGTAGCTGGTAACATCTGGCTAATTTACCTAAGATTCAGTAAAACATTTGAATATATGTACAAGTCCATCTCTTCTGCAAGCTGCATGTTATCATAATGTTGAGTGACGTGTGTGCCAAAATGCTGTCCTGAAAAGAGACAATCAAGATAACACCTTTTCCCCCCTCTCTCTGACTAAAACATGATTTCCTTTTTCTTTCTTCTTCTCTTTTCTTTTTTTTTCTTCACATTCAGGTATATGTAATAAAAATCTCTTCAGGTATTTGTAGCAAAGCATTTCCAACTTATTCATCAAAAAGGAATTCCTCTTCAAATTTGCAGCTTTTCTATTTCATTGGATAACAGTTACTTGTTCCTGCATCCCCTGGAGGGCAAAAAGAAATGGAAACATGTCCCCTATTATTTATTGATTGTGACCCAGAGATATTGTTTCTTGTTACTTTAAATCTTCTCTTCTTTTATTTTTCTTCATCTGTTGAAATTTCCTATGCTGCTAAGCATACTTACTGCTCTGAATGTCTTCTGAGAAATCCTTTCTGAGATACAGCAGTTGAACAGAACATGTTGTTCTGAATGAAGCAATCAGTGACATCCCCAATTCACATGATGGCTTTCTCATATTTTCAGCAATATTTCTTATCTTATTCCTCCTGATCATCCAACTATTTTAACTTCCTTGTGTCTATTTATTCATTTTCTTTTGCTACTGCTGAAAAAACCTAAGTGAGGATGCTTTTCCTGAACCACTTGGTATTGCACCAAGGTCTTTGTATGAGTTTTTATAGTTAATTTAGTGACAATTATAGACTTCCCTATTATTATTCTTCCTAAAGCTTCTGCCTCAAACAGACAAAGATTTTTTTCCTATGAGAACCAAGGTCATACATCTAACTTTCAGAAGACAGTACATCTTAATCTTACAACAATCAAATACAAAATATAACATAATAAATCCTATATTTTACACCAGTATAATTTCTGGAGCACAACCTTCCCCATGGACCCTATTCAAGATGGCAAAACTATACAGTCACAATAAGGCAGCCTGCAATGGTTTAGGTAAAGTCCATCCTCCGGTGGTCCAAGCATTGACTTTCAAACAGGATTTTGTATTATTCAGTAAACATGTAACGTAGCAGCAGTTCTTGTCCCTCGCCATCTTCCAGTAAGAGTGCAGAGATTCATCTAAGTAATCTGAAAAATAGGAGTGTAGTTCAAAATATTCACCTAATATCCAGGTGTGGAGCACGTTGAGCATCTTAACTGGTCAAACACAGAAAGAAGAGCAAGGTTTAGCTCTGTCAGAAACCAGTGAAACCAGATAATATTTAAGCTTTTCTGGTTAATTATAGGAAGTGTCAGGCCATATTTTATGAGGGAATAAAGCAAAGGGTAAGAGAAATAATTAACACGAAACTCATTGTCCACAGTGTCAAAGTGACAACTAGGATTCTTCATGTTAGGAGAACAGGTGAAATTGGCAATATTGGCAAATACTTTATGAGTACATATACTGTATGGCAAATATTCTATCTTTATTCTAAGATCCAAGTGAAAATACATTAGACAAATGTAAAGCTTTAGTGTTTCAATGTAGAAAGATTGTTATGAACTCTGAGGTTTACTGCACCACTTTCAGCCAAGAGGAATACCGAAGCTTAGAGCAAGACAGTTTAGAAATTAAATCCTGTTCATACATACCTGGACAGAAAGCATCATGAAATAGAGCAGAGCAGAAGAGTTATGTATTAAAAGCAAATAGCAAAACTAAATCACATCTTGCATCTTTAAAGGCTAAATCACATGAATTAGCCAGTCTGGAGCAGGTACTTGCAGGTGGAACCGGCCTGCCTCTCTTCCTCCTGCTCAGCAGCATTAGCAAGACGCCTTTAATACTGCAGAGCAAGTAACTGTACTAAGGGTCCCTACCTTCTTCTCAGAATTGCCATAAAGATTTCATGAGGACCGCAGCAACAGCCATACCTGGGCTCAAGCACTGTGTTGGATCCCCACTCGAATGACTTCCGATGGACCAGACCCGCTGATCCCCTCCACAACAACAGGCCCAGGTAAACCCTCTGCAGATTTCCACAAAGAGGATGGCCAAGATACGAAGAGATGAGCTAGCTCCTGTTGGCAGGGAACAAGAAAGCTTTAAAAGGTGAATTCATTAATACGATGTCTCTCATTTCCAGAATGGCAAGAAGAAATATGCCTGCTTCCTTGGGACAGAAGAGAGATCTGACACTCACTGTTTTGAGACATATTTTCAAACATCCTTTCCTCTGATTGCTGTGGTTGTCTCCAAAAAGCCAATAGTTACAGATAAAGAACACAATCACCTTCAAGATTAAAAAAACATCATGCTTCAACAGAATCATAGAATCATAGAATCACCAGGTTGGAAAGGACCCACTGGATCATCGCGTCCAACCATCAAGTCCAAATATGTCACCAGGATGTCGTGCCTGAGAAGGACAGGCAATACATGCAGACTTATGGGATGCCTAGCCAACTATCAGAAGATTTCCCTTTGATGTGACAAAGTATTTTTCACTTTAGAAAGCATTTTTATGAAGTCACGTACTCAAGGTTAATAACAAAATTTGAAGTGTGGGAATCATTAAATGAATGGAAAGATGACCTAGAAAATTTAAAACAAAATTACATTAAGCACAGTGAAAGACTGAAAAAGCAGCTGCATCATGCACGAATGATAGGAACACTGAGAGAATGGGTGACAGAGGAAAACAGATGCAGCAGAAAGATGCTGTATGGCTTTGATCATTCAAAGGCTTAAACCTGACACTGTTTAATGCTCATGGACAGATATGAAAAGAGGATGATAAAAAGAAAGGGATGCTAAGCAATAAATTCAGCTTTATAAAGAATGAAGAGTGAAAAGGGACAAAAGACTCAAAATCATGAAGACAAAACAATCAAGCAAAACTAATCCTGTCTGATACAAACACCTGGTGAAAATGGGTTCTGAAAAGATGGCATGGAGAAGACCCTAATCAAAAATATCCAGTGTTTGCATCTTACATCATCTGCAAGAATATGCCCCAGTGCACACGAAAAGACTCCTGAAGATGCATCCAGATCATGGAACATGGCAGAGCAGAGGAATTTACTCCTCAGCTCTTCCCTGCCTAAAGCACACTACGACTTTTATTGCTCTTCTCAACCACACACCAAAGGAACAGCCTTAAAAATCAGTATTGGAGATAAAATATTATTGCTGCATTACTTTTGCTTTCCTATACCTGCATGAAATTTGTCACACTGATAATAAGTCTCTGATGTCATTAGATGTGTGATAGCAGAGATTTGATGAAAATAAGAACTTCCTGAGAGACAAACATGACTTTTTTTTTACAATTTTACAATTCGGTGATTTTTTTTTCTAAAGAAGATTTGCGAGAAGATTTAAAATAGAATTTTTGTCTGTTTTTTAATATTCTTGCAAGCAATCATTCCTCCTCCATGCCCAGATGGATGTAACTCTCATGGACATGTTCTTGGAGCATTGCAATATCCTCTAGAGTTAGTTTTCAGTTTCCTGTTTTATGAACATTCCTGCCAGAAAACTCATTTCTCTGAATATTCATGGGTAGGAAAAAAAAACAAAGGAGTGCAAACAAACGCAGAAATATGCAATTTAAAAAATGTAGCCAGAGCTTCACAAGCTGAAACACATCCATGAGCTGTACTTAACTAGGAATGTTAACGTGTTGCAGAGAAAACACATATTAATATCATAAAACTGTTACCTTGTGTCATATATCATATCTGGTGACATCTGCATGCACACCTTGCTGAAAAATCTGCTTGCCTGAATTGGATAAATGTTTACTACTAAAAAAGTCTGTATTACAGCTTGTAATACAGCTTGTAATAAACTTGTTCCATATAGTTACAGTGCAAGACTGACCTGATTTGGGGCATTAGACTGATTCTGAATGGGATAAAATCATTGTTTCATCACCCTGGAATTAATTGCCAAAATTTAATTCCATCAAACAATTGAAATGCATCTTCCTAGAGCAGAAGTAGGCATCGCTGCTCCCATTTTCGCCTGATATGTTAAGCCTATTTTACAAAAGTTCGAAGGATTGAGTTTGGTTTAAATTTTGATGAGTGTGAACATAAACAACAATAGAGATCTGGAGCTTAATTACTGGCCTGCTTACTCAGTAGCTGAGCAACAATCTTCTGAAGGCTACTGTCAGTAGAAATGCCTCCACAGAGCTGGGGCAGCCTTGCCAGTGAGGTTCTACCCACTCCAAAATTCAGCAAATAGAGCTTCCATTTAGGTTTCATCTTACCAAATTTGTGCAGGGGGCAGTTTTGCAGCCAAGAAGCCTTCCGCAATGAAATTGCGTGATTTCAATAGTTCAGATTTTGTTCATCTGTTTTCACTCTAATCTGAGCCTTCCAGCAGAAATTGTAGATTAGTACCTAGAGGTCACGTGCTATGGTCACAACCTAAGCATTCCCTTCAGGTATGAAACTCAAGCCTTTTTACTACTTAGGGCAAATTAATTGGAGCCAGGAGTACTTCAACTAATCTCTTTATTGCTGTTGCTCTGTTCAGAAATTTTCTATTTCGCTAAGGTTAACCAAGAAAAAAAACAGCATAAAAATTTCAGAAGGAGAAAAAAATTGCTGCTGTTTGGCAACAGACGGGGTTACTCACTTCTGTAGCTAAGAAAAGAGGAGAGTACTGTGAACCATCCAATGAGAAAACTGTGCTCTATAGCAGAAACAATAATGTAAAATAAACCATTCTTAAGTCAGGAGTTTTTGAGAGGTGGGATGGAGAGAAATACATTTATTTTGCGGGTTTGAAATTTACTTACCAGCAGCTGGCAAAGGTTTATCCCTACATAAAAAAAATATGATATTTTACTTCTTAATTTCCCTAGTTATTTTCTGGAACTGAAGCCCACAGATGAAATATTAATATGTTCTAAAATCCCACCAACAAAGAGCAATGTGTAAACAATGTTTTCCCATGGACACACACACATCACAAAGAACGCTTTAATTCCTTCCTATAAATGAACTCTAATGGGGATCTCAGTCTAACCACAAACTGCATTAGTCTGACAACATACAAAAGCTATAGAATAATATTCTACACTACTCTTAATTTACTCCCCAGCAAGAAAATATTAATTTGTTTTTTCATGTTGATTAATTTCGAACCTACTGATTATCTTCCCAAGGGCTCAGCTTATTTTCAGTCTAATAACCATACCGTACTACAAGGGCTGAAAGTAGAGAAATCCCATTTGTACCTAGAAATGGAACCATGTGTTTATAGGAAAACTAAGTGAGGCTGATAGACCTGTTAATAAATCAAAAGCATTTTTGGGCAGAGTGCCCAAAGAGTAAATTGTTATAGCTCTACCTGCAGTGGGAAACACTAGGTATTCATGGCAATAACTGATTCAAGGATAGCTGCTCCCATAGAAAGAGAAGGCTTTTTTGCATCAGGTTACAAAGACTCAGATTTAGAGCTAGGAAAAAATTGTAAGGACAAACCGAAATCTAGATTGTTATGATAAAATACAGAGTCAAAAGGTAGAATAACAAATGCATTATAAAAAATTTAAAGAAAGTGGAATTTCCTTACATGCTTCAGCATCTCAGCTAGTTTCTGAGGTCGGTTCAATAACCACTGGATCAAATGGACTGGGCAGCTTCTCCTTCTCAACTTAAGATCCCTTCCCATTCTCTTTTTTTATCTTCTGGTTTACCCGTCTGTCATTCCCCGCGATTTGGCACTGACAAACCAGGACCTTCAGAGGTCTGCAGAACGTTTCTTTCTCCCCACCTCATGTTATTTTTCTTTTGAATACCTTTATTCCTATAGAATTCAAGCTTCCTTCTCTGGCTTCTGTCCACCTGAAAACCCAGCTGTATGAATTGCATCTCATAGGAAGTAGGAGCAGTATGTTTGGAGTGATCATGTTTACTGTATTATGCTGTTCATTTACAGCCTTTCTTGACATGCTAACACTAAAAAGCTGTTGTGAAGGTGGGGCACAGATCCTACTTTACATCTTGCTAAATTTTGGAGAATCATATCACAAGCATATTTTCATGCTCTGATGATGCATTTCATAGGAGAAACAGGAAAAAAGCTTTTTACATTACCTTCCCAGGCATCCTATGCTTAGTTTTAAAGAAATGGACACTGTTTCTGTAGAAAATCTCAGCACTAATCTGAGCTCAAGTGAGTAATTCCCTCAGCGCCGCTACCTGTGCACTGTAGCATGCACAGCTGAATGGTAACATGGAACGTATGAGGACAGCAAGTGTCTACCTTGTTATCAGACATCATTCCTGCCTGCCCCTTGCCCTCCTTTGAGTAACTCTTCTTTTCCCCTCTCCATATACATTGATTATATATCACTGCACATACAAATGACATATGCACATCTGCACATCTGAGCATCCAAGTTCAACAAACTTGAATGAAAGCTATGCATAATAAAGCCTTAACCGTGCCTACTTTCCAGAAGCACCTGAATTATTTATTTAAGGAGGTCACCCTTGTGAGAATATATTTAAATTCTGAAGAGTCTTCTTGGTGTGTTTGTTTTATTGTAATTATGGACTTGAAAATGAAAACACAGTTCCATTGCCATGAAGAGTCATTCTGTGTGAAGAGGCTCGGGTATCCTGCCCCAGCTTGTGAACATACGCAAGCAAGCCAGAGTTTGATCCACTGTGTACCTTTGCCTGAAGAAATAAGAGGTGCTTTCAAACAACTGCGAGTCGTTACCCCACTGGTACGTCAGCCGTATGAACACAACATACTCAAGGTTAGCCAAGACAATTACACAGTGATTGAACAAATGGAAGTGTGCAAGGTCACACTAGTGATAAAGATATCACTAAAGATACTGTGGGTCGTTATCAGGGGTTGTGGTAGTTTCCCTGTAACAACAAACGTCTTGGTTTAAATGCATTTCTTACAAGACACGCCTTTGCCCTCCAAGCAGGACAAAGAGGCCTGTATTATGTCAGAGATCAGAAATAATCACTCTTTCCTCTTAGTAGGATAGAAAATTATCACAAATGTTTTGTCTTGCCCCCTGATCTAAGCAGGGGATTATAGGCATTTTCTACTGCTATGCACATGAAAAGGAGTTACTTACTTGGATTGCTCCAAGGAACTTGAAAGTGGGAGTGGGATCTCTGAGAAAACCTGCAAACAAATCCCAAAAGAGTCAGGTAGACTTCCTCCAGGACTTCCAGCATCCAACCTGCCATTCTTTCATGTACAACTTTGAAAGTTCTCCAGTCTGCTGCTTCTGCTGCCATGCCGTTTGTGGGACATGGCAGCTAAATACCTGTTTCTCTCATCTGATGATATCAGCTGGCTACCGATAGGTTATACAGTGCAGAAGCAAAATGTACAGAAATCACACATTTACCATTGTTTCTGTATTCAGTATTTGGCTTCTAGTTTTACTTCAACAAAATACATTTTCTGGATATGCATAATTTCAGCAAATAACGCAATTAATATCTTTCACGTAACTTGAGAATCATGACGCAGTGATGTCATTGGATAACCTTTCATTGGCATCAATAAGATCATAATTTCCTCTTCCACCAGTAATTTAGCATGTTAAGAAGTACAGATGCCTTCAGGAAAATTAAAAGCAGAGAGGGTTCTCTGCATCTACGTGCCCTCACTATCCTCAAGGCTGAAGCTGAAACTTCACATCTTTACTTCCATTGTAGCCTGCACATTACTGATGAATAAGCACAAATCCATTTGTTATCTGGGATAGAAACAGTGTAATTCCATTTCCAAAGTCATTACACATTGCATCGCATCTCAGTGTGTAAGGCTTTTCCTATATAAAGTTTTTACTAGTTTTAGCAAAATATCCTGGGATAAAAGAATTATAAAAAAGTAAATTTCAATTTGCTCCTGCAAAATTAATGAGTGGACATTTTAAGTGGATATTTAAGTATATCTCCAAATTTCTGTACTCTGTTCAAAATGGCACTTACAGCTGTCTATATCCTTGGAGCAAGGGAGTGAAACATAAAGGGAAATTGGCAAGCCTGTAAGTGCATTGCCCTTGTCTGTCCTTCCTTTAGAAGAATTAGGCTAAGATATTCTGATACTTAAAAGAGGTTATAAGAACTTTTAATGGCTCAGTTAGAGTGTTCTCTGCCTCATAGTTATGCATTGGTAATCACATCAAATCACCGGCACAATGTAAATACTTCTATAGAGAATCACCGAAATAAGCCAGGCATCACTGTGCCATTAGCTCACAAGCTGCTTTCACAAGGTCTCACTGAAAAATTCACATTTAGGATATTGCTAAACAATCTATCAAGAAGGGGAGCTTTGAAGCAACACAATTTTAGCTTTTCTGTTACCATTTTCTTGGTGGTGCAAAACTTATGTGTTAAAATAAACCAGGCACAAAAGCGAGTGCATAAATGATACTTCAGAACACACAACTGTAAAACTCATTATCTTTTGAAGAAAGATCACATTAGATGTTTTAACTGTTCAACAATTGATATAAAAGTTGGTAGGAACCACAGCACAGAAAGAATACATGTGACAGATACAAAGTTGAGGCCCTACATAGAACGAAGGCAAGAAGGAAGACACTTCTTGGTAAAAAACAAGGCATTTCTTGTTATTGCCAATGAAAAATCATGAGTGACATAAACCAGCAAAATTTTTATAGTAGAACTAGATCTAAGTTTAGTCAACATATGTACAACTCTAAGCTGTTCTTAGCAAATAAAACTCCGCTTTTAAAAGAACTACAGTTCTCTATCATTCTTTCAAAAACCAAACAAAAGGTCACTTGTATCATCCACAGCGTATTGGCAACAAAACTCTTCTCTGCAGGCGTACTCTAACTACATTTCCTATAAGAAATAAATCTCTGATTTATAGTATTAGGCCTGTATTTTCAGAAATGACTAGCCATTTTTTAGTCCTCAGCTTTTCATGCCTCAAAATAAAACGATTTTCAGAGATGTAGGTACTTAAGCCTCTGCAGAACAGGTTCCCACAAGGCAACCTAAATGGAGATCTGAAAAATGGCATCTTTTAAAATTTTAAATTTAAATTTAGGAAGCTCATTAAAGAACCAGACACAAGGATTGAAATCTCTGGTGGTTTTTTTTCACAGAAGATTTAACAGTACAGGCAACCACAGAACAAATTTTACCACTGTACATTTCTTGTAATCATCCATACTGATGTAGCAGAATCAGCTTAAAGGATCAGGAGATCATTTCACCTTCAGACACTTTTAATTCATGGTTGCTACCTACAGTTTCTGGAGAAAGAATACTGAAGACATAGTTGTTCATGACGTAGTTTTTCCTTCTTAGATTTTCACATAGCTGTTTCCAGTGTCGTTTAATGATCATATCACATCAAAAAGTTCCTTCTGCAGGAGGTAAGTGGCTAAATTTTATTTTATTCAACTGACTCATACTGCATTTAAACTACATTAAATGCATTCCAAAATGATCAGAACACACTTGCACTACTTCATACCTCTGGCAAAACTTGTAGGTAGTTACTGGTCTCTTAAGTGAGTTACTTCGACTCTTTGTTCATTATTGACATGAGCTCTAACCTGGCTCCTTCTAGAAGCACAACTAGCCCTTCAGTGGAATTGAGCTCAACTATGATTTACGGGTAGTTGAAAAAAGTGTGGCTGTCTAAACATTATTTTAGGCTTCCAATTTATATGAAACATAGCCTTCTGCTTTTGGAATACTCCCATCAGGCACCAATTTTACAGTAAATGATAGATTTCTCTCTTGAAATAACCCCTATATCTTAGTGAATTATTTTTCTCCCAGCTTCTGAATTGTTTTTAATTGGAATATATTTGGATATACGAACATCCGTAAAGTCCACATCTCCTCAACTCCTCCATACCTTTATGATTCTGTAGATTGAAGAGGTCTGCACTGTCAAACCAACAGCCTGTAATTTTGAAACTGAAAGTCTTCTCTCTCATCCAGTCAATAGGATTAAAAGGCTGAAACTGTACATTTTATTATTACAGATCTAGAAAAAGCACAAAACCAAAAGGCTGTTTGGAGCTTATTTCAACTCAGACATGATATTCGACTTTCCCTGAATCCTCACTTAAGACACTTAAGTGGGAATTGCAAGGTGAAATCTAAGTTTGGCTCTTGGATGGGTTATTAATGTAGTCATTTCTCTCTCTGTCACTAATAAATCTATAAAATAATCCTACTGCACTGTTAGGAAACTCCAATCCACCTGCTATTACCTCTTTCCTAAATGAGGAGAGGGGGAAAAGACCCCACAATTCTTTCTTCAGTTACCTAGCAATCTTTTAATATCAAGTAAGAAGAAAACACAACCTTTGGCTCCTGCCGAGTCACTGATAAAAAAGTTGGGATCGTCTTGCTACCACCTCTTTGTATAAAAGCTCTTGAGTATGAGATTTGCTTTGAATTATTTGAGGCAGAATTTCATATAAGTACACAAAAGCGTGAAGATAAGAGAAAATGGAAATAAAGACAAATCAGTCTCCCCATCCCCACATATCTTTTTACCATGAAAGCTTTTTCTCCTCCTCTCATTTCTACATACTCCTTGTCCCAGAAAGGGAAATTTTAAGATGGATATCTTAAATTTATCCATCATTAAATTCACATGAAACAAGAGGTAAAAACATATGCTTTAGCACTCCCTCTCTACAAGGTGAATAAAATACTTCTTCAGAACAATTTTGGCAGAAATTCCTGGATTTAGTGCCCCATATGCCAAAATACATATCACACAAATATCTCTCTACCATACCAGTTCCCATTTCTTCATTTGTGAAATGGTTTTATGGCAGTGACCAGAACAGGACTGAAAAAACTTGTAAAGTTTTGCATGGGGATTCCCTAATTCTACCGAAGTGTACTCCTATTGTTTGCACAGCTATCCTATCCTCAGCAGCTTTAGTAAAACCCTATCAGCTATTGTAAGAATTCTCTCAAAGAAATAAAACTCAAAACAGGAAAGAAACTGCACAAATGGTAAAACCTAACTACAAAGGCCATTTTCCCCCTTCTCTCTTTCAGTTCAGCTCTGGAAACACACATGGGCATAATGACTCCCAAGGGGTAAAATGAGGACTGATATGTGCAGAACTGTCCTTGTCACCGATGGGCTACTACTTCAGCATCTCTCACTGCAGATAGAAACTACTTATTTTCATGACATCAAGGGCATGAATTTCTCTGCTCCAAGAAGTTTCTCTGGCAGCAGTACGTAGGAAGGGGTCTCAGCTAAGACTATGGGTTGAAGCAGGCAGCTGAAGGAAAGGGGAAGGTTAAGGGGGGAAACATCTACCTGTCTTCTTCACTGCAGTCTTGTCTGAGCCCCAGGCTGCTGCCCTCCCAGTCCTATGCAACTGGGCAACTGCATGAAGCAACAGGCAAGATGTTGTTCAGACCAGCATTTGCTTCTGTTTTATGACTGCCATTAAAGAAGGTGCAAAACACAGAGAGGGGCAGTGAGGGGCCCAGGAGCAAAGCTAGGAGGTCAGGTAGAATCACAATCAAAAGATGTGATGCTATCATGGAAAAGCAAATACCACACTGCAACATATAAAGTGGAACATATTCTGAGATGCATGTTAAGGAACACCTATAACTTACACTTATACAACCACAATAGATCCAGTTATGGGCATTACACACCAGGAAGTGCATCGGCTGAATTAGAGAAAGTCTGGAGAAAAAAAGATTCATTAGAAAACAATACACATGGCAACAATGCAAATTGAAATTACATAGCTTAACAGAGAGATAACTAGAGGAATTTGCAGTAACAGATTTTGGAAGGTGGACATAATTTATGTGTTGACAGTGGAAAGAACTGAAAGAAAAGCATTTAAATTTCAACAAAAAAGGTTCAGACATGAGGCAAAACCGACTAACAATATAGGCAGGAAAAAGGTGAAATATCTTGCTTAGGACCTAGTGGGATCTCCCTCCCAGGGAACCGTCAGAAAAATTAGCGTGACTCATGTCATCTTGGTGTAGAAGAATGGGGTACATGATGCAGCTGAGTCTCTTCCACCTGGGCCATTCCAGAGGATGTCAAACACAGGGGGCAGAGCGAGCATGTTTTCCTCTTGAAATATGGTTTCTGCAGGCAGAAAAAGTATCTTTACAAAGGCCATGGCAAACTCCCAATCACGGCTCCCCTTTACTATTCGGAAATGCCAAATGAAATGTCACAAGATTTTCCTCAGGGAGGAAAGAGATGGGGAAAGCCAACCCTCCCGCCCCCAAGGTTTAATGAAAAGCACCTATTTTAAATATCTCAAAATCAGTGTGCAGAAAGGTGGTTCATCCAGAAGGCAGCAGAGAGTAAGGAGCCTTCCTCTTGCCACTGTCCGTACAGACAGACTGAAGTGAGATGGGACAAGTGCCCCTCTCTGCCCATGTGAAGCAGAGATTCTTCCTGCTCTTGGCACAAGCTGAGAGGACCTGGAGAA
This sequence comes from Cuculus canorus, assembly GCF_017976375.1. Classification (NCBI taxonomy): domain Eukaryota; kingdom Metazoa; phylum Chordata; class Aves; order Cuculiformes; family Cuculidae; genus Cuculus; species Cuculus canorus. Next base: position 119,685,944 of record NC_071402.1, read on the forward strand.
CAGGGGTTTGTCATCCAGGGAAGCCTGCCGTGCACGAGGGCAGCAGCTGAGCAATCACAATGTCATATGTTTCGACACTACGTTGGACACAGTGCTGTCTTCTCAGCAATCTTTCCAGGGCTTAAGTGCTAGTTACAATAGAAGTAGAAAACCTACTTTGAGCCAGTATGAAGCAAAAAAATCCCCAAACCCATTACCTACTTGTGGTAGGTATGGGACGCGAGTGTTTCCTAATCTTCCTACATGAAGTTGAATATTCATGTGAACATTTCGGGATTTTGTTCATCACACCTATACTCTCAGAGGGTTCAGAATAAGGTAGTTACTTGTGCTCATCTCTACACTACTCATACCTCATACTAGACCAGAAGATCAAATGTTTTGATACTTTTTTCATTCAGAAACTTTAGTACAGAAAACATCAACAAGGAAAATCAGAACTGCCTTTCCAGAAAAATAGTCCATCATGGTTGAGGCTTTGGGTTTCTTTGTGGCAAGTTTGACCTGAATTCTCACTTTGGGCTTTTCAATGGTGAAAATTCAAAGGCACCTTCAGTAAATTTTGAAGCTATTAGTGTTATTAAATAAAGTAAAAAAATAATTATACAATCACTGCAGCATCTTCAGTTGTATTCAATTTTATATTTATTTCAATTATTTTATACTGCCACTACATTTTTCATGCTTCTGGAGTACTGTGAAATTTTATATCACTTTATGGAATTTATCAGGGAGGGAGAGAGGAGTAATTTTGAGGGGGACATGAGGACAACTGCAACTTATATGGGTATGGGAAGTCGTTTAGATCTTTGAAATTATGCATATTACATCAGTTCTTAAATCTTCAGTACTGGAACTATATGGCACAGGAATTAACATTATCAAATTTCAGAACCACCCTCTCCCTGCTGATGAATGAAGCAATTCATCCATTTCCCAGTGGTGTTGGCTTAAGCTGCACTTCTTGAAACAATTGCACCTTTTCTCAACTCAGTCCTTCAGCCTGGAGAAGAGAAGGCTCAGAGGAGATCTTATAGCAACCTCCTAATACCTGAAGGAGGCCTATAGGAAAGGTGGAGAGGGGCTATTTGTAAAGGCTTGTGGGGATAGGATGAGGTGGAATGGATATAAACTGGAGAGGGGCAGATTTAGGCTTGACATTAGAAAGAATTTCTTCACCATGAGAGTGGTGAGGCACTGGAACAGGTTGCCCAGGGAAGCTGTGGATGCTCCATCCCTGGACCTGTTCAAGGCCAGGTTGGATGGGGCCTTGGGCAGCCTGATCCAGTGGGATGGCCCTGCCCTTTGCAGGGGGGTTGGAACTATATGGTGTTTAATGTCCCTTCCAAATCAAATTATTCTATGATTCTAATAGGAAGTGCAGCTACTTAGAAGAAAAATGATCCTATCTCGTTCCAACCAGGGCAACACCATTCATTTCCATTAGCAACTCTTAGGACTAGTGTAAACATGGGAATGAAAGCTGAGCCTCAGGAGAAAAGCACTGCAGTATGACATGGAGTTGGTGGGCAAATCCTCACTTCTGAGTGACAGAAACACGAAATAGTTGAGATTAGTGTTTATAAACCTTTAGATCTCAGCATATAGAAGTAAAATCCAGAACACACAGTGTTCCTACCAGTAGGATAACAATTATCCCACTTCTTAGGCAATTTTAGTAAAAAATATTAATGTGTCAGGAGACCAATAATATCTACCACACATGAGCCAGAATATTTAAATGAGTTTGACTCCATTAACTCTACTAATATTAGCTTTACATAATAATACAGAGAGGGAAATATTTTCATCTTGATGATGGGCCAATCGTGTGACTATTTCTGTCCAATGCTCATTGAATGACACAAGACAGCAATAAGAATTCAGTAAGGTAAAAAGAAAATTGCTACTTGAAATTATCTCATCTTCAGTTTTCAGCGACAAATATCCTGTCGTCCCTGTTTGGAGCTGAAGAGAAAATATTTTTCTGTCTGTCTGGATGTTTGCAAGCTGAGCGTGGCTATTTTGCTGTTTGGCATATCAAAGATCCAGGCTACCAGGTAGTACTTATAAATGTACAGTGCACAGGGGATTGCTAGAGCAAATACTTTGTCTCTCTCTCTCTCTCTCTCACTCTATGCTCTTTCACTCACTTTCAGGCCTCAGGGTTGCTGGAGAGGGAGGTTATCTGTGCCTTCTTTTTGGCCTTTTCTGTTGCAACACTGACTGGGCTACAGGAGGCAACCTGTCTGTAGCCACCATTCCACTGGGAAATAAGTGGTCAGACCTGGTATACTTTGTAGAGTTCAAAGGATGCCTTTCTGCATTAAATGGAAACGAAAAAAAAAACATCTGCAAGAGTTTATTTCTGTCAGACATTCACAAGTGGAAACAGTTGCTTGTAAGTAGGAGAAGACTCAACAATACAAGAAAAAAAGATGCTCTTTCTGTATCTGTCTTAAATTTTCTCTTGTTCTCTCTCATTCTGTGTTCTAAGAACCATACTTACATAAGTATAATACATATCACAACACTCTATACAGGATTTGCACCCAGCAGAGACAGTTGTAGTGTATCTGTGCAACAAATCTGTTTCTACAGTCTTACCTACATTTCTATGCCTGATTCATGTGAAATTATATGACATATGTCAGTTATTTATTGGCTGAGATTTCCATTTCTATCGTGCAGGATCTACACCACACATAATATCATGTCACAAATATTAGGAAAAAATCCAACCAACCAACCAACCAGTAATTAAGTATCTAAAGTGCTTTTAATCTCTGGTCCTCTTCTACTAAACAAGGAAGCATCTCATATCACAGGGGTTATGAATGACCTTTATGTGAGATCTCACTTTTCCTGTTAATGCCCCTGGCTTGTGTGGTATATTGGAGATTGCAAAGCAACTTGAGGCACGGGAATTGCCATGAGCAGTGAGTAACCCTCCCAGTATTTCATTCCTGACACTGGTCAGCAATTTCGGCTTCAGTAAAAGCATCTTCCTGATAAATAGCAGTCACAAATACCTGAACATCGGGGAAAGTTTCTTTTGATGCAGAGACTAGTCTAAATCCTGAAGGCTGAGGGGTTTTATAGAGGTTCTAAAGTCTTGGCTGTATTTCCTAAACCACAGAATGACTTCGAAATACGCTATTTACCCTTCCGTCTTTACTAATTGCCAGTGTCCTCTGATTGAATTCATAAAATGGTAAAATTCCATGAGTTAAGATTCCACTTCTTAGAGAAGAGCCTGGAAAAGTAAGAAGTAATATGGCTAACAGTGCTATTGCATTTCTTCTTTTGATCAGTCTGCCTGCTTGGCAGACAACTGGTCTCATAGAAATATGTTAAATAATTCTTAAGATGACAAAAATAAATTCAAATAAGAGCAACAGTAAGGAGAGTCAACAGAGGTAACGTCTGGAGTGTTGATGTGGAGTTTTCAATTTTGCATTTCTCAATTTTTTTCCACTTGTTTTTTTTTTTAGCCTTGGTAATGTGTTGCTTAGGAATTGCATACATAATAACAGCTGAGTTAACTCTTTTACTTACTCGATATTTTAATGATGTTGAAACTTTGGATTATCATTATACATTTAAGGTTTACTGGAGGCTAAATTTGATTCATAGCTCCAACACAGAGGTGGCTCATTTTCTCAGTGGCACTAATGGTTTAATCATTCCTACTGTTCCCTGAGCACTTTTATGTTCTTTGAACTTTCTTTGAAGCCAAGATTTTGCACTTTTCTCTGATCTAGTTTATTTATATCCCTCTAATACTTTAGTTCTAAGCGGATCTCCTACTGTACTTGAACCCCAGGGAACAGATACTGCATAGCATTACAGTCTCAATTTTGGAAATACAGTGATGTGAATGATATAAGATAGGATTATAATAGGCATAAAAAATGGAACTTCAATCACACTCATGAGAATTTCCATACGGAGTAGTAGATTAATTCAGAAGTGGCAAGTCTTATGAATGGAATCTGACAATGATATACAATCTCAGAAACGGCGTTTTCACTGTTTTGATCCTTTGTGGAAGACCAGGAAAGGAAAAACCTGCACGAAAACACTCCTCTTGATTTAGCCACCTAAGAGTTAGAATCTAAGCAAATAAGAATCTAAGAATAAGAATCTAAGTGAACTGTCTAGCCTGTGTCTCAACACCGTATGTTAGACACTTATAAAGGGTAATTCAGCTCGTTCCGAGTTGGAGTCTAAGACATGTAGAAACAGTTATCCTCTGAAAGCACATATTCCCCATATATAAATATATTTGATATCCAGAACCTCAAAGATTATCTTAGGCTACTCACCTGCCAGAGTATCATTAGATGAGATGTATCCACTGTGGGAGGCAAGTGATACTGATCACACCGTACTATGGAGCAGCAATGCCAGTAGCTGACCAGGTGGGGTCACTTAAATTCACTGCTGGCCGTCCTTAGCTTGGCCAGCTCAGGCCTAAAGGCTCAAGTCTTGTTAGCTAGGTGTTCATAAGTGCACATAAATCTTAGGGATTCAATCCTTTTCAATCTCCAGTTTCACAGTGGAGACAAGTGAGCACACCAGCAATAGTTAGGATTGGTTCCTTGTTTTGATCATTGCTTCTTAATTTATTTTTGTAGTACGTTTGTAGTACAGTACAGAAAATGATCATTTTAAAACCTGTATTTTCTTTCTTTGTATTCTCCTTATTTTGTTAAAACACTATGTATGTAACTAACTTTACCCAAATGTCTGATCAAGAATATCAGGTTTCCTTGGGGAAGCTGTATACAGTATTGGCACCGAAGCATTAGTAACTAATGCAGAATATATATATATATATATATATATATATATATATATATATATATAACCTTGTAGACTTGTAAACATACCCTTCCATCTTTTTCCCATACAAGGTTGACTGGTTTTCTAGTTCTTCCATTTCCAGAGCTGGCTTTTGACTTGTTTCATTCCAAGTCCATTTACTGAACATGCATATGCCTTTGTAAGTTAAATTAGCATTTATGCTATTTATGATTATGAGGGTGATGACAATAAAATTGAACAGACAAAAAAAAAATCCATCTCTTCTCCCCTAAGAAAGAGCTTACTGCCTTACAGGAGCACAGAAGGATTTTCAGTGCCTACTGATGTGGAGCAGACAAGGGGCAAGGCACAAATCACAGGGTGGATCACTGTGGAAGGCCACAGCGATCAATTTAAAAAATTGTGACGGTTTACATCTTCACAAGATTCCAGTCTTTGAAATTGTTTTAATAACAGGCGTTGTAGATCACCAAAATCCAGAAACTTTTCCTCTCTGACAGTGATTGAAAAGAAAGAACAATATGGTCAATGTCAGTTTCCATTGCTTTGAGCGTTTCTGATCAAAACACTCCCTCTACACGGTAATTTGTTGTGAAGTTTTGATCAAGGACAAGACTGCATAGCAGACAAAATGTTTGCAATAATGATACAAAAGCATTACTGGCTGTTACAGATTTGGAGTTTCTGAATTTGTTGTTAGATTAGCATATTCTGCCCTCTCCACTTTCTCACCAGCTGACAAATTATTTAAGCCTTTGTGATATATGTCCACTTTTGTTGAATCTGCCTGATTTGAGTCATGAGTCATATATGGATGATGAGTCAGTCAGACTCCCCTTTCTACAGCCACTTAGGCAGTCCAAGAAGACAGGAAAGGAGAATGCTGAAAACCCACAAAGTGCTTGTTGGACAGTTCTTGCACAAAAAGCAGACATTGCACAGCTTCTGTATTTCACATCATAGAGCTGGCCTGGAATTGCAAGTGACCCAGTGGTATATCCAAACTGACATCTTTCTTGGTAAATTGAACAGTGCCAAAAAATTATTCCATGGTCCGGAACTCAATGGTCAATACTTGCAGGAGGATTTGAGGTATGATTTTGGCCCCAGCCAATATCTCTAAGCAATTATTGGACATGGCGCAGGAATGAACACAAACCAAATAACATCCCTAGTGGGGGGACTGCAGCCGGTCTGTGTGGGAGCCCAAGAGCAATTAATATTAAAGACACAGGCTATACAGTGCTAGCTGGTATGAGAACAATTGAGCAAACAAGATGTCTTTAAAAGTTATAGCCTGATGTCCCTCTTCATACCACACTGGAGTAGGAACAGAAAGTTTCTCCTTCCTAAAAGACAGAGCAGTTTTTGTTAGTTGATTCCTACTTATTCCCAATGAAACTCATACTTCACAGTGGGAAATAATGGCAAGGCTAACCTTAAATGTAACCTTAAATGTAAAATGTAATTCCTCTATCTGACAGAGCTTGCCTACTTCTCAATAAAATCATCCAGTGGCCCAAATGGAGCAGTACTGGAGAAACATGGAAATTTGCTCCAGACTACTACTCTAGTTAGAGTTCTTTGTTTCACTTTATTTTATCCATGGGCAGTGTTGTCCTCAAGTAACCTGCAACAGCAAGTTACTATAGCCAGCAATCCATCAGATTCTGACTTTATCTGAAAACTTCTTTAGGACAATCTATTGCCATCCTTTACAAGATAATGTTTATGCAATTGCTCTGAGAGAGCTCTTGAGTCAACGTATGCTAAAATATATAGAACAGATCTTTTAAAAAACTTCTTAACTTTACACAAACTGGAAAATGAAGGACTTGAAACAGTAAAAATACCGACTTTTCTATTGCCTTTTCTATTTTCTTTGCCATCTTCTGATGCTGGCTTTGCTTCTACGGCACTACCCTGACAATAAGCAGCTGACCTCACATAGAATCATAGAATAGTTAGGTTTGGAAGGGACCCTAACGATCATCTAGTTCCAAAGCCCCTGCCACGGGCAGGGACACCTCCCACTAGATCAGGCTGTCCAAGGCCTCATCCAGCCTGGCCTTGAACACCTCCAGGGATGGGGCAACCACAACTCCCTGGGCAACCTGTGCCACTGTCTCACCACTCTCATGGGGAAGAAATTCTTTCTAATGTCCAGTCTAAATCTGCCCCTCTCCAGTTTATACCCGTTCCCCCAGTCCTATCCCCACAAGACTTTACAAACAGCCCCTCTCCACCTTTTCTGTAGGCCCCCTTCAGGTACTGGAAGGTCACTATAGATGCAGGTAGATGTTCAGTGCTCCCAAAATGTTACGATTACCAGTTCAGTCCTCATGAGAAAATGAATGATGATGAACCCACACAACACGAAATAACAAGAAAATTCCAATCACGTCTATTATCTTGAGGAGGCAACTGACACAAAGTGTAGATGCCACTACTTTTAACAGCAATAAATCTTGCTCAGAGAGATGAAAGAGCAGGACATGTACAAGTCTCCTGACCTTGCTGAAAGTAACACATTCTTTCCTTCTGACTGCTGTACTGAATTTTAAATACACACCTCTGATTTTCTCCACTGTGAAAGGGTTGACTTTCTATTTGAAACTGTTGCTCAGGGAAAACTGATAAGTCCAAATAAAGTCAACGAGTCCATTTGGAAAGTAAAGGGCCACCAATTGTGACTATATTTATCATACTCAGTGTAAAATAAATTCAAGAATGACTGAGTTGTCTTCAACTCACTCTAACCTATAAAAACTTCCAGACCAAAATTCCTAAATCATCTTTTCTGTCAATAAAAGTCAGTTTCCTATATCTTTTGAACTAAGCATGCCAAAATTCACGTGAATTAATTCACTTTTGCAGACACTTAATAATACTTCATCAAAATCATTCTCCAGTCTCATAAATGCAATTTCCAGCATTAATTCAACCTACTATACAGTTAGCTATGTACCCATATGAGTTTGCTTGTTGGGCACCTTTGCCTTAAAAGCATGTATGTATGTTTCTGCACATGTGTGTGTAGTGCAGGCATGGGAAGGAGATTTGCATTTCAAACATTGAACAGGGAAAAAAATTTTTATCAAAAATTGAATAGCCTTTGAAAATGCAGCCCACATAATTCAGTCAATTTCTTAAATATTGGTTTGATCCCTTCTCAGTATCTGTACTCTGTTCAGTATAATAAATTCCTCTGGGAAGATTCTTAGCCACCATGGAACAAGAGACAGGACAGGATGTGCTTTCCTCAGCATCGATGTAAACCTGATAAGGGCTCCTCTATCACAACCAATTGCTCTTGATTTTAAATCAACCCTGCTGAAACCATTTGGAATAAAGAACACTTTGGTCCCTTTCAAAAATAAAAGACAACTAAAAGATTTCAGCGTTTCAGAAGACAAAAATGAACTTTGATGCAGGAAACTGCAGGAAAATATATTTTTTTCTTCCTATTGTCATCCTATTTAGTGCTCAAGAGGTGTGGATGTTCAACGCAAATGCATGAGATAATTGCAGCAACTCCTTTGTATCACGCGATCTCCACCAGCATACATCAGAGCACACTCCAGTGTTCCGCCATTTTAAAGGTGTTGGTAATTCCCAGTGTTTCTCTCAGGGAAAGAATTTTCAGGCCTTAGGCAGCTGGGAGAGAAAACTCTTCCTAATTTTGGTGCAGAATGTTGTTGGGATGAGTTAGATTTTTCAAGGAAGAGCAGGAGAGTGAAGTATTAACAAGTACCCTGCTTTTTCCACTTGTATCAAAAAAAGTGTCAGCTATTTCCATGATAGAATTACAGAAGATTCTCAAATTCTGCTTTGCTGGGAGATGAATCACTATTTGTGTTAGAGGAACTTCAGTGTGCTCAGCATGTTAGCAAATTATGAAAAAATTGCTCTAACCACACTTGACAAAACTCTATCAGGGCACTAAAATTAAGAGGAGGATAATTCTTGCTCTTTATTATTGAGAACTAAAACATTCTAAGAACTTCATAACTAACATGACTTAGTGTTTTGCAAGCACAAAAAGGGAGTATACGACCAGTAGTCTTCTGGCATCTATACTGTGTCTACTAACCTCTATTGCCTTGAACAGGCTAAATATAATGTGAAGTTAATTGAGCAAGAAAACCTTAATGATATTTGAAATCATAGATAAATGCACCAAAAAGACAACAATGAAACAGTCACAGTACAAAAATATGCACAAAAATAGCTCTGATGTGTCACATTCTTTTAAACACTGCCTATACATAGCTGCAATCTTTTGCTGGCTTTTAGAAGGGTGCCGTTGCATTTAATTTTTAATCTTGGCATTGCTCATTTAGTGCTTCTCAAAGACTTGGTATCTCATCTTTTAGGGAAATAATTAAAAAAAAAAAGTCAGTCTACTTTGATGTCCTTTAGCCAAACATTGCTCTGTATGTCTATATCCTCTGCTACAGCAAGTACCAGATATTTCTGGCAATCGTTTTTTTTTTTTGGCCAAAATTGGCTCAAAATTTATGATAGAATTTAATTGGAACTATTTGAATCATGCATGGAGGAAGAAGTACTGAGAGCTTACGAAGGACCAGAAAAGCAGTTAAGTATTACTTTGTTTGTGAAACTTTGCCTAGGAGTAAAAGCATGATTCCTGCCTTAATTCCTGAAAGGATAGAATAACTGTCACACTGGAATTAAGTTTTTTTCTTTTCCCAGCCCTATTATGGTGTTGAAAAGAATTCAGTGATTTGCACGAGGAAATTCTCCACCATTTTTACCATGAAAAGTGCAGAAGCTTTCAATGCATATGCTAGGAAAACTCAAATAAGAAATACAGATGAAAGAATCTGAAGAGCTGGGAACAGTTTTACCTCAGTAACAAGACAACTATGGTTATTAGTAGTAGTTTTGGTAGGCAGTTTGTTCACAGGTCCACAAAGGAATAAGAAAAGGAGAGTTGGTATAAAGGAGGCGTCCTACAAAAACCTTAAGCCACAGGCTCAAAGAATACTGAGAATAAATTTAACTTGCAAGTCCAAAACACTGGGACTTGAACATAGACATCTTGGTAATCAAAAAGAGGAGACACTGTGTATCATGGTGTAGTGAAAAAAAAATACCACAACTTCATAACTTTTTGCCTTTGACAATTTTGCAGTACAACGGTTAACACCTCCACAGTTGGAGGGGATTTTTAAAGAAAAACTATGTGTTAGTACACATTTTTATAACAGAAATCCAAATAAAAGTTTAAACTTCTATGTCACAGTCCAACTTCTCGATTTTTTGAGTGCCTCATGAGAAGTACCACAGGAGTTGTTGCAAGACTTGATTATTAAGGCAGTAGTGGGGGGAAACATAGCTAAGGAATATCCTTCTAGATGATAGATTAAATCAATTTAATGTTACATCTCTGATGAGATTACAAAGTTGGTTGATAAAGGCTGAGGCATCAATGCAATATGCCAATGCATCTGCAAAGCTGTTGATTTGGCACATCAACACCATGTTGTTGGTAACTAGAACACTACAAAGTTAGCTCAGTAGCATTAGATATATTGAACACTGGATAGCCAGTGTTGTAAATGTAATTGTAGATAAGAAATCATCAAGCATTCTGTCATGAGATCCTAAAGAGATTAACTCTACCTTTCAATGTGTCTACCCATAGCTTAAGCAAAACCAAAGAAAAAAATTATACTGATGACACCAGATGTGGAAGAATTATCTGTGTCAGAGAAAAGACCACTCATATGGAACAGTCTTGACACAGATTGTGTAGGCACAAACAAATATCCAGCATAGAATCAGATATCTAGGAACAAACAAAGACTAGGATTTCTGAGAGAGTCTTACGGGAATTAGCAACACACAACACAATGTATAGGGAGTCATAATAAACAATCATCAACACAACTTTCAAGTACAATTAGGTGGACAAGAATTCACTTGACAAGAAGGTAGCAAACCCTTAATATGTATAAAAGAGAGATTACTGCTGTTTGACTCTTCTATGATCACGATCAGAATTGCTTGTCCATTTCTGTATTCTCACTTCAGGAATTACATTAAGAAACAGTGAAGGTGGTGGTGAACAGTGAGAGTAAAGAAATTACTACCAGAGATTTTCCTAAAGCATGTATCAAGTATAAAAGTATAACATCGTACCATCAGATCAGAGTTACCTACACAAAGAATTCAAGGAGCTGCTAATTGTAACAGATCAAAGTACAACACAATCTAATGACAAGTACAGTGAGCTTCATTAACTCCAATTCAAAACAACAGCTATTTTTAAAATGGGAAAGATAATTTGCCTCCACCTATTTTACATCTTAGCAAATGTGGTGGTATATCATTGTGATGTTTATATTAATAGCGGATATTTTTCCTCTCTTAAAAAGAAGTTCCAAGCAAAAATTTCTTCAGGAGAGTTTTCTAGATTATATGGAAGGTTTGGATAGATTACCAAAAAGATTCATCCTGGTCCTATAGTCAAAGTATGAATTTGTCAACATTCATAGCTGGAATCAGTGTAGCAATAATCTTAATCAGATTGGAAAAACCAGCCCCCAAGTGTACTGATTCACAGAACATATCCTTAAGTCCCTTTGATATAAATATAGGGTTTGGACAGTTTTACTAACAAAAATCAAGCCTGAAATTTATGTACTAGGACATTTCATCAGACTATTTAATTGCACTTTGATTTTCAAATAATTAGTGAGCAGTACATATCTTCCACACTGGACAGACAAAGTGCATGCTGACATGTTTACGCTCACCCTAACTTGATTTTATATCCTAAACCAACAAATAACTTCAGGGGCAGCAGAACTACTCAAGGGAACTTTCCAGCAGGTTTCTAACATTGGTCATTGTCCCCAAGTCCCTCTCCGTAATACTCCAGTTTCATTCACAGTGCTCTAGGAGCACATTACAGAAGGCAAGAGGAAGGCTAGATGTGTGCGGATGGGCTCACTGGACAGAGGCCAAGTTTGCCAACTTCCCACCATGTGAGCACTAGTTCAAATGTCTCACTTCCACCCAGACTGTCCTTTTTGACAAAGATTTTATGAATGTATATCTAGTTGACACGTTTCCACCCACTTTAAAGTTTAGTTGAACTTGGCCAAACTGTTAAAAATTATTAGGGGAGGCCTTGGCAGACAGAGAGAAAGACAGTATTATCACATAGGCTTCATTTCCTTAGGAAATCAGGCTACAAATTTAAATGAGGATTTGAAGCTTGACAGTGTCCTTTCAATAAAAACAGCAGAGCAAGAAGATATGTTTTCTCTCCTCCCAGGGGAAATTGCTAAAAGAGGCATTTCTTTTAATTCAAGGAACAAACTGTGTAGTATTGCTATTTGCCCAGATGCTGTCAGAAAAATGTCATTGACCTGCTGGTCTAATAACAACAAGTAATAGAAAATAAATTACTGACTATTTACTAGGGTGATGTCATAGTATCAGTCATTTAGCCTTTAGTTTTAATTACTACTAATAAATTAGTTGCCCTGCAACCAGGAGTCTGCAGCTTGTCTGTTAGGTTTAATTCTTTTGTTCATCTTCTTTTTATCTTGAGTTTTCGCTGTCTATTGCAAAAGCCCAATATCGGTACCATTTTTGTCCTCATCACACAAAGCTTTTACCCATGGTAGTGAATCTTGCAGGGAAAGCAATCTGTAGAATTCCAATAGTTTTGTCTGTTCCTGCAGCTGCCTCATCTTAACATCACCAAAATGGACATTGAATGTAATCACTACCAAGAACTTCAACATATGAACCCACTTGGAGAAAATAAATGTGGAAAATCCAAGGATGTGGCGATTAAACAGTTTCAAAGTACTGAAAAGACCTCAGGAAGCATAATAATACAGCAAATAAGGCATCGAAAGAAGGTTGACCATGGGCTCTTTCATACAGTCCTTGGAAGCCAACTTTAAAACTAGTCTCCTTCATTCTGCGCTACTCACATGCTTAGTTAGAAGCTGACGCTGTTAAAAACAGTGACCCTAAATGTACAGCTTACATACAGAAGCTTTCTCAGCTCAAACACTGGTGTCAAGAGGCTTGTATACATCACAGCCCTAACAAAAGGGGATCATTAGAAACTGGGGGAGTTTTTCCCTTTGCAGCTGTTGTTCCCCAATTCAAAATTAGCTCAGTCTCAGCAGCAGTATATGGTTCTTGCTCATAAAACTCTCACTCTGTCCTCTGCAATATCTGTTATAACAAAACCATGTAATTTAAACAAATGGAAAAGAATGGTCATTAATCATCTGTGTTCAAGCTGCACCTCTCTACCACTGTATCAGGAACCATCGAGATCATGGCTCCTCCAAGACCAGGATACATATGCTGGGAGCCAAGGAAGAGCTCAACACAGTGGGGACCTCACCAACAGGATCTGAATAGTGTCTGTATGACAACAGGTCCTATTGACAACCCTGGACAAGGCAGAGTGATGAATGTCATCCAAGGTCCACTCAGTAGCCAGAGGAGACAGAGTTCCAACATAGATCCAAGGTCCTTCGTGGAGGTACCGCTAGAATCAGGACAAGAGAAAAATCTTGGAGACAGTATGGCTTTGGAAACCACCCAGTAAAAGACAATCCATAAAACAGGACAGCAACAGAAAAGAGCAACCACAAATTTCTGATAAAGCTCAAGTCTGTTTTGAGTGCTTGCTGGGTCTGAGCTTAAATAGACCCCTGGGGTGAGGGCAGTGGTTGGATGAACAGGGGTCCCAGCTGAGACTACTCATGTTAATGAAAGCCTACAGATGCCTTATGGGCCCTGACATGCAGTTTGCATTACAAAAAAAATAATAATACAGGAGGGAATTCCTGTCAAAACTCTTGGTTTTATACTAAAAGATAGAGGAATTGAAACATTGAAGTTTTACACAGTATTTTAAACCTATGTCTTCAGAGTTTTAATGAAAAGCATGTTGCTTTCCTAAAAGAATGAATTCCTGCTGTGAAAATACTCTTTTAATCAGAAACCCAGTTTTCCACAGGAAGAAATTTTTAATGGAAAACACTCTAATGGAAAATTTTCTTTAATGGAAAAATCAGCTCTTTTCAGTGTTGGAGGAAGTGAAATCCAATTTTTTTTTCTAGGCTTAATCTCCATATTGTGCCATTGTGTTTGAATCTTCAGGACTCATAGGGCTCATTAGTGTTAGCATCTTGCAGTGAGGAAGATAAAGTATGTGTGAAGGATGCGCTATGGAAAGGATGTCTAGTTCCCCAGTGTGGAATTTCCTCCCTGCTACCGGTGAGAAGCAAGATACACTTGCCATAATCTCTGCTGATGAGATGGTACTTTAAGGAGGATTAATGCAAGTGAAATGACGGAGGGGAAGGATTTCCTGTGATTAGATTTATTTAAGTGCATGGGGCATTCAAAGCAGCTATTGAGTCAATAAAAAGTTGGATTTCCTGAACTAACAGCAAAAGATATGTAGCACCACTATGCTGATAAACACAATTAGACTTGTGTGTAATGCAGTTAGGGCCCCAAGACTTCCAATTTATTTGCTTGACATTTGTACTTTATTTGGGTCAGTTCTTAGAGGGTGTACAGCAGCTGCAGTTCCCACTGGCTTCAATGGGCACTGTGTATTGTCAGTAACCTTTAGAACTTGCCCTTTAATTTGTATTTGGAAGTATACTCTAGAGCAATTATGAATGAGATGTTAATCTACTGGTCTTAAATTTCCCCATCAGCATCATACAGGCTAAACAGCATCTTTCATTGGCATCAGCAAGTTACGGAGAATTTCCTGCTGTCTGATTCACTATATGTGATGCTGCTCATTCAAGGCATCTGCATTCAAAGTAGAGTACGTGCAGACATGAAGACAAATGTCTCTCAGAGTGTTCATTAAACAGGTAGTTTCAAAGAGAGCATCACTGCAGTATCCCAGTGGCCACATCCTAGTTTTTGTAATCCCTTTTCCAAAGCCTTTTTAAATAGCATAGTATAGTCACAATAGAATTGGCTATCTGAAACACATTATTTTTCTCCCCGTGGGATAGGCAGGGATGCTTTGTGATAGCAGTCAGGTCTTTCGAAAGCCTAACACCTAAGTTCTACCTTGAGCTATATATTTTTGTAATAATTGCAGTCAAAAGAAGAAAACATGACTAAATGTGAAAAGATAGGGGTTTGTCAGGTAGAAATTTCCACAATAAAATGCTCCATTTTTTGAACTTAAAAAAAATAATAAAATTATAAGTCTGAACATATTTAGCAAAGCAGAAGTGTTAACAATTTCCAGCCGAACACTTTTGGTTAGCCGTATTAAAATTAAAGCATTCCTATTTTTTTTATAAAAACCACTTAGTCATTATTCAAGGACAGTTGTCATGAGTAAAAGAAGAGTGAGAATCAGTATCCAATACTTATTGCAGAATCACAAAATAGTTTGGTTTAGAAGGGACCGTCAAATGTTAGCTAGTCCAACTCCACCTGCAATGACAAGAGGTATCTTTAACTCAAACAGGTTACTCATAGCCCTGTACAACCTGACCTTGAATATTTCCAGGGATAGGGCATCTACCACCTTTCTGGGCAACTTGCTCCAGTGTTTCACCAGTCTCACCGTAGAAAAATTTCTTCCTTATATCTTCTCTAAATCCACCCTCTTTTAGTTTAAAACTATTACCCCTTGTCCTATCACAAGAGGCCGTAGTAAAAGGCCTGCATAGAGAAGAAAAGGATAATTTATTCCTGGTAATCCCCTTCCTTCTTAGCTTCCCTACCCACTTCTCCTTCTCCCTGGTTAGGAGAGGGTAAGGACTGAATAGGCATGTTTCCCACCACGAAGGCCGTGTAAAGGAAACATTTGATAACAAATAACATCTCCAGATCATGAGACTCTAAAAGAAGCATTTTGAGGTTCTTGCAAACTTCTGGTTTTTAAAGTTATGTTCTCCCAGGAAAAAAGAAGCAACATATTTATTACTTCAAAAGTGCAACATTTCGCTGTAATTCCTACGGTTGTTAAGCAACAAATGGGAGGGATCCCTGGGTTTTCCAGTATTCTTCTCATATTCATAAACACCTCTTCTCATGCACATATTTAGGACAAAGATCAGCTAAAAATCTGTTTGCTGGCAGTAAGCAAGAGCTCTTATTTTTATTCTTTGTGTGAGCAAGGGGAGCTTGTAGGTTTGCTCCAGATGTTTCTTACTGTGTTGTGGAGGAACCAAAGATTTCTCACACTGCTAAATGAATACAGAAAAGTTTGGAAGGGATCATTCTGCTTGGTTTTAATGACATTTAACACTGTACAGTTCTCCTAAGCTTTTCATCTGGATTCAGTTTGATAAACATTGCTTAATTAATCATAGTGATTGCCCTACATTGTTATCTGGGAGACAAGCTGGCAGTGTTGGGGTTAAAGCACTTTGATGAAAAATTACAATTGTTCTGCATCTACCGCTGTGGTTGTTCCATGGATACAGGCAAGATCTGAGTTTGCAATTCAAGCACTACATTCACTTTAAAATGGTTTATAAAAGAATGAAAGGAAGCTATCACTACCTATTAATTTTTTTTAATGAGCTTATGAATTTTAAAAGGTGTTTCATGGAAGAAAAAAGCCCACAACAACAATCATTTATGTGAGATTAAAGTTGAAAAATAAATCAGATAACCAGAAAATAAAATTTAGTTTAAAAGCACAGCCCTTTTCCTTCTGCTCTTATGTATTTATTCCTAAAATGGTGATCTATCAGTATAAACTATTAGAGAATTGATACAGCACATAATGAAAACTGGATGTGAATACCATGCAGAAAAAGGCAAATGGAATTGTCTGCAATTTACATGTTTACAAAGTAGCTCCGGTTTCATATTTATCTTCCATTTCACACTTAGTGTGCAAAATAAGAACCTAAAAAAAGAAACAAGATTTTGTTTTCTATGAAGGAAACATTTTAAATTATTCTAAAAATACATAGCAGCCACTTAATGGGTTTTATATAAGCCATTGCCACAATCCATCAGCTGTATAATGAAAGCAGCATTAGAAGGTAATGTAAGAAAACCAAGACAAAACACAGTATTTTTCTGTCCTGTGCTTTGGGATGTGCTGTCTGCATTTTCAGAGTTTTTCAGACTGAGGAGAAAGGAACAGCGCTGCACCGGACAGTGTTGGTGCTCAGCAGCTCACCCTGAGCACCTCCACTCTAACTGCTTCTGCTCTTCCCTCTGCTGTCATTATCTGCTTGGCCAACCCATTGCTCCTGGAGTTTAAGGTTCGCATTTCCTTGAGGGGTTCCTCATGGCTCAAGTGAATGTGCAACCATCATTTGCTCTGCTGAAACTAGCTGATTAATTAGAGCCAAGGACAATTACAATCCCATTTTGGGTGGCAAAATTACACACAAAAAGAAAATTCATCATACCCTGTTTAAAGAAGATAATTTACAGAGACTCTGACCAGCATCTCCTGTGTTTTAGATGCTTTGATCCTTTCATACTCAAAAGCCAAGCATCTGAAGCTGAGCAATATAAATGAAGATGCACAACAACAGAGATCAATTTCAAAAAAGTAGCCATATCTAAGCTCACAGAGTGTAAGAACAAAAATTAGCATAAGATTTTCCCAGTAAAACCTAATGATGCTATAAATTGGCAATGAGGACAATACTTAAACATATGTTATCACTTTTCCAAGTGATTAGTGAAGAAACTACAGTAACCAGCAATTTTTTGAAGTTGTCTTTTATTCTATTGCACATAATTACATGGTCATTATAGGTCTGGACAGCATAGAGCTTTCTTGATCAAATTAAATCATGCAAATCAGATAGAAAGACCATGGCATTTTTTATATTAATACTGCTATTAATGATAAAGAAATAGCTTTATGTCTTCTGAGCGATGCCTTAGGTCAGGGCCTGAGATATTCAAGCCACTCAGAAATATGGGTCTAACAAGCCTTGATCTTTTCATATTTTTAAGCTGGGAAAGTCATCATGATGATTGAGAATGCAACAGGCATGGATAGTACAATCCAAAGAGAGAGTGGAAGACCTGAATATAAAGCAATGTTGGAACTGTACTGAGTAACTTAATTTTAAATATTTCAGTCAAAACTGCAAAAGGAAGGAGTATCTCATCAAGAAAGAGTTCTGTCCACTGTGTCAATAAAAGCAGGAAAAAAAGGATTTATAAAATGAATGATTAAATCATTCAATAGAACAAGTAAGTCCATTTCGGTATATCAGTCACTTGTGGTGTTTTTAAATGAAAGATTAACCTCATTTTTTGAAGGACAAAAGGCTCTTTATTATGCATATATAACACACCTATACTAGGTGAGTAGGCATTCACAGAACTGGATTTAGTTTATGTTCACTTGCAATTGAAAATAAGCCTGGAAAATGATGTGTTGCTCACAGTGAAAACCCATAAGGAATGATTCAGTTCAATAGATTGCCCTCAGAAACAGCATGAATTCCTGCTGTTTGATAAAGTGCTACAAGGAACCGGTAATAGGAAACTAGCTTTATTTGGATTCAAATTTCCAAGATAAAATGTGATGCAGAGCAGCAAATTCTTTTATGTGAGATGCTCCAAAATCTTTATATAGCTGTCTTCCTGAGAAGACGAGAAATGACCATTACTGAAAGGCCACATACCAACAAGATTTCAAGAGAGGTGGGAGGCTTTTAAGTGACATTGTTCGTGCTTCATGACCCTCCCTTTCCTTGAAACTGGCTGCGGGGGCAGAAGTGTCAAATATTTTCTCTTGAGGCTGTTGAATACCAAATCTGTTTTCAGTCACTGTTTTCTCAGCATTCCCTGGATTGTCATTTTTCGCTCTTATTCTCTCTGTAACATCTCGGTAAGTGGTGCAACTATCCACAAGACAGGCATTTTTTGCCTTGAACTTGGGACCGCAGATATCTGCAGAGGAGAAGATCCTGCCATTTATAAGAAATACCATCATCAAAATGGCAATTTATTGGTAATGGGTATGTCCAGGCCATTGAAAAGGCCCCTACATTCCCAGGACTTGGCATTCCTTCCAATGTCTCCTCCTCACAGTGCTGCCTTGGGGAAATTATTTTTAATTTTTCTGCCAGGTACATATCTATGGATGTCAGTGTCTGTGATGATGGATTTTTTTGTAAATATGGCCCTGAGCCCTTTTGAGTCAGTGTGTTGCTTAATTTTCCACCAGTGTACACAGCTGCAAAATGAAGCCCCAAAAGATCTTTGAAATTTTCTGTTACTGAGATACAATATAATTTCTATTTTGCCAGCAGTAAATGAGACAAGAGTTTTGTCTCCAGCTCTTGTCTGTGGTTATTTAATACTTCATTACCATCTGTATAAATAGCAAAAGCTTTTTTTTTTTTTAATCGAGAATCCAGGCTTGACTGTGATAAGTCCTCATAGGTGTTGTCAGGAGAAACGTAACTTCCAGAAGTATTGGTCTTTAATAGGAGCATATGTTTTTTAATATAGGGTATTTAAAGAGGTGCCTAAACATGGATTTAAACACCAGACTTCAAGCTTGATAGATAATTTGCTAATTGCACACACACACACTGCACTACTCCCTTTCTCTTCAAATTTAACCACCTTTGCTACAAAAATTGTTTTCACTGACCTGGCCTAGTCTTGCCTAAATTGCTAAAAAGCCCTAAGTATGGTCTTCCAAAAGCTCATTGCCATTCTTGCAGCCTTCTTCAGTTTTTCCTTGGAAAGATAGAAGATACACACACAAGCAGCCTGAGCCACCTGAATACACACAATCACATCTTGCAACCTTAACTGCAGAGACACTAGTGAGGAAGACCCGCCATCCATCTCAGTCCTGAGGACAGAATCTTTTCTGTGTTTAGGCCAGCTGTATGCTCACAGTCTGTAGGATGTTGCCTTGCTCCTGCTGCAACGTCTAACAACCTGCAAGGATATCTGGAAGAAGCAGGCACCAAGTAAAAGATATCTCTCTGTCAGCTTGGACATAGAGAAGAACTAAAATACAAACTCTTTAATTAGAGTTTTCCGCCACATTTTTCTGCTTACTTTCCCAGTTTTCGTCTTCGGGGTTTTTTTAGTGGATTCATTCCCTGATGCTGCCTTTCCAGCTCTTTCTAAGCAGTAGCACAGAGATTGCAACATCTTTATCTCTGCAAGATGAGGAAGAATGTGTTCAGCAGTGTCTGTCTATTGAAAGAATTAAATAAAAGTCTCCAAGTGAAGAAGCAAAAGTAAATGAAATATCAAAGTAATGGAAAAGAAATTGAACTAAAGACTCTGAACATTTTCCAGAAGCAGTAAAGACATGGTTGTTCTGCCCAAAGGCTTTTCTGTTCCATTTCATATGTTCCTTAAGGGTTTAAGAAGAACCAAAGACGTGTGCTACCCTGATACCTGATTAATGGGAGTGAATGCATTTGTCTTTTTTCTGCCCTCTTCATGTGCTTCCTTATAGTTCATATATAGAATAGTAACTTTAAAAGAACACTTTTGTGAAAAATCAAAGTCAAGGTAGGACATGCAGAATTATTGATGAACAAGAAGTCTTAATTCAGGCCATTTTGTGTATACACTAGGATGTGGGTTTTAATTACAAGCGCATATACTATTTCTTCCACAGGGTGTCTGCCTTGTTCAGTGGAGACTTCTTTTTATCTGCAACATTCAGCATGTGGCCTGCAGGCTTTATTTAAACCATACATCCAAACTCTGTATTGAATACAAAATTATGTCAGTTGTTCTCTAAAGAATTTGAATACATGTATTTTTATGGCAACCATACGAGGAAAACTGACAGCATCTCCCTTACAGGAGGAGAATTAAACGTCAAGATTAAAGCCACTGCTTTCAGAGCCCCCTCAGTGTCACACAGGTTCTTGTCCTCTATAATTTTATTTTTCCACAGATGCTTCTCTTTACCAGCATAATTTGAGTAAGAAGGTAGACACATGTTGAAACAGGGAGATGTCTGTATGAAAACAATAGAGAAACACAGGCTAGTGCCTGTCCTGCTCAATTTTCCCCTCCACCAGGCTTTCCAGTGTTCCCACTCTAGCTAGGGCATTGCAACCCTGCCACTGCCTCCCATTTCCCTCTTCCCACACTGCTCTTAGTAACTTCCAATTTCAAACTCAGTGAAGCAATAGTTTGTCATCACAATTTCTGTTTTAACACTACAGAATGACACATCTCCCCTGGTTTCCATCTCAGAATCAGACAAACCATTTTGGCTGAAACTCATCATACAGGGGAAAAATACCGATTCTCCGAGGGACAAAGGAAAGATTTCAGCTGGAACTGTTAGTCTGGCAAAGTTACTGCTAATAGACAAGGCAGTCTATAAATACACCCTATTAAATGATGCTAGGGGCCACTGCTGTGGCTGTAAAACCAAGTATTCTGAAGTTAGGAAATGTTATTGTGCAGGAGCTGTGTACAACCTTGCCAGCCTCACAGCAAATCTGCTCAGAAAAGTCTTTTTAGCCACCATAATGCTCCCCTCCACCCAGATGTTACAGCCAGAGATGCATGAACGACCAAGCCATTTTGTCTACTGCAGTACAGCAGGCTGCCTGAAGGATTTAACATCAAAACAAAGTACTGGGATTTTATCATCATTTACTAGCTGCCCTCATTTAGCTGACCCTTCAGTGGTTTGTAAGGGAGGCTGCACTTGCACAGCCTCCTGTGCTTCGCTAATGGGGGGAAGGCAGTAGGGAAAACCATTCCTCGCCTGCTCGTGGTCAAACTCGCTTTATGGACTTGGCGGCCAACAAGGCAGCAGGGAAAATGAAATCCAAGTGGTTTATCCTTTTCAAATGCTGTAAAAGCATCTTGAAGAGTTTTTCCAGCTTTGCCAAGTTCAAAATGAAGTGTTTTATTTTTCAAACATTGTGAGTATTACCTGAAAATATAAACACTGAAGAAACTGCAGTAGATTGCCTGCTGTTATCGATTCCAGTAGGACTGCTGGCTGAAGCACTACATGCCAACAGAGCAATAGCGATTTAATGCTCATTAGTGGGTAGAGCAGTTTCTCAGTGAGAAGATTAAGAGGTCAGGAAATCCACTGAATTTCTTTTCTTTGTTTGAGAATCAAGACAAGTAAATTCACACAGCATTTTCCTGTTAAATTCTTGACGAGGTTTGCCCACGTTGGGAGATAAGGCATCCCCTTGAGGAGTCAAATATTCTTTTAAAGGACAATTTAAAAATAAAATATTGTGAGGGTGAATCTTGATTATGCAGCCTTACACTATCTCTCAGAGGAAACAAAAGGAAAGGTGCAATACTGCTACAGCTCAGAGATTGCTTTATTATCTGGCTGGCACTTACAGCAGAGCAGTCTCCACTTGTGACATCTATCACAAAGCATCAGGAGAACAGCACTGAGTTGCAATTTTAAAATTATAATGGAAGGAGGTTATTATTTCCACTTTGTAAGACTATGCTAGAAGCCAGGTCTCTGCTGTCTAGCATAGCTACTCTCCTCCCAGTCTCCAGATGTGTCTGCTTGGAGATCATTAGAGCATAATTTCTTTTTGTCCAGATATGTTTGCCTTCCTAGAGTCACAAAGAACAGGACTGAAAGAAATTCTGCAACTTCATGTGTGTGTGTTGGTCTTCCTACTGGTATATTTGCTAATACAGTAATTAAAAGCAATTTACACTCATCTGTAGTTACAGAAGTAATTATGGGCCATGTCTAAAAATGGTTGACAAAACAACTAACAGCTCTCAAAATATCTCATAGAGCACTTTCTATCCTGTGGGTCTTTAGCAAGTGCAGCAGCTTCTTTCCTTTCCCAGCCAATCTCCCTCAGCACTAAATGTAAAAATCCAAATATCATCCCCAAATGAGAGGTGGTATATAAGGTTTCTTTGCCCTCTGGCTCCACCCTACAGATCAAATCTTAGCTGATGGCAGAAGGTGAGATGCCCCAGAGCACAGGGACAGGACAGAACTAAAAAGCAGCAGAGTAAAGCCTTGAATTCCATGGCAAATTGTCTTCTCACCTTATTTATCCAGCTCTACAGCCTCACACTCCTGATCTTCTCTGTGGATTGCCTCTCTTTAAAACTTCCGTCCTGCCACACACACCCTTCCTTTCCTTGCCCAGCACTTAAGTGTTAACCAGGCAGGCCAACCAATGCACAGACCTCCATTCTTCAAGAGTTCAGGTGTCTCAAATAATAGCCATTTTTGGTAGGAGACTCTAAACTGATAACGGGGCTATACCATGACATTGCTGCAATCCTGCTCTGTAAAGATTCTGAGGGACAACCAGAGAGCACCTTCCTAAGATTCCTCACCTTTTTCCAAGGAAGCCGCCATCCCTGCTGAGTCCCTTCTAGAATTCTCCTTCTGCAGAGCAAAGTGCTACAAGTAGGTATCAGGAGGACTGCTGTACCTACAGAGAAGCAACAGTCATCGGTGGTTATAAGAAGCAAGTGTGTCCTAGCATATCCACAAGCTAAAGTAACTAGCTCTTCTCCTGCGGTGGAAACGTCCTCTCTGGAACAATAGAGATCTTACTGTCTGTTTCATGAAATTTAAAAAAATGGGTTTTATGTTTTCGTTAGTGACTTTTAGCCTAGGCACTAAAGATTTTGGTCATTTGTTTCCTTGTAGCAGATGTAAGGCAGTACTTAACACATGCAATATGAATGCACCAAAGAGAGAAGCTGTAAAATATTTCTGGTGCTGTACTGATGCTGAGAACACCAAGGAAGTAAAAAGCAGACTGAAAGACAAGTACTATGAAGTTATTTCATTGGATGTTTGGCTTTTAAAACTAACTGAAACAGCATCTTAACTTGCTTTTCAGTCAATGTTTTGAGAGAAGAAAAAGTTGCATTCGGGCAAGTTCACAGTCTCTTTTTTTATTTCCAGCTTGTATCATCTTTCATCTAAATTCTGATTAAGCTATTTAACTCAAAGAATATTAGCTGTTAGGTCACATTTATTGTCAGTGAAATGTGTCTGAATAACAGCCCCAGAAAGGGGTTGAGCCCTCTATACATCCAGCTTGCTCCGGAGCCATGTCTTCAGACAAAACAGTTACTAGCTCAGAGCAATGCATTCAGTTTTTGGCTGCTCTCATAGGATGTGCTACAAGGCTCTTCTCTTGGTTGGCAAGGGGTGCCAAGAAAGGGCTCAAGTGCTGTGCAGCTCTTGCTAAAGAAAGGACCTCAACTTTCTTTCCAAATCCCTGCCACACACAGGCATTGTAGGACTGAAATATTTCTCAGTTCTCAGATGAAAGTGTTTCTACTTTTGATGTAACCACCATCTATTCAGAAATAGCCTAAGAATGCTGAAGAAAATTTTTAGAAATTAGGGAAAAAAAAGCATTTTTGCATTACTCTCTCTCTATTTTTTAAGAAAAAAATGTGTTGAAAAACAACTGCTTGTGTTATTGGTTGGATTTCCTCTGTAATAACAAGCTCTGCAGACCCATTCTGGTTTGACGTTTCTCCAACAACTCACTACTTCATGTCAAAGCAGGAAAAATAAAGTTATTTTGCTGGAATAAGCCTGGAACAACAGAAAACTGAATCAAATTGTTGTCTCATCTTGCTCTTTTTTTTTTATAAACTGTTATACTGGTATAGCTACTATTAAAATATTTGGGACAGTCCTTGCCTCATTGAGTTCAGGGAAATCTTGTCATTGGCTGCAAGAAAAGGAAGAAATGTTCTTGCTCTATCCATACCACCATTTTTCTAATTAATATCAACACATGATTAAGTAAATCTAATACCTCTGCCAAGGGAACAGAGGTATCTGTCTTCATAAGGCTGTATGTGCAGCAAGTTTCAGACCTGGCTAAAGCTCTGCTATAGGTAACAAGCTTCCCTTGTTCATAAGGATTTAATTTATTTTACATTTTACACTCTGAGTATGTATTATTTGTTGCAGTGGCTTGTTTCATGATCCATCTTCCCTCTTTAGTACAATTTAGTACAATTTTCCAATTTATTTGGCTCCAGAGTAAAATTTATGTCATCTATTTTGCCAGATGGCGAAACAGAGTCTCAAACCAGCATTTAAATCAACCAGATCATAAGATCTCAGTCCTGGGGAGTCACTCTATTAAAAATAATTTGTCATCAAAATACAAAAATATGTATCTGTAGAAAGAAGTCTGTAGTTGCAGTACATATATCAGCAAAGGCAGACATATCAGATAGCAATAGTACAGCACGAACAAATGTTTTGAATTAATGCTTATGCTATCTGAATTAAATTTTACAGCACTTCTGAAAAGAGAGTCAAACAAGTTCTTCTTAATACTCACTGTTATATTTTTGCTTGTTTCCTTCTACCTTTACTGTGACTGCAGTCCTCAGAGACATGACGCATCTGTAGGAACCTGTCATTATAGCTTATCCAGAGTGTTTTTCTACCCTAACATTCTAAAAGCCTTTAGAGATGGACTAAGATAATTCTGTGACTTAGGACAATGGAAGTTTCATGATTCCCATCTATGATCTTGGTGTTTGCTGAAATTCTCCACATGTACTTCTCTAAGAATCTACCATTAAATCCATCCTTAAATTCCAACACCAGTGGTAGAAGGACCAGTGTTCTCCTGTCCCAGGCACAAGGCCCCAGCATCATTCTTGCTTGAACCTGCAGGGGAGCAGAGAAGAGTCCTCCAGGGCAGGCAAACACAAGTACAACAGGGACTGAAATCACAGCAAGGACCTTCAAGAAGAGTTGTCAAATGGGCCTCTGACTCTGGCACTCAGTCTGCTCAAATTCAGAAGGGCCTAGCACATAATTTTCCCTTTAAACATGAATATAGGCTAAGCTTTAGATCAAATTTGAAGGAGATGTCAGCAACACCTTGAAACTTACCATGACCTTATGCTCTGAATAAGCTGAGCAAGAATGAGCACTCGGCCCAGCTGCAGAGATCCTGAGCCTATGCACAGCGCTGTTGTTCCAAATCGAAGCAGCTGTAGAGCTGATGTCTAGAAATAACCAGTAGAAATAGAGCTCAGCTTGCTGAAGCTTGTTCTCAAACCATTCTTAACTTTGCAACATAGACAAGGACAATAATTACACTACTGTACACCACTCACATGCATAAATCTATATACATGAATAACTATCGGTAGTAGTAATACTTTCGACTTTACCTCTCTCATAGCAATGAAAGACTCCACAGAAAAGAAACTTGAGCTGGAAGAGATGCAGTGAAAAGCTAGTAGGGCATCAGAATAAGGCACTGGGAAAACTTGGTGTACATATACCAGCAAAAGGAAGACTGGGCAGGGATACAAGAGATGAACAAACGTTACCAGTTATGCATCTAATGAACCCACAAGGTTATACTGGCCCAAGAACAAAAGGTTATAAAACAAGCTTGACTAACTCAGGCTGTAGATTAGGAAAACAGCTAGGAGAGTGTTAAACTATCTCCATGGTATAGTTCTGGAAGGGCTTTTAGAAGAAAAAGTGCAAGCAACATACAATACTTGGACTGAGAAATTCTTTACCACCTGTGGCACACAGGGCATGTGGAAGTATTCACTACAGACTGCTCCATGCAAGGATCTAACTGCTCATGACATGGGACAGCAATTTGCTCTCCGTTGCCAAACCCTCCTGACCAAAACATTGATGGTCAAGGACTGGAGCAATCTCAGTTGTTGATAAAGTCAGAAATAGGATCACAAAGAAGTCAAAGCAAAAGCTTTACTAAGACTGTCTGTATCAGGGTCCAATTTATAGTTTACAACCCATTTCTATTTCGGACTTATATAAGATGCATAATTAGCATTCAGCCTGACAAAGCGTGTGACAGGCAAATGAGTTAGCTTCAAAATATAATTACTTTTCTTATACTGCTGAGAAAATAAAATAAGGAATAAGTTTGGTATAGCATTTCATTAAAAGAGTATCTGTAAAGGTCCATCATTACTTACACTGGATTTGATTCCATCTTGACATAGACCAGGTATACCACCACGGCTGGGTTTGTCCAGTTATGTCAATAATTTAGCAGTAATTGCCTGAACCTATGTCACTGGACATGGCAACAACAACATGATTGTACTATGTTTTAAACCCATGGGTTCAGAGAAGCCTGACCAGACCACCGAGACAGGGAAACAGATGCTCAGTTATCACGTGTCATCTGATAGCAATGGTACATTGCAGAAGAAAATTGCTGATCTCCTAAATAACATCTCTGCTCTCCTAACAAAAATTATGGTAGATGCAGAGCAACACAGAGGTTTTTAATTTTATTATAGAATGAGAATTCTTTAAGCTACCTATCTTTCAGCTGCATACCAACAGATAAGAAACACTGGAGCCCTTCCAGGTTTACAGCAGTATAACTGACAGCAGAATATGGACAGTAAAGTAAGCAAATTCAGCATGTCAGAAATAATGAATGAGTGAGGGTGAAGACGTATTTAAGGCACTCCACAGAAAAAGACTTTCTGAATGAAACATATTGGGAAATGACTTGGACTGAAAAGGAATGGAAAACAATAATTCAGCAAGGAAGTATAAAAGCCGCAGTTTTGGGAGGAAAGGATTACTAAGAAGAAAAAAAAAACAGTACAAATGATAGATAAGCTCAGGTTGCAAAGAGAAGCAAGAGAGAAGACAAGGTAAATAAAGCCCAGAAATCACACAGCAGGGCTAGGGTATAGAAAAAAAAAGTACCTAGACTAGGAAAGGTTTTGCAGGCATGAGCTCAGCAAAAAAAAGGAATTTGGGGAGTCCTGCAGGAAAAGAAGAGGAAAGGGTGAATGAGATGGAGATGACACCAACTGCCCCAGTTGTCTGGCTTTCACACTTCTTTGTGGATGAAGAGCCACATGTTAGGAAAGACCCTTTCTCTAACTCATCTCAGAAATTCCAAGTCCCATACCGCACTGCACAAACAAGCAAGGTTTCCAGGATGCTGGTCACGTATCTTACCCCAAACATGAGGTATAAATTCTGTTATTCTCTGACTTAAGGCATGAGATCAGATGTTGCAGGAGCTGACTTTGCATCTGACCCTCTCACATAATCTTCTTCATCTGTAGGAACCAGCAAGTAGAGCAAGGAGCTCCCAGTTGTGAGATGGACCCTTTTGAACAGGTTTGGGTTTGTTAAATCTGGAGGTATCACACAAATCTCTTTCGCACTTGGGTGACAGACTGTAAATCATAGTCTCTTGTGGTCAGAGGGATACCCAGGTCAAAGAAGAGATTAGAGAGTACAGTCTGTTCCTTCGTGATTTATTGGTGAAGCACTCTGCGCTGGTACAGCGAGGACGCAGCTCTGCACCATGCATTGTGATGCATCGGCATGAACCAGAGTAGAGATTGGCAAGGGAAAAGCAGAAAGCTATTATTTTTGAGATTGTACTGTTCTGGGACTACAGCTACTCTGCAAATTGAATTCATATTGATAATATGTAGTAAGCAAACTATTTTTCAAAAAGAGAATATTTCCAGTCTGTTCCCAGCTGCGTAGAGAACAGTATCATATTTCAGAACAAACAGTATTAATTTTCCTCTCCATCCTTAGATTAAAATAGGATTTAGTTCCAGAAAAAAAATACTATTAATACCTCTGGCTTATTTCTTGACACTGTACCGAATAAATATACACTGGCTGATTTTTGTCTTTCATTCCGTCTGTATCACAGATAAATTTGGGAGTCACAGTGAAAACATCTTCTGACACTGATCAAATAAAGCTATGGTATTTTACAGGTAGTAGTTGCCATAGAAGGGGAAAAAAAAAAAAAACCCACAAACTTACAGCTTGACTTATCATCTGCCTTAACTCCAGGGATTGCATTTTCAAGGATTGACTTAGGAAACCACTTTTCCAGGTGCCTGGAGACATACTGATGGCCAAAGTAGGAAATTGAAGCAAAGAAAATATGAAGAAATTAAAGTCTTCTTCACATGACAAGGTAATTGGTGTGAATGTAAACATTGTTAGGAGCTATACTTTCTGGGGCTGGAGGTTGCAGGTTGGCAAAGGGCCTGAAACATGGCTCAAAGCTACTGAATATTAACAAAACAAAACAAAAAAAAAGCCAAAAAAACCCCAACTCTATTACTTTATCACAGGTAAATGTTGCAAGGCTGGATGGTCTACTTGAACCAACAGTCTACTTCGGGGTCATATGGGAGAAAAGATGGAGGATGTGTTTTTCAGAACTGTAAACTTCAGTACTAGGAGATTTTACAAGATCAGAAGACAGTTGTTGGTTTGAGAATCAGAATCCTTGCTAGATCAGAAAGCAGAAGCAGAAAAACTGGACAAACAAAACCCTTCAATCCAGTTGTCCAACACTTCTCATTATGATCATTTGTAATTATCTTCATTGTGAAGGAAGAAATTATTTGCTATAAGTTACTAATCTATTATATATTTGAATATTATGTATAATTTTTGTGATTTTAGAACTAAAATATAGTATTAGCTTGAATAATAACTTCTAGCTAGACTGCACCTGGATACTTAGCTTACATAAGGAATTTTAACAGTTAGAAAGAATGGGAAAGAATGTGACTGTTTCTAATTAAGCCAGATAACGAGTACTAATGCAATGATAAGAGAAAGAAGAACCAGCTAGGACCAGATGCAACCTTGAGGAGGTGCCCAAGGAGTCTAAGAGCATGCGCAAGAAGGAGAGTTGAAAAGTTTAACTTAGAGAAAGACCTACGGTCTTCATCCTGAGACCCCTGAAGAAGACCTGCAGAGGGCAGAGCATGTGCACCAAGGGGAGGATACTTATTTACATAAATTCCAGGAATTGATTATAATAGACACACCTATTCCAGGAAAAGTGATGTATCTGTATGCTCTGACTGTATATAGCCTTTGTGAATTGTGCTAGAAGTTGCACGCACATTAGGTGGAGTGATCCCTTGCATGCCCAATGTCGCATTAAAGGATGCCTTATTTAATAATCAAATTGGCATTGATTATCAAGTCTGGCTTTTCACGGCATCAGTTGTAAAAGGCTAAGATATTCTGACTTGTTTTTTTCACTCTGAATTACATTTAAACATAAGTAAAAAATAATTTCAAGTTGAAGAAATTTAGAAGTAATTTACATTTAAAGCATGACGTTATATATTTTGAGAATTTGCAAAACTAGGATGCAAGTCAAAAATAATCCTTTATCAGAAGAAACTTCATTTTTTAGAAAATATAATAAAAATTTAAAGCTAAACTGTTTCATTTTAATTAAAAATATTGTTGTCAGTTTATTTTAAATGAAGAAGCTTTGTAAACAAAGAAAAAAAACCTTTTATCCTTTTTCTAAAGTAAACTTTTTTCTAAAATTTGTTTTTAAAAGCATTCATATTTCATTTTTGATACACATTTTATAGTTGTAACTTCCATTTATTGTATAGATGTCGTGCCTGGGTGTCTGAATTTTCACACCACAAAATAACATGACCTTTTTCACAGATCTGTGGGCAGGCATCATAAATGCTGTGGTAACTCACAGCTGGAGCTGTATCATGCCAGGTAGATCAGGTTTCCTGCACTGATTAAAAACACAACCCCATGTTTCCCCAGCTGAAGGACACATTGTTAGACATATATCCCCTGAGGTTCAGGGATGTTGCATTTAGAGCACCCTCTTCTTCTCTCAGACGTGAGTATCAGCACTTACAGAGTGATTACAACAGCAGCTGATATTTAGCAAATACAGGACAGCAGGCCAAGATCCTCCCTGGCATAACTCCACCGCCCAGCATTATTTTGTCTTTTATTTTTAACAGAATTGGCCCTACTATCCAAGCATGTTATGCAAGCAATGCTGCTGCAAGTTCATGCGGGCATCAGAAAAAGGTAGGATGAAAAGCAAAAAAAAAGCAATAAATATACTTATCTTTGACATGATCACCTCTAAATAAATCCAAGCCAGTGAAACAGAAAGATGACAAAGCCAAGAAAAAGACAAACATTGCCAAAGCAAGTCAAAAGGGACTTTGTACAGGAAAAGAATGCTAAATAATTTTGGGTAATCAAATAATGTGGTTTTTTTAAAAGGAAATCTCTTCTCGGGTCCTCATACAAACTACTAGATCTACTTGAAAGCGATCCAAGCTAAAAGCAACAAGGAATGGAATGATCCATTCTGGTTCCCAGTCAATAGCCAACAGAGTTAAATAAGGAATTTATCACTGGTCTCTGCCTGTATTGCCACAGTGGAATGGGGAACGTGCAGTACCTCATTTTAGCTTAGCCATAGTGAGACCAAAACACGATGTTTTCCAGGATAAACCTGTCAATGGCTTCCAGGTAACACATGGTACCCAGGCATGTGTTCAAAGACACAAACAGCTCTGAAATTCATAGAAAAGACATGAATAAGAGCTTCTTATTCCTGGCAATGCCTTATCAAGCCTCAAGTGGTTTGTGGTACTGTGGGTGGGCACTTAGTGCCTTCCATCCACCTGAAGATGCAGGTTTGCACCCTGGTGTATGACTGAGTGCTTCACCTGCTCTCAGTTTAAATGCAGTAAATAAGAGAATGAGCAGCTTTTTCTTCAGAACAGTGGGGGATACACCGCAAGTTGAGTCCTGGCTGCCAAAGACTTTTTCAGTGGAAGGATATATTCACTTGAGATTTTCTACTTCTAGATTTCCTAATGCTTTACATTGCTTACATTTCCCATTGCTTAAAAAAAATTAATATTTTACCATGTAAAGAGTTATCTCTCCACCCTTGTACTCCCTTGGAGTTTGCAGGTTGGCTGCATGCTCTCCTTTCACCTCTAGCAATCATCGCTTAACCAACAGAACCTCTCAGTTCTCAGTGATCCTCAAAAAAATCAATCCTGCTGCACCTCACTCATCATTTTGCTATTCATCTCTGAACTATCAGCTTCATTCTAGTCATCAGATTCCCCAAAACAATAACCTGTATTTGACACACAGCCAGCAGCAAACAAGTGCTCCAGGAGTTATTTTTTGCTCAATACTAAAGAAAGCTTCAGTAAGGCTAGAGAGGGACCTGTGTTTTCCAAACAGAGTATGTGCTTTCAGAATAAGCTTGACAACCAGAAGTATATTTAGAAATCCCAATCTATGCAAAATGTTGCATCATGTCAAGGAAAATTTAGTTTGTAAAATATATAATCTACCTTCTGATCACTGATAATTTTCTGGGATCATTGTTTAAGCAGGTATCTATTTTTCTAGTATATCTAAAACCTGCAAGGATCCATAGTAAACACTTATTGTAACAGGAAACTTTTGTGATTATCGTTCCCACTAGTCTCCCAGCTGCCATCTACCAAACAAGCAGAACTGACATAAAATTATGAAGATAGCATAAAGCTGTCCATCTAAGAGTTGTGTGCTGATCATGGCACAGTAGTATCTGACTTAAGCAGCTCCAACAAGGGAGCAGGATGCAGAAAACACAGTGGTCTAGAACGAATAGCATTGCATAGTCCAGTCTACAACAGCATGGTGTGACAGAAGAGTACATGAGTCAGGAAAAAAATATCTCCATCTTGCCACTTGAAAACAGAAGAAATTAATCCTAAGGTTTGAGGAGTACTCTAGGGAGAAAACTCTTACTCTTCCAAAGCTGCTTTTCTAGCCACAGGAGTGGATTTCATGTCTCGGATTGCCCAGACTGTCTATTTCCAAAATGCAATACTCAAATGCAGAATGTATAGAAAAAGCCACAGACTCAGTCTCCAGTAAGAAGTAGGGAGGGTGGGGGTGGGAAGGAATGTTAGTTTTGAACCTTCAAAGTCATCTGAAGGAAAATCTCTGAATTTTGACAAATTTGCCCATAAGTAGTTACTACAAAAATATATATTAGATCTGATTTTCACTTATTGCTGTGAACCCATTCGCAGCAGAAGAGGCTCTGGAAGAGCAACTCCCAGAGCAGGTCTGAGCACAGCATCTGTTCTTCTCCTTTTGTCTCTCCTGAAGGTGGCTGCTTCATGGGCAGCCAACTCTCTGGCCAAGAATAGCATCTCCAGAATTCCCAGTGCTACATTAACACACTGGGAGTGCAAAGGCATTTTGTGAGCTTCATAGGGTATGTATTAGCTGTGACGGGAGCCAATATTTCGGTCATTCAATAGCTGAGACAGACTTTTAGAGTGGCCATTGAGGACCTTCAGCAGTCAGATACATGTGCCCTTCGAGTCATACCTCTGCTCCACTACCTCTTATGAAAATCTTTGGAAAATGCCTCACAAGTTAGCACCATAATGACATAATAAAGCTGCCTGAACACTGGCTATGCTATGCTCCTAGAAAATTCCCTGCAACAAGTTGCAAGGAGAAATTTTAAATGGGAGTTATAAAACAAAACTCACAAAACAGTGAAACACAAAACTCAGAGGGAAAAAAAATCACTTAGGCTTACTCTAATACCTGCTTTGAAACTTTTTTTCTGAACATTGCCAACTCAAAATGAAATATAATTTATCATTAGACCCCTAAAATGTTTCATGCCACTTCTGTCAACCTCTTCAATAAAAGCATGTTGCATTTCTACATGTCACTTAATCCATACTTTTTCAATAGTTTTGCTTTTAAAAAATCCAACACAGTATGTTCCAGCTGAAATTTTCCAATTTTTCCACTTGCTTTCTAGAAGAAGATAAGCAAACACAGCAAAGAAAAATTCAACAAGAAATCACAGCACTCAGAGCAGAATCCATACAAGGATTGCAGGCACGATTAAATAACCAAATACATGAGCTGGTATCTGCCACAAATCACTAAATCCTCCTGCCTGGGAAAATATCAGTTCAGCCACCCTGCTGTATTCATGCTTCTCTGCAGTATAATTAAGCACAAAAGCCATGACAGCCTTAATCAGATAATTGCAGCACATATAGGTATGGTCCCACTTAAGGGAAATCCTCTTAGGATTACTTCTTTAACAGAGGAAGAGACTAAAGATTCTCGGGCGTAATTATCCATACTGAAATGAACAGAGTTCACAGCTCAATACAATTGCCAAGGAAAATATCTTTTTTGATCTGCTTGTGCAATGGAGTTTCCAGTTGAACTGATGTATGCATTGCAATTACAAGCTGCAATTGCATTGATATTAATTTGTGGCTGGACTGTCCCCACACTCTCAGCTGTGGATGTTGATCTTTCTTTCTGTGCACATCTCCCCACAGCCCTGCTAGGGCACAGCACCAGTAATGTCACTCCAAAGCCTAGAGCAATGGCTGTCTTCCCACTCATTGCCCAGAGCAGCAGCAGAGCAGCCAGGTCAACTTCCCAGTGCTTCTGCTTTGGTAGGGTAGGCTGTTCAAGCAGAAGAATTGGGTTTTCTCCTGCTCAAGGAGAAATTTGGCAAGCCTAGAATATTTCAGAGGTTTATGCAGTCAGTTGGTTTATTCACATAGCGTTCTTACCTGTTTTCTCCACACAAAATTTTCACTTCATTGTGTGCCAGGAGAGGAGAAGAATGATACCAAACCCAGAGTGCCAACCAAAGGAGGAGATGCAGCTTGGCAAGTATGTGACAAGAAAGATAATCTTGTCCTAATGTTGCTCACCTCAGCAGACCAAAGCATCCTATTCTCTCCTGCCAGTGACACCCTTTTGTACTTTTAAGTTCTTACTGTTTCAGTGTTCTCCATTCCTTCCTATCAGATTCATTAAAAATGTAGGTTCATAAAAATTCTATTGTCTCTCTAGCTCAGCCCAATTATTTTTTCTAAGTCTCAAACAGCAACACAACGAGATTAGGAAGAGGAGATAGACTTCCAATACTGATCCATTTTTCTGATGTTTAAGAACTGTGTGGGAACCCAGAAGAAATTTTACAAAGTCTCACTCTTAACAACAGTCCGTGGGTGGAAAATAATACATTTCCATGCACTCCTTTGGGTGAAGAGACTCTCTAATTCAGGAAGGGTATCTCAAATACTGGCAGTTAAGTTTGCATTTCCAGTTGTGAATAAAAATAAAGTGTTCCTAGAGGAAGAGAGGTACTGGCGGCTGAAGCCAAATTTATCAGCACAACTGGTAAGAGCAGGTACAAAGTACTTTCTTTCTCAGAAGTGCCCAACTTCCTTAGCAAGCTGAACACTTGCAAGGGGCAGAGGAAGGGCCAGATCACTCTGTCCATATTTGCTAGAGCAACCAGCATGCAGGAAAAGATGCAGTAAAGATGAAAGGCAAGGACAGCAAAGGTTTCAAAGGACAGAACTGTAGTATTTGGAGGGCAAGCAGAGAAAGCAAGGAGGTGGGAAGTGGCACCCAGTATGGAAGAACACTGCCTGCCACACAGGACAACTTCTACCTCCCTACCCTACCAAGGAACCACAACCGCTACGCCCAAGCAGCCACAAGGAGACCAGTAGGCTGCAAAGCCAGAGGAAGGAAGAAGGCACAACATCCTACCTGCTTTGGTGAAAAGACAGAAGGCTGCAAATCCATCAGGCTTAAGGGCCTTACTGTAGGATAAGACATTGCTGGAATTTAGGAGCTTGATATTTCTAGCAATGTCTAAATATCACTTTGTAATCCAATGATGAAGAGAATGTAAAGAAAGCAATACAAAGCTTTCTCTCCTCAGCAGAGAAGGAGATATGGTTTGGACTTAACAGCTGGTAGCAATCTTTAAATATTTGTCAGCTACCACTGTAGTTTCCTGGATTTTCAGTTGCAGCTGTTGTAACCAACAGCGCCATCTGCCTTAGAGAGCCTGGCTGCCTGCTCATTTTGTTACTTTTTGCTTGTATGGTTTTTTCCTCCCTGATTTTTCCCACCCTTTCCTCTGGCATAGGCTTGCAGCTCTTCTTCCTCTTCACAAGAGCAGCTTCGTCTGCTTCTGCTCCTCAGGCAGGGACAGATTTTCTGCATCCACCTGTCCTTTACAGCCTCCCATTTTAGCTCTGAAACTAAGTTGTTATTTCATCCACCCTGCTTGCCTTTTAGTGGCTGTCCCTGTGTCTCCCCTCCAGCATATAACAACATCAATTTGCAGAGGATTTTGAATTTGCTTTCTTCCCATCAGAGCAGCTCATGCTGGTGAAATCATCAACCTAAACCAAAGAACTGCTGCCCCAAAACCACTGTAGGTTTCTGTAATCCCTTCCCCAGGGGGCGCTGAACAGTCTCCAAGCCAGATAAAAAGAGAAAGCAATCTGGTCCTGTATGGCTGCAACAAAGGTTTAAAAAAGAAAGTAGCATCTCATGATTTCAACATGGAGGAAAACACGCAAGGCGCTGATGGTAATAGCTGGGATTGCCATGCAATGCCATCATCAAATCCTCCCTTCATAAATAAGTCTATCTGTAGGCTACAGAAGTTCGTGGTCACTGTGGCATACACGTAATCACATTGGTCCAATGAGTTGTGCAGGTGTGGATTAATGGTTCTGAAAACTAAGTGTGACATTGCTCAGAACAAAATTTTCTCTGTGTCAGAGAGGCAGATATGTTTTGGGCACTGAGTGCGATATGATCAGAGCTTTTGCCCTGACCTCTTTCCATCTGCTGTGGGGGACAAAACCAGTCTGAGCTCCACACCTTTGGAATGTCACTCCTCATTACCTCCAAGTGCTAAATCTAGCAGTGGTGATTTTATGAAAGTCACAAAGAAGCTGCTTATGATTTCACTGGGACATTCAGGCTGACTTTCAAAACACCAAGAACTGATTTTTAGACATGGCACTGAAAAAAAATGAAGTTAAAATGGGACCAACTCAACATTTGGGGAAGGGAAATAAAAATTTGGACCTCAGGAAATCAATTCAAACTCATGCCTCTGAAAATTAAGCACTCATATGCAATAGCGCATCATAAAAAACCCATCAGGATCTCCAGTTTTCGTTTCACAGTAATCGGCTAACCTGAAATGAACATTGCTGTGCACGTGCCCAAATTATCAGCTGTGTGTTGCAATCAAAGCCTGCAATGAAAAATTCGGAACTAATCCTGATAGAGCAGTAGCTAGAGTTGGCAACAGGCATACACACCGCTACTTTCAGAAACCAAGCTAATGCAAAAAAGCCTCAAGACCATATGCGGACATGGCTTAAATGAAAGCTAAATTACTGATGCATTCTTGTTTATTTTGATTATGACAGGATGAGTGCACAATTGACATATGTGCTAAAAGTATTTGAGCCTCAAGACAGAAGGTCTAGTTGATAGCTTCCAAAGCAAGAGTCATCTACTCACAGCCATGTGATGAGTGAGAATAGCAAAAAGCTTTGTCACTGCTAGTAATACTCCTAAAACCCTTTAGAGCAAACACACAGAACCTCATGGAACCTAATGCCTGAACTTCTTTAAGAGAGCAGGCTGAAAACATTCCAGACAACAGAGAGACAGGCAGGAGACATAGCATTTTCCCTGGAAAACTTTGCCCTGTTATGGCTGTGGAAAGGACTCCCCATTTCATGAAAAGAAGTACAGCCAGCAGGTTGAGGGAGGTGATTCTGCCCCTCTATTCCTCTCTTGTGAGACCTCATCTGGAGTATTGTGTCCAGTTCTGGAATCCTCAACATAAGAAAGATACGGAACTGTTGGAACAGGTCCAGAGGAGGCCTACAAAGATGATCAGAGGGCTGGAGCACCTCCTATACGAGGATAGGCTGAGAGAGTTGGGGTTGTTCAGCCTGGAGAAGAAAAGGCTCCAAGGACACCTTATAGTGACCTTCCAGTACCTGAAGGGGCTACAAGAAAGCTGGAGAAGGGGCTGTTCACAAAGGCTTGTAGTGATAGGATGAGGGGTAATGGAGAAGGGCAGATTTAGACTTGACAAAAGGAAGAATTTCTTCACCATGAGAGTGATGAGGCACTGGAACAGGTTGTCCAGGGAAGTTGCGGATGCCCCATCCCTGGAAGTGTTCAAGACCAGGTTGGATGGGGCCTTGGGCAGCCTGATTTTGTGGGATGTCCCCGCTAGATGATGTTTAAGGTCCTTTCCAACTCAAATTGTTCTATGAATCTCTGATTCTATGATTCTATGATGCTATGATTCTATGAATGCTTTGGATGGGGATTACCAGGTTTTTTTCACTATGCATAAGGCAGCTTCTCCTGGAAGAGAGATGAAGTATGTTGATGGGATAGGTTCATAAAGAAAAACCAGTAAGAATTTTGGGAATAATGTTGTTAAATTATACAAGGCTTAGAGGCAAAAAAGCATGCAAACCAAGGAGACCCTCCATGGGAAGAGTACCGTAACTCTCAAGCTGAGTGTAATCCAGTTGAAGCTGGCAGAAATGCACTGGTGAGAAATACATCCTGCTTATATAAAGAATACAAGACATACAGAAAAGCATAGACTTTTCAGATGACTCTCCCTTTGCAAGACACCATTTATAAATTGGTTTATAGATTAGCTCTTTTAAACCCTCACTAGAAGAAGGCAAACAACCTACCGTATGCAGGTGGAACATCTTGTCTTTTCTGAGGCACTAGAGAGATATAAACCTCTGAGCTTTTGTGCATTTTATAGGTCTTTTTCCAGTTACTGAAAGGATTTGTTGCTGAGTAACATAGAGATCATTGGCTTTTGTCTTTATCTTTATCCATCTACACTGCAGCCTCACTGTTGGTCAGTCAGTCTTGTGAGCACAGCTTTCATAATCACAGCCTGCATTTCATGCCTGCACCAAAAAGACAGTTCTATGGAGCTTGAAACAGACAAGCACATAGCCTACTCCCACCTTAAACTGCATGAGGCTGTTGCCACAGACCCTCTTCCAGAGTCCTGGATCTTGAAAGCCTGGGGTGGCCAAAAGCAAAATCAGATGCAGTCAACCTGGCATAAAGTTGGTCAGGTTTTGCCACCATCCAACTTTGTTTCCCTTGGAATTTTACCTAAATCAAAGGATGTCTTTGAAAGATTTTTTTCTGTAGAGCAACAGATCTCAGCCAACGTCTCCCAGGAAGATTTTGTGCTCAGCTCCAGCCACGCTTGCTGACAGCCTGCCCCATGTCATATCATCAAGTCACCAGCTGTCACATCTACTGCTGTCCTGTTAGTACTCACCTCTTCTCACATAGGGTTTTACCTTTCCGGATGGATTGTTTCCACCTACCATATGACAGTGAGATGTCAGCATAAAGTCCACCGAGAAAGCCCCTGGGGGTTGCTATTGATGTAGAAACCACAAACCTAAGAATGTTTATTTGTCTGGGGAGGATCTGACATATCTCTCAAATACTTGTAAGATGTCTGCATCTTTTAGCATGATTGCTTTTACAGACTCACAATTTGAAAAGAAAATAAGTAATTAAATAAAAGCAGCCTGCTATCAAGAAGCAAGTAATCATTTATAAGCATTCACCAAAACTTGAGCTGATTCTGACGTTTCCCTCAGATATTTACAGAAGAGAGGGAAATTCATATCAAGCGTGCTCTGAAATCCATTTATAAGGGCAATCTGAGAGACAGAGCACCTAAAACACGGAAACAGTTTATGAAAATAAACCAAGTGGGAATAAAACTATTTCCACTACCCTCTATATTGCAGCATTTTTCAAACAATAAATACAAAATCTGGTTTTGCTTAAACCAAGCCAGCTTAACATACATTTGCTCAAAACTAAACAGTGTCAAATTATGAGAGCTTCATTCATGTTCCATTTAGCCATGGACTCAAAATGGAGCTTTGTCATAATAAGAGATTTAAAAACTGGTATAGTTTTTTTTTTATAGGGGTAATAATGAGTAAGACAATTACCTGAATTGCAAACAACTTATTTTTATATTGGACATTTTATGATTAATTTTTGCTGTTAGTCAGTAATATTAAAAGTCAGTTACTGTCAAAAAGACTTGAATATTAGTTAACAATTATGAATTACTATCTAGAGGTAGCACAGCAGCTAAGTCATCCTGTCAATTAGGCAGGCTTTTCTCTGCCATCCCTGACAATTTTTTAGAATACTTTGTAAGTAGGATAGACCAGTTTTCCAATAAATTATGTTTTAAACAGAAATTATCCACATCTAACAGTTAAAAGCTTTTTATAATCCCTTAGAGCGTAGGTTTTATAGCATAGCAATTGTCTCACCCCTCTTGCTCATGATTGCAAGCAAAAACTACCATTTGATTCCAAAGTGTTTTATGAATACACTAGTGTGCCTTCTATGGTATATATATGCATAATGCACCTTAGAAATCCCTTAATTCTTAATTTCTTAATAAAATCATAAATTTCTTAATAAAATCATAATAATACACTGTCATAAATATTGACATATAAAAACATAAATATCCTATAATTAATATATGAAAATGTCATGTAAATTACAAATAACTGTTTTTTACAATAAAATCTACATGTAGTCAACATATTTAAAATTTATATTGGAATCTGATATGAAAACCTTGTCAATCCCAGAGAGATTCAGCACAATGTCAGTTTTAGAAACCAACAACACAAATCAAAAGCAAGTATCACACCTTCAAAAGAGTTGGTGTAAAACCAACATAAAATTACTGGACTTCATCTGCACATACAGCTGCAAGCCATTCCATTATTACATTGAGTGGTGTGGCAAGCTGTGATAGCTGTGGCTTTCAACACCCTAATCATCTGCCTTCGTTTTCCCTGCAGAGGACACATTTGTGTCTCACCCTAGTAATATGGTCATCCTTCAGCTGGACATTCTTTGTCTTTGTATGTTTCTATGTTAATTCTTTAGTGGTTTCTTGATCTTTGATTGGTTATTACGGGCTGATAACAAACAGGCAATGGTAACACTGCGTTTCAAAGGCCAGCAGTGAAGTGTACTGGGCTCTCACAAGGTCTGTATGTGCATCATATCACAGGAGCAGAACTGAGAAAACACACATTGAATAGCCTGATATGAATATTTGTCCTTCTTCCCACACTACTTTGAGATTATGCAGCCTCTCTTGTGGTGCCTGCACCTCTTGCAGCCCTCCTCAGAACAAGCACTTGTTAGACAGATGATGCTGGATTATTCATTCTGCTGCCAGATGCCTGCAGCTGTCTGCATTTCTCTTATTGTTGCTTTGGTCCTATGCAGTTTGGTGTCTAGCTTCTGGTCTTTATCCTTTAAGTGTAGGTTGTTTTTTTTAGCTCAGTAAAATGATGCTTTCCATCTCCAGCAAGACTGTACACTTTAGAGAAAAACACTTCGAGGAGCAGTGGTTGATTACAAGTCTTTTCTGTTTCTACTTTGACGTAATCCCCCTGTCCTTAGACATTCCCATTCTCTACACTACTTAGCTAATCCAGTGCTTACATATGCAGGATAGCCCACGAAAGTAAAAGCAATTTTCATGCATCAAGAGAAAAAACATGGGGTTTAATATTTTTAACTTTAACATTTTTGCTTAAAATTAT
Organism: Cuculus canorus; assembly: GCF_017976375.1. Classification (NCBI taxonomy): domain Eukaryota; kingdom Metazoa; phylum Chordata; class Aves; order Cuculiformes; family Cuculidae; genus Cuculus; species Cuculus canorus. The sequence continues at coordinate 119,727,113 of NC_071402.1, forward strand.
GACCAATATGTAGCCATGATATTTAGAACATAGGAGCCTGGGCCAATGGGTGTTAAAAAACCATCAGGGCACCTGCACTGAGGTACTGAAGAAAAATGAGAATGGAAAACCTCAAAGACTAATAAACGAAAGCTGCCTGTGCAGAGGAAGCCTTATTTTCCTTTCCTGAGGTCAAACCTCATCTCATTAGAGCTAATGGAGGAATCATCATCAACCTCAATAGAATCAGAATTTCTCCCCTTTTGACTTACTGTACTGTAGGTGTGCCATGATATCAACGGATGATTAGTCTCTTAATATCAGCTCTTTTGATGGCAGCCCTCAGCATTACAGGTTACTGCAGCTACAGGAGATAATGTTTTTCAGCTTTTAGACCCTTAGAAATGTAAACGAGGTACTGTCCCACCTGAAAAATTCATATATTTGGATTGCATTACATTTTGCCTTATTTAATCTTTCATTAGATATACATTAGAAGGAGCTGGAAACATAATTCACATTCTAATACAGGTTCTCATTGAAAGCCTCCACCAGCTAACTGTGGCAATTTTCCATTTCACCACTCAGCATCAAGATAGTGTCAGAGACTACCTACCCCAGGATGTATCACAGAAGTACTATATTTATGCATGTTCAATCTCATTTTGTATCACCTTCTTTAGCACGTAAGATCTAAAGGAAAATAAATTTAATAAGAGCCACCTGTGATATAAAACTGCAGGAGAAATAATTAAGATTAGTAGCAGACTCAGTTTCTGAATGAAGATATACAATGTATAGTCCAAGTTTATGAATCCACTTTATCCAAATGATTAGTAACTCATATTTTTGGTGATGGAATTTAGGGCATAAAAAATCATACCAGTGTATTAGCCATTTGATCAGCAACTTCTATGATTAAAAATAAAAAGAGAAAGCACTGTTTAATTCTCTGACTCATACAAAGACAACAAATTTTACAGGACTGGCCTCTAAAATAACTACTTTTAAGAATCTTGACATGATAGACGGACAGAGGGAAATCTTCACATTCATGATGCAGCTTATTTAAACCTTGTTCTCTGGAGTCTTGCAGAGTGTATTTAGCATTTCATTTTCCTTCCAGAAATTTCTTTTCAGAAACACCTTAAGAACAGCTATTTTAAGCCTACACATATCATTGTAGGGACGCCAGCGCTTACCCACTGACAAAGCTGCTTAAGGATGCCCCGAAATCAAGCTCAGCAGCTGAGAAAGGCAGGACAGAATTTCTATTAGATGCTCATCCTTCAGGAGATGTTTAAATCTGTGCCGTTCAGCAAGTGCTTTCAAACAGTTCGTACTACCTCCCCCATATGAAAAATCTTTTATTGTATACAATTTTCCACTTGTATTCAGCCACCTTCTAGTGTTTATCAGTACACTTTCCACGTGGCAAGCTGCCAATGAAATTCAATAGATGAGACATACTTTAAAAAATGATTAAAGCCTGCAAGTATTTGCTCAAAGATCTCCTCCGTTCTTAGAGAAGATTCAGAAATGTGTTTGCCCTTTGTACGTCCTGTTATCAGACAATAACATCCTCCATGATTTTATGCTCCAAAAACTTCTGGCAGCAGTATAGAACAAAAGACCTTGTAATTGGCTTTTTAGAATGATAGAATTACAGCATTGTTTTATACATGAAAAATGAAGGTTAGTCTTCAAGGCCACATATTTCCTCTGATGCTGTATTAACACCCTATAAGCAACATTGGCACCCCAAAAACAATGGATCAAAATGTTCTTTTGTTGCATAAAGCAGCTCACTTGAACTGATCAAACATTATACACCACACGTGGTTTACAATCTCCTTAAGAAGCTTAATTATTTAAACATCCACAAATCTAATAGCTTACTAGGTACCTGCAGTTCTTCATTCATATTAATATTCATTCACATTTAGAGGTGGGATGAAATACATACTGTTCAAAGCCAGCAAATACTTTCCAGAATAACTCCTCTGTATTCAAACAATGCTCATCTGAAGGTAACACAAAGCTTTCCCCTCCTTTTATTAGGTCTGTGCTTTTACATCATTTACACTTGTAGCTTGAATTTCTAAAGGTTTTAATTCAAAGTTGCTACTGCTTAGTATCAGTAAAGCCAGGAGGCAAAAAAAGTTGATTCAGACTCTCTGTAGGCTGGCAGATACATAAATTAAGCTACATTTCAGCAGTTCTAGGCTTTAGAAGGATCACCTGCCATGTGAATGAAGTACTGCTGAAATGAACTTGATAAATCATCTGGCAAATATCTATGCCTAATAAATAAGTAGCTTAAGAGAAATACCTAAACCCATAACTTGGTAGCCACCAAGATTAGTTTGAAAGGCATCTCCTTCCATAAAATTAAATAAATCTTTGTCACATCAATTAAAATACTCTGTTATGGCACCAACTGGCATTAGCAACAGAATCTGTGAAAAAATGGGTAATTACAGATTCAGTAGTGCATTTTCTCAGTATGATCTTTCTTCCCTCGTTCATCAATATTCAAGCGGTCCCACCACATATCCATTAATCAGTCTCTCTACAGTGGATTTATTTGGAGGAATAATATTTGAGTAATGCTTTGACTTCTCTTTTAGACACACAGTCTGGTCCAAGTGAAAGTATTCCAGACCGGATTTCAGCAGACCATGGGTTTTACCACTGACCATGATTACGTTCATTTAGCTCTTTGTGTCTCCATTTTGCTTGTTTCCATGCATCTGCTCAGAGGGTCCGGTCATTTGGACAGAAGCTGTCTCATTTTGTGCAACCTCTTCTCACCTTGCACCACAGAATTCTAACACCCAGACTCTCCAGTAATACCAATCTATGCAGGAAAAACTTGTTCTTTTCCCTGAATTACTGGAGCCTGAGTGAAAGTTTATGTTTCCAGAGAGCAGCCAATTCAGGATTAAACTTTTAAGAATAGAATAGGGCTTTTTAGGTCACTGCTATGTCAAGTATGAATCATTGTACTCTCATCAAGGTGTAAGTGCAGTATATGGTATTTTGTTCTTATTTAATCTTTTTCACTCACTTTTAACAAGCCTTTAGCAGCTACATCAAGTTTTATCTTCCGTGATGTAACAGTTTACACCGTTTTGTGCAAGCTAAGAGTTCTTGCCCTACACCTGCCCTAAAAGACCATTTGTACCCAATTTCTCTACAATGGATCATAGCACCCTTATTTTCAAATCAGCCATTCAAGCTGATTCTTGCAAAAGAGAAAACTTTTACTAAACAGAAAAAATCATTATGTGAAAATCTAGTGGCTTTGAACAGCAGTTGCTCAACTCAAATGCAAACTCTTTGTGTATTTACACTGAAACCTGTGGCACCTCTAAGAAGTTTGTCCTCAGTCTTAGTCATTGTGTTGATCTTTAGCAAGGATCCTCTTTTGGGCCAGCTAACTTCTGTCATCCTTTTTTCCTTGTCTCCTTGGAAACATGCAGATTGCAGACGAAGGGAAATACTGCAATTGCAGATGAACACAGGTTTGGATAACAACACTGCTTCAGCATTTATCTATATCAGCGATTTGTCATATCGATGTATGGTCTGTTCTGAGATATCAGATTCCCAGAATAGACTTTGGTTTTGAAAGAGCGCACAATAGTTTGCATGATCACTCCCAAATTTCAGATTTATCTAGCTGGAGCCTTGGAAAAGATGATATCCAAGAATACTTATGAAAAGCAGATATTTTGTCTTGTCTAATATCACCTATGTAAAATCTGTGTGCAATTACAAAGTGCAAACAAAAGGAGCCCACGTAAAGTTACAATAGTTCAGGCTCTGCCACAGGGGAAGGTCACCACTGCAACTGCTAAAGGTGCCACAAACATCATACTGTGTTCCCAAAAGGTGTTTATAAAGCTAACAGCAAAAGTCATCCATGTGAAGTTCTTTACCCTGCAGCAACTAAGAGTACACTTTTGCATTCCTATTACTTAAGAAGCAGATGGTAGCTCAATTTGTCTCTACTGTGCCTTAATATCTACCTATTCAGACCCTTCTCTCAGAATGTAAATGAATTTGCATTTCTTCCTGGCTGTGAAAAATCCCACCATGATGTCTCATATAACAGCAACTGCAAGAACCTCAATGAAAATCACAAATTTGAGCAGCTCTTGATAATTAGTTGGGTTTGAATCTGGAATTGAACTCAACTCTACTAGTACAGCAACAGTATTGGTAATATTCATTTATTCCAGCCCACCAATAAAAACTTAAGAAAAATTCAGCATTTAAACCTCTTCACTTATACAGTGCCAAGAAATAGCACCAGATAATACAAATGCACTGAAGTCAAGAGAAATGTGACAAATGCAGAAAGTCAGGGTTGTACTTTTTTTGTTTTAGGTTTTTTTAAGCTACGTCTCCCATTTCCCTATGGTGTGGATCTGTTTCTAGCAGACATGCTTACTCCTCTTTGCAGATCTGCTTCTTACCTTCTTTTCACACTGGTCAGCTGGCAGTTCATCTTGTGCAATCGAATTTGGCAGGTACAAGAACATTTGTTTGTGCTGTTCAAAAGCTGGGGAATGCTATTTTGATGGCTGATAAGTCTGCAGCATCCTTGGAGACTTTTGAAAGCATGTTGAAAACTTCATTATTTGCAAAGCTTTACAGCTGGGATGCACAAATCACCCATGGCTGATTTGTCAAAGGAATATTTGACTGTCCACATTGCATAGGCTTTGCACAGACCTAGAAAGGGATTTTGTCTCATCTTGCTATTTTGGGAACTCTAAAATTCGTGTTCCTTCATTCTTCCTCTGTGCTTGGATTTCTTCTTCATTGAATGACTTGGGGTGGTAGTGGTTGTGTTTTGTTTTGTTTTGCCATTTCCCTGCTTTGGTCACTGCAGCTTTTACAAGATGAAATCTGGGTTTTCCTGAGCTCCATACAGCACAAAAAGACAGTGGCTGTGATCCCCTGAACATGTCCAGGATGTTGTGTCATATTTCAGCCTTCCTTTTGTTCCGTGCTTGCAAAACCTGATTTTTTTCAAGGCTTTAGTAGCATGATTTGTATTACTTTTAATGGCTATTTCCTCTTGATCATTACCATTTCAGGCCATGTTGCTTCTTGCTCTTCTTCCTCCTCTTCAATTGAACAACATTTTATGTTCAGACACATGCAGTTGCTAATGTTTTCACCTTCCCTGTATCTCCACTCCCCCTATCCGCTTTGTTTAGGAGAAACATTAGAGACCAATTTTTAGTGAACACTCACAGCACATATACAAATAAACAGAAGCAGTAAGTGTTCAGCATCTCTGAACATCAGACCCTATCTACATATTCATGCCATGCTCATTGTCCAAGGGGCTGAACACCTGCACTAGGCTGATGTTGCCAACTCTTGTGATTTTATTTCCAGTCTGAGGCTATGTCGTGGTTTTAATCAGTGCTTCTGGAATCATCCCATTACTTGGAAATCTCAGCATTCACCACAGAACTCTGGTCCTCATGATCCTAGAGAAATGCACAAAACCACCATGCAGGTGCCAAGGCAGGTCAAAAATGTATTCCAAAATTCTTTGTTTTCTGGAGTGTTAATTCAAGCCAGTTCTTTGACTAAGGAAGACAAAACTCATGATGCTTAAGACTTGCAAAAATGCAGAACTACAAAGCAACTTGAATTTATGTCCATAGAAAACATACAAGTCTCTACTACGGAAACTGGGAAAATATTCATACTGAGTGGTGACTTGATTTATTTAATGTTCACTTAAAATAAGCCCATAATACTTATGTAATCAAGTGTTCCATAAATAGTCTAGCAAGATAAGATACTGACAGGAATGTTCACTGGATTCTTTTGAAAGGTCTGTAATTTATCATTCACATAAATCCTCCCCAAAAGCCTGGTTCTAATCCAACCAGGAACCTGAAACGTACTGCCTGATGTACAGACCCAGACAGAAGATCTGAGCTCTTGAGTATGTATATTCCTATAATGCTGGGCATATATAGGTATACACACATACACACAGTATAAACCTAATAATGTTAATATAAATTACTTTGAAATTAATTTCAGGCAGAGAAGATGTCAGGTTTCTAATCTCTTTGTAGGCAACTTGTAAACAGAAAGAGGTTGGGTTCACCAGATATTTATTTGCTCAGCTCAGTTTTGTCTTTAATAAATTATTGGATTTTTTCCTCTATAGGGTTCTTAGTGGATATAAATAGATTTCACAAGGTTGATCTAACTGCAATATAAATCATGGGAGACTGAAGGACCTTCAGCAGTTTCCTTAACAACATGATAATGGCACAAACAAGTGAAGTTTCTGGCACTTACTATTTTGAGAAGTTTCCATCTCTGTTGAAGTGAAGAACCCAGTGGGAAATAGGCAAAGGTTTCTTGTGGACAAAACTGTATCCAATGAGTGTAGATCAGGCTTAACACATGACTGCCTTCTATGACAAAGTGACTCAATCTGTTGATGCTGGGCAAGCAATGGACATGGTCTACCTGGACTTCTCCACGTTTTTTTACAGGGTTCCTCATAGGCTTCTCCTAGAGGAACTGACACATTAGAGCCTGGACAAGCGGTCTGTGCAATTAGTGAGGAAGAGGCTGACAGGCCATACCCAGAGGGTGATGGTAAAGAGTTCTTTCTCAAACTGGCAACCAGTCACAAGCAGGGTCCCCCAGGGATTGACATTGGGGATGACACTATTTAATATCTTCATGAGTGACCTGGATGCTGGGATCAAGAGCACCCTGAAGAAGTCTGCAGATGGCACCAAGTTGAGTGGGGTTGATGCTCCAGAGGGAAGAGCTACCCTCCAGAAAGACCTAGACAGGCTGGAAGAGTGGACTAGCAGAAAACTTATGAAGTTCAATGGAGCTAAATATAAGGTCTTGCACCTGGGAATACATAACCCTGGAGTGCAGCTCAGACTGGATTCCTCCTGGCTGGAGAGCAGCTCTGTGGAGAAGTCGCTGGGGGTCTTGGTAGACAACAGGCTCAACATGAGTGAACAGTGTGCTGCAGCAGCAAAGATGGCCAACAGGATGCTGGGATGCGTCAAAAAGGGCATCACTAGCAGAGATAAAGAAGTCATTATCTCGCTCTACACAGCGCTTGTCAGGCTGCACCTGCAGTACTGCTTTCAGTTTTGGTCCCCACTATACAAAAAAGATGTAGATGGGTTGGAGAGGGTCTAGAGAAAGGCTACTAAGGTGATCAGAGGACTGGGAAACCTACCATATGAAGTAAGGCTGAAAGAACTCGGGTTTTTTCAGCCTTGACAGAAGAAGGCTTAGGGAAGACCCTATTTCCATGTACTGGTACACAAAGGGTGTCTGCCAAGGGGATGGAGGCCCCCTTTTTACTAAGAGTCGCATGGAAAAGACAATGGATAATAGGTATAAGTTGCTCCTGGGGAGAATCCAATTGGATTCCAGATGAAAATTTTTCACCATGAGAACAGTTAAACATTGGAATAATGTCTTCAGGGAAGTGGCAGATTCCTCTACACTGCATTTAAGGCTCAGCTTGACAAGATGCTGGGTCATCTCATTTAAACTATGTATCAGCTAAAAAGGTTGGGCTAGATGATCCTTGAGGTCACTTCCAATCTGGCATTGTATGTTTCTATAAATCAGTGTTGCCAGTGGAGAGGGGCCTCACCATGCCTCAGGTAGGTGTTCATCAGCTTCAAGCACTTCATGTCTGCTGACCTGCCTTCTTTCATTAGACTTCCCTGGGGCCACTGCTACCAAAAACAGCTATTGAGACCACAGCGGTCAAACCCCATCCAGCTTTGCTCACCTCTCATTGCTGTGAGTGGGATTGCACCAAGAGTAAAGAAAGGACAAAGTGTGTTATTGCATCCATCTTCTCCACTGGGAAGGTGTAAGATACAGATAGCTGGGAAAGGATGCTCTGTTCTGCTACAGTGCTGCAGAGTTGTGCTGAGACCTGGCCTGTGTCAAATGTTTAGTTACATTTGTTTTGTTGGTGCCAGACCTTGGCCAAATACTTCATATGGAAAGGTTTAGATGATGGACCATGAGCTACATTACATGGAAACATTTTTCCCTGGACTTTTGTTATTGCTGATGATCAAAATGTAAATATTGAGATGGTTTACAGGGGTATAGGGTTACTCTGCTTTGTGGTACACACATCTATTTTTCTCCAGTTCTCTATTTGACATGCAGATAATTGATTGCAAAACTGTATATATTCTTTTTCAGCTGTGTTTTCCAAATCATATCCGGGGTACATCGCAGTTCTTGTCCACATTTAAAAAAAAAAATTTTAAAAGGGAAAAAAAAAGCTCTTTGAAACATTTTTTCTTCCTTAGAGCTGGTGGTTTATATACTTCCAGATGAAGTTCAAGCTATGGTTTTGTAAATCAAGGAACTTGCAAGTCTTTAAAAGCTATTGTAAATTACATAAAGTGCTTGAAGAAAAACTTCAGCTGAGTATATTTCCTCACTGTGTGTCATGAAAGGAACAGTCCTGCAGATATAAATGCAGACTGAGCAGGAGACGAATGTAATAATTGATTAACCGCCCTACTGTGAAGGAAGAATGGTTGGGGAAAGAAGTCATATATTAGCAAAACATAACATCATTTTTTTCCCTCCTTTTCTTCATGTTTTTCTAAGTCAAACACACACTATTCCCCAATAATGAACAGTGAGATCAGTTCCCCTGCTTCTCTTGCAGTGGAGACTCTGCTTTGCAGATCACCACGCATTATCTCTACCCCATCCACACTTAGAAGACTCTAGAGCTGGACAGGGTAGGAGTGTAAACTGCTCATCCTGCCTCAATAATCCTACTCCTTTCTGACTACTGTGAAGAAAGTATTAAAGAAAAACCTAAAGACACTCCTATGCAAGAAGTAATTATTTTTTCAACTGATTTTAGTCAAAAAGGGACTTGTTTGTCAAGATTCCTCCATTACCATTTCAGTTGCTGTTTCTTTTTGTATTGATTTTTTGTAAACATTGTGACTTGTAGCAATTAGTGATACTTGGCCAGCAACAATGTATGTTAAAGCACAAATTTTCGGAAATTGGGGTGGGGGGGGAAGTAGTAAATGTTGTCCATGAGGAACACAGCTTAAGTTTTAACTGAGTATATAAAGCCTTCTGAAAACCTCTATGTATGAAATTAGTCTGATCATAGCAGTGATTTTTTTCCTGATTTTGAAATATATGAGTAGCCAAAAGTCTCATGGAAAGAAATGTTCTCTTCAAGCAGTGCCCATTCAGGTCAGGTTCCCCTAAACACCTCCAGGTAAAACCTTTCCTGCAGACTGGCTGGATGTTGCACTGGGCTGGACATCAACATCTGTGGCCTTCAAAACAGACAAAGGATCCTGAACATGGCTGCAATGATATATATATATATATATAGTAAAACTGATAAATACAACAGGGAGAAAATCCCCTCGAGTGCCAGTGACAAGTGAGCTGGAATTTTCTGACCTGCATTTAGACGTCTACGATTTAACAGATCAGAATCCACCTCACTTAACCCTGATCTGCTGAAAGGGACTAACATTGAGTAGCCAACTTTGTGGAACAGAAGAATAAATTCACTTAATATACTTTAGAAAGCCACAAACAGCAGCAACAGAAAATTTCTGATAAAGTATCCCTTGAAAGTGTTTCTGGGAATGGATATAGTAATACTCAAGCACATTTTAGACTTTGATCACTTAAGTCATATAGAAAAGTTAGTTTATGCAGAAGAAAGAGGCTTCTGAAGAAAATGGAGTATCCAATTGTGATAATAGCAAGAAAAAGTAGTCTGCAGTACAGCCAATTGCCACTGTGCAATGCAGTAATCTGTGACCTGATTAGAAAGGCAAGGTAGCTATCAGCTGCCTTTTGTTACAGTGTCAGTGATTGCAAAGGGGAGCACTCAACAAAATCAAATTGCTCCATATTTTCATTGAGTATCTATTATCTGCTGTTAAGAGGGGTTCGAGTATTGTTGTATACACTGAAAGAGGCATAAAAACATCAGGTAGACCTGTATATAGTACTTTTTCTGCTGGATACACTTCCCAAGATTTAGCTGCAACCCGTCCATTGACCGGGAGCCCTATGGAGCACTAGAAGACACACGTGACCTTTCTGTCTGGCCAAGATTGAAGAGTCTTACAGACAGCTTTCACTTTCTTTTATTACGGCCAACCAAGTACGGCCCTTTTGACAAAATCATTCTTAAAACAGTTTCCTCCCTCATTTCCTTGAGGTGACTACTCAGTGTTTATGATGAAAAACTGTATTCCAACGTGGGAAACAGTTTCTTCAGGCTTGCCAGAGGAGGAAATTTCCTCAACATACTGCTGGAGGACAGAGGTGAACTCAGGAGCTCCACAGGGCAGGTGGGCACAGCAGAACACAGGAGAAGGCAGCAGCAATGCTTGGAACTTGCTAAGTGTATGCCAGGACAGATTCTGGGCTAGCTTAAATGCTTGGCTGCTAAAAGGCTAGGGAATATGCCTGAGTATGCAGAGAAAGACCCACAGGATCCTTCAGAGCACAGAGATATAAACGGACAGAGGAACTGGACCTTTTGTGCCTTTTAGTGCTTTGCAACAGTTTTGCAGGCTAAAGTAGTCCCACTGAAAGCGCTTGGTGGTATCCTTTGTCCCTGGTTAGGGAGCTTAGAGAAATGCTCAGACCAAAGTGCACTCGATGATGTCTCTTAAATCCACTAGAGTTTTTGCATCTTATTCCTGTCCTGGAGATCACTAAACTCCCTGAGGTCAAAGATTTCTTTCTCTCATCTCAGCTCCTCTCTCCTCATATCTCAAAGCTCACTTTCCCACATATTTCAGCTACAGAGAGCTGCAGATGAGTTACACTGCTGCATGGGTTGCCATTTGTCACCTGAGCTGTACTAACCATCCAACTGCTTGTTCCTAGCTTTGTGCAGAGCCACAAGACCTTGAGACTTAACAACCCTCAGGACCAAAAGAGGTATCACTTAACTTTGTGGTAGGTGAGGCTCAGGTGATAAGCAGTCAAACCACTCCCAATCGTCTGTCCATACCTGCAAGCTGGGTTATATTAGTAGTGTCTTTTATTTTGAGGGCAATCTTTGGTATTATTTTCAAACTATCAAATAAAAATGAGTGATTTATAACAGCGTCAAAGAGGCAGGCTCAAATGTGTTACAAGTAAGGCCCAGAAGCCCAGCAGAAAACCTCTGTCAGAACTGTGTTGACAAAGTCAGCCCAGAAATTACTGCTCTGCATTTGACCTCACCTCTGGAGTGAGGGAGGCAGCTGTTAGGCAGCTAAGGGTGGGAGGGAGGCGAGGTCCAGTCTAATGAAGTAAGGAATGATTTCCATTTTCATCAGTGCATTGGCTGGAAAAAAAGAGGCCAGGAACATTGTTTGGAGCCAGCTGCGCTTCCCCTGCAAGCATCACCACTCTGCTGTGCAAGACTCATTGTGAGCCAGCTTATAAAGCATCCTCCACATCAGCCATCTAATCCCTGAGGGTACAGAAAAACTCAGTCAGCACACACATATCTTTCAGGAAAGGGTGCTCAGAGAAAGAAAAAAAAAAAAACCAGCTTTTAAAACTATCTCTACAGCAAATAATCTAAGACAGTGCTCTTGGAAGGATCCCCAGTCAAGAACACAGAGTAGAAGCAGCAGTGACTGCAACAAAGCATCAAAGCCAGTCCCCGGTGTTGCAGTCATGGTGGATAGCTGAGGGTGGATAGCTCTGGGACACCTGTCTGGGAAAGGGACATCCTTCTGTGCTGCTCTTCAAGGTTTGAATAAGAAGGGGGAAAAAAAAAATAGGCAATCTGCCCCTAGAAAACACACATGGTACAAACTGAGCTCATGACTTTGGCAGGCACTCTTTCGTGTTAGAAAGATAGGTAATAGACAAATAGAAAACAGAAATACATGTGTGTTTCTGCTTGTCTTTATCTTAAAAAAACCCACACTATACGTAGATGCATGGTCTGTAAATACTAGAAAACACCATATCTTAAAGTTAACCAAATTCTTTATTTCTGTCACTGAATTTTATTCACCAGACCCTATAGAAGGAGCTTCAACCTTTGATTATGTGGACCCCTGCCAAACTTGCAGTGAAGCTGCCACCCACGGCATATTGGGTAAAGCCTTTCTGAAACAGATTTTGTTTCACTTTGCTATTTTCCATCACTCCTTTAGAAGCCACTTCTTGAACCATCAAGGGTCAGTTATACCGTAGGTTCAAAAACACTGCCTCAGAAATTCTGATCAAGATTTGAGGCCCACTGTGCTGAGAGCTTCCAAACACCAGAGGTAATAACCTGAAAGGCTTTTCAATAAATAGATAACATGGAGACAAGAGACACAGGGAGTGGGAAACATTAAGAAACTCTACTCCCTAGATCACTAGCACAGCCTGGTCACAGTTTGCTTTGATGGTCTGCAACTGTCCTTGGGGTAAAAAAAAGTCATTTTCTATCCTGGTGTGTGGCAGTAGCTGAACTGAAGGAAAGTTCAGTTCAGAAAGTTCAGAAAGATCTCTGCTTGAGATCTAGCAGGCAGAGGCAGCACCGTAGATTTCTATGTTTGCATCCCTCTGCCCAACCCAGCCAGGTTTCACACACTCACCTCAGGCATTCTGACCAAATCTGGAACAACCATTAAAAATTACTTGTTTCTTCTAGAGACTCTTGGCAATTGTTGTCACCTCAGCAACGCCATAGGAACAACATCAGGCAACGAGGTCTCCTAATTGTGTTATTACAGCACCTGCACAGGTGTAAGACATGCCCGTGCACCCGCAGAAAATGAGGTCTCTGCAATTAGATACTGCTAATAGAGAAAAACAATCCAAATACCTAGGACCAAACGGACATGCTCTCTTTTCTCCATCCCAACTACTTGGTGTGAGACAGGAATGCAGTTTAGTAGTAAATGAAGTAGTGTGTCATTGTGCTGCAGAGTTGGCTTTGGATTCCTTAATGCCATACATATGGTTTTGAAAGGCTTTATTTAGCTGATTCAGACTTATGTATATACACAAGCTACGTAAATATTTATATAAGTATTTAGATATACACATATAAGGTCAAATTATTGACGGCTGTCATCTGTGTAAATTCATTTTGGATGACTCATGTGAAAAATGCACACACAATCAGCAGCTGTGGAGGGTCTGGTTGGAGGGCAGATTGCAGAGGGTCTGCAGAGCTAAAAGGAGAGTTAGCTGGAGCAATAGCACCTGGCAGCAGGCTGTGTTCAGGGATGGAGTAATCTTCCTGTCAACATCTGGGGAAGTAGCCATCACCTGAAGCATAAACTGAACTGGAGAAATAAAATTTAGAAAGATTTCTGGAATGGAAATAGCGGTTAACTGTTTAGACTGGTCTGTAGATTTCCAAAGACAGCTTTTCCCATGCAGTCTTCTGGTGCTTTTCTTTGAATAACATGTTAGAAACTATGCTTAGTTTTATAAAACTAGATTCATCATTAGAGATAGTATTAGAGACCTGCCTGCATTTTCTGTGTGAACACTAAAGAATATATCTGACTAGAAATGAACTGAGGAATTACACACTAAATATGACAAAAGCACAACCTGAACGCATGTCAGTTGATGAAGAAGCAATTTGCTATACAATATCCGAGAACAGAAACATATTTTTACCATGGGAATCCTATAAGAAAATCCACAACATAGTGGGCGTAGCTGAAATAATTTTATGGGTTGATATCATAGTTATTTACAGTTCCTACTATTTTTTTTACATTCTAATAATAACACAAATGTAATAAAAATTGCTAAAAACTATAAAATTTTATAATAGCTGATAAAGAAGAGGAATGCCTGTGGCTGAAATCTCTCAAAAGTCTTATAAATGTAAAAGCAAATTAGAACACAGCTCACTGGTTGCTATATTAAGTTGTGGACATTTTGGCACCAGAAAGCCATAAGAGAGGCTTTGTAGATTAATTTCTACTATAAACCTATTATTTTATTTTAGGAGACTCCATGAAAAAAGAAGAATGTCTTATTTTGTGGACTATAAAACTAAACGGTCTCTGATTCTATACTTTCTGCATTCAGAGAGCAACTACAGCCGAGCTGAGTAACTGCAGACAACAAATCCAGCAGCACGCCCGTGGGAGACATCAAATCACAGGAAAGCAGAGCATTGTCATGGAATCATCTTAAGAACAACTATGTTGCAGACTTTTGAAAGCACATTTATAAACAACTTTTCTACTGCAAAGGTATATAACTGAAGATGTCGAGCATCGTATCCATGAAACTGTTTCTTGAATTTCCTATGATAGTCAATGTATATGAACAAAATTAAGAGCAGGTTAATGTATTCATGGTACCTTACTTGTTAAACAACAAATACCCTAACAATTAAGCCAAATAAAGTCAACTATTCATGGGAATATATTGTTGACTTTTTTTTTTTGATCCCGCTACCCATTTTACTAACTCACACATATTAAGCTAGTAACACATAGAAAAACAGTGAAGATTCTGCTTTGCATTCTTGAAATGAAAAAAGTTTATTGTCACCTAAGTGGGAAATTAAAACATTATTTATGTAAGTGTTCTACAATAATACAAAAGTTTGCAGCCTATGTTTTACACAGTTTCAATTTCTAATATTGAATATTAAATACCTACAGTCAATAGTTATTACTATTTGATCTGAACCACAACCAAAAAACATTCAAACCTTAATAACTTTTTTTTTCCTAAATCTACATTTAAAGTGAAAATAAAAACTTCAGCACAGTCATCTCACACTTACATCCATTCAGCCATATTAAAGATCATCATCCTGCCTGGATTTTGGAAAATTATTTAATACAGCTATGATCATTGCGTATTACACAGTCAGATGACATCTCTTTGAGCCCTACTCATATTCCTTTGCAGATACCTGTTGCGTCTGATCCTGTATTTGGATTTTATATACTTTGAGTCAGGCTTTAAGTCATGGCTAACCCCCACTCCCCCAGAGTAGATTAATTCTGTGTTTATGAGTGCATGACTGTATCTAGCAGGTATTTTGCTCTACCTTTGCACCTTTGGACTCCATAAATTTCAGGAATATGTGAGAGGTTATTAGTGCTGAATACTTTCCAAAATTTCACAAAAAAGAGATTCCCAAATATCTCATCTCTTCATCCATCTTCCCCATCTGGGACTAGTGGTTTTCAATAGTTGCATTGTGAGTTCCTTGGGGGAAGGAGGGAGGGAGTGAAAAAATCTCTTTTGCTCTTTTCTGTAGAACACAATGAGATTCCAGTCCATGACTGCCTCTTCTGGATTATGTTTGTGCAAAACAATACAGTCTAGGCAGAAAATTTTTAAAAATTTAAAACATAGCTATGGTATTTTGACAAATAAACCAAATGTGGATGTGACTTGCAGAACTGTTTGCACATAAACAGGCAGTTATAAAACAACCAAAAATTTAAGTATAAATTTTGGTTCTTATAAAGCTGGAAAATATCCAGTCACCTTTGTGTATCATAATATCACATAGCCAATAGAGTTGCTTTAAACTATAAATATGTTGTCCTGTAGGAAAACAATGGCTGGCTCACTCAAAGGCATACAGGGCATGACGCAGCTGCTGGGATTTACCTCAGTCACTTACAGCCCATCCTTCATTTTAGAAATACAGAAATTCTGTAGCAGGTAACAGGAAAGGTCTTTTGATGTAGTGGAGAGAAGATAACACTTTGTATCTCATTAATTTCTAGTACTTTCCTAATAAAAATAAAAACAAAAATGCTGATATAAACATTATCAAAGGGTAGCTCTCATATGAGGAGTTACTGGGCCAGATAGACTTCAAAGAACAATGTATTTCATTGGCAGTAGCTGAGAGAGGCTAAAGTCTACCTGAGAATGGACATTACTCAGCTGACTAGCAAGTCTATTGGCAGGGACATGTGATGATTCAGCAAACAGTAAATTGAGTTTTAAAACTGCTCGTGCAAGATGAGAAGTACACCAGCCACATAAGGCAAAGCACAAGTCAGCTAAGGATGCATCCTCCGAGTTCAAATGCATCCAAAGACTTTCACAGGCTAAGTGTTTTTTATAGGATGCTTTATGGCTGAGAGTGGTTCCAGCAGCCACTATGAGACAGATATAGAAACCTTAAAGTCAGCACCAACTATCACGTAGTCTGGCTAATTCAGAAGAAATGCCCATGACTGAATCAAGTGTATCCTGTTGCATCCCAGATGCCAGATCATTGGTTTCAGAAAAGCAGTATTTCATAGGGTATGGCATGAAGTGAACAGGCACAAACAAAGCACCAGGGTCCCAAAACTCACCTTTTCTGTGGACTGTGTTGCCCAGAAAGGTAGTAGATGCCCCTCCCTGGCAACATTCAAGGCCAGGTTGGATGGGTCTCTGAGCAACCTAGTTGCTAGTTGAAGATGTCCTTGTGCACTGCAGGGAAGGTTGGATTAGATGATCTTCATGGCCCGTTACAATCCAAACATTTCTATAACTACAGAGATATCCCACAATTACCAGCATGATACTTCTTGCTGCCAAGAGAATTTTTCCTGTAGTTCTAAGAAACGACTTCAGCAAGTAGCTAATAGGGGCATCTGGTTTGTTACTATTTCTAGAATTAATTCATTCCTGTGGTAATTTTAAGAAAATCCGTAATGTAAGTTATTAAAAAAGTATATACCAGAGGCATTGCATAATTGCAGTATTGTTCAAGAATTGCTTTGTAACACAGTATTTATTGCTGGCATCAGTATTGCACTGAAATGAACACTGAGAATTCCTGTCTGGCTTGGCTATTATACAGAAAAGTAATCTGTGCTCTTTTATAGACAGCAACATTCCCAACTTCAGACGAAAGACAAAGAAATTGAAGCGTATTACTGAAGTTTTACTACAACAGTTGATTTGACTATTATTGCACTTCTCTGCAAAAGAAACAGTCTTCTGGCAATTCAGAAGGAAAAAAAGATAAAATAAAACTGAGCAGGTCGGCTCTTCCTTTAAGCTAAAATGAAATTACAAGTTATGAAAGCAATGCTTTACGGAATGCAAGTGACATGTGAACCAGATTAACATTTTTCCATTAGGGGGGAGAGTAGCATATTTCTGGTGATATAGAAACTACATTTTAAATTTATTTGTGAATGAGCCTTATTCTATTCTACTATTTATTTCAGAAGGTGGGAATATTGATGCTATGTTTATGTGATCTTTCTCAGCAGACTTGCAACTTTTAACATAATATCAGAATACAGCATATTGTATATTTTATCTAACAGTGCTCGAAGCTACAGAAGATGGAGAAATAAGCAACCATGAATAAAAGTGACATCTCTCATTTTACATCTGGAGAACATAAGAAGGACTGAGTACTTGAGAAGAGTATTTCATATCCCATTTATACAGCATTTCAAGGATGGTTTCTTGATCTCATCTTATAAGGTGCTTTCTTTCAGCATACATTCCTGCAAACTCATTTCACTTTAAATAATCCCTAAGGGTTCACCGAAGGACTCCTTGAAAGAAGATTCAAGCTCTTTGAAGTCCCTGGCTAATACAAGACCAACCACTTCAGAACCAGGAGGGTTTCTGCTGTGTTATATACAAAGCTATATTGGCTTAGTCTCCAAAAACTGTTATATCAAGATACCTTGATGAGTCATGATAGAATACAATGTAAATTTCCATGTAGCAGGAGGGAAAACTATTATGCATCACAGCTCAGAATCAGATACTTTTGTATTTGCTGTAAATCATGCAAACACTACACTATTCCTGAATGCATGTTAAATTCAAAATGTTTTTCACTGCCAATGATATTCTCTCATCACTTTCCAATGTCTAAAAAACTCAAGTAAAATTCCAGCAATGATGATCTCTCTTGCTTTCATAGAGAACATAAACAGGTTTTAAATACTCACGGTAAGGATAAAAGGCTTAATAACCTTATCAAAATTTCATCAGATGTTTTATCACTTTACTTCTCCTCCAGCTGGGAGAAACAAGGAATTACAAAATGAGATGGCAGAACTCCACCATGAGAGCAATATTGCCTCTAGTCAGGGAGGAGTCTTCCTAGCAATGAGCGCTAAGGATTGTTCAAAAACTGTAGCAAAGGCAGGTACAGAGAACATTGACAGAAAGATTCATTCTGCATTTCGAATTCTACTTCTTACCTACCAGTGACAAACAGGGCCCATACAACATTGAGAAATCAAACGTGTCCCACATCTTTGACCATCCACAAATTCTTTTCAGCTCAGTAATTCCCTTTCTCTTTTAGTATAAAGAAGTTCCTTCATTTCACATCTGCACGACAGTATTTTTCTTTCCGGATCTAATCAAAGTAGAGAGATATTCTGAGGCATGAGTTTGAACTGATTTCCCTCTTACCCTGTTAATATATTATTAATGCAAATAACACATCAGTTTGCATCTTATATTTTACCCAGATTTCATAATTACTGAAGAAAACTGAAAACCCATGGAGTAAATACACTTAATTGTGGTAGGCAAAGTGCAACATCCATGTCAGTGGGAAAAGGGATACCAAAGAAAATGGTCTTGGTTGCTGTCTTCTACCGAAAGAGATAAATGGGAATATAAATCGTCACTGATGGAGGAAGGATTTGGTACTGAGAGATCTGAGCTGTCTAACAAACAAGATATCAGGTTAAATGAAGCATTTCCTTTTCAGAAGACCAATCTCTGCACCAAAGAATATTCAGGATACACACAGTGCACACACATTTGAAAAGCACTGGGGGCTGGGAACCCTGCCCAGCACTGTGAGTACTCAGCAGTGCTCAACAGAGCATGGAAACTTGCTTAAAACCCCTTTCCCTGGGCAGCAGAGGTTCAGCTAAATACGGGATTCTTTTAACTGCCAGTCACTACGTTGATGTTGGCTTCTACCTAAGTGATGACACGTTTCCTTGTTCAGAGATTTTTGTTATTTGTGGTTGCCAGATGTATTACCTAGTATCCTGGTCATAGAAAAAAACCCAGCTGTGCGGGGAGCTGAACATGATATAGTCTTTTTCTCAAAGACCTCACATTCCCAGCGTATTTTAGCATCTTTACTTTGATATACAGAAAATCCCTGGAACTATCCTGTAATAAGATGTCAATATCACCACAGCTGAGATTACAGGCAAAATACAAGGTGGAAAAAAAGAAAATCTCTAGGAACCATCTCTTGAATTTTTAATTCACTCTTTTTTCTCTTCCTAAACTTAAAATACAGGTGTACTGAGTTCTCCAGAGCCCACTTCTTTCAGCAGCAAAGAAAGCCTTTGGGGAAGCTCATCACATCTGCAGAAACCATGGAACTGGCAGTTCTGCCATGTGTCCTTGTAGACTATTTGTCTGAATCTAAGCACTGCTGCTGGGTTTTCTGCTGTGACTACACACTTTCTTTGCAGATGATGGAAAAGGAGACTAAAATTGCAGATGAAGAGAAATTCCATAGGGGTCCAAGTTTATTCAGATCTGTCTAATGCATTTTTCAATTCAGCAGTTTTATATGTAAACAAAACCAGGGTTCTCTTTAAACACAAATTACTTAAGATTCCTTAAAGCCAATGTGCCAAACCAATATGAAAGTTAGAAACAGAAACAAAATAATCCTGCTAAGTAGGATGCATGAGGAGGAACTTGTAATAAAGAAACACAGACTTACTTTTTATTCTAACAATGCAAAAGACACTTTTCAGTCCCCTGACAGCCAGGCGCAGCAGAACTTGGGATTGGTTATGAAAACAGTACATTACTGTCGATAAGCTCACTTTCGTATTCTTCCCGTACTGGAGACATCGTGGGCAAGCCTGTCTACATAAATTAGAGTAGGCTGCCTTGTTCCAACACTGCCTCACAGGTCCAGAGCAGCAGCTGGAAATTGATGTGGAGGAAGATTGTAGCGGCACAGGGAGCAAATGAAACTGGCTATGTCACTTGCTTTTATGAAGACTGAAGTTTTATCTGCTTGTGAACAGGAAACAAAACAATAAGAGAAATTAGATACCTGAGGTAAGAACTTACGGAGACACACATGAAAGGGCTGAGCAGTGTGATAGAGAACTTCTATATTCTAGGAGCCACGTAATGGTGCACTTCAAGTGATCAGATTGTCAAAGCCATGGAAATCAGAAAAAGCACGAAAAGATAAAATTGATACAGGAAGTAGGAAAGGGAGTAAGTAGTCTTGGGCTGGAAGATGCAGGCCAAGGTGCACCAGGTGTGAAACAGCAGCAGCTCTTTTTCTAAGCTAGAGATGACAATAGCTCAGCTGAGAGGATATTAGACACATACAATGAAAGACTGGTATTAACGTGAAAGGATCTCTGGAGATGCCCCTTCAGGCCCAACCTACAAAAGCTGTGCAGATACTTTGGCTCTTCTTTGCATCTACATCTTCACATCTCTGCACACCAGGTACCTCTGAGTGAATAATCATAGCTTACTTCTGAAGAAGTAATTTCTGAGTCTCTTTAATGAACTGCTGTCAGAAGTTCCCAGACCAAAGCATTTGCAGGTGGCAAGCACAGCTGGGTCTGTCATGTTGATGTGATCAGTTTTGCATCTCTTGCTGGATGGAGATACTTGATCTCCTCTCTGCTGTGTGATTCAAACAGCAGCTCCCTAACCACAGTTGACATCGGTCAAAGGTATCCATTTTGTGTTTGAACAATAGCTCACCCTGTAATGGTGATAAATGAAGATGCTCACTATGCCAAGAGCAAGGGCTCTGACCCAGCAGCACTTATATTCCACCTCTGCCACTGGAGGAGTCCCTCTTGAGCAGGAGTGCCTCTGGTTGGACAACCAGAGCACATCCCCAGAGCAGTGGGCACTCCACACTGGAGATACTGGCCCAAGGTCTTACATGGTTGTCTAGATAATAGGGACCTTGAAAGAGTTTCATATTATATCAAATTAAGTTAATATTACATACTGAGTGCCCTTATACCCTAGCTAATGAGGGTCCTCATTGCAAGGCTTAATTCAGTTTTCGCTGTACCTTTAGAGTTCAGCCTGAAAGCCTTTTTTATTAAATTCTTGCTCTGCTAGTTCAATATCAAGCCAATGAAATTGTGGGAGTGTAAAGTTTTCAGTCAAATTGCATAAAGAGGGCAAGAACTGTTCTTCTGTAAATCCACATAATACATTCTAGTGGAAACGCAGCATATGAGTCCTTGTCAGGGTGATCGCTGCTGAAGAAATGCTGTGCTGGTCATTTTAAATAGAAGAAGAGATATTCCAAGTCATTCCTCACCAGCATGTACTTCTCTATTATGTCAAGCTGCATTTATGTCTCAGTGTTCCAACTCTTCCACTTTTAAAAAGGAATTCTTCAATGAAAAGCCTATTCTATGTAAATATCAAGATATTTTTATTACTTCATTACACACAATTTTTCTTTAAAGCAGCAGGCATTTTCTAGAAACTTAGAAGTGACAAAAAAACAGTTATCTACCCCACAAATAACAGTCACAATTAGACAGATTTCCAGTGAAACTCAGCTAGCTCACCAGCTTTCAGATACAAACCTACAGCTTTAAGAAACAGGTCATCTTTCCAATTCAGTAACTGTGCTATGTTCTCACAGGATGCTGAATATTCAGAGATCCCTCAGGTATACAGCCGGCTGAGAGCTGACCTTTCATCCCCAGGTGAAACCCTTAATCTTTGCAGGGTTCTAACTAAGGGAAGAAAGATCAAGCACATAAAGAAAAATATATGAGCCTCTGCTTATATACTGCTTTTTTTTACAGCACAGTTCAACTCTGTCACCATCCACAATACTTCTCCACTGTTTAGCTTCGTAGAATATTTATTTTATTCTCCACTGCATGAAAGACTGTTTGAAGCCTGAATAGCTAATAAAACCTTTGGCTTTTACTAAGTAACACTGAGTTCTTCCCTCAGGTATGTATGCGCAGGCAAACTTTCACGTTTCACACAGAAATAAAGCTGTCAGGGTACTCATTGCTATTGGCACCCTCTCTCCATCCAAGTTTTAGTAATGTATACATAGGCCAGATAGAAAAACTAAATATGGCTTAAGCCTACTTGCACCCTTATTTTTTTTTATATCAACAAAATCAAGCAATGGACATTAGTTTCCCAAAATCAAAGGTTAATACAAAAGGGGAGTTTAGATTTTGATCTGCACTCTTAAAGATAAATTAAGAAAAGGCTGCAGTCAGTTTCTTGTCCTCCTTCTATTTAATATCAGAAGCTTATTTATCTGATATCATTAGCAAAAGCATATACGTTTTTTACCACTAGTTTACTAGTTTCTCCTTCTGGCTCTGGCATCCCATAGAAAAATAACCAGCACATTTTAAGGCACAAATATTTTAAGCCTGTCAAGGAGTCTTGACTCTGTTATCAAACATCATTTTTCATAGGAACGGATACATAAAGATGTTTTCATGCAAAGGTGGCTTTTTTTCTTTGCAGGGAAGACATAGAACATAATACATAAACACAAGTATAGATTTTACTTGGAAGAAGGAAGGCCAGAAAGGATACAACTTACATCCTTGGGCAGGCTGCTGTTTTCATCAGAGGGGGGTGATAGCCTTGTGTGAAATGCTATAAAGAACATGAAGTATTAACTGGGACGGTAACCAAAGTCATTTTGTTTCTATAACCTCCGCATATTGAGCACACCATGCCTCCCTCAAATGGCTAACTTCTACACACTGAGTCTAAATATTGCCACCCCGTGGTCTGCAGCACTGTCTGCCTGCTCTGCAAACAGGGAGACAAAACCCTTCTAGGCTGGGCACTATATATTTTATTCTATGTCTAACTTTCTTCTCAGACCCCTGCCAGCAAAAGAAATGGTTCCCTGATGACCACATTTCCCTCTTTCTACCATTTATTCTCTTTTTCAGGTGCTGCAGGATGCCTCCTCTCTCCTGCAGTGCAGCAGGAAGACAGACACATCAAGCAGCAGAAGTCAGCAGCAAGTACATATCCCTAATAAAACTTTCAACACATTACACAGCCTATACAAATTCCCTTTGGTGTGGCTGGAGAGTCAAAGGGCAAATCCCTCACCCAAGCAGCATTTCCACTGGATTTCTGTATAGAACAGTTTCTACAGCAAACAGGTTGAGCTAAAACTTTGTTTCCCTGTGAAGGAGGGTGGTCGAATTAGCTGTAGGTTCAAAGCTTTGTGTATCTGTTCTCTCTTTACAGATGAGCAAGTCAGATAGCAAGCGCAGAGAGCCTGACCCTGAAAGTACATGAAGTAAAGCTCAGTTAAAGTCCTTCCTCTTCCCAAGTTTAAACTCATCTGTGTGTGGCCAGCACCACAGGTCAGTGAAACCTGCTTCCTGGAGAGGAGAAATAAAACTAAACTCAGAAAGCTCAGATTTTCTGCCCATCTGAGTTTTACTGAGAAGTCACAGAGTCAAAACAGAAGATAGCAGTCCCAGACCTAGAATGGACAACCAGGATTGCTTGTTCTACACTAAATAAATCAAGATCCTCAGTTAATGCCCGAGGAAATCAAGTAACTTTTCAAGGAATAAACTTCCAGTCTTTGTGCAAGGATGGAGAATCCACCACTTTGCAAACTGCTCCAATGACTGACTGTGGCTGCTTTTAAAGTGTTTGACCTTTTTTTGATCTGTCTGTGTCTGGTATCACCTAATGTCCCAAATTTTTGGTTTATACCTCAATCTGCTAGACTGGGGGCTATTGCCAAGCCTCCATTTCTCATGTAGCTGCTTCCAGACAAATTAAGCCTCCTTGTACTTCTCTCTTTTTTGGCTAAACTCAGGTGTCCTTCCCAGACTGGCTCCTGTTCCTTCTCCTACCTCAAAGCCATGGGAGACCCTGGCAGGAGGCTCCAGCTAGTCTGCTCAAGGAGACACCATTGGAGCACATCAGCACCTGCCTCAAGGAGCCAGACTTCAGTTACATCCAGAAAGTGGTACTGGGTACCTTTCAGGGGATGCTATTTTATGTGCTTCAAAGAGTGTGGGATAATCTGCCCATTCTAACATTAGGCCATTTCCCAATCTGTAGCAGATTTTGGCTTAACCACCAAAGTTATTTATGCTTCTTTATTGCTTTACAGACTTTTCAAAGCTGAAATCTCTGAACAGTCTTGATCTTTATACAGATGTCTGATGTCTCCTCTTGACTTTGCTTATTCTTACTGGCAGTAACAGTATCCTGTCACAGAATTATGTGGTGAAACAACTTTTTTACATATTGCCATTTATTTATATCTCCTAATGGACCACTGTGTTTGTAGAGGAACCAGGCTGCCCTAACAAAACGATAGTTGAGTCACCTAGCAGTGACATGTTAAAGGCTGCTGAGGAAGACCGGAGATGGACACAGAGACCCCTGAGAGTACAAGATGACAGATGTCAAAACTACAGGAGGCTTCATGGGTGTGAACACAAATCACAAATGGTCCGCTATTGATCATTAAATAAATGCACTTTGGAGAGCAGAATAGAACCAGTTTTAGGACATAGCTTGAAAATGTACAGACTTGAGTAACAACCTATTTCAGTTGCCCAAGGTTGGTAGCCGAGGCAGACCTGTCTTCAGATTATCTATGACTGCAATGAAAGCAACTGGCTGTGCAGGATTAATTTTTTGGAGTGGACCTCTCTGTTACACTGTATTGATATGGATTGATTACTTCTTAATTATTAAAGGGAAAATCATCCCTATTGTTTTTGTTTGGCATAATATTTTACTTCTTGTGTTTGGTCTAGTACCCATCTCCTTCCCTTGAGGTGTCACTGTAATTTGAATGGAATAAAATACCAAAATAGATTAAAAAATATTTTTTTAGCCTACTCTCTCTAGCTTTCAGTGGTTGTCCCTTGAGACTCCTAATAGTGGAGAGAGAGAACAGATGTGCCCAGTCTTCCCTTTTACTGCGCATTATCATGGCCACCCTTCCTTTCCTTTAGAAAGAAAGCAACTTTTTTAAGCTCACAACCAGACATGGAGACGCCAGGACTATGAAGGACCCCTGAGCTGAACTGAAATGAAAGGAACTTTTAAAATTCAACGCTTCTCTTCCAAGCTCTGGATCCTCTCCTGAACACACTCCATTTCTTAAACATCCTGTGGAGGTAGATGGCCAGGGTCATCCAGAATAACTGAGATATGATCGCTCTACTCATTCCTTTAAATGGGTGGAAATGCATCTTTATGGCTCACTGTCTTATACATGGGCTTCCTAACGTTTTGTGCATTGTACTGACACCCTGAGCACTCTGCACAGATGTACAGGTCCTTTTTGGAGTGACAGACTTGATTTACAGCCCATTAAACCCTCTGATAAATTAGGAGTTTCACCACCTAATGTTTATTCCTTCGTCTCACAGGAAGAGCAGCAAAAGCTGAGGTGGGAGGGAAGGCCAGAGCTGAACTCTGCCACCTTTCCCATGAGACACAGGAGAGCCAAAACTCAGGAAGCAGAGTAATTTTGACCCAGTATTTCTTGCAGTTGCAGTGAGCAGGGTGGCTCAAAGCACCTACTTATCATGGAAGAGAAAAAGCAACCCAGGAGACACATGCTATTAATAACCTAAGAGAGAAAGTCTAGCTTCCAGAAAGTCCACTTGTATTGTCTCCAAGATTACTTATGGCTAAACAGCTTTTGATAAGTCCTCAGGTGGCTGCACATAAACAGACCTCATGCTGAAATGAAATATGGGCTGTTGCCAATTCTGTACTGATGAAACCCATTTATGTTCTGCTCGAAAGGATGACAGCATGTCTTCCCAGGAACCGAGCAAATCTGGGAGAGCACTGCAGGTATGCGAATTTTGATTCAGTCCAGCTATGCTTGTCTTGCCTCTTGGGGTAAAAGCCTAATAATGTTGCTATAACTTTGGTCTGTAAGATGCTGAGTTCTGTGTCCCTGTTGAGATGTGGCAGCGGTGGGCTGCAATTTTCAAGGTGGGAATGTACCAGCAGGGTTTCAGTAAGGACATTCCTTGACAAACCAAACTGGGCCTTGGAGATTCAAAAGCATTTGACAAAATGTTTCTGCCCCTTTGGGGAATCTCCTGCTGGTGCCACTGAAATGCAGTGAGGCAGCCTGTGGAAATCAATGGGAAAGCTCTTGACAGCCTTCCTTCCTGTAGTTCTTATTGTAAACGTAATCTCTCAGGAGGCTGAGACTCTATAAACAGACATCTGACTTGCAACTTCAAAATGCATCTCTCTATATATCTTCTTGTTTCTTTATAAGAACAGTACAAACTGGAAAGAAAGGAGATCTAATTTTGTGTTACTGCCATATAAATAAAAGTCCTTCCATTTGTTTTTTATAATTGTATAAGCTGATCCACTAGTTGGATAGCTCTGCATAGGTCAGCATAAAGGTGGAGCTTTTGAAAGGAGGCTTGCAGGCTGGGTTTTTTCCCAGATCTTCAAACAGCTAAGGTATCTTCCTCTATTTGAATCTCTCAGCCAGATCACATAGATAAAACATTCAATTAACCCTTAACCACTAATAAGAAACCTGTTTAGCTTTGCTCTGTTTTTCAAATGAGGTTCCAAATGAAACAGCTGAGCATAAAGTCTCTGGGTTTAAAAAAAAAAACAACCAAAAAACAGAAAAGAAAAGAAAAATAAAAGAAGGGGGTAGAGGGAGTGATGAAAAAACTACTAACCTAAATCACCATTTTATATACCAAAATCACCCTGTCAAAGCGAGTGGATAACTAACCAGGACACTCATCTACACACTCATCATTCCTTTCCTTCTATCTGTCTTCCATCACGGAGTCCAAATATTGCACAGTATGTAGGCTTTCAGGCAAATAGCAGAGTTTTCAACCATGAGGAGTTAATATGGAACATATGCATGGCAAATCATGTTACCTGATCTGGCAGGTATGTATTACATGTCTGTATTACAGCCTGGACTATACTTCAACAGGGGATTCACTTTGGCTTAGCAAGTTTTGGTGCTGGCCTCACATTATACCAATAAGACAGTCTGCGATGACATAATTAATAGAGCATAAAAGGCAGTCTTAACTCTGAAAGTCAAAAACCCTCCAGTTCCTGTGCCACAAAATCAGATCTTTAGTTCAGCTGGTGGCTCTCCAGACAATTCCCCTCAACACTTTCACCAAAACTTTCCCAACTCCATAAGATATGTGGCCTAAAGCCTGAATGAAGTTGTTACTGTAAGCAATTTTCAGCTGTGAAAGTAAAACCAGGATAGAGGTAGCAGATATTATTGTCCTCAAAGCCCACCGACTGCATACACTTCTGCAGTTACGTCCGAGTATATGATGCCATGCCAACCCCTTCAGTAGAGAACAAAGCCGTATGTGGCCTCAGAAGTGATCAAAACTGGCAGTAGCACTCAGCAGAGTGGGTAACTCTAGTTCAGCTCCCAGCAGTTGTAGACTGCTTTTTGCCACGGGCAATAGTGCACAGTTAATGACCCAGGAGAGTACTTGAGCTGGGGTAGGACAGAGCAAGCTTTCAGCAAGTCCTTCCCCTCTCTGTAACCTTTATGTCCCACAGTCCCAGGGGAAAACTTCTACACCGGCTTTCTAGTCTTGCAAAGTTTTTCCCAAGCCTTCTCTGCAAAAATGACTGAGGTCTGAGGGAAAATGAGCACATCTTAGTGTGGGTGGGAAGATCTGTCCCTGCACACAGTCATACCACCCTTATCGCTATGGTATCCAAGCTGCAGTCCTAATCCTTTTAAAATTTTTGTACATAAGCCCAGAGCTTCAGTTACACATATTTAAAAATAAAACCAAATAAACAAGCCCACTGGAAGGGAACAAAATAAATTAGGAATCTTCTGGCTTTCAAATTAGCCTGTGATTTCATAAATTAATTACACCACGTTAAAGTGCTACTGAATCTGCTCCAAAAACCATTCCCAAAGAAATCCCCAGAGTTTAACATACAACTTCAAATTAATGGCTACTGCAAAATATTTGGCCCAAGACAGCAAAGACAGAAATAAATTAGTGGACAACACATAACAAACAAGCTTTAAAGAACATTTTAGAAGATTCTGCTCTAACTGCCAAAAGGCATGGCCAGTATGGTATGGTTTCACTAGATTTTACGTGCTGTAGTCCATGAAGCCAATAAAATTATTTTAAACCAGTCACAGTTCTTATTGCAATTAACGTTTTTGTGAAAATCATCCCAGGATAAAGGTGACTGTTGGTATTCATCTTTTGCCCAAACAACAATACTTCCAGATTCTGTTCTTGCAAAACCAGGATCCAGGGAGCTGAAGCAGAATAAAGACAAGAGGCAAAGTGTGCATTAAGAGCCCTCCAAGCTCATTTTGTTTCTATGACTTGCAGATGCATTTTTACCGCTCAGTTTCTCTGCCCAGAAGGCAGACAGTTTCACTTCACGTATGACTATTTAGTGTATGGAAAATGCAAAATGGCATCTTATACTCCTGGATTTAAACTCAATAAAAGTATTCCTAAAGTATACACTAGCTTGTTACAAGCATAGAGCCAAATTCTTTCCATACATTCTCAGAAAATGGTGCACATAATGAAGAGTCTAATACACATTCATGATTCATTAGAATGGCATCCCATCAGGTTTGGTTCTTCCCTTATAAGTACTAGAATACAGATTTTGACAAAGCTGTCTTATGACACATTTTTTGCAAAGATAAAGTAATTCTGGTCTTGCGAATTAAAAACCAAAAAAATTTACAGACAAAAGCCAGACACTGCAGCACGAAACTGTGTCCTTGATAAATGGAGACTCCATCAATTCAAAAAGAAATTCCTATTGCATTAAAAAAAAATAAACAAAACTAAGCAATGCTAGCTACAGAGGAATGCTGCACGCATTTTGCCAAGCAGCTGAAGGTCACAAGTCCAGCCCAGCAGCAGCACTTAGCTTTAATGGATACAATTTGTCTCACGCAAGGGTGGTGTCATTCCACTGAAGAATGAAATCCAGGCTGTCAAAGTCAGCCCTTGCAATGGAGACTGTCTAAAACACTTCCATTTAAATGTACATTATAGGTTAGCACAAGTCTGCTCAGCTGACTACCCTCAACTGCAGTTATCTGTGATGTGCAGAGCTGGCATCCGGGATGGTTCCTAGAAGGCAGCTCAGGCAGTGTCATCATCTCTGCAAAGCAGCTGAAGACATAGCCCAGCCCAATGGGAATAAAGTTTTTGGTTTAGGTTTGTCCTGTTAGAGTGGTTTCTAAGCTAACCATGCCCCATGCAGACATCTCTGATTACACTAAAATAACGTGTAATATCAAATACTGACACCTCCCTCCGGCAGCCTGAAATACCCATATCATACTCTGAACATTTAACACTTCTCTGCCTTTCCATTTTTGAACATCAGGGAGCCTCAAGGGGTCAGTCAGCTGCTTCTAAAGTGCTTGTTCTTAAGTGTTTAATTTACAGCTGTATGTTCATGCCTTCCACCACAACTCTCTAAAAGACTCACAATTCAGACATGCAAAAAAATAACTAACATAACTTTTCATCATGATGGAAGAGGTTGCATGTGGGAACCTACGATCCTCAGAACTAAACACTTAGAAAGGCTTCATTTATAAATAATAATAAGCAGTCTCTTAGGCCAAGTGAAAGTCTCTGTCCAGCTTCAAGCAGAGCATTAGGATGAAGCTCGAAAAAAAAGTCCTTTTCATCCAAGTTTTCATCACAGAGAATTTTTTCTCCCTCAGTTTTTCTTTTTACTATTTCATTTTCCTCTACCTAAATTATTTTTGACACATTCTAGGATTAACTTCTGATCCATATGAAAAAAATTCCAAACACCTGTGTCCTAACTTCTTTTTCTTCCTTTCTCATGATTTCACCTCCTAAGCACACCCACAGGTATCATCGCTTAGGAAAAGCCAAACATATTTTGGGCAAATATTTACCAATATTTTGTTCACAGTTTTTCATTAAAAATAAGTTTTCCAGCTAACTGTATCCTTCATTTACATTCTTGCACTCAGCTACAAGGAAAACCACAACAGAAATACCAATAGCAACTTCTCATTGTGGAGGAGAAAGAAACAGAGCTGCCTCCTGCTCTCTAGTATATGCCAGCAAGCATTAACTTAGAGATCCAGTCATAACCATAGCACCCTACACAGGCGTGGGAGCCAGGTGAATACATCTTCTGACAGGATCATGGTCTTAGATGTTGAAGTACCTGTTCTGAAGGAAATAAGTTGAAATTCTGGTAGCATTGTGGCCTGGCAACAGAATTTTGCATAGCCAATGCAATGCAATGAATGGGTTCATTTGCACAGGAGTTCTTAGGTCCAACAGTTTCATTACTGCAAGATACAACATGTTTTCAGAAGAGCTTAGGTTCAACTGTACTCACTGATACATGGGAATTATCACATATTCCTCACACTTTCAGTTAGAGTATCCAGGCCATTGTAAATTAGCTACAGTTCAGTGCTTTTCTAATTTATGCTAACATAGATAGTCTTTCTGCAATCCTTTTGTTTGCCTGTTTACAGCTAGCGTATTTCCTTTTGGTCGTAGTGAAACTAGGAACTGAGTACTCCTTGAGTCTGCTGTATTATTTTAATTCCTGATGTCACAGCACGTATGCTATTTTAACTTCTAGCTCAGCTGTTTCTTCAGAAAATAGATTTCATTCCTAGCTGTATTTTGAAAGCCAAACACAAAGAAGTCAAACTCTAGTCTTCTAAAGCAGAAAACCAAGAAATCACTGAAATAAGGATTTTAATGTGGTAGTGTGCACTATTCATCTTCAAAAAGTTTAGGACTATGAAGAAAGAAAAGTTTAGAATACAAAAAGAATAATATATAGAAAATCCAGCAAAATATATCAAGGCCCTGTGAATGAATGAAGCATAATTTAAGGTGAGAAAAGGGGGAATGGCTCATCTGTGCCCTATGATATAAAGTTTAAGACACGCCTTTCTCAGGTCAGCAGCAAAAAATGATGCTGAGACATCAAGCCCCCAGCCTGGAAGTTGTCTGCCCTTCCTTAGCGATTGCGCTCTACAGGCAGCAAAGGGAATCAATCCCACCCAGCATGAGGGAATGACCTCACTGAGATCAGAGCAGTTTATGTCACAGGATCACACATGCCTTTCCAGAAAAAGACCTATCATAACTACTGTTGCTTGTATTCACTTATAGAATAAAGTACTCTGTGCTGATAAAACTTTTTGATCAATATGACATATATATATGTGTATATATATACAAACACGCATAAACAACACTGAGCCCCTGGCATATATGTGTAGATATATATATATGAGCTGGAAAGGAACTCAAAAAGTCATGTTTCTGTTTAGTGATCCTTCTTCTTTTGAGTCGGTTGTTTGGGGGAAGGGGCTTGGCGGGTGGAGGGGGTGTACAATTTTAGGTATCAGACCAACAAAACTACTTTTCTCCCAGGCTCTTCATCTCACAACAGCAGAAAAGAAAAGGTGAGTTCACAGATTTCTTTGGAGTTGTTCCATAACAGTGTTCTCGGTTCCCTAAAAAAGCCAGTAATATTTCATCTTTGTTGAAAATGAATTAACTATTGAATTTAGTTAATTAACCGAATGAATCAATGGCCATGCAAGGTCTCTTATAAGAGGAATTCTGAAAAAAATATCTCTTACTGAACATTTTTAAGCCATTTCTGCTTAGCCATGCAGAGTTAATGTGCTTCAGACCTGAAAAATATTACATCTAATTATACTAGCTGTGCCACAGAAGCAATGGGGAACTTGAGAAAATGACTGATAAGCAGCTAGATAGTAGACTAATGGACACCCATAGCTCATCAAAGGTCTGACAAGGGCTACACAATGTAACTCTGCTACCACAAGATTAAAATAATCAGAGACAGCTTTTAAAGTTGCATCACATCTAAACAACGCCTATTGCTGCCAGCTGCAGGAGCCTGAGTTCATGCTCAGTGGATAAGTTAATTAACCAATTTAAAATGTCATGATGGACACATTAGGAAAGATAATCACTGAGAGAAGGCTGAGGAGACAGTTTCTAAGGGCCTGATCCAATGTTTAGAAAGAAGAGACAGAGCCTGGATTCAGTATATGTTGTCTCCTGCCCAGTGAGGCTCAAGGTAGGCTGCTTGGTCCTAGGCACACAGCTTTGCGTCTCTGATCCAGTGCATCACTTAGGTTAGAAATGTTCTGCCATGCCTCTGAGCCCAAGCAAGACGAAGTGGGGCTGATCGCAGAACCAGGGGAACTGGAAGTAGGCAAGAGCTGCCAGTGGTAGTTGTTGCATGAAGGAGGTGCCTCAAAGCAAGATGAGGTCTGTGGGAACCTGGGGACCAGGAGTATTCTGTGAAACAGTGTGTCCAGGCGGTTTTCAGACACTGAAAAGCATAATAAACAGTTTGTGAATGTAACAACAGTGCAAAAAATCCTTCAACGCTATTCTCCAGTACATCTTCTGAACCTTTCATCTTTTGGAGGAAGATGCAATCAGCAGCCAAATTATTGCACAAGAAAAACAGTTATAAAAAATAGAGATGAGGTGGCAGAACAACAGCGAAAAATTCTCTTGCAGGACTCCATGGTTTCTCAGCCCCCAACAACCATCGTCTGATCCAGTGCAAACCAAATAGAAATAGTATGCTGGCTTGGCTGTAAGGAAAGGAATTAAGAGGTGGCTGACTTGCAGTCACTTGGAAACAGCAGTTTGAATGTCAGCTGAAAGAAGATCGAGTAGGTAATGCTGCAAGTATTACTTTCAATGCAGAAAATAATAAAGAAGCAGACAATAAAACATTAACACAGGTAATTTTTTAAGAAAGGAGAGTAAGAAGCTGCCAAAGGACAGTGGCAAAGGCTAGAATGTTTCGAGGAGTTAGAAATTAGCACATTTATAAACATGCCCTATGGTAAAAACCAGATGTCACGTTTTTTTATGAACCACAGTCAATCTTAAGCAGCATGTGTAAAGGAACAGCAGACATAAATATTCACACATCCACAGTGCCTGAATTTCTTTCTTATCAGGGAGTAACCTTGCCTTGAACTGCACACATTTAGCAGAGGCATATAATAACTGAACAGCACTGCAGATCAAAGGTACAGACAAACCTTTCTTCCACGGTTCTGCGGTTTTAGAGGGAATTCAGAGTCTCCTGGGGTTGCTTAATGAAAAGGCTTTCCAAACAGTTAATTCCCTGAGACAGAATAAGCTGTAGGCTTAAATATGCTCTGGAAAAATAATTAACAGGGTTTTTTAAAAGATGGTTTTGGTTTTTTTCCTTCCCAGCTTTTCCACCAGACTTTCTGCAGATTTCAATATTTTTGGTCAAAAGGACAAAACCTCTTGCTGGCTGGAAGATTATATCAAACTTTAAATATTCAATAACATTAAGCCTTCATTGGAAAAGCAGATATTCTTTCCAAAAAGCACACAACAATCACTTAATTCAAACAGGAATTAACTGAATGGACTACAAGGAAAAAGTGAGTATTTTCTAGAAGAAACCAGGCACCATCTCTCCTGAAATAAACTAAATATGTTTTGATAGAAATCAGTTGTTTCTCACTTTTGAGCAAAAGTCTTAGCCATCCTGCCAATGGAGTGGAATTACAGAACAAGACGGTCATGAAAACAAAACACTGTGTGAGGGAGGGAGAATTAAAACAATATTGAAATATTGAAATGCAAAAAAGGTATTTAATACTGAAAAACAATTTATTCAGAGCTGCAGCTGACACTGAAAATGTACTTCTATAGCAACAAAGAATAAAGATGGCAAGATCACAGTCACAGTCCACATTGCTATTAACCTACACCACTAAGCTGCTTGAACTGCTTCACGATGTTGTTTTTTCTGATATTGATATTCCCCTGAAACAGACAAAATACAGAAGAAAGAGTCTAAGAGCTTTTCCATGCCATTTTTATCCATCTAAAATTCTTATTAAAACCAAGAGATATGTAAGGAAAGATGGGGTCATTGCTTCACATCTGCCATCTCATGAGGAAAAGCCTCTCCAGAATGCAAACACGAAATGAAGAAAAGCCCTTTCCAAACCATTAGTCTGTCCATAGCTGCAATTTGATTTGTGCAAAGCAAGCCTGTCTGAGACTAGAGAGGATCCAAGAGCTAAGAAAGTTACTGATGAAGTATAAATCCTCCATGGAGCCTGGCCTTAAGCAGTGTCTAAAATCATTACCACTACTGGCAGACAGTTGATATCTCTCCCCACACCATTCAGCTTTTCCCCTACCAGGAGCGAAGGCTCGGTTCCAAACACAGCAAAAGTCTGACCCTTTCCGAACAAGACGTCTTAGCTTTTGTTCCTTATCAAAAATTGGAACAAAATAAAGTAAGGAATTTTTATTTAGTTCATCTGCTGCAAACTGGAATAAAAAGGAGTTCCTTTCTATCAGCCAAATCAGCGGCAAATTTCTAGCCTTGTTTTTCAAACAGAAGCCAGTTGTTAAACCCTATCTGTACTACCAAAGGAAAAATAACAAGAAAAATATATATTTTTTAAATGTTAATATGAATACACATGAATTTGTAAATGTCCCTACCACTGGAATACAACTGCTACTCTGATAATCATATTTAGTAGTACATGAGAAGAAGGAAAGGGAATCAGTTAATAAGATCAAAACTAGCTTAAAATCGAGGCAGAGGATTTGAAACAGAAGGAATGCTTTCATCAGCTGCCAAATTTGACCTGTATGAATCTGTTGTACAACAACGTCACCAGTATAGTGCTTGTATTCCCTCCTATAAGCTCCAGTTCAGCAGAAACAGTATGCCTGGAACTTTCCACATAGGGCTAAAATATCAAACTTCAAACCAATATAATCCTAGCAATTACATTATCCTGTGGCTTAGCCTATGAATCAAGGACTAACAAAGCAGAGGCATAGAGGATTTAAGATCTACATTACTTACTGAAAAAATCTGATTTTCTTTCTTCACATGAATGTTATTAAAATAATTGAAATCAAATTACCACTAAAAAAAAATTAAGAAAAACCATGAAAATGCTGCCATAATTTAATTGTTAATAACTTTAGCTTAAATTAAGAATAAACCAATGCTGCTGCCAAGTTTAAAATCAAATTAAGAGTCTAATCTCAACAAAGAATTGAGTCAATTACAGAAAGAGTTAAATCAACATAATTACTTCAAGAAATAATCTGTCTAAATTCTAGAAAGTAACAATCAATTCTACTGAAATCCCAGATGAAGCTGAAGTGATTTAAAGTGTATACACTCAGCAGTGAAGCTGTGTTATCTGTTATCTGAATCACAATCCCTGGCCACTTAATGTTCCGTCTGCAAAGGCTGTTCTTTGGTAAGAGTAGGTTTACACCGTATGTTTCTAAGACTTCTAGATGTTCCAATATAGAACCCAAATGTTAAGGTTTTTGAGGTTGTTCTTTCAGAGCTGTTTTCACTTGCGAAGCTTTGCTTTTTTTATTCTTCTAACAATATGCATTCTACAGGAGCTCACAAAGTGCACCATGCAAATGCATTGGTGGCCTAAAATTAAAGCTGGAATATCTTTCACCCTTCTAAAATACAAGTGATAAACATTAAATTAACTTGAAAAATTATGTTTAAGATAATCAGGGATTCATAAATGCATGGGCTCTTGGAGTCTTCCCGCCTCTTGTGCAGTTACTGCTGGGGCAGCATCAAGGAGCAAAGCACTCGTGGTGGTGGCACAGAGCTGAGAGACTGCAAGACTGGTCTGAAGCTGTGGTTACCTGTTAGTATTTTTGCTTGTGCTCTCTGAGATGGGCCAGATGAGGACTTTAGGAAAAGAAGAACATTCACTTTCCCATAAACTTATCTTACTTCTAGTCTTTGGATTTACACTCTTTGAATTTTGTTCTTTTAGCCTTGCCAAGCTTCCCAATGAGGTCTTTTGACAAACAGGTCAGTTCATCGGCATGGACAATAGTCAAGTCCTGTTCAGATTGTGCCATCAGCTAAGTTATGGGGAAAAAAAAAATGTCTCAGCAGTGAGACATTACCATGAAATGCTACTAATCACATAGACTTAAAGCTTGCAGCTTTTAAAACTTTCTAAATTACCTTTGAATATAATTCAAGGTTGCCATAATTACATGAATAAATATTTTCAAGTGATTTTCTCATACTAATATATGGAAAATGCAGTATTTTTTTAATGACACCTTTAGCAACAAGTGATCAATCAACAAATCTCTAGACCATGAAAAACACCAAAAGTAAACATGAAAACCTCTAACAGTTTAGCAGGCACATTACCATTTTAGAACATGAGTTTTCATCTTGAACAGGACTCTAGGTCAAGAAACTTATCACCTGAAGTTTCATCTTGACATATCAGTCCAAAATATTGTAAACTAAACCTCAGTGACAGTATGACACTGCCTTATGACAGATCAGAAGACAATTGCATTTTGTTGAGTAACACAGGAAAGCACTGCCTTCGCTTTAGACAATTCTCTGTTTCCAAGCAAAAACAAGCCAGCAATTTTAGGCAAACTACAGATAAAAAGTGTGCACATGAGGATAAGGGCAATAATATACCATTATGAAAGTGACTTACG
Organism: Cuculus canorus; assembly: GCF_017976375.1. Classification (NCBI taxonomy): domain Eukaryota; kingdom Metazoa; phylum Chordata; class Aves; order Cuculiformes; family Cuculidae; genus Cuculus; species Cuculus canorus. The sequence continues at coordinate 119,763,715 of NC_071402.1, forward strand.
TGCTCAAGTTTATTGTTCCTCATCTCATCAAATTAATTTAGAAGTAAATAAATAAGTGAACCCAAACTGCCAATTAACAATGCATTGTGTATGTCTTTTAGACAGTCTAATAAAGATGGTTCAGAGAACAGATTTTGAGAGTGGATGAGGTAGTAACTTGAAGATCAATTAGAGATGGAAATCCACTTGGGAAGAGAATTTCTGAAATACAATACAACTACTATGGGAAAATGCAGGTAGGGGAAATCTATATCATAGTAATGGATGAAAAATCCTTGTGGAAGGAATTGTCACAGAAAGCTTTTTTAAAAAGAATAAAGCACACTGGTTTTTTTAATAACTCAAGAAGAACATTTTTGTAAATGTAGACAAGAACGTGACGTACGCGGATTTATGACCTCCAGTCAGGGTCAGGCTCTTGTAGGAACTGATTCTGCCTCTCCTCTCAGGCTTCCAGCACTGTCAAGGAAATGGGACGAGGGGAGCAAGGCACAGAAGGACAAGCTCCAGTATTGGAGTTGGTGAGCAGTGAGAAGCTTCAAGATGCAGCAGCATGAGGCAAACGGAGAGGCACTGACCTGGCTCTGCCCAGACACAGTAAAGTGGAAGAGCCGCCCTGTGATTTGGCACCATCACCCAGAGCCAGCAGTTTTGAAATGTCAACACACTGGGCCCCGGTTGGGCCTTTAAGTTTCACCACAACGAGCGGTTTTAACAGAGCCACTTTTCTTCATGGCCCTTCAGAGCTCAGTTGGATATTGCCTGACATTTGATACTCAGGCCATTTATTTCAAGAAACAACTAAGGGTTTTCCTCTTTTTTTTTTTCTTTTTTTTTAATTGAAAACCATAATTGACTCTAGTCTTCTTTCAGCTAATAGTTCAGCTATTAGAATATTTCTGATCTCGGTTCACCTCTAGCCTAAATTCATCTTCTCCTTGGCCTGAAAAGGATTCATTCAACTCTCCAAGCCCCTGCACAAATGCTCCAGGCGCTAAAGCACAGGCCTTGAGAGAAGAAGCCCTCTCCCTCCTCCTTGTTCCCACCACTCCATTCAGCAATGGGGTTGGAGAAAGAAGATTAACTATGCCAGAGACAGAGGAAGAAAAAAATTATCCACAGGGTTACTTTTACCACAGCTGCTGTTGGGCAGAAGCAGAAGATGCTGCGTCTCTGTGGGAATGATGCATCAGGCATCTTGAGAACAGGAATCCAAGGTTTCCTAGAGGAGAAATCTTCCATTTCTGATCTCAGTTTGACCATGGCTTCTGCTGTTCCGAGGTGCCAAGACTGAAATTATGCTGAACTGGGGCAGGAGCAGAACACTGACATGAGGAAGTCCATGAAATTTCACTCTGCAAATTTTTTAGGGGAAGTCTGTGGGGTATGGGTTAGGTGTGGATCTTAGTTCAGATTGAGTATGGATTGCAGAATCCTTCTGATGCTGATGCAGGAAATAAAAAACAACTATATTTATACTTCAATGCAGCAAGACATCATTGTTTCATCTGTAAAATGAGTAAATTTGAATCTGAGTTAGAGAAAAAATAATATTATATATTTATATTTACCACAATTGAATAAAGCCTCTAATATTACCCATTCTAAGTCTGCACTGAACACTGCTGAGGGCCTTTAAGAAAATCATATTATGCCATGGAGAGTAGTACAATGATCATATACTCAAGTTATTAGAATATGACTACTGGCTATACATTATACCGTAAAACAACTTTTTTGCATTGTGCAAAAAAATGTTATTGTGCATCCAATAGGCTTATTCTCAAGAACCTGACATTTCCATTCCTAATGTAAACTAGTATGTCATTCTCTCCTGCATGAGATCAGCTAACAGAGTTTTTATTCCTGCATCATTCTAACATTACAGCATTTTAGATTTATGGAAAGCAGGGGACACAGGGTGAAAGAAAAGGGCAGTGACTCCTCTCAAAATGAATCTCAGCTAACATATTCCCCCAGCAGTGCTAAACTAAAATAAATTGGTTTGCCTAAAACAAGCAGACATTGGTGACATTTTAGGCCAGGGAATTAGATTTCAAAGTAGCCGTGAGAGCATCTATTAAATTCATGAAAAGTTAATCTCCTAATAGTAATATATAGCTTAATTTCTTTTGCATGAATCAGCCATGAATCACAACAGTAATAGAACCACTAAATCAGACAGAGGCTGTGTTTTGTACTGCTGGGTAATTTCTTTATTATTTTTCTTGCTCTGAAGAAGTAGCTTCAAGATGCAAATGAAACAACAGTCAAGTACTTGGAAAGTTCCCTCTGAACTATTGGTGATCGAGCTCACATAGGCCTTGTTTTAGGCTTCACAGCCATGAGAAATGACAAAATTCAGACATGGGGAAATTCCCTTTGAAACAAGATTACTTTCATTTCAGATTGGCATAATTTGTAAGTGCTTCCAGACTGTTTATGACTGTTTACCCAAGAAGATTACAAAGTACCTTATTAAACAAATTCATGTTCCCATTTGATCCTTGTGATGCATTCATAGGGAAGCAAGATGTTATAGAAAGAAAATACATAATATGGAAGTCTAAAAAAAGTCAATGTTTCTAAATGTACCTTAAATCACATGTAATATGGTAAGAGGATAAGGTCTTGACTGTTCTGCTGAAATTAACAGGCATTGTGTAGCTAAAGCCCCATAGATTCCTTTGCAAATATGCCTATTATATTTTTTGCGGTAGCCTACAAGAACAAGAATTAGTTACCAAGTCTTCAAAATAAGTGGACCCAGAGCAGAAACCCTATTGCTTAACGTAACAGGCCTTCAAAGCCAGCAATAATGGGCATGACAAATTGTCTTTCCACTACTGAGTAAAGCTTTGTCCTTAATTAGCTAGTAACCCAGCCTGAAAGGTAGAACCTGAAGTATACCTTGAGCTGAGGGAACCACGCTGCTCGTGTGGCAGGGACAGGTTGAACAACGGTGGTCTCATAGGCTTATTGCCAAAAGGAACTTTGCAAGTGTGGCCAGAATAAAGAGCTTGAAGAAACGAAAGAGAAAGAGTTGCCATTTTTGTGAGTCATCGCCAAGCACTCCTTGCAGGATCCTAAAGACCCAAAGAATCTACTCAGAGAGGATTCAGTGCTCAGCTTCACATTTATAAAACAGGACTTTTTATTTTACTAATACACCTGGTCCTCAAACTTCCATCAGGAGTTTGAATAATTATAATATTTTCAAACCAGATATTACATCTACCCCACATCAATTTTTTCCTGAACATACCCAGCAAAGAATTCAGAAATATTCTTAGCCTTAAGCACAGGTGTAAAGTGCAGTTGCTAAAACAGGAGTCCTGACATTACATGAATTTCCACATGAGCCTTCTGCAAATGTTAGTGAGCACAGGCTATTTTTGAAAGGTTGATTGTTTAGAAAATGACAGTTAAGGAAAATGCAGAAGATAGCATTTATTTTTATGTTTACCTAACATATCCTTTTTTTGCAGAAATGTAAAATCATGCTATTTTAGCAAACAATGTTTAAGCACATTTTTGATTCTTTGAGCTACTGACAAAAAAATAGATTGCTGCCTCCATCTAATGCATCTTTTAGATAATACAGGCAGTGTTTAAAAAATTGCTTGCTCTCTTATCAGATTCTATTAGGCCCTTCAGGAAAAGCAATCAATACCCCATCTGATTTAAGAAAGTTGCTATGCAGTGCTTTCATATAATGGCAGCAATCCCTTTAGCTTTGGAAATCCAGCAACTTGTCCTCCTTGGTGCTATGCACTGGCTCTTGAATTATGTGTCCCTGCGATAAGGCAAGAAGGAAGGAGAAAGGAAGGGAGAGAGGAAGAAGGGAAGGTAGAAAAGGCAAAGGAAGGAGTGCAGACCATACCTGACAGAGCTGCTTCTGAGTGGCCCTTTAAAAACTGATTGAACATTTCTGATGGAGGAAGCAATTCTTGCCCCATTTGCTTCTGAGAGTACGTCTGTAGGTAGCAGGAACTCAATTTCTCTGCCATCAGGCAAAGTGACTACAGGCAGGTCCATTCAGGAAGCCAGGTAACCTCTTGCATGATTAGAGCACAAACAAACAAAACAGGCTAAATAATCACTAAAGTTGGGTGTTGAAAAGCAGAAGCATCCAAAATTATTAGATGATGAAGATTTTGGTCCTAGTCATGAACAAGGATATGGATCCTCTTACTTGTTAAAATGGTGCCCTATTTAAACAGTACTTGTTTGACTAGTAATTTTGGAACTATCGCCATGCTTTGAGATCTGAAAAAAGCTGCAATAGCCACAATTCAGCAGTTTGTTACTCAAAGAGGGCTCACTAGCATAAATAATATTTTGCTGTAATTTCAATAGACAGAATGCCATAGCATTATGCAACATTGCATAAACGCTAATCCCCTAAATGGACAGGCATTAATGCTAAAGCAATCTGTGTACTGAAATGCAATATATTGTTCAAATCAATGTGTGTGAAGGAAAGGTGACTACATTTGAGTAGGCTGATGCTGATAGGTTTTTTTACAGAAGTTATATAGCAAATGAAGTCTTGAAATCATTAAAATGTATAATAACATTAGTATCAAACACTCCACGGCTTTGAAGGGATTTTGAAAACAAGAAGTCAAAGAGGTGCTCTTTACTCAACTGTATTTATGGTGGCCATTTGCACAAAGACAGAAATCAAGCCAAAAGTTCTGAATAGTACTACAAGGAAAGCTGAAAAGCAAAAAAAAGTAACGTGTGCGGTGCAGTTTTTCAAAACATTTTGATTAAACCACAATATTCAATGGTCTTTGGATTAAACCTCCTATGACATTCAGTAATTTGTCAGGAGTTATTATATTAAGGACAACTGAAATGTGAAAGAGATGCATCGTCACTGGGCTGTGTATTACAATAACTGTACAGAGAACGTCCAACAAACTGGTCAGTTAGCGCAGTCTCTGACTGAAAAGCCCAGACCATCTTTAGATTGGCAGAGATTGGTAGGTAGGACAGTATCAGATAGATATTGAGAGTCTGTAACTTCTTAAGCCATGCAAGCCCAGTCACAAGAGCACACTGGATTATGCTCTGAAGTCCAAAATATTTAAGCATTTAAGGCACTATGTTGATTGATGACCACTGTTTCAAAATCATTGTTAAAAGAAAGTAAAGTCTGATGTAACACTGACAAAAGTAACTTATAAAGGAGCAAGGTGGAGAGAGAGAATGACATGTTATGGAAAAGAACTGTGAGAAAAAAAATAGAGAAACAGCTGTTTGCCTACAGGGATGTTGGGGCAGAGCTTATCTATAGGGAGATAGATACCAGCCCTATGGGAGACCTACAGGAATAAGAAAATATGTTACTATTACTGCCTAATGGTAGTTGGGCTAAATGAATAAGTGCTGGTTTTTACACAAAGGTCTTAAAAAGACAGATAATCTGTATACAAAATGCTCTGCTTACACTTTCTAGATAGAACTCATCAGAGCCAAGAAGTGCAGGAATATATCCATCAATATTTCACCCACTAGCGTATCTGTCTCAACAACAAAAGCTTCCCTTTTTCAGGACATGCACCTCAACCCACTCTGAGAATGGCCAGCGCTTTTCTATAGCTCATAAGTATCAACATAGTTATGACATTACAGCTGTGCACATTTCAGACTGGCACTTAAATATTACATGTTTGTTAAAAAGGCAAATTACCTCGGTGATAGGCATAGGTGAATAATAAAACCTATTCTGACTGTTGGAGATACTGTGGAAGTCAATTGATAACAAATCAATAAAGGAGAAGGTAAAGGACTATAACACTTAGTTTTATTTCCCAAGGCTTGTCTTTGTGGGACATCAACATTGGTGGGCATAGCAACCTTGAGTCAAAGCCAAAGCTTTGTCTGAGACTTGAATTAATGACTATTTGTGTTATTTTCTTTTCACAGAACTACTTAACTATTCTAAAACCAGGAGCAAATGTAAGTGTAAGTAAAAATAAAAAAGCCCAAACACTTATTTATGTCTAAATATTCTTGACAATATATCAAGATTCTCCTAAGTAATCTTTTCTTATTATCAGCTTCAAACACCAGACCTCCCACTGGTGCGTTATAGGAAACTACTGGTTGTCTTCTATTAAATGACCTACTGCCATTTCCTCTATAATTTTCTCAAGGTTATTGCCAAAATAACTCCGATGTTTCCAAAATTTTTTGGGTTTATGTATTTCCAACAACAGAGGGTTTTTTCTTTCAGTAATGCCTCTAGCATAACAATTTTTCTTCTGATATGATGACCCACCATTTCTTCTAGTAACTAGTCTCTAGAAATTTCTGTCTTTGCACCTGTTGATCACCAATACATATAATTCTGCACTTACTTATTTCTGACAACAGAATCAGCTTTCCTCAAATAAAATTCCTTAAAAAAAAAAAGACCCTTAGTCTCTTTTCTGACCAAGACATGAAGAATTCATCAAATGCACCTCTCAAAAGTTTCAGCTCCTGTCTTAAAAAAATAAAGCTTCCTAGAAGTGCAACCTTAACACATATGAAATTGTTACTGTTTTGTCAAACTTTTCTAAAGGTAACCATGGCTAGGTAAACCACTTCCTGTTTTTTTCCTCTTTTTTCTTCTTACATAGGATACATACAAGCTCAGAGAAACTATTCTCCTGGTTTTGAGGCTAATGTTTAACTAAGATCTTCATATACTTCCTATTTATTATGCAGCTCTCCTTCTCAATTTGGAGGATGTTTAAATTCCTCACCTGCTTTAAATGACCATGGTATTCTTTGTATGGAATTGGAAATCGTAGCTACTACTTTATGATGTTAATGTGCTGGTCCCAAGAACTTGCATGCCTTCCAGGACTACTGTAGTGTACTGAGGGAAGGGAAAATATATTAAAAAAAAAGCATTAAGAAATCCTTTCTAATTGGCCTTCTCCAGAGGCATAAATTCCCACTGAATTTGATCCTAATATATCCCTCAGTGACTGTATCCCAAATACACATTCTGTATTATACATGTGAACACCTCCGACTAAGGAAAATATTGGGGCCATGATGGATCCATTTTTACTTTACCAGAACAGGCTTTACTTCCAGGTTCTTCTACATAGCTGAATTCGTAGGAATTCAGTTCAACAATAAGTCTTCCATTGGATTTTTCTCTGTGTTCAATAATGTTACAGGTACAGTAAATGTGCAATCATCATGCTCAGGCTCTAGATATTGTTTATATTGTAAGAACTACCTTAGACAAAAAGGCCATTGGTAGAATTGTTTGTCTAAAATCTGACAGTTGAGATAATATTTTGATAATCCCAACACTGAGCTGTTACACATAAAACACTGAATTAAATTATAGAGTTTTGTTCAATCCATCCTATAGGTATAGACAGTCTCCTAAAAAGAGGAACAGAATTTACAAGGGTAAGGGAAAAGGCATTACTTTCTCCCATTACTTTCTCCACAGTTCCTCATTTAAACATGTACTTTAAAAGTCTGGAATAAGCTAAAATCCAATTGTCCTCAAAGACTAGATGTGATATATTCCTTTTCTGTCATCTGCATCACCAAATTTAATACATACACATTTACACTGCTTCTGTAAAAGAATGAAACTGGTAACAAAGAAAAAGTGAAAGTTTTTACATAGAAAACAGGACAAATTTTCCTTCATTTTAAAGCAGAAAACAATATTCTTCAAGATAGCTGACCCTTAAGTACCCTTGGTGCCCTAAGTACTCCAAAGCAACTAATATTGGCCACCTGAGAGGCTATCAATCTTCTCTTGAACAGCGATTCCTTATATTATTTCTTTGTATTTTATTTAATAGATACAATTCAGCATAATGCCTACATTTCTTATTCTAAAAAATATCAGTATTGTAACGTGGTAGAAGAGATTGTCAAATACTATGCATTCAAATGTATATAAAATCATATGAAACTAAACCAGCAGAATTAATGCATACTTACAGCATGATTATCAGTTCACATAAAATGGGTATGTAGTAGTAGATCATGAAAATAATTACATATGAAAAAGCTCTGTCTTTTTACATAAGGCAATAACAATGCTTCTTGTTTTGGTCAATTTCCTGTGATTATTACCTGAGTCTTCCAAGCACGCAAATGAGTGGAAACACAAATCAGCTGTGATTATGCCAGCCAGAACTATCTGGAATGAATTTTGCTGATGAAAATGATCGATTTTTCTCCAAAATAAAAATCATGCAATTACATACAGACTCTCTTCAGACCTGTTGAGAGATTGTAAAATGCATGTTTTGGCGTCTTCTCTTTAAATATACAGCACTTCTTGAAAGATAACTAGTCTTGCCCTTTGCTTTCTGGTCCATTTTAACCACGATTAAATTCACCTGCCTATCCGATAAACTGTGAACCTCACTACATCTTCCAGATGCAGGGACATACTACACTGCATCCTGGAGGAGGCAGGGACATTATGTCATTCTGACCTCACTCAGAGTATCTTCTGCCTACAAAGGGAAATCATGTGGATTATTGCATTAAGAGAAATGTAGAAGAAAGCAAGTAACTTCACCAATCCATATCAAAAGTTTAAGTTCAGGGAAAATATAGTGGCAAACTGATTCCTCTTGATGTTCTCAGTGACAGAATCAACAGCGAGGTTTGTACGACCTTATAATACAAGGCTTTTAGCCCTTGCTAAGCATTGCTAGAATTATAAGATACAGGGAAAAAGATCAATCTTTGTCTGAATTTCAAGACTGCTGGGCCATCAGCAATGTAGGCATTCTAAGGATGCTATAAAGATAAATGTTTTCACACATGCAGGCGCATACAATAAAACTCTTGAAGAACCATCATGCTCACAGCAGATTAATTTCTGAAGAAAATAGCTGAATTAGCAGACTTAAAATGAGTTCTTATGTATCATTAATAAAACTGGATCAATTTCATGACAGTCAAAGGTTGTACAAGATAATAAAAAAAACTTTTTGATTTTTAGAAAAAATCCTTGCAAGAACATCAAGTTAGATTAAAGATATTAATGATACTGCAATTACAATGCAAGCATCTTTTTATCATGCAATTCTTCAGACCAGTTTGTAATTCACAAGATCTCAAATAATGATAGTTCACAATGTTAAAGGACACTTTAACAAGACAATTCTAAGCATCAAAGGGTGTGGATACATTACTCAAGGTAGTTTGATCAAGACCAGTGTAATCTGTAAGCCATAGTTACTGGTATTTAGGGAACAATTTAAATCACACATGGAAAGTTGAAACCAGAAGTGAGTGAGTGCAAAATTCTCTGGGCTATTTCAGTAACCTCCTGTTCCCTCACACATGGTCTGAGACATTCCAAACTAACATCTTGGAAACAAGAAAATACTTTCTTTGTTATGGAATTGCAAAATATGTAACTAAAATAAACAGCTGTATGCATCAAATATAGGAGGAAAAGTTCTCTATCTTTTAGCTTTTGTAAGAGGAAGGTCTGTCACATAACTGTCTTTTGCTTAGAAGGACAAGTAGAATAGCATATTGAATGCCATTTTCAAGTATGCTGCAGTTTGTCCCAGAGGTAAAATCTTGACCCTAGCAAGAATTCTCATGGGAGCTTTTCACTGCAGCCCAGAACAATGATTTCATTTTGAGAACAAACATGCAGTCAGTGTTAGAACTCCTCTTTATTATGGCCGTGAGTTCAGCTTTTTTGTTATTTATTTTTAACTCAAGTGGGAATTCTGAGCACCATACTATGAGCACCATTTTAGCTTGCATTGTGTATACCAGCAAGATCAATTTTCAGATTATGAAGAATTCTTAGTGAACAATCATTGCAACCGCAGGCACTGCCTGACATAACATATGACCACTATTTACTATCACCAGACCTTCTTCTCAGTTGCTTATGTCTTCCACCACTCAGGATAAAGTTCTCCACAGTACCTTCCTCAAAATTAATGCTCTCAAGAAATTTTGTACCCAACTTAAGCCTTCTTGGAGGAAGATCATACTGGTTTTCAGTTTAAAAATAATTGTTAGTCTTTTCCACCATTTGCAGCAGGGGCTCAAAGTGAGTCCAATCTCAATGAGAAGATCATTGGATGTTGAGAAGACTGCTCAGGGTAGAAATGTAGTTTAATCCCCTTATTATTTGTATCCATTAACCTAAATGATCACTTAAATGGTTTTAACTTTCCTAAATCAGCCAGAATGACCCTTAAAGCTCACAGCATTTTCTTGCTGAAGGAACTGCTTCTAAGTGCTGTGCTCACCTTCCAGCATCTGCCTCAGGAATGTGTCTGTGAAAGCTCTAGAAAAAGCCAGAACATTAAGTCTCTGCAAAGTATTTAACTTTTGAGCATACAGAATTTGCAAAATCTTATGGATAGGGAAGTTGCAGTTGTGGCTGCAATACTATTCTTTCTGAGGAATAACCATGTATGTGTGGAAATCACTCCCATCTAACTTAATTTGACCCTCTTAGGCTGTCCAAAGTTGCAGCACAGTAAATCTTCCTAAATAAGCAAGGTAATTGCAGGGTGGCAGCTGAGTCATTTCCTTCACTTCTGTGCTTGAGGACTTCTTCACTAGAATTAGGGAAGTACAACATCGTAACTACTCCTAACTTTGTTATCATATCAGTATTTAACTCTTTTGCTCACTAGAATAATACTTTTTGCCCTGAATTTTGCTGATTAATGACAGAAAACCTGGATAAAACTGAAAAATAAGAGGTACTATTCAGCTTTTCAGGGGCACCTGCAGCCTGGGCTAGACAAGTTAGCATATTTTTCCCACCAAACTGCAAGGACCTGTTTCAGGGCTACATTTTCAAAGAAGTATTCCCTGCCAAGAAAAGACCCTCTGAAATGGAGTGGGAAAATAAGATATGACTCTACATTATCACCAGACCTTCATGGCTGGCTTTTTCTTACTTTGTTTGCTTGTTTGGGTTTTGGGTTTTGGAGGGGCGAGGTTTGGCCTTTTTTTAACCAAACAAACAAACAAAAATCCAAAAACACACACATGAATAATTCTGTCTTCAGAGCTGAGTTTGAATTGGATGTTACCCAACACAGCAATAATGACTAGCACTGCATACTGAACATTGAGGCAGCAAAACAGCATTGAAGGCAGGATATCTCTCACCTAAATTTAGCTGTGTAAAAGACTGACCTTAATGTAGTCATGTAGACTCTGTTCTCACTGAAGAGATGCAGACACCTCCAGGGGCAATTCATCCCATCCCAAGATTGTCTTACGAGATGAGGAGGAAGAATAACTGTCCCTAGCTCCTTCTATTTCTCTTTATACTTTAGAGAATAATTAGACATCTGGCTTTTGCAACATGCCTAATTGGTAGGCTGCTGAACTGTGGTGACATGAATCTGTCTTAAATGAGCAGTGTGTCCTGAAGAACAGAAAGAGACAACACATATCCTTGTAATTTAAGATTATTTTATGATGTATATGCAAAGGGCACTTGAAAAGCACAGTTTAATTCTGGAGATTTTCCAAATTTTCAAGACTGACTTTGCAGACCTTCCTGCTGTGGGGCTTCTGATATAGTGTGCAAGTGCATTTGCATGCTAATTAATTGGAAATACAGAAACAACCTAGTGTTTATAACTATATAAATCCTGCAGTCAAGGCAAGACGCTGAGAATTACCTGCTAAAAGCTCATAAGGATTTCAGCTCAGCAGTCTCAATTGACGATGGAAGATGTGCAAAACAACACATTACTAAAAGTCATGCTCATGATCTTCGGTTTATTTGCAAATAAGTTCGCTAATAAAAATAAACTTAGAAGAAAGTCTCCAAAATGTACTTTCAAATATTGCTTCTATACATTTTGTGTGTTTCACCAGCTACGATTCCCTCACACTTCGTATATGATATTTCATTTCCCTTCCACCTTCTTCCATGCTACACTAAGACATTTTCACATTCTACAGGTCAAGTTCTTTTGTGGTAAATATTGCACATTCACAGAAGCAAAACCTAGTACATAGTACATCCTCATCATAGTCTCTGCTCTAAGAAAACAGAAGTTATTCTTGGTTTTGCCCTGAGGGACATTCACTTGATTAATGCAAATATTTCCTCACAATACTTTAGAATCAAGTTGTAAAACAGGAGAGGGAAGATTCAAGATCATGAAAGGCTCTGCTCTGAATAGCCATATCTAACCACTTGGGAGAAAGAGGAAAGCAGAATTGCTCCCTTATCTTTATCTTTCTCAGTGTCCATGTTTTCCCTAAAAATGAGATGTTAGCGTCCTACAATAAAACATGTTTCTTCTCAAGCAAATAAGGTGATTCATCCACCCTTGGATACTTCAGTTTGCTGAAGAAAGCCAATAATCATCACTCCATATTGTATCCAAACAGAAGTAGAATTTGTGTTAGCAGTTTTCCTAGGAAAACGATACTCCAGGTAGGCTCAGGCTATACACTGTCTGCTTTCAACTACAAAGAAATATTTGATGTAAATCTTGGGAAAAGGAGACATCTCTACCACCCTTCTGAGAAAGCGTGACTGTTTTGTAATACTGTGACATAAATCAGTTTCAGCAGTATCTGAAGCACACTGACACTGCATAAATGGTACGGCTCCGGGGACCAGGTTCATACACAGCTGCTGGCATTTCACACATGGGTGCTGCTTTACTTGATAGCCCAACCACTTACCAGAAGCAGACAACAATACTCCAAGGGAAAAGGAGCTTGTCTGCAACACCCCGTTTCTGTTTCCATCATTGTTGCTGCTGGTCTAGTATATAAAGTCTCAGCCTTAGCCTGCAGGGTGAGGTGCTGCTCTTGGGTTTACCCATCAGTGCCAGGAGGCAGCTGGAGGAGAGGAGGGCACACTACCATTATCCCTGACCTGGAGCTTGGAGTGTGACCACAAAGTAATCCTACTGCCCCTCATTTATTCTGAACAAACAGCAGAGTTATCAGCTGCCACCACTAAGCAGATACCAAAACTTTCCTTTTGGGAACATTGGGAGAGATCCTCCTTCTCAGACTCTTACGCTTTCCTCTGAGGAAAAAGAGGGTAAGAGGATCTCAAAACCATTCACTTTTTCTCCTTCCCAAGAGACAGAAAGCATAAGGAACTGAAAGCAAATGGAGATTCCCATTTCTAGTATATGCTGAGCAAGGCTGCTTTTAGGAAAACCTACTCCCATTCATTTTTGAGGAGCTGTTCATGCTGCACATTTATCTGAGGTAAGGCTCCTAGACAAACAACCCTTTCCCTGTATAACGCTCTGACTTAGTGTCATCCCACTTGTCCAGCCCTTCAAAGAAGGTTTAGGAGGCTAAGAAGAGCATAATCAGGCCTTGGACATGGAATTTACCATCCAGAATGCAGTTCAAACCCAGGCTCCAAGCCAGGTTTAACACCCAGGCAAAGCTGACCTTGACTCAGGAGCAGTTACAAATGCCACCGACAAAAAGAAATAAGGTTAATTATCTCAAAGCGTACAAAGATAACAGAGAATATAATTTCAGTTATCCAATCTCAAATAATTCTTTGCTTTGAACACCCCACTCAGGAACTCAGTGATACTGAAAAGCATTGGATTGTGACATTTAGTGACCCAGAGAACAAATAGACACTTAGAAGCCTTGGATTATGATAGTCTGAGATGTTTCAGTTCCTACATAATCAGCATATGTGTTTGTTTGGAGCTTCTCTAACTGGGAATTGCCAAACTTGTGAAAAGAGTTGTGTCTACCTCAAGTAAAATGAGCATTAAAATGCAGTCAGATCCCTGCTGCCTGAAAACTAGGCCCTTAATCTGCAACTCCAGTGGTTCACAAGACATTACTACATTCCTATTCGAAATAAAACTGAACAGCACAGCATGAAGTTGATAAAGCTGATGTGATGTACAAGTCTGATATTTCACAGCTTTCCAAAAATAGAAACAAATTGACAGAGGCAGTACATTTTCCAATCACTGCTCATTTTTTGAGCTAAAAATTTTCAGTAGCTGGTTATTTAAGATTCACATAGACATGCACTATATTTCTAGGACATACTCCAGAGATTAACTAACCTTTCCTGGCTGAAAAATTAACTCATCAGATACCAACCGGTGGATTTAATTCCATGTTAATAAGACCACTGCCCAATATACTTCAGACCTGTCTGCAGAACTTAAAAACATAGTAGAAACAATTCTGTTCAAGGCTAGTAGTTCTGTATGAAAACAGGAGCATGAGGAGTAGTCAGTTCCCCTTGCAACACCTTTCAAGATATAGAGACATATTTCTGTTCTGCCCAAGTCAAAACCAAAACTCTGAAATCACTTTTTAAAGGATCTGCATAAGCATGTTTTCAGACTGAACCTCAAAATCCCTGCCAAACTTGTCTAGAACAGAACGAGGAACTTTGGTGAGCACAATGCACACAAGGGTCAGTCTGATGTGTGGGAGATCCAGTCAGTTTTTCGCACTGTTTGATTCAAAGTAGACTTTTGGGGAAGCAAGATACAAATTCCAGTTTAGAGATGTGAACTGAACTACATCTCCAGATCTGAGTGCGGTACCACAAGCAACATACCTTCTAGAAAAATGGAAAATAAACAGCATTTGTTCCTACACCCAAAAATACATTGCCAAAGTTGTTACAACTTCATGAAAATTTCCAAGGTCTATTAAGAAAAAGCATATTCTCTACCCAGTTCCTTCAAAATTCCAAACAACTCTATAAAAACCCTGTAAAATATGCCAGCCCAAATCAAAGGAGAAGTTGATCTAGCCAATCAATGAAAGTGAGTGTGCCAGTGAAGAGGCGGGACTAAAATAGTCAGTATCTTCTTTGGAGAAATGCAGGAAGGCTGCTCAGTTCACTCTAACATAATAGAAGTCAGAAGAGTGAGGACGAGTAACTAGCAAATTGAATATAAGACTCAGCTCAAAATTTCGAAAATACCAGCAAGGCTAGACACGTTATAGGACCTGAAAACACACGGCCAGCATGGAACCATGAGAAATCTCTGATTAAGTATGTTTTGTCATGTTTATTTGTGAACCAGGAGGTATATGTCACAAAGGCAGAGAGACCTGGCTAGAGAGTTTTGAGCGAAGTGTACTAAGAGGTCGCCAGGCAAGAGAAGACAGAGTAGGATGGCAGTAAGGCAACGAGGTCAAAGCAGTAACCACTGAGCAAGAGGTATCTGAAGTCAGCTGCAGACATAAACTGTTTATCAGGAATGACAATCAGAAAGGACAAGCAGAAGATTTTCTTCAATTCTTCAACCAGTGCTTAGCCCCCAAAGGCACCAAAGCAGAAACCCAATGTCACATTCATTTGGCTTACATAAAACTTAACCAGAAATGAACAAATATAGATTCATTAGTGTGGAGTACATTGCAGGGTCAGTCATTATGCCTTAGTTCTATTTCAAAATATAATTATTTTGTTCAAGAACATTATAAAATACTGACTTGATCAGAAATTGGAATTTCTTGTCCATTAGGGAATCTTGATCCAGGAGAGTTTCTTTCCATCTCAAGTCAGAATAGGACACTGAAGCATTTCCAGCTTACTCCAGTTCTTCCCTCCCCATCTGAAGGTGCCAAAACATATGTCAGAGCTCAAGCCTAAAATGCTTTTATTGCATGTAAAGCCTTGGGGAGATGTAGCTGGCATCCCTCACAGCTTGGACCTTCCGGCTGGACTGTATTTCCTGTGACTGCTGTGGTCACAACCCTCGCTTCACGCTTGTAGTACCTGAACACTGGACAAAGAGTTGCCTTGTTTTGGACAGAGAGAAGCCAGGCTATGAAGAAGAGGAGAGACATGGCTTTCCATAGCGTACTAAAGCACTTCAGGCAGACTGACAAATGAATTAAAAATATTTTCTCAGTGAAAAATCAGCGTTTCAGCCTCCCAACATTTTCCTATTGAATATTTTAGTTTTGTAGAAGTCACATGTCAAGCACTCAAATTTACATTCTTTCACCAATATGGGTACATACTTATTGGTTTTAATTAGTCCAATGGTCCCAGTTAGCACATAACACTGCAAGTGCAATGTTACAAATAACAGTATGGTAAAGTGAGTACATTTGAATGCAGTGTGAATTTTACCAGTTTTATCAGGATTTTATCCACAATTTGAGAAGAAACCAAATAAAACCCATTAAAAGAATAAGGGAAAAGGCATTATTGAAGATAAGGGTAACAATTCAACTGATTCTATGTTATTTTTGTAATCCCACCATTTGAGCTTCTGTGGCCTTATATTGATTTTTTCTGTTCTTTCTCTCCTTTTTCTTTTTAAATTATGGAAAGTGAACAGATTTAATATAAAACAGATTTTGCTTTATTTTTTCAGGTAAGCCTCTTAAAAGTAGATAATACTTCATCTACCGCACATAGAAAAAGCATAACATTAAGCATTTGACATTAAATCTTGGTAGATAAATACTGCCTTTATCTAATTATCTGTTCAAAATTGATAGAAGGATACCATCAGCTTCTGAAAATCTCAGCAGCAAAACTCCCAGTGGTATCAGTGGGTCTAGGATTTCACTCAAAATTTTTGCATGATTTCTTTTTTTTGTTTCGAACAAGTAGCATCTCTTTGTGCAATTATTGGCAGTTATTTGTGTCGGTTTGGCAGACACAAAGCTGCATGGGTCTGTGGGAAATCTATGCCTCCCAACATGCCATGCTAAATTTAAGTCTGTTGCATAATATGCAGATTCATTGTCATGCATGTAACAGAGCTAAGAATATCTGAAATTCAGGGGAACTTAAGATGCAAATAGACTAAAAAGAAGAGTTTAAATGCATTCTGGAGTTTACTACATAAAAAATCACTGATGACTTTAGTAAAACAATCTATTCTCTGCAATCATTTCAGTGAAGGTGCATTTCGCTCACACACTACAGTGGTACACCGATGTTAAAAATAGTAAAACAGGAAAAGAAACGCCTTTTTATTCTATTACGCTGTCATTTCAGTACTAGCTCTGAGGGCACAACACTCTAAAGAAGCATGAGCCAACAGTGCGCCCTGGCAGTCAAGAGAGCCAACCATGTCCAGAGGTGCGTTGCATCAAGACCAGCGTTGCCAGCTAATCAAGGGAAGTGATTGTCCCACTCTACCCCACACTGGTGCAACCTCATCTTAGGTACGATATGCAGCTTTGTGCACCACAGTATAAAAGGGATATAAAGCTACTGGAGAGTGTCCAGAGAAGGGCCACAAAGTTGGTGAAGGGTTTAGATAAGAAGCCATAAGAGGAGCAGCTGAAGTCACTTGGTCTGTTAAGCCTGAAGAAAGCTGAGGGAAGACCTCATCAGGGTCTACAGCTTCCTCACAAATGAAGGAGGAGGAGCAGGCACTCTCTGGTGACCAATGATAGAGCCCAAGGGAAAGTCAGGAAGATGTGCCAGGGGAGGTTTAAGTTAGGTGTTAGAAAAAGGTTCTTCACCCTGAAACAGGCTCCGCAGCTAAGCAGTCATGGTGCCAAGCCTAACAATATTCAAGAAGAAATGCCCTCAGACACATAGTGTGGATTTGGGAGTTATCCTATGCAGGGACAGAAGCTGGACTTGATGACCATTGTGAGTCCCTTCCAACTCAGGACATTCTATGATTCTATGGCTCTGAGGAGCCCCAAGGACTGCTTTTTCTTTCAAAACTAAAAACTTGAAAACACATATCCATGATGATCTTCCATATTTTATCTTTTTATTCGTGATACCTATAAGAAAATATCTCTTTTCCTTCTTTGTCTGGTAGACTGGAAAACCGTTCTTGTAATTCAGCATTTTTACTCCTGGTCTGAACCTGAATGCAAGAAAACACAGCAGAGGCAGATATTGTGTATATTATCTACATCTTTTCAAAAACTTAAAATGACAGCTTAATCTTAGATGTACATTGTAGCCAATTTTTAATTTCCAATCATTACAATGAACAAATAAAATAAGGTTTGGTGAAGTTCCATCTCTTTGGTCTTCATCTCTAGTGCATGTTCTGAAATGAAAAGTTCTAGAAAACTTGATAGACAAGAAAGGAAAACAGCCAAAGAAGCATTGCAAAAGTTTAGGGCTTTTTATTGATTTGAAGGGGTTTTTTTTTATCATCTAACCTTTATCAACAAACCTTTTCTGGAGTAATTCCCTGGAGATGAGATCGTTCCTAACCCATAGCCTTATTCCCAGGACATTGTTCTTGAGCTTTTCCTATCTTAAATTGAACCATCAAAATGCATTTAATGCAAGCAGCAAAAACATCCCTTTAATGTGCACAAAAATATTCCAGGCCTTCATCCAATATTATGCTTCATGCAAACCATTTTCCGCAGGACACATACTTTAAAATTTAGCCTCCATATTTTCACTTTCATAAATACGTATTTCCTTTTGCTCAGTCAAGCCATCATATCCACAAGTCCTTTGCACAGGATATTTATTCTGACATTTTATCAGGTATTCCTATGGAAACAGCTCACTGGAAAACATCCCTATCCTGTGTTAATTCAAAAGAGTCCCCAGTGACTATGTCAAAGCATTTATTAGTATTGCCAGTGTGACATGGTCTAAGATATGAGACATGAGAAAATTCTTCCCATGCTCTGAACTATTCACCATGTTTCAGTGAAGGGCGATGCTGATAAAAGTCTACTAAGCCCTCTGAACTTTAGATCATAGCAGTTTGGGATTAGTGCTCTGTTACTTGGCTTTCGCTACTACCTGAGTCTGCCTAATTCAGGCACAAAATTACCAAGTAAAACGGTCCAGTTTAATTCTTTTTAAGGAAAAACAGAGCTTTAAAACTTTCAAACAAAATGGATCAAAATAAGTCCAATATTGCAACAGCAGAAAAAAGCAGGTGAAATGTGAGTATTTTGAAAAATGTGAAAAAGCACTTCAAAAATTCTGGTGATTGTTCCTATTTGTTGCTGTTACTGTTCATTACTTCAAACCAGAGATAAGGCTGACAGGAAACCTTCAGAGAATTAAGTCCATGGTAATACAGGTGGTGATTGGATCAAGATAAAAATAACCAGAAAGGAGGAAGAATAAGAGAAAATTTGAAATATTGTTAATAGTTCCAAGCAAGAATTAAACACTGGAGGGGCTTCACCTGAAATTATAGTGTTTGATCAGCATTAAAAATAATGAACAAAACAAAAAAAAGATTAAGAAAAGCGTATAACACAAAAGAAAATTATTTACTTCTCCTTCCCTAAAAGAAAAGCAGCATTCCATCCTTGGAAACACGTATCTTCTTCTGATACATCTTTTCAAGGACAGAATGCTACTTTCAGAACAAATGCGTATGAAGGTGGAATAGAAAAGCCATCTTAGTAACCTTGCCTAAAGATATTCTCTCATTTCATTTTATTCATGTTACCCTTTCAAAGAATTAAAAGCCAGATCTTACAGGCATGGTAGATTAATACCAAATGCCTCACAGGTAGATGTCACGCTGGTTTTAATCATTGGAAACTGGGATAATTTTGAAAGAAAACAGCAAAGAACAAATTGTATCTATCAAGAGTTTCAAATCATGCTAAGGTTTGAGATAAAGATTTCAAGGTATTTTTGAGAAAGTTTAAAATGTTATGTTTTGAGTATATCTATTTTATAAATATTTCTAGGCATTATGTCTTGCATACTATTATACTCTTGCCTTGATCACTGTAGCCATACTACTAAACAAGTTTTTACCAAGGCAATTTCTGCAAACAAATAACAACATGGTCAGCCATGAGCTGAGTCAGATACTAAGGGAACAACATCTCCTACCAGCAGTTTGTGACACACTTTTGCAGGGAAAGCAGGCAAACCAAGGTGTTTCAGCCCCTTGCTTAACTAATCAGCTGCCAAGTGTGTGAGTGGAGACAGAGAGTCAAAGATTCCATTTCAAATTCTTTAAACATCCAATATGGAATGTCAGAAGGAAAAACATTTAGAGGGTAGATCCAAAAGGACTTGCCCAATATATGCCTCAATTTTGTATGGATTACATGGAGATGGAGCTATTGAATCTTTATTTTCTAAGTAATGGTATTCTAAAGGAATGTGGGTGATCTGAGACGAAGGTTAAACACAGAAAACCAGCAGTATAGATTTATATTAACTGTGGAATTTAGTAGAATTAGTTCCATTTTGTACTCGGTAGAGCAGTTTTAAAGTCACAGATAAATCTGGACAAATATGATTTTTAAATGGTCTGTCTGGCTGTCTCATTATTTAGCTGATCTCGTGTTTGTTCCAACAAGAAGTCTAAGCTAAGAGATTAATTTTAAGCTTTAAAAAAAACCAAACCACTCCTCTGAAAGAGGAGAGAACTAGGGTCTCTTATATTATCTGGAGGACTGGATGGTATAAACTGGTAGAATTTCTTCAAGACCAGCTTTTAGAGGTTCATTCTACTCACATCCTTCTGTGACTTTCCATGCAGCTTTCAATCTCTGTTCAGTACCTCCTGTTGTGTTTTCTCTCAGTACCAACCGAGCTATCAGAAAGCACACATATTTTTTATTTTAAGAAAATGTATTGAAGACAGAAAGCAGTTTAAAGCACTACTTTGTACTGGTCCATGCATCTCAGTCTCGGCCTCCTTCATTCTCTTTATTTGCCTGACCTCTTGAACCAGAGCAGACACGTTAATGCTGTTTCCTTCAGCAAGAATTCTGGACTAGCAAATAATTTATTTAACTGCTCACTAACGCTCAAAGAGAAGAGAATCTGTCACTAAAATAATCTTGGAATCCTCCATCTGTTAGAGATAGTGTAGTTCTCTTTAAACAAATACTGGAAACAATTTATTTTTCTGTTCACTTGCTAATCCAAAACCTACAGATGAGTAACTCTAATCTTATACAACATGTATTTCCAAGTTGTCTATAACTTTAGATCCTAAGCACCAGCAAATAAAGAAAAGGATTAAATATCCTGAAGTGCTCTCAGTGAAGAGCATCCAGTATTTTACATTTCATTCTAACACTTCACAGTAGAATACAGAAAATTTGAAGGTCCTGCTGCCATTTTCTTGCTAGGGTTGGAGGGTTAATTATTTTTAAAACAGTCGATAGCACAGTTAGGTTCATCTCTATCTCAGCTTCTGAATAGCTCCTTGATCAATATCAGTTGCTTAGATCTTGGAATAAGCAATACGTGTTCAGCACCTAGCACAGCAGTTCTGACTTTATTCTGGGTCCTTTGGCACTATCCCAAAATAAATTACATTCTTAATGAAATGCAGAGATTGATACACCTGATAACACTTTCCTTACATGTGGTCTACCCATCGGAGACCTGAAAAGGATGCATATTAATGCTAAGATCAGCTTATCTTATTTACCAGGATTTTTTTTAATTGCAAACAACATGAAACTATTGTATTATTGCAACTGACTCTATCTACTGATACAGTGAAGCCAGCCTCTTCTCGGCAAGAATTTACTTGTCTCCTTGGTTACAACTTTCATTTTTTATGATCAGCAACAGGACCCATCAACCATCTGGAGATTGTCAGCCAAGGAAAAAGAAACAAGCTGAGTTCCACCACCAATGCAGAATGTACAAACAGCATCGCAGGGAGACCTAGGGAGCAGAGTGGGAATACACATATACTCACATCACATGGCTCAAATCAGACCTGGATGCTGGGTCTGAGCTTAAAATGGGCTCCTGAGCAGTGGGCAGAGGATATGTGGGTAGGGGTCCCAGCTGGGTGCATTCAGGACAGTCCCAGCCTACAGGTGCCTACAGGGCCCTGACATGTACATAAGCATAAGCATACACGTTCAAAGGGGTAGTTAGGGCTTAGAGTTGATAAAAAGCCATCCTTGTGCCACAGATGTATTGTTTCTTGTAGTAGCACAGAGGGAAGGGGTTTGGGTTATGTGCTCCAGATATATCGGAGAAAAAAACTGCTTTGCTCTCTCAGCTGACTAATTTTTTTTTTTTTTTTCCTCTGAGGAACGTAAGTCACTATGCAAACACCTACACCAGCAGCAATAGGCAGGTTTCTGAGATCACTGGAGTTCTTGAGCAGACCAGCAGCCTTATTCTCATTGAAGGCGACAGTAACTCTGCAATTTAGTGAAGGCAAGGTTTCACCAAGGAAATCACAAAAGGACCTGAAAGCTTTCCTAGCTTGATCTCCTTAACATGCTTAGTGTGCAAGTGTTGAGCAGCACTGGCTGTTCAAACAGCATCATCTTAAACAACTGCGAGTCAGCCTGGGGATATTTGCCCACTTTGAGTATGCTCCCATGTGAGGCACATTTCATGAATGGGGACTGACATTATCTATGACCTCTCTGAGATAAGGATCTCCCTTGGGGTGCTGCGGCACTTCTGGAGGTGGCGCGTCTGGGTTAGGCAATCCAGGGTCTGGTTCAAGACCACAGGGACAATAGCTGGGCCCACCTGGCTGTGACATGGTGGAGACGCAGGTCTTGGTGGCACCAAGCACTGCGGCCTCAGCCAAAAGCAGCTCCTTCCATAGGTCCTGGAGCCTCTCCCCACAGCAGGATGGCACATCCTCCACTACATCCACCCTGAGCCCTGCAGCCTGGAAGGGTCTGCTCTCAGGTTATGGCACTTAGATTAAAGAAACCATGGAAGAAAGTATCTCCCTCTGTCATCAGAGCACCTCTGGGATTTTATCTCAAACACCTAAGATCTTTGGGTCCAAATTCTTGACTTTTTTTGAGGCATATTTTATCTGGTCCATTAAAAAACAGCTTGGGGCAGGGGCAATGACTGCTTTTTTTTAAAAAAAAGTATTCTTTCTCTTTTCTATTGCCTCTAAACTAATATTATGCAACAAATGTTATCATTTGCCTATGGATGCAATTTAATAATTTCTTTCAAAACTGTTTCCAGGAGACTCTTCATTTCTTTCAGCCTTGTAGGCTACTCCATACAGGACAGAGGTGCAGGTGGATGATATCAGAGAAGGAAAGGAACGAGAGCAGAAATGATAGCTGAGTCACATTCAATATATGGTTAAGTAGAAGAATTCTTAAGCTGCCTTCATTCATTTGCAATTTATTGTAGGAAATAAATAGTCCTAGAACACTTACAAAGAAGGTCGAAAACAAGAAAGCTGGGTCACAATAAATATTGACCTATTCTAAACATATTGCTAGACTAGCTGTTAGGAGGGAATTCTTCACCATGAGGGTGGTGAGGCACTGGCACACGTTGCCCAGCGAAGCTGTGGATGCCCCATCCCTGGAGGTGTCCAGGGCCAGGTTGGATGGGGCCTTGAGCAGCCTGGTCTGGTGTGAGGTGTCCCTGCCCATGGCAAAGTGGGGTAGAACTAGATGATCTTTAAGGTCCCTTCCAACTCAAACCATTCTATGATTCTATGAATAATTATTCACAGAATAATTTTGCCTTTTTGCTGTTCTGCCTGCGCTTGTCCTGCCTGATGGTATAACACCACAGCTTTACAGAGCTGCCGACTCCTCCAAAGTCTGTGCACTTTACCAAGTCAATCCAAAATTGATTTTTATTCACATAGAGCAACTTAGATGAGCTTTAGGAAGGGAAAAGCAAAAGCTGGATGAAATGCGTTTAGTCTTTCTTCCCTTCCCTGCTCTATTCCTCTGCAAGCAACCCTGCGCGATGCTTCGGAAAGGAAAGCGATGACCAAAGGTAATCACTGAGCTGATTGTGGGTGCCCGAGCTTCACAGATAACTGAGATTTTGCTGCCACCGTGTGTTCCCCGTGATTTCGCCCATGATTTTCTCTGTTAGGGAGGAGCCGTCGCAGAATGCCAGGGAAAAGAGTTCCTCCTCAGAGACAGCGAAAAGAAGTTTTCTGGTGGGACATGTCCCTAAACCATCGCAGGGGGGGGGTGGAATTAGATGATCTTTAAGATCGCTTCCAACCCAAACTGTTCTATGATTCTATGCAAAATTACTCACATGGATGTGCCCTTGGTCAAGCCCTAATCTTAACCCTAAGGCTATCTGGTCAAGTCCAACTGAGTTTGCTGCCCGTTCGGAGAACAGGAGTGGCTGCTTTCAGCAGGTAGAGGCTCACCAGTTTTGCCCAGTTTCAGAGGATGGTCTGTTGTGGTTTCTGGTGGCTCTGCACTGATCCCCCAGTGTCATCCATTAGAGATGGATGCAGGGTAGAAACAGCTGCTTCACAACAAAAAAAAAAAAAAAAAAGACAAAGCAGCTTCGAGCAGGACTCTTTAATTTCCTCCTACAGGATTAACAGTTGATGATGGCTTCCAATGTTTAATGACATTCATAACTGACACCACTGGAAATGTTTTAAAATAGCATCAGTCAGAGCAGATCTGCAGGCACCACATGGCACAAGGTACAGGCTTTAGGGGATCTGAAACTGTTCTAACATTGTCCTTTGACATAACAGTCAGACACACTATCCAGTGTCAGTGACAGGACACTGCCCTTAGGTGTCACAGACACAAACGCTCTGGTAATCCCAGTTCTGCAAGAGCATATACTAGTGATAGAAATGCCTCAGGAATGTGTTCTTTTGAGCATAGCCAGAACACCAAGCACACACTCTTTAAGTAGGGGTTCTTTAAGGTTTCCTCTGGAGACCTACTAGATTTAAGTGGCATAGATATTGAACTTCTTTTCAGAAATCCTAAAGCATACCTCTTCCTAAAGCTATCCTACAGCATCCTGCATGAGGCACAGACTAAATGGGCCCAGTGCAGGACTAGAATCCATAATATCCTTTTACAGATCATTGTGCTGGCAAATAAACTTGGCTGTAAGACCATAAACCCTGGGCTCACATATATAGTGTGAACCACAAGGCTTTATTTTTTGTGTTTCAAAAGAGGACAGTGTTATTCTACAGTGTCAGCAGACCAGGAACAAATCAGTCAATACAGAAATGAGAATATGCCAGTGACATGGAGACCAAGTATAAGTTCTCCCTAGGGACCTCGTAAAATTTGCGGATCTAAACAGTAAATACAGCTAAGGTTTCCAGTAAGCATGATTACTTCAGTCAAGGTGACCTACGGGAGTGAGGTCTTTTTTGTCAGTTCATTTCCCAACAGACAGACACTCACATTGAAAACACAACCACTGCAACCAACCCCCTCATTGCCAGTCAGAGGATGTACAAAGACTAATTAATTCAATAAAGGACAAATTATTGGCTCCTATTATAAGCATTACATTGGAGAGAATGCCAAATGCATCCAGCAGTAAATTTTCGTAGTTTGTCGGATATTACAATTGCCCCTAGGGAAACATATTCTGGTTTTTTTCAAGGGCTTCAGTAATTGTCATTCTGAACACTTTCTTCCACACAAATTCAAGTTGCCTAACACAGAACAAAGATGTCCTCTACTCTCATTCCACCTTCTATTGCTTAATTAAAAAAAGAATGTCTCTAAATCAGGTGTGAAAAGAAAAAATACTACTCTCTAACTTTGCTGCAGTGGTAGACTCCCTGCACAATTTGCTAACAGTCTCAGGAATCTGCTTCTCTTGGCATTTCAGGCTTTTAAATCTTTCTTTTTTTACTTCTAAATTCATCTGGTTCTTTCAATTAAAGGCAATACCTTTCTGTTATTGAAAGAAATACAGTAAGAGATATTTCTTAGGCACTTTGCTAAGAAAGGCACGTGTTATGAATAATTTACCTACATTAATACGGAAAAAGTACTGACGAAAACTGACTTGCAACTATGACAGAGGTTCTTATTATCCTTCTTTTCCAAACAGAGGCACAGAGGTGATTCCCTCAGATTCTGACACAAAGAATGAAAATTTGTAACATCTTCACCTGGAAATTAAATTAAAGGTATGCTTAAAATATTTTTTTTCAATCAAAGGTTAGCTTACAAGATGTTACATGTAGATCCAACTCAGTTTTATCCAAACTAAGAAACTTACTGTGTGTCTTTAATGAGCTTCTGCTCAGAAAAGCCAATGGCATAGACTGTGAAATCTAATGGACTGCACACTAGCTAGAAAGTAATACTTAGAGAATTATATTTCCATCTCTGACAGATCTTTCAATCTCTTGCTGATCCCCAAACCTTGTCTCTATATAACAGAAAGAATGTTAAATTGAGATTGTGAGGAGAAAACAATATCATTTAAATTCTTCATTATGTACTAGAAAACAATAAAAAATCATGGAAATGCTCCTATAGCTGGCAAACTTGCTGGTCTCTGATGCCATCTTATTCAGATAAATGTGTGCTTCATACCTTTCAATGTACTTTGTATTTAGGTAATAACCCCAGAACAAATTTTCTGTTTACACTTGTTCATCTTCTTCTGTTTCTGGAGGTCCTTCCCTACTCTGCCTGTCTTTCTGCCTGTGAGAGGCTTTAATGTGTCCCTTTATTCCTCTTCTCTCTTACATGAGGCAGTGCTCACGTCTCTCCAAATTTGCTCTCTTTCCTGTGCATGCCGGATGATCCATGGGGCCTATTTCTTTTGATTCCCTCTCCCACACCAATACAAGCTTTTGTGCGTGACTGCCATGCACTCAGCTAAGTGAATGAGCAGTGGCTTCATGGTTACTCAGTGTCTTCCCCACTTCCCAGTCCTGGCACAGCTATGGCCTTTTCTTTCCATCCAAGAGAGGAGTCATTCCATCTATTGATATTTCAATAGACACAGAATACACCAGATCTGTCACCAAGATGATTTAATCAATGTCCAGGCATTTTTCAGTGTGTAAGCAAGGACTAAAGAGCAGCACTGCGTCAAGCCTAGCTCCAGCAGCTGTTTTCTGCATGGTGTTTTCCCACCATCAGATGAACCAGATCGGCACTGTTTCTGTTTACGCACTCCTGGATGGTTGCAGATCAAAGTTTTTTTGATTAGGATCAGGAAAGTAAAACTTCAGCTGTATTGGCCTGGCCTCTTGCACATATGCAAGGACTTTAGGGTGGTCACCAAGCTTAAAGAAGTTGGTTGGCCCCTGATAGAAACAATTAAAGAGGTGGTTAAACCTGCTGGTTCTGCTACCCAAATGACATCCAATTTTCCCGAAGCTGAGAGAATCTCCACTATTGATTTAAGAAATACCCTGAGTATTCCTAGGTGACTCAAGAGAACATTAAAAAAATTTCATATTGAATAGGGAGAGATGATACTAAATTGCATGTATGCCTTCCTAGGCTGTAGACAACTCCCGGAAAGAATAGAAATTGTAATGGCTCCTTTTTAAAAAAAATAAATAGTAGAAAGAATCATTCTTTTCTGAAACTCTTTCAAAACTTATTGTCTCCAAATATTTCATATCAAGCCCAATGTCAGCAACCCATCTGCTTATTTTTCTTTGTTTCTTCCAACAAACTCAAATCGTTATGAGAATTAACTCCTAGGATAACTTTTATGTCTTGTTTCAGCCCGGAGCACACTTGATGGCATTCTGAACTCCAGGAAACAGTCCATTAGGCGTGAAACAACTGATGACTGGTCATGGTAATAACATTTAACACCAAAATCCTGATGATAACAAAATGGGGAAACTACAAAATTATATAAACTAATACATGGATGTCTAGCTATTTAAACATCTGTTCCACTTTAGATCACCTTAGGAGAACTACAAGACCCATATTAAAAAAAATATTCTTCTTTTTCTTCAGTTACAGTTCCTATTTTGCATTTCTTGTGCTCTTTATGAATCTTTTTTTCAGTCTTATTACTATTTTATTTCACTTCACTCCTATTGATGTATTTTGCCAGAAACTTTGTGCAGCAATAGTCTTGTATAATAGGAGTTTGGTATTCCTGTGTATTATCTGTCATACTAAAATTATTGTGCCTCCTACACAGAGGTACTCACTACAAGCAATTGATACTGGCATATTTCTTTGCAGCTCAATAAACCCAGGTAGCAAATTGGTTTTCTACCAAGTTTAAAGTAATTGTCATTGTTAAAAAAGTTGGAATGGTGTCTACTGCCCAAGCAGAAACTATTACACATTTTGCTTAGGCTATAAAACTCCCTTAGTCCTAGTTTTTTCTGTCACCTATGGTAGCTTTAGAAATCAAATGGGAACCTGTCTTCTCAAAAAAAAATGGGAACTAAAGGTATATTCCTCTAATATGATGCAAGCAGAATTATTTCTAACCTCAGATGAGTCAATCTATGCTGATTAAACTGAAAAGCCTATATGATCTTTATAGAAACATCAAGAAGGAATATTTTCACTATAGCTGTAGAAAATGCTAATTCTAGTTTTAATTTCCTATTTTATGAAAACTAGTTATTGAGTTTGAGCCAATATTTCCACAGAATCCTGAGTGTAATTACTCTCCCCTCATTGTAAGAGTTAAGGAGATTTGATTGTGTCCAGATCATGAACAGAAGCATTGGAAGACTTGCCCAAGCTCACAAAAACACTTAAGGATCAAATATCTTTTTGTTTCAGGTGAAATGTGACTTACGTATCAAAACCAAAGGAAGATAAGAATATTTACACGTGCATATTTAAGAATTTGAACCTGAACCTTGTTAACTTGATTGAAATAACAGAGAGCGCCATGAACAGAAAAAGGATGTAGTCTAGGTCTTTCAAGTGCCATGCAAACACATTAGTCTGTTTTTAGGGCTGCTGAAGAAGTCGAAGTTGAACATTTTCACAAGCCATTGAACAAAGACACTCCAGGAAAATCTGTGATTAGGACTTTTACATGCCCTTGAAAGCACTTATTATTTCCATTCTGCAGTATTCACCATTATTCCAGCTGCACTTGAAACACATAGGGTTTGGCTTCTCTTCGATATCTGCACTTTTACAAAGCAAGGTTACATATGTTCCAAAGTTTGGGGTATTTATTGCCTTAAAACTATGTACACCTTCACGATTCAATCTGAGAAAATATAGCCAAAGTCTGTGGGTTTTTTTTTTTTTCTTTTCAGATAGTACAATCTAGTGGTAATCCACCATTTACACAAATTGAGAAAAGATATAAGAAAGTGAAGATGGGAGAGAAGGGGGACTTACCAATTCAGTCTATGTTCTTTTAGTTCTCTGATACAGCAACACCTATTTTTTACTACAGAATGAGAAAAGCATATACTGCTGAAGGACCAAAACCTACAGTGTGGCAGAAAGAAGTCTCTGGAAACATTTCCTCAGGTGTCCATATAGTTTTCAAAAACTAGTAAAATGCCTTTTCTGCCAGTTATATTCAGATTTGGGCCTTGCTTGGTTCTCATAGAAGACCAGCACATAGCTCCAAATATAAATAATTTACTTTTTTCTGACATCAATAATCAATATAAAGTTTGCTAAGTAAAAAAGTCTGTGTTAAACAACAGATAGCAAAATTAACCTTTTTGCAAACGTATATCAGTCATTTTTCACACTATCTGAAAAGTCATTGACCTCTGCAATACTGCCTTGTTTTGCTTTCAAAAATCCATTTCCTAGAACACTTCCAACCATATTTTAAAATCAGTAGATCTTCTCACATCTTTTATCTCCAAGAACATTCTGTTTCTTTCAACAATCCTACAAGTCTGCTTTTAACTTCATTAAAATGGAAATAAACGTGGAGGCAGAACAGGGAAGACAAATTAGGTCACAAAGAATTGGAAGCAAACTTTCTGGAGCCTTTTGTACTGACTGATGTCCCATGACACATCTGGTTCCAAACCTCAAAAGGCTGGTCCCACAGAGATACTAACCCAAACACTCTGAAAAAGCCATGGGACTTGGTACAGAGCCCCCCCCACAGCATAGCTGTCCCACCCATGGCTCTGGCTATCAGGCGTGGTGGGAAGTTTGACAGGAGAAGGCTGATCACCCATGGTTTGGCAATAACCCACTTCTCTTTACTGCAGACTCACTCAAGGCTGGAGAAAGCATGAAACACTTAAAGCTTCTGGGTTAGAGAAAGACAAACTATCACCAGGTGACAAAAAAAGAAAACAGGCTGACTTGCAGCTGAAGAGTCTTTGTGTTAGTTAGCTTTTTGTTCAAAAGGGTGCTGTATATGCCTTAAAATAATTACAGTTTAATATACACTTAATCTTAATTTTTATTATTGTATTGGAGAACTATGGATCATATTTTCACTGAAAAGAAAACCTTTTGCCTGAGTCTTTTTTCAAGTTAACTGAAAGTTAATTTGAAAACATTTAGGAACTCACAAGATATCGTTTCATAAATTCCTTAATTAGTAAAAAATGTGTTATCCAGAGGGACATGGACAGGCAGGAGAAATGGACTGGCAAGCACCTTGTGGAGGTCAAAAAAGGGAAATGCCAAGTCCTGCACATGAGAAGGGGTAACTCTATACCCATCCCACCTCAGGCTAACCATCCGGAAAGCAGCTTGGCAGAAAAAGACCTTGTGGTCCTGATGGACCCGCTGCCCTTGCAGCAAAGAAGGCCAAAATCATTGTGGGCTGCATTAGGAAGAGCATCAGCAGCTGGTCACGGGAGATGATCCTTTCCTTGTATTCAGCGCTGATGAGACTCATCTGCACTGCTGATTTCAGTTCTGGGCTCCCCAGTACCTGAGAAACACGGGCTTATCAGAGCAAGTCCAGTGAAGGGCCACAAAGATGATGAAGGGACTGGAGCATCTGACACATGAGGAGAGGATGAGAGAGCTGGGACTATTCAGCCCAGAGAAGAGATTGCTCTGGGGAGTCTTATCAATGTGTATAAACACATGACAGGAGAGATGGAAAAGAGGGAGACAGACTCTTCTCAGTAGTGCCCAGTGAAAAGATGAGGCAATGGGCACCTATTTAAATACAGGAAATTCCACTTAAATGTAAGAAAATTCTAACAGTGAAGGTGACCAAGAACTGGCACAGGTTGCCCAGCGAGGTTGTGGTGTCTCCATCCTTGGAGATACTCAAAGAACAGCTGGACATTCCCTTGAGCAAACTGCTCTAGCCGGGACTTAACTAGGTGATCTCCAGAGGTGCCTTTCAGCCTTTGCCACAGTGCAATCCTGCCTGGAGCATATGGCTCTCACAAGTGTGTGGCATTACTGAAGAAATAGGCTTCAAAATGAACACTCCACCGTCATGGCCAGGCTTTGCTTTTCAGACTGTAGGTAACTCCAAGATTATGAGAAAAATATTAAGCTTTTCAAATCCAAACTCTGGACCATTACATCTCTAATTATTAAGATGTAGGAAGCAATTTCAGGGAAAGCATTCTGTTTTAATATGTTAGTCAATTTGCTCACTAAATAGTTTAGAAACAGAGAGAGAGAGATTTTCCTTTTAGGTTTGCAGCTACTATAATAAAGCAGTAATTAGCAGTAAGTAGTCCCTGGTCAGCTCAGTGGGGTATGCGATAAAAAGAGACAACTCCAAACAAGTACATAAAAATGAAACCTACAGAGACAAAATTCGAAGACAGGGGTTAAACTTTGGTTCTATTTGCTTCTTAAAAACCCTTCATTTTCTACAGGGCACGCTATTTACTTCTGTATCTAGGCCTGTTAAAACTACCCATAATCAAAACACCGAAAATGACTATTGTCACAAACCTTTCATGGTTTAAAGGTTACCTACAGCAGATGATTAAATTGGAATGAGCTGAAGTGAGGAGAAGGATCTTTTGTTCATTTCAGTAGCTGTTTTATTTTTCTGTGTGACAGTATAATCTGTCTTGTTATGGTTGGTACACAAGAGTCTGCATCAAACAGTCCTGGGGCCATGATCTCTGCTATCAGAAGGAAAGAGAAATATATCTGCCTGTCACAGTATTAATTACAGGTCTGCAGCCTTGCAACAAAATGGGGTGAGTTTAGTTAGACTATACTTCAGGTCCACAATAATGCAGCACTATCCAGTCTTCCTATCCAGTGTAATTCCACCCTGAATTACAACTGCCTGAAAATGTATTATCTTCAGAAGAAATCCATTGGATGATTTCTTTCAAATTCACAGTTCTGCTGATAGCTCTCTCCTTGAGGCTGAATTCTTTATATCAATTCCTTTTTGCATATAATTTGCAGAGAGTAATGTTGAATTTTATATTCTGCATTTTATATTGCATGCAAGCCAGATCCTCATTCATTGCACTGCTACTATTAATTACCACAAGCTAAGGGGTTTGTAGGTATTTTTCCAACAGCGAATTCCCATACTCTCTCTACTTGGCATGCTTTCATATTTTCCCTTTGGTAATATATTATTTTACTTTCAGGCTTATTATTCATTAATCTATTTTGGACTGCATTGTTCTGTATGAGCTCATCTTCTGAAAGAGTCTTAATCATTCTCCAACTGCGTTTTCCTCATTATTCTCTTTAACTTTCTATTTAGTAAAGAAAGTAAATGCAAAAATTATGCTGTTCCATATCACCATTCAGATCATTTGTATAAATAATGAGGTCTTAGAGTACTGCTAAGCCTCACCATAGCCCATCAGTAATCTCTTTCCAGAATGAAATTTACTTATGGTATAGCCACTTTATACATCCTTACTTTGTCTTCATCTAAATTAGTCAAAGGCTAAGACTGACATTTTCAAAAAGAAAACTAGTAAAAAGTCTTTTAAAACTAACCCACAAATAAGCATATCTGACTTAACGCACATCTGCACTATCGATCAAGGCACTACTTAGCTGACTGGTGCCAAAAGGGACAGCCTTTACATGTTCTTTGCAAGAGACAATCTAAACCACTATCAATATGTCAGCTTTAGGCATAATTTCGTTTTCCTGTTCTCTTTCTTCCCCTTTCTCATCCTCAACACAAGACTCAGATTTATTTCTTGCATTGGCCTTTCTTTTTTCTTTTTTTGCTAAATATTCTTTATTTTTCCAAGTTTGGCTAGTTTTATTTTTCCATTTTGGCCAAGCAACCAGGGGTTTCAGGAGTCTTTTTCCTTTCTGTGTAACTATTTTTTAAATCCTCAATACCACAGTTGAATACCACCTTGCTATTTCTGTCCAAAATTTCTAAACAAAACAGGATATGACCTAATAATTGTATCCCTGTGCCACCTGGAGGATATATAGGCCATGCTGTATGCATTCTTCGCTGTTATCATTCCATAGGCTAATGAGGTAACACAACAGATGGCAATGAATAACGCTGAGAAGAAAATGAACCACTGTCAGAAATCTTATGATCTCTAATATTATTGTTTCCTGAATGTCATCTGTGTTGGAGAATGTGCATTGGTTTACAATATTTGAAATAACTTATGATGAGTAAAAAGAAACACAAATAGAACAGGTAACAAGGGGAAGCTTAGTCATAAATCTTGTATCATCATGCAGTAAGTCATCAAGTCACAACTGTAGAGTCCAAGCTTGTTAGCCAGCCCCTTTAGCATAAATGTTTCTGAGCAATTTCTGTGTCACATCCAGATGAAAAATCTATTCTAATGAAGTAAAAACACAGAACTATCAATGTCTCCTCATCTAGTCAAAAACGTCTTTACCGCACAAAGAACAGGCCTTTTATTTATTTTTATTTAAAATAAGTAAATGAAGTTCCCTCTTTCTGAAAGAATTGCTGGTGTGAATGTTAGGGTGAATAAAGTTTTTATGTATCAAATGAACAATTCTTGACGCTGAGAAAAGATCACAGGTACACACCAAGGGTGGCAGTACAGAAAATCATTATCAGTGTCATCTTTCCACAACATGTACAGCGTCAGTTAAACACTTCCAAAGCACAAAGTTGCATTAGTACCTCCAAAGCCAAATGAATTTGTGAGTGCTATACGCCGTTTTTCACTTTTCCACTCCTGAGCTTTTAACGGAACATAATTGAGATCAAACTCTGCCTCTGTTTTCTGTAAGTTTAGAGTAGGTGGCAAAATTCCATGGTAACAGGACAGGACAGTAAAAGCTGCTTCAATAGCTCCTGCAGCCCCCAAGAGATGTCCCGTTGCTCCTTTTGTTGAGGAAACTGCAATATTACGTGAGTGATCTTTAAAAAGTCTCTTGATTGCTTGATTCTCAGCAGCATCTCCTAGAGGTGTAGAAGTTGCATGTGCATTGACATATGTTATGTCTTCAAGTTTGACTCCAGAATCTTTTATTGCTGCAGACATACACCTAAGGAAAAAAATAAGACAAAATGCTGAGTTTCTCCTCGTGCTTTTTTCACTAACACATGTATATAAACCAATACCAAAAGTACACGAAGTTTTAAAATGCTTATCAAATGTGAAAATCTGCATGACATTCTTTACCAGAGACGTAAATGGCAAGAGTTGGATTCCTCTAACTAAATACACTGGCATCTACATTTAGCCACCTAGGAAAGACAGTAGTGGTGAGGCCCACTACAAAATCAGACTTGCTGCTAAAAATACCACAGTTGGGGAAAAATACAAAGAAAAAAAGAAGATATAGTAATCAATCTCTACAGCCTAATTTATCACGCACGCTTTTCAATGTAAAATTTGAAAATGTTTGAGAAATAACTACATGAAATTATTACAAAAATATTATGTCCCCTCAACTGAAGTTTCTCTAGTGTATTGATGCATTAATGCAACATCAAGTGCCATGGTCCAAGAAATCTCCTTTCTATTGTAAGTGAAAAGAAGACTCTCTAGTTTTTACATTTTATTTCTCCCCGTATTTACAGTATTAGGGAACTGGGGAAAAAAATCCTCTATCAAACAGAAATATTGGGAAATGAAAGAAAAAATTCTACAGCCATCCTCCTCATGAGCTTCTTTTGCACACTTTCCAGAGACTAGAAGATGTAAAGGAGATAGCACAAATTCCTATATATTCCTATATATTCCCACAGAAAAGTAAGGAGAAGTGTATATATTTAAGATTTAATCCACATACCACTGCAGTAACAAAATACTAGTTTGAAGACTGTATTAAAATGCATTATCTCATCTCAAGGGTGGAAAGGCTCAGCATTTTGAGGATACCAATATTAACTTTCTACTACCTCCCACTAAATTTAATTTATAAGCTACTGCATTCACAAAAAATAGAAAAACTCTCTTACAATATATTGCTATATCATCTCAAGGGTAAACAATTCTGAAAATCTGAGATGAGACATTCTTGATTACTCAACTCACACCTAAGTCTGCAAAATAATTAAGTATGAATCAAATAGCTTAGAGGGAAACCCGGTATATCAGACTTCTTGAAACATCTGGTAACTCAATAAAGATGCAAACACAGCTTTACAATACTACACAGAAGTTTGATCTATTTGTACAGTGATATATTGAATTTTGTTATTCAATATTTACATACATTTAGAATAATGCCAAATAAATCTTTACTAAAGATTCCAGGGCCAGCATTAGCATTCAGCCTAAAGAAAGCTCACAAATAGTGAGCTATTGAGTATCACATATACTGATACATGTAATTTAACTGACTATTTTATTAGGTCAGCAATAAAGGTTGAAATGCATATCATCTGGTCAAAATGAATATCATCTACTTGTGAATTGCTTTTGATGAGATTAAATAATGAAGCTTTACCATCTCACTAAACAGTAGTAAAGCGTATCTCTGCTAGACCTCCCCACCAACACTCTCGGCTGCAACAGAATGAAGAATTTCAGTATGATTGTAGCACAGGCACGAGATCTAAATCTTTCTCTGTGAAGAGCCTAAGTTCCTTCTAAATAAGAATAGCCACAATTAATGCTAACCACACGTACAGTAATTATTCTAACAAACTAGATCCTCCAAGTGCTCTACAGCTTTCATCACTTGGGATTTCTTTAGGACAGCTATTCCCCTTTCAGTCCACAACAAATGACATGACTTGCTTTTGTAGTGGAGTCTCTTTTCTCTATTGACAAAGAGTGAAGGACAAGCTGAATAGGTTCTATCATAACACAAAAATCTTAGAAAAGAGGCTGCCATTAAGACTCATTTATATGAACAGCTGCAGGCACTAAGTGCAAAATGTTTTCACATAGAGAAAGTTTTTCTAACTTTATGCAAAAAAAAAGCTGATTCTAGCAAAAACTGACCTTCATGTTATTACTGAAAAAAAAAAAAATGGGCAAAACCTTAATGGAAGCTCTTTCATTTTTCAGATTATTTTTTCAGGCTTTTGGGATATTAATTCAAGGTTGAACAATATTTCTCTAGGAAAAGCATATAGTAACATAAACACATCTCCCCATTATAATTAACATACAAAGTTGCCATCCTAATCAACGTATAGTTCTTACCTGAATGCACCATCTCCCTCTGGATTAGGTGCTGTTATGTGGCAAGCGTCACCAGACAGTCCATAACCTAAGACTTCCGCATAGATCCTAGCACCTCTTTGTACGGCATGTTCATACTCTTCCAAGACCAGCACAGCAGCACCCTCTCCCATTACAAACCCTTCTCTCTGTGAATCAAATGGTCGACAGGCCATTTTAGGGCTTGAGTTAAAACTCGTGCTGAGGGCCCGAGCTCTTGCGAATCCAGCCAAGGACAAAGGACTAATGCAAGCCTCAGTCCCTCCAGCCAACATGACATCAGCATCACCGGTGACAATAAACCTAAAGGAGTCTCCAATAGCATGCGCACCCGTCGTACAAGCAGTTGACACAGCATGATTTGGCCCTTTCAGTTGGTATTTAATGCTGATCTGGCCTGCTGCCATATTGACTAAAATCTTTGGGACAAAGAACGGGCTGACCCTGTTATAACCCTTTGTTTTAAATAAAGTGGCTGTATCAGAAATCTCTTCAAGCGGAACCATTCCCATCCCAATTGCCACACCGGCACTTAAGCGATCCTGTTCAGACTGAGGACACCAGCCAGAGTCCTTCATTGCTAGCTCTGCTGCACCGATGGCCATGACAGTAGCAGAACTCATGGATTTGATCTCTGACTTCGACACAAAGCTTTCTTCACTGAACTGGCCTTCCTTGTTTCCCCTTGGCACGCAAGCAGCCACTTTACATGGGATGCCTGCATATTCTTCCCCGTCTAGCGATGTAATTCCACTGTCTCCTTGGAGAAGGCGCTTCCACACAAACTGAGTCCCCACGCCAAGAGGGGACACTAAGCCAATACCTGTAACAACTACTTTCCTTCGATGTGTAGGCAGTGACTTGCTGGAAGCTCTTCTGTGGTTTTGTAAACACAGATTTAAATTCAGACTCTGGAGACGGAGATTTGCAGTCTTTAATAGATCCCACAGGCACTGTGAGAACATGGTGGAAATCAATCACTTTAAGCACATTCCTGTAACCAGGTGGAGGAAGAAAAGACACAAACACAACAATAAAGCAACCAATGTGAGAAAAAACATTCCAAGTATGCTAAATTAATAACCTCACATGAAAGCCTATTTTCAGCCCTGCGGAAAAGGATGTTGTTTCTGCATCTGCAATCAAGAATGTATGTGTTTTGTCAGACAGGGCATAGAAACACATTCACTTAGTGAATGCATCTACTGGGCCCTTTTACCTTAAGCTGCTAATGAACATGACTTTCCACCACTGTGGTCCACGAGGCACTGTGGTTTTGCTGCGAAACTCCCCCCAGGGCTTTAACCACCAGCTGACTGGAGGTATCAACAACAAGCATTAATAGCTCCATTCTTCTCAGGGAGAAAGTGCGTGTGCACCTGAAAGTGTATGTCTTACAATTACCATGTGAAGGATGTGGTCATCTTTATGTCAGGGAGAACAGTCTAAAAAATTCAGAACAGAGCTCCGGAGTCAAGAAACTTTTCCTGGTTCTGTCACCAAGGCAATTGCTATCTTGGACAAGACTCTTCATCTTTCTACCTCTACCTACCCTTTATCACCCTTGGAGTATTTAGACTGTCAGGGAAAGGTACCTCAAGCGTGTCTGAGCAAAATGTACCATACCACATCCCTTGAAGGTAACATCACCAGCCCCCATATATTGCAAGGTGCAACAAGCGAGAGTGGAAGGCTGCTGCTGAGCACAAGCACTTCAGGTGGGATGAAAGGGCCGTGCCAAGCCATAAGGCTGCAGCCCTGCACCACAGCTCTCTCATACTTTGCCGCAGCTACCACCAGGTTGGGAGCTGGTCTGATCACATGCATCCAGCACGCTGGGACAGGGCAGAGGCTGCAGCACAGCTGAGTCAGCATCTGCAATGTAGGCTGCAATTGGCCACCTGCTTTTCATAGAATAATAGAATGGTTTGGGTTAGAAGGGACTTTAAAGTTGATCCATTTCCACCACCCCTGCCATGGGCAGGGACACCGTCCACTGGATCAGGTTACTCATAGCCTCATCCAACCTGGCCTTGAACACCTCCAGGAATAGGGGCATCCACAATGTCTCTGGACAACCTGTTACAGTGCCTCACCATCCCCATTATAACAAATTTCTTCCAAATATCATATCTAATCTAAGTCTCCCTTCTTTCAGCTTAAAACTGCTACCCTTGTCCTGTCACAGCAGTCGCTGATAAAGAGCCCCTCCTCAGCTTTCCTATGGGCCTCCTTTAACCCTGGAAGGCTGCTACATGGTCTCCCTGCAGCCTTCTCTTCTCCAGGATAAACAAGTCCAACTCTCTTTTCACATAACAAAAAAGGAAATGTGGCATTACCAGGATTTTGGGGAAATATAAGGAGCTGTACAGGGACCATACATGGCCACTGGGCTAAGGCACTCCTGTTAGCACAAACTTGTTCTTTCCTGTGGCAGCACAAGTACACAGCAGTGTCATTAAAAAATAAAAATTAAAAAAAAAAACACTTAGTAATACAGATGAGTATTTTAAAGGTGCCTGCTTTAAATCCTAACCCAAAATTGTAATTTTAAGTGTCTTGGGCCAGTTAGCCTGCATTTTATAGTAAAGAGTGGATGCAGAGGTCTTCAAAGCAGCACTTGCCTAACCCCACATACAGCTTTTAATCAAACATCACTAATCGGGTTAAGATAATTGGGTGGCACGGTCTGACCCAAGCAATGCCGCAATACCTACTGCAGGCACTTAAGACAAAGAAGAACAGAGGGGATTCTCTCCCTCTACTCCACTCTTGTGAGACCCCACCTGGAGTCCTGTGTCCAGTTCTGGAATCCCCAGCATAATAAGGATATGGAACTATTGGAACAGGTCCAGAGGAAGATGATCAGAGGGCTGGAGCACCTCTGCTATGAGGATAGGCTGAGGGAGTTGGGGTTGTTCAGCCCGGAGAAGGCTCCAGGGAGATCTCAGAGCAGCTTCCAGTACCTGAAAGGGCGATGGGAAAGCTGTGGAGAGACTTTTTATACGGGAATGGAGTGACAGGATGAAGAGGAATGGCTTTAAATTGGAAGGGGTGAGATTTAGATTAGGCTTTAGATAGAAATTCTTCACTATGAGAGTGGTGAGGCACAGGAACAGGTCGCCCAAGGAAGTTGTAGATGCCCCATCCCTAGAGGTGTTCAAGGCCAGGTTGGATGGGGCTTTGAGCAGCCTGATCTAGCGGGAGGTGTCCCTGCTTATGGCGGGGGGGATTGGAACTAGATGATCCTTAAGGTCCCTTCCAACTCAAACCATCCTATGACTCCGCCCCGGGAAAAGGAGCGTGTCGGTCGCTGTTTAAAGGGCAGTCTAACACTCAAACCAAGAGTCAGAAGAGCGGAGAGACCCTGGCACCACCCGGCACCACCGGACGCACCCGCACCGCCCCCACTGCCGTCCCGCCCCGCTCGGGGCAGCCTCTCCCGCCGCCCCGGGGCCGCCGAGCCCCCGCCCCAGCCCCCAGCGATACCTCCGCCAGCCACGCGCGCCCCCCCCCCCCCCGCCCCGCCGTGGTTTGCGCTGCCTCCCTCTCCCCTTCCGACGGAGCAGGACCGCACCAACAGGGACAGGCGGGGGGAAGAAAGGTGCGAAGGTTTTACAGCCGACCTCCGATACCACGATTGGTTAGGAGTCATGCGTGCGGATCGGGAACTCGGCGGTGGACTGCGCGGGCCGCGCGATGGGGAGGCGGCTGGTGCAGGGATAGGTAGGCCTGGGGGCTGGAAAGGGCGAGGAATTCACTTCCTGCGCCAAACCACGCCTTTAAAGCACGGGGGAAAAAGATCAGAACCCTCTTAAAAAAAATGGAAACAAACCCACTGTCTCAGTGGAGCAGTGTATGAGCAGATAACGCCACGGCAGTCCTGTTCAATGTTTTATCAATGACCTGGATGAAGGCATTGAGTGCACCCTTAGCAAGTTCGCAGACGACACTAAGCTGGGTGGAAGTGTCGATGTGCTGGAGGGTAGGGAGGCTCTGCAAAGGGATCTGAACAGGCTGGACCGATGGGCTGAGGCCTATGGCATGAGGTTTAACAAGACCAAATGCGGGGTCCTGCACTTGGGGCACAACAACCCTCTGGCAGCGCTACAGACTAGGGGAAGAGTGGCTAGAAAGCTGCCTGGAGGAGAAGAACCTGGGGGTGTTGGTTGACAGCCGAGTGAACATGAGCCAGCAGTGTGCCCAGGTGGCCAAGAAGGCCAATGGCATCCTGGCGTGTATCAGAAACTGTGCGACCAGCAGGTCCAGGGAGGTTATTCTCCCTCTGTACTCATTACTGGTGAGACTGCACCTTGAATCCTGTGTTCAGTTCTGGGCCCCTCACTACAAGAATGATGCTGAGGCTCTGGAGTGTGTCCAGAGAAGAGCAACGAAGCTGGTGAGGGGGCTGGAGAACAAGTCTTGTGAGGAGCGGCTGAGGGAACTGGGGTTGTTCAGCCTTGAGAAGAGGAGGCTGAGGGGAGACCTTAAAGGAAGTTGTAGAGAGGAAGGAGCTGGCCTCTTCTCCCAAGTGGCAGGTGATAGGACAAGGGGGAATGGCCTCAAGATGCGCCAGAGGAGGTTCAGACTGGATATCAGGAAAAAAAATTTCACAGAAAGGGTCGTCGGGCACTGGCACAGCCTGCCCAGGGAGGTGGTGGAGTCATCATCTCTGGAGGTATTTAAAAGACAGGTACTATTAGTAGGTACTTT
The DNA here is from genome assembly GCF_017976375.1 of Cuculus canorus. Classification (NCBI taxonomy): domain Eukaryota; kingdom Metazoa; phylum Chordata; class Aves; order Cuculiformes; family Cuculidae; genus Cuculus; species Cuculus canorus. The sequence goes on from NC_071402.1 coordinate 119,804,577, forward strand.
TACAAGAAGTGGAATAATTTAAGCTAAAGTAGAGTTGTTTCATCTAAATAATTGGGGGTTTTTTTTGAAGTTGAACAGAATGTCCCTCACGTTTTCTTTCAAACAGTGTTTTCCCAGACACTATTCATTCTTTGGAGTTGATAACGTCTTGTTTGAAGTATGATTTGTGCTGAACAGATGTCTCTTTTTCTGTAATCACCTCTGTTTGCAGCCTTTCTCAAATGCAAGGTCAGACGGAGCTGACTCCAAAGCTCCAAATCAGCAAGAGATTTGACTGTTGCGCAGTTCATAATAACATTAAACTTAGACCTTGGAAAGTAATAGAATATGCATAATTTTTGGGGGAGAAAATTTATACATGTGCACTTAAGTGGGAAATATATTCTGTAACCAGCTCTTGTCTCATTGCGTGTGATTGATGGAGATCACTTATTCACATTGCCCAGACCTGGTAAAGGATGCTTGCTTTCTAAAACTCCAAAATTAGTCTTATGGAGTTTATTTGCTGGTATTTTCAGCATCGTCAGTCTCTTCGGTATCATCACAGTCTCTTCCAGGCCCACTTTATATTCCACCACAACTAATTCCTTTGCAGAGTTTTCCCACCTGCTCTTCGCTCCCTTGCTGTAATGGCTGTCCTCATCTGATCCCCATTCTGCTGTCTGCACCCCTCAGATCCCTATCCTTCACCATCTCCTAGCTCTGCTATCACATTTCTAGATTGTGTGCTTCTACACAGGGATGCTGAAATGGTGGTGGAGAAGACAACTGGAGGTAAAGACTAGCTGATCACTGACTTTACAAGACTCTTGAAAATACACGTACCAATATGTCAACAGTGGCAATACAGAAAAGTAAATAATTTGTTGCTGCTTCCAGATGCCAGAACTGAAGCACATGGTGTGAGACCAAGCTGCTAGCTGTGCCTGCGATGGTATGTATAAATAAATAATTAAGTTTTCACTTGAGAAAGACAGTGGCAAAAAAACTTGTGCCAAAGTCTTGTCAACAAAGATTTTAAGCACCTACTGCAGGAAACAACACCCAAAACCCCATCCCAGACAAACCAAAAAAAACAGATGCCAAAAAGGAGGGTAATGCAATACTTATTAGAGAAAAAAGAAACTCATGTAGATTTTCTTTTTAAACGAAGAGGCTGTATTTAATTTCCATTTAGAAATAATGTTGCATGCACATTTAAGGTGTTAGTATTATAATTTGTTGGAAGTTGGCACCTGGTTTTCTTTTTTCCACACCTCATTGCTATGAGCATTTCCAAAGCATTATTGATAAAGGCTGTACTTAAGTGCACTGTGTTACACATAGACCAAAACAGTTAATTTTAAACAGAGGGCAGCCAATATCGACAGTCATGTGATTCTATGAAAAGCACAGAGAGGAAGTTAAAAGCTGAAGAAGCAGCCAAAGAACACGGCATTACTTTGGTGCCAACTCCATGATTTTGAGGGCTGAAGTAGTGACTTTTAAACTGCTAGAAGGAATAATAACTGCAATGTCAGCAAAAGTGAATTACCTTCTGTTAAATCTCAGCTTTGTAAGTGATAAGTACCACCTTCCTAAAATTTGTAGAAGCTGAGCAGTAGCCTGTTAGAAGCCAAGAACAAAGATAGAGCATAATGTCAACAAAGAATCACAAGCCAGCATGAATTTTAAAGATCTCTTTTACTTGGAACCTTTTAAATCTTGCATTCTTAAGAAACCAAAGCCCCACAGACCTTTTTGTCCAAGATTCGCTGTCACACTTCTCTCACTGAAGGCACAAACCAGATGTCTAGATAAAGCAGAGGCAGAGCTACATATTTTTCATCATTTGGACTTTGGGCAGGGTTGGATGAGGTGCTAAGGCATGGGCAAGTGGCTATGGCAGCATTCCCACCCTCGTGACCTAGGTGAGGCTGAAAGTGTGGCACCAACAGAGCATGCCAGCTGAGAAGGATGGTGTAAAAGGGGGTTTGTGTACTTGTGTAACATTGATGCCTGCCAAGGGAGCCCCTGAGAGCCCTGTGCGAGCAGAAGGCCCAGCCACACAAGTGGGTATCAACTGCAACATAGTTAGAATCATCAGGATGAAGTAGCTCTTGTAACACAGAATTATAGAATCATAACATGCATTGGGTTGGAAGGGACCTTTACAGGTCATCTAGCCCACCCCCCCTGCAGGAGCAGAGACATCTTTAACTTGATCACATTGCTCAGAGCCCTATCCAACCTGACCTTGAATGTTTCCACAGATGGGGCTTTTACTACCACTGTGGGCAACCTGTTCTAGTACTTCAGCACCCTAATTGTAAAAGATTTCTTCCTTATATCCAGTCTAAATCTACCTTCACTTGTTTTAAAACCATTATTCCTTGCCCTGTCACAACAAGCGTTGCTAAAAAGTTTGCCTCCATCTTTCATGAAGGCCCTGTTTAAGTACTGGAAGGCCACTACAAGGTCTCCCTGCAGTCTTCTCTTCTCAAGGCTGAACAACCCCAGCTCTCTCAGCCTGTATTTGTAGGTGAGGTTCTCCAGCCCTTGGATCATGTTTGTGGCTCTCCTCCAAACCCACTCCAACAGCTCCATGTCCTTCCTGTGCTGAGGATTCCGGAGCTGGATATAGTAGTCCAGGTGAGGTCTCATTAGAGCATAGTAGAGGGGCAGAATCACCTGCCTCAAGCTGATGGCCATGTTTCTTTTGATGCAGCCCAGCATACAGTTGGCTTTCTGGGCTGCAACCATGCATTACCAGCTCGTGTCCAGCTTTTCATCCACCAGTACTCCCAAGTCCTTCTCTGCAGGGCTGTTCTCAATCATGTCATCCCCCAGCCTATATTGAAACCACAGATTGCCCCAACCCAGGTGTAGGACCTCCACTTGGCCTTGTTGAACCTCATGAGGTTCACATTTCTTCAGTTTATCCAGGTCCCTCTGGATGACATCCCATCCTTCTGGTGTGACAACCGCACCACTTAGCTTAGTGTCATCTGAAAACTTGCTGAGGGTGCGCTCTATCTTGCTGTCTATATAATCGATGAAAATATTAAACAGCTGAGGTATACTACTTCTCATGGATATCCATCTGGACATTGAGCCATTGACCACTACTCTCTGAATGCGACCATCCAACAAATTCCTTATCCACCAAACAGTCCACTGATCAAATCCATTATCTCTCCAACTTCAGAGAGGATGAAGGATATGGAACTGTTTGAGTAAGTCTAGAGGAGGGCCACAAAAATGATCAGAGGAATAGAGCACCTCCCATATGAGGACAGGCTGACAGAGTTGGGGTGGTTCAGCCTGGAGAACAGAGAGACCTTACAGCAGCCTTCCAGTACCTGAAGGGGATCTGCAGGAAAGCTGGAGTGATAGGACAAGGGGGAATGGCTTTAAATTGGAGGGGGGAAGATTCTGATTAGATATTAGGAAGAAATTCTTCACTTATGAGGGTGGTGAGACACTGGCACAGATTGCTCAGGGAAGTTGTGGCTGCCCCATCCCTGGAAGCGTCCAAGGCCAGGTTGGATGGAGCCTTGAACAGCCTGATCTGGTGGGAGGTGTCCCTGCCTATGGCAGGGAGGTTGGAACTGGATGGGCTTTAAGGTCCTTCCAACCCAACCCACGCTTCCATGACCCCGCCCCCCCCCCCCAGCCTGTACTGAAGCTGAGCACCGCCCCCGCGCAGCGCTTTGCGCCAGGCCTCGACGAACCCCACCACCCACTTCAGCCGGGGCAGTGACGTCACCGCGCACACGCCGCGCGCTGCGTCCCTGGGGCCGGGGGCGGCGCTGCCCGGGCGCGATCGGCGCTATGGCGGCAGCCCTGGGTGCAGCTGCCTCGCTGGGCTCCCCCGCTGTCAGCGCGCTCTGCCAGAACGGGCGGGAGATCTTCCTGGAGGCCTCGCGGCTGCTTCTCACCTACGCCGACAACATCCTCAGGTGGGCGCGGCCAGAGGCACGGAAGACGGGACGCTGCCCTGCCAGGAGCATCCCCCTCCCCAGGGCCTCCTGATCAGGGGAGAGAGAGTCAGAGACTGAGGGAGAGTCTGTGTGTGTCTGTCTGTGTGTCTGTCCGTCTGTGTCCGTGTCTGTCCGTGTGTGTGTTGTTTGTCTGTGTCCCTAAGGAGTGTGTGTGTCCCCCCCGTCAAGATCTCCATGATCCCCCTCAATCCCATCCCTGTCAGGATCTCCCCCCGGCCCCCTCAGGAGTTCCCCCTCCCCGGCTTGTCAGGACGCACACATCCCCCTCAGACCTGTAAGGAGCTCCCCCTGCTTTTTCAGGAGCGGGCGCCCCTATCCCTATCCCCCGTCTTCAGAGGCGTTTTCCTCCCCTCTAGCTCCCTAAGGAGTGTCCACAGAAACCCCCGCCCTGTTAGTACACCTCCCCTTCTCTCAGTCAGGATTTTCCTCCCCATCCCTGTCAGGATGTTAGGAAGACACCCCCCCCCCCCCCGAGTCGTAATGGGAGCTCCGCTCGCCCTATGAGGACCCTCCCTCCGCCCTGTTAGGACACCGCTCGGCCTGTCAAGACACACACATCACTCACCCACCCCCTGCTCTTTGAGGATCCGCCTGCCCCCCTACGCTGTCACGACCCCCCCACCATCACCCTGTCAGGAGCTCCTTCTGCCCTGTCAGGAGTCCCCTCTCCCCAGCCTCTCAGGACACACACACGTCCCGCTCTCCCAGCCCTTTCAGGATCTTCCTCCCCCCTGCCTTGTCAGGAGCACCCCCTTGCCCTGTGAGGAGCCCTCTGCTTCAGTCCCCCATGCCCTCTGCTCTCCCCGGCCATGGCTTGCTGGTCCATGGGTGCCAAAGGTGCCTTTGGGCACCGCGGGGGCAGAGGGCAAGCAACGGCAGCCAAACAATTCCAGAGCTTGGGCGGGCGCGTTGTTAGGAAAACAGAGCCCGCTGGTCTACTTGGCAATTCCTGTTGGGTTAGTTAATGTAGGTTCAGAAGTGATTTGTCATAAAATAGAAGGGGCAGTTTATTTCTGGGTGTACGGACAGACCATCTGAAAGATAGGCCATATGATTCCATTTTGTTAGGTAATATCAAAGTTCAAAAACATCGTGCTTCTTTTTGTCATTATTTAAAAATAAGGTTGCTTTTCATGTAAGTGTTTTAATTTCATGTAAGTGATTTCAAGTTCTTTATTGCTGGTTGATTTGTTTTGAGGGCTTGTTTTTTGTGTTAAACTTAAAAATCTGCTTCAGCCCTGATTCTGCAAGCATTTAAGCACTTAAAAATTAGTGGATGCATAGCAAGTAATGCCAAAGTAATAACCCAATTTTCTTCTGTTGCCTCTTCTGAATCTGTAAGATTGGTATCAAGAGTTAATTATAGTTGAATTTCCTTAAGGTGTCTCTGTACGGTGTACACATGGCAGTACGTATGATTGACCTTGATGTTGTCTGCAAGCAACTCAAGATGTACAAAATGCCCCTCCCTGTCTATATCTGGTTTGTCAAGCACTCGGAGAAGCTGTGCTGTGTCATATAGAGCAGTGAATGCTGGGCTGGTTCTTTTTAAAGAAAGAGGTGAGAAAAGAAGATTTAGAAGAGTTGAAAGAGGAAAGGGGAACTGAGAAGTAGCCCCTCAAGAACCAAAGAGACCACAGTGGTTTAATCCATGTGCCGGGAAGCTTAGCATATCTTCTGTAGTGGGCCTAAAACCATCCAGCATTGCGCTGAGGAGTTCGATTAGAATGCTGCCAGGTGGAGTGGGACATAAAGTTGTCTTTAAGTGTTGTTACAGACTAAGCCCTACTGGCTAGGACTACGAAACACGTATTTGTGAACTTATATTGCAAACTGAAATTTAGAACCTATTTTCTAACTCTTGAAGTTAAATGCAGAAGGACTTTAATTAAGTCAAAGTTTTAGATAGGTTTCATGCTCTGCCTTCAATGAAACTTTTGGAAAACCTCATTTGACTTACTAATGGAGCATGGTACAGTTGCCCAGCTCTTAAGTGTTTCCTTAATTTGCAAATGTAATTAAGACTTTCTATTTTTTCAGGAATCCTTATGAAGAGAAATATAGATTAATTCGCATTGGAAATCCAGCTTTTTCTACAAGGCTGTTGCCTGTCAAAGGAGCAGTTCAATGTTTATTTGAGATGGGGTTTCAAGAGGTGAGTATAATCATTTTGATTTCTTTATCGGTTTACACACTAAAATTTTGAATTGGAATTTATTTTCTCCTTTCCCATTTGCAAGACATTAGATTTTAAACCAATTGGTATTTTCTTAATTTCCTTTCAATCCTTGTTTGCAAATATCTGGTTAATCACAGAAAATGTTTTCTGGCTGCTCCAGAAATCTGATGGAGCTAGAGCTAAGCTCATCTGTGATAAGGTTGTTTTTCTGCCATTCAAGCACTCTACTAGTTTGCTTAATGATCAAATACCTATCCATGCTGGCAAAAAAGAAATGGTGGGGAACAGAGTGAAGCCCCCTTTTCTTAGTAGCAGCTCACTATTAGGTGGATATCAGACTGCACCATCAAACAGTAGTTTCCGTCTTGTAAATCTGTGTTGAAACTGTCATTTGAAAGAGGGGAAGACAGAACCTTACTGCTTGTTCCTACCATCAGTAGGGCTTGCATGGCCCTTTTATGAATTAGAAAAGGGAATCTGATCTAAATAAAAATTAATCCCCCACAAACAAAAAAAGAAATCTTTCTCAGCCAGTTCACTGTGCAGCTGTACAAGTACTGGTCCTGTCATGACAGCAGTGGAGGGCAACAGACTGTTGAAGTAGTGGGGTGGTGGGACTTTTAAAACAGTTATGAAACTGTATCCTGAAATAGTCTTGAGCGAGTATTGATTCTGTTGCAGTCAAAAATATGTATTTTGAAGATTACTCTGTCCTGAATTGGCCCCTGTTTTGGTGGAACTTAAACTTCCAGAGCTTGCTAAGCTGGAAGCAGCCTTTGTAATTACTGGACAGCTGGGGTAAAAACTCTTGTTTAATGCTGCAAAAACTCCCACTCTAGCTTTGCTTTAATTTATCTGTTTGATGCCACCCTTCTGTATGGGTGCATACATTACATTATTTAGGTCCAACTGTTATGAGATCTCTGCCTTTTCTCTTGGTAAAGTTAGTGTAATTGTCCTAATTTGAAAACAAAAAAGTGTGCTAAAAGAAATGCTGACTGCATAGGGAGAAATGGCCTGCGGATTAATTCTCTTGCTGGTGCTCAGGAGATGACTTAAATGATGTGTGTTAGCCAAGAGATAGTCAGTGTAGCTAGTGAAGTGCCCTAGCAATATTAACATAGTCATTCAAATGTTATAAAGGGCTTCTCTCACTTTTGTCAGCTGAGCATTTTGGCTAGGTCTTACGGTTATTGTGTCAATTAAGGCTAAAAGTTACAAACTTCTCTTCAACTGTGATAACTAAAATTGCTCCGGTTTTGTCTCTGCTTGGTAAGACAACTTTTTCAGTTAAAAAGTGAGAGCTCTTCTGCTGGATTGATACATTCCATTTAGATTTGTGGTGATTAGAGTGTTAGAGTGAAGCACTGCATCTGCAGTGATAGGTGACCTAAGGTAACTGCAGATAAGCAAATTATTCGGTTTAATAAATAGAAGTGCTGCAGGGGTAAAAGCTGAAACTCTTAAACAGTGAATACTTCAGGGTATTAATGTTTTTAGTGACCTGTTTCTTCACATTAAGCACACTGATATTCGCTTCTGTCATAATTGGTGATCTTTTATTATGCTACCAGTAATAGGAACTGAGAAGTCAAGCTGGTTGCAGGTCTCAGTAAGAGTTTTTCCTGTATGAAAAGTTATAAAACCTAAAAGATATCGGTATACAAAAGAATTCTGTGCAGATGCCATTCTAGGAGCTTCTTGCCCCAATACTGGCTATCGTCCTATGCTGCCTAATGTTTCACTGCTAAACTGTGAGTACTGAGCATTTGTTGTTCATTTCTGTTGCTGCTGCTTTCTCTGCCAAACCACAGTTGTGTTGTCCATGTGTGGCTCTCCAAAATAAGTTACTAACAAAACTGTGTTATTATGAGCCCTTTTTCTGTAGGCTGAGTGCAGATTCATGATCTCATAGCTCCTGTTGTGAGGAACCTACAAGCTTCTGGTGTAAGGGACCTAACTGGAAGGCTGAATCCTGCTAAGCCTTAGCATGAATGTCCAGTAAATGATATAGCTGTTAACAGTAGATACTAACCCCTGACTAGCTTAGACCTGCATTAACTGCTGAATTAATTTTCTAAATTTCAGGGAGAAACTCATCTGATTTTCCCTAAGGAAGCTTCCATTGAGCAGCTACGTAAAATCAGAGACTTAATTGCTGGAGAGAGGAGTAGCAGGCTGAATGAATCAAATCCAACCCACAGACCAGGATCCTCTGAAATGGTGGCCAGCACTCGGGCAGTTGCACATCAGCCTTCGAGACCTGCTGACTCTGCTCTTGCCCCTGCCCCTCAGCAACCAGAAACATCACTTGTGCAGTCTCTTAAAACGGTAATTATAACCTGAAAATTCTTTTGGCATACAAATCTTCAATATAAAGATTGAAGAAGAGTTAACTCTTGGGACAGATTGCTCAGAGAGTCAGTGAAATCTCCAAATGTGCACATTCAAGATCTGACTAGATAAAGCCCAGAACAACTTATGCTGATCTCAGAGCTAACTCTGCCTTGAGCAGGAGGTTGGACTAGAGGAATTTTTTCTTTTTCCAATTACTTCTGATGTTTTTGAGTGTTTTCTTTGTTCTCCATGCAGCTTCAATATGAAACATGCCATAAATCGAATATTAGCAAGCAATTCTGTTGAAGATGTCCATAAAATTTTTAGTCACCAGGGTGTTGTGAAAAGAAAGGTGATTTATATTGGAAGGGAACAACAAGGTGGAGAAACTAAGTCAAGGTGGAGCTAAGACAAGGGCTGTATACTGTTATGTCTTTGAGAGCCAGCAAAATAACAGGAGCACAGCTGTAATGTTTACAATTGTTAGCATCTCAGTTCATGGACTATGACCTCTACATACAGCCTGTGAGGGCTTTCTTTTTTCATGTGACTGTCATGAGAGACAGGAATTTAGCCAGGCAAGGACAAATCTACAGCAATTTAGCCTGTGTTTCCCTTGTCCAAGAGGTTGAAATTCCCTATCAAGACAGAGAGGCGGAGTCCTTTCATCTGATGTTACCTGGCCTGATGGGGAAGACTCATACAGCTTTGAAAAATGAAATTATGCCTTTTGATAGAAGGTTTGAAGGGTGCTTTGGTTTAACTTTCTAAAGAGTTTTTTCCCCTGGGACCAATGTCACTTTGGTCTTAAAGTTGGTGTAAGATGAATCCTTCCAAAAGCTTGCTTCTCATACATCTTTAAACAGAGTTTCTCTGTTTTAAATATTATCATTACATTGTTGGATGCTGAACTATGACATACTGTTTCTTTCCAATGCCTAGCCATGATTAGCAGAAGAGGTATGGCAAAGCGTAGATTGAAGTGATGGCTTCTGGGGAGAAAGAGCACTCGGTGACCTGTCATCATCTATAATGTCCTTTGGTAAAGGAACTGTTGAACACTTGAATATTGAGCCATTTAATCTAATTATGTTAGCATGCTGGTAATTGCCTTTACAAGGTACTGACTGGGTTTATTTGGATTTTTGTATTTGCTTCTTGTGTTTTACTGCTTCAGCCACTCCTACAGTCGTGATTAGAAGTGATTGTGAAATCTCTAGAGTGACTTGCTGCAGTACTGGAAGCTTTAAATATTGTGTTGATCTTGCAGTGATAAGAATGTTGTAGATTTCAAGGTGGTGCTTGATTGATTCTGAGGTTAACCCTTCTCATTTGTAGTTACTCTGCCCTCTCTCATACTAGCTAACAGAGTTGTGGATCCATTTATCCACAAGTATTATTTTTCATGCTTCTCAGATTTAACATGGGTGGTGGGACCCAATTTGTTACAGTTTAGAGACATTGCAAATGCAATGTTGGCACTCTGTTAGGATACTGTATTTCAGCTGATCTCTTCAGGGAATTACACTGATTACTCTCTGAGCCATTGAATGTAGTCTGTATAGTCTGTCTTGGTTGGAAGGAAGTCCATAAAATGCCTTCTTGCTATGACTTGCCTATCTTGCTCACACAGTGGTAGGTGTTTTGCAGTGAGTATACTGCAGAGGTATGGTTGTCTTATTGTTGTTTGTGCTGATGTCAGATGTCAGAGAGATTTAGAGTGTTTTTTGTAGTGCAAGCACTTTTATATCTTGCCTATACATTATACCTGTGATTCATGGAAGGCATTCTTAAGGCTTGGAGAAAGGAAAGCTCTGGCTAGTCATTATTCTGGTGGATGGATTCCAGTCCCTTCCTGAATGACTTTGTGGTTGTAGGATGAAAGAGGTATCCAAACTTAAATTTGCAGTGAGGTTCAACACATATCTAGATGTTTGCTTAAGGCTTCACTGCTATACAGTGGCTTCCATGAAACCATTTATGCACTACTGTAACACTGATGGTTTGGGAAAACCTGAATTGTCAAAGAATCTATCAAAGAATTCTGCTGTTCTGAGCAATAGCTCTGAACACTCTTACAGGAAGACGATAGAACATGAAGATCTCTAGGCCGCTAGCAGTCCCTAACTTCCCTATTTCTGTTCTTTAAACTTACATTGAAGTGAATCTGTACACAATTGGATTTATGATGCTAAACCAGTTACCTACAGCTGATGAGCTGCAGGAAAAGCAAAAACAGTTCTGTTCTATTTCAGCAGTTATGAAAAGTAAGGACTGGTCCCGTAGTACTGTCAAGCATCAAAGTAATCACTCCTAATTTAAATGCTCCTTTGAAAGTTGTGTTCTGAAGAGTTCTCACACTTGTGTGTTATGGTGCATTTGCTGCTAGAATGTCAGGAAAGCATGGGAATTTTTTGTGAAATAAAGACAATAGTTAACCAGACTAAGTACTGAAGTGTGCTCTAGCACTAGAGAAAAGGTAATTTAGCAGTACTGCAGACTTCCCCCCAAAATATGTCAAACTCTTCATTTTAAAATCCCATTTCACTTGCACTCTTGTCCCCCTTTTAACTGGAATAAATAGTTTGGTCTGCTACTAACTCCACTGTTACTAACCTTAGCTGTTTATTTTAGTAGATGTGTGTGTACCTTATTGGGTGTAATATGAAGTTTCCACTAAGTTGACACTTAGGATAACTGATTGAAGAAGCCTAGTTCTTATGTTTGGTTTCTAGTGAAAGACACTGTTTAGTATATGATCACAAGGCTGTCTGTTCAAACCTGTATCAGAGTTGATCAGTGAGAGAAGGAAGTGGAAATAGGCAAGCAGCATTCATGAATAAGAAATACAAAAGCAGCATTAATCAATAATTCTGAGAACTGATGCAGCAGTGTCCAGGACATGGAATGAGTTACAAGATTTTCTGTGGATTTCAGGTAAAAGGTATCCAAAATAAATGGGAGGGGAAGTGAGTCAAAAACTTCACCATCGGAGATGTCCTTCCCTGAATGTGTTCACTTTTCACTCAGAACAGCGTTCAGGATTCTCAAATGTGACAAGGCTGGCTTTACAGTTTGAGTGAGGATGTCTGCAGTTTTTATTGGTGTCTTTACAAATAAACATTCCACCTGTAAAGAAATATACAATGTAACTATGAGCATAGAATTATGAGTGGCTTAAACTAAAATAGGAGAGTTTGATTCTTCTGGCTTAAGGTGCAAATTCATAAATCATCTTGTGACTTAAAATCCTTTTGCAGGCTGCAAAAATCTTGAGTACACTTCAAACAAAATTTAAGCATCATGTATTGATATACGAGAAACCTTCTCTTCAGCAGAAAGCACTGGCTTCAATTCCCCTCCAGCAACTGAAAGCGAAAGCTCAGAAAAAGCTAACACAAGCTACAAGACTGGACAAAGGTAAATACCTACCAAGTTATGTTCTATATGAAACTGGGAATATTCTTTCAAATATGTGGCTGATGCATATATCTGCTGTGCTTTAGGTGTGGGTATTTGGTCATAGGGCCGCAGGTTCCAAATGCTGTCTCTGAATTAGAATTACCTTCTTCCTAATTTTCTAATCTTCTCTCTCCTTACTTCTGTTATCTTTTTATATCATTTTTTTATCCATCTTTTACTGCTTTCATGTAGAAATTTTGATCTCTTCATTTCTGAATTGGTAATAGACTAATAGTTTCGTGGTAGTAAATTTCTGAGTTAGTGAAATAGCTACAACAAGGGGAGGGGAACTTCTTGTGTGAGTAGCCATTTTTTTGAAATTGTCAGAGTTCAATTTCCCCGTACTACAATGCCAAACTCAGAATAAATTTTCAAAACACCGCTTCCCTTTTCTTTTAAAGTGATATTGTTGGTGAGATTTTTGCATGAGACCTTTCGAAGACGCAACGTGATGCAAAGATCACCTTTATTGCTAATGCTTTAATGAGTAGGGTTGTTCACATGCCATCCTTTGGAACTGGAAGTGAAATATAGGCATCAGTGGCTAAAATTAATGTTTTCTTCATAAGTACAAATTTGTTTTGAATGTATGAAGTATTTTTCATTTAAGAATGACATCTTTCTGTTTTCAAGTGACAGTTTTAGATTGTTTCAGCAGAATAGTGAAATGTTACCTGTATAAAAAAATATGATTCCTGACCATATTTAAAAAAAAAAAAATCCTTTTTACTGTGAATCTTTTGGTAGAAGACTGTTTGAAGCATTTCTGCTAACTTGATGGGAATGTCATTGAATGCTTTGCAAACCAAAAAAATTGCTTCGTGATGTCTCATACAGCCAGCCTTACACTAATATGTAATTGTGCCTTTGGCATTAGGAAACTTTTGACAATAGATTTTCTTAGTAATTTTTCTCCTTTTATAAAGCTGTACTGGGAAGTAGGAAATCACATGAACAACTACAAAGCATTCTCAGTCATTAGCATAGAACAATGCAGTGGGGAAAAGAGACTTAGCAGTAGTAAGTGAAAAACTGTTTATATTCTTTTAAAAAGGAAGCTAACGACAAGCATACCTCTTAGTCTCTACTCTAATTCTGCTGCTGTGCACATTATTAAAAAAGGGGAAGGAGAAGGGTGGTGTTTTCAGGTGCTTCTTCCCAAGCCATCAAGCTGATCTATTCAGAATGGCTTCCAGACCTTAATTTAGCCACAAATAAAGAGGAAGAGGTGAAACTCCACTTTTTTGGATTGTGACAGTTTAGAAGCATTTATAAAGAACTTTATAGAAGTATTCCTTTGGGAATGGACTGTGTTTAAGATGTGTGGGTAATTGGTCCTTTCAGCTTCTTTTATTTATCTGTATTGCTGTATTAATACTGTCACCTATGTGAATAACTGGGGGACACTTGTTTTTAGGACTTGCCTTACAATGCACAACAGGCATTTTCAGCTCATAAAGGCTAGGAAGGTTATGGTCATTTGATAAGAAGTACAGACTTCTTTTTTACTGTTTCCCTTTAACACTTTCCAGTAGAAAGATGGATTGTCCAGTCAAAAAATAGCTGAATGTCATAGCCAATGGTTTTCTGTTGAAATAAATCTCATTTTTCATTCTTTCCACACACTGTTTTCATGAAGGATTTATATAATAGCAGTCATATTTTCATAAATGGGTCTGGTTTGTGTGCTGTTATCCAGAAAAAGAGAGTACGACCTCTGCTTGAAAACTTCTTGTTCAGTATTTAGCAAAAAATTTGAATACAAAAGCATATCCTTTTTGTAAGTAGTAACACCTTTTCTGAGTGTCTCAGCACAAATGTTTTCCAAATACAATAAGTAAAAATGGAAATTTTACTACAATTGAAAGTCAGGTTTCCCTGCTTTGATTTGACAGACAATCTTTTCTCATGTGCTTCGTTTTCTCTTGGTGTGTGTGATTAAGCAATATATGAAGTTTGTTTCTTTTAATAATGAAACTTCTAGAAGTGTAGTAAAGGCCATTGTTTTTCCATTTCACCTAACTATGTGGTGTGAAAAATTTACAGGTGCACATGTGAATGAAGAGGACTTCTTGTTGTTGGAACTCTTGGACTGGTTTAAGAAGGATTTTTTTCATTGGGTAAACGCACTTCCTTGCAGCAGGTGTGGTGGGGAGACAGTGCCTCAAAGTGAATATCTGTTGCCTACTGAAGGCGATCTAAGATGGAATGCTAGTCGAGTGGAAAATCATTACTGCAACCAGTGTCAGTTTTGTAATAGATTTCCAAGGTGAGCACACAAAGGTTTGATTTCTTGTCTTTTCTTGTATTTTAAGAACAGTTTTACATTTGTGTGTTTTGTGAACAAGTGATGCTTTTGGGTGAAAGACTAGAGAAGCCATTTTAAGCAACATGTAAGATGATAAACCAGCAATTGCTCTGTTAGGTGAGAGATTTTTAAAAACAAAATATCACTTTCGTTTACATGGCCATGTTTTGAATACTTGTCTGATTTTCTTATTATTATTTTTATTCTTAGTTAGATAAAGTACAGTTTCTAAATAAAATAAGTTAATATTGGCATTGTATGTAGGTAGATTTTTGTTACGGCAAGGAAAACTTTCAATCCTATGGTAAATCACACATCTACTGAGTCTATAGCATAAGAGCAAATATCCAATTTGGTATATTTTTGCTGTCAAAAGGAATCAGAAGGATTTTTGCTATACAAAACTCATATTTTAAGATGAAATTAAGTCAATTCCAAAAGCAGAAAAAAATGGATTAATTTCAGTGCTGCTGTAAACGTGATGAAATCATGTGAATTGATGTAAAAGTAGCATTCTTCTCACACTTGTTTTGTGCAGTACAGCAATAATTTCTATTATTTTCTGTGGACTGAATGGCGCTGAAATCTGTTTAAACCATCGCAAGGACAGCCATGATGTAAAGATTTTGAAAAGTGGAATATATTTTCAGTTATTCTGGTTTTATTTGGTTTTTCTTCTGTAGATATAATGACCCTGAAAAACTTCTGGAAACCAGACGTGGACGCTGTGGCGAGTGGGCTAATTGTTTTACACTGTGTTGCAGAGCTGTGGGGTTTGAAGCTAGATATGTTTGGGACTGTACAGGTACTGGTGTTCTAGAATACCCTAATATTAATACAAACCTATGCAAAATTAGGTTACATATTTTATGGTTCTCAGATTATATTAGCCATAAGGCAGCACGTAAAATTATGCAGTTCAGCTGAAGAGGGCAATATAAATTCAATTTCCTTTCTTGCCTGATGAAATGAAATACAGTTCTGCAAGTAAGGTTAAGGTTGGGTGATTGACTTCAGAATGATAAAATATTAGTTGAATCTAAGGGACTATGATCCTAAGATAGAAAGAGAAAGCTCTGGTATTTTTTCTGAATGTAAAGTAACAGAAAACATATTCTTTCAGTTGTTCTTTCATTTAATAAATCAGGAAACCTTACAATATCCTACAGTATTAGAAGAAAGAATCTATCGTAATAATTAATTCTTTATTTTTGGGGTTTGTTATACAGATCATCTGTGGACTGAAGTATATTCTTCATCTCAGAAAAGATGGCTTCACTGTGATCCTTGTGAAAATGTCTGTGATAAGCCTCTTATCTACGAAACTGGGTGGGGAAAGAAGCTCTCCTACATCTTTGCATTCTCCAAAGATGAGGTACGAGTAATGATGTTGTTGAAAAACAAACCTGCCCTGAGGAAAATGTGTGATGTAGTCCATTTTAGTGCAATTTCCAGAATTATTATAGAAAACCATACTGGGATTAGCTAACCTCTTTGTATGAAGCAAGATACCACAAACCAATTTTTAGTTGCTTTATTTTCTTCTTTAACTTGTGCTTGAGGTTGTTGATGTCACCTGGAGATACAGCTGTAAGCATGAAGAAGTGCTCTCTAGAAGGACTGCACTCAGTGAAGCTACACTACGTGGAACAATTAATGCACTAAATAGAATGGTATGTAATGTTTCTTAAATAGATTTCCTTAAGTGAAACATAAGTGTCTTTCCAGAATGCAAAGTCCTTGAAGAAAGGAATACATTTGATAACCTGATAAGAATGTCCGTGTGCTGCGGAATATAAAATGCTGCTAACTATACAGACCATATTTTATACTGAATACAGAAAAATCAGTCACAGTGCTGAACTTAAATGTAATAAATAAAGAATGGTATGTAAAAGGATTATTGTATTATGTCTTACATAGTCAAATGTGTGTGTATATGCTCTGTGTGTGTGCACATTATACCATTTCTTGATGGCTTTGGAGCAGACTTGGTGCTTCAGCAGATGTTGGGGGTGAACTACAACTGCTTTGTAACCGTATGGACTCCTTCAGGGTGGCTGAGCATTTTCCACATCAGTAATGCTATAACTTGAAAACAATAGTATAATTATAAGAAATGTAGGCCTAATTTTTCTCCCATGACTTTTTACAAGCTCTAGGAAGCAGGAGGAATGATTCGCAGGTTGTTTCCAAGACTTCGAAGAAGTGTTGATACCATCAGTAGTGCTTTGGCTTAGATCCACATACACTGTGTCTAATGTCCCCAAAACCAATGGAGCCACTTGCACCTGCATGTCATAGTCACAGAATCCAAGTGCAGTTGGCACCTGTCTGCTAAATTTTTTCCACTTTATACTTGGTATAGAATGAACTTTTCTTGATTCAGTATACTAGAATACCACAAAATCTTGAACTACATGTAAGTTTCCATTTTGTCCCCACTTCCTTCTAGGTCTAATTCCTGTGAATAGAAAATAGTTCCTGTGGTAGTACATAGCTGATGGCTTAATAATCAGATTATGTCTTTTTAGAGGCCTGTTGGCTTGAGGGTTGTAGATACACATTAAGAGTGTGGAGAATTGAGCTGGATTCATAATTTCAAGCCCTAGCCTCATATGTTTTATCAGTAATGAAACATTAGAGTCGCAGAGTGGAGGGCTGGGAAGGCTGACCACAGAATTGCAAAATAAAAGGAAGTAAAGGAACAGAAGTTCAAGTTGAGGAATGCATGCACTTTTGCAGGATTGCAAGAATTTAATGGTGTTCTCTCCAAGCATTGAACCTGTGCTGGCTACAAAACTGATCTGGGGGGCCTTTCTTCTGACCTACTGGCAGCTGAAACAAGTCACCAGACTCTTCTCCTCTGCTGGTTGTCTGTACAGAGGGGTAACCTTGGAAATGAGATGCTAATAAGTTGAAAAATTACTCTGACAAGACCAATGGAATAAAAAAGCAGAGTGATGTTGGGCTGACAGTTGGACTTGATGATCTTGGAGGTCTTTTTCAACCTCTGATTCTACAAGAAAGTATAGGCAGCTCACTCATGAGCTGGCTTGCTCATCGTCCTTCTCACCTCAGTGATCATGCTCTGTTTAACTTACAGAAGTCTAAAAAGTGTTAAAAAAAGTGTTTACTGTTAAAAAGTGCATTGTGATCTCCAACAGATGGTGTTGCACGTTGGTCTATTGGCCTGTTTCTTATTTTTTTCCACCTACTTTATAGGACTGTGCAGCTCATAAGTGACATGAGCACTTTTCAAACAGAAAGCAACAGGCATCCTGGTCATGTTTTAAATAAAAATTCCATTAAAAAACAAGTACAGAGGAAAAAGCCATACATGCACTTCCAAGACACTGTTGCATTTCTTGTATGTTCCTTTCTCTACACATGGAAAATCCCAGCTTTGCATTATTATTATATGATTGGACTCAGTGATCCTGGAGGTCTTTTTCAACCTTGTGATTCTGTGATTGCTAAAGCTTTCTTGTGGTTCTGTTGGAACGCCTTTAGTCAGTCTTTTTGATGGCATCTTATTCTAAGCAGCAACTTACACTCCTTTTCTGCAAGCTGAATGATACTCGTACTCCCCTGTCTTTTGCCTAGTAGCTGTTCAGAATATGTGTGACTAATTTATTAAATTGACAAAAAAATAATCCCTGTAAATAACAGCTCTTACTCCTTTTTTTTCCCTTTTGTCTGTTATAGTTGAAATTGGATTTCAGTAACTTAGAGGCAGTTTGTCATTGGATTGCTAAAAGAACAGTTTTTCTTTGTCATAGTTAAAGAGCTTTTCCTAAAGTTCAGACTAAGGTGAAAATACATTAGGAATCAAGTGTTGATTAAAAAGTTGCTGTCTGAGGATCTGGATATCGTATTCAATAGCTTCTGTGGTCAGCGGAGGAGTAAGGCAGCTTACCCCTAGAACTACCAGGACATTTTATGGCGCGTTTCCATTACACTGGTTAGTCACAAGTCTCCATTTCAGCTAGTATGCTGTTTCCTTTGCTGCAACCTATTCAGCAGATAACTGATGCAGGCAGAGGCTGCCGCTAACTTTCCCTTTTCCCGTCATATCTTAAAGACCAGTTCTCCACTAGGAAGGATTATAGGCTTGGTATCTTTTGATGCGGAGCTCCAACGCTGCGTCTGTCAAGCTCTTCTTCTAAGCTGCACTTACAGAGAAGCACATTATACTGTATAGGTTATCACCTATACTGCAATGTCAGTGAAAATGGAATCTAAGAGATCATTATTGTGTTTTCCTGCATAAAGAGCAATGGCTCAGATATTTCTCTGCATATCTGTCTGTTGTTTCTGCTTGGCCACTAAGCACCACAGTTCAAAGGATGTTGAGTGACTGTCACTGTTGAATGGAAGAGGCAAGGATAATTTAATCTATTCAGTACACTGTTTAGGTTTTTTTTTTTTAATTACTTCTCAGAAGTACCGTGCATAGTTTATTTGGGTCATTCCTGGGTGAGGATGTAGCCTGCAGATTAACAATCATCTGATGTTATGCTATAGTACCATATCACACCCTGATTACAAAGTTTTTCTTCACTTGCTTTGTATGGGCACTACTCTACTCCAGTCAATTGCATGTTATCTACAATAGGCCATGTCCTGTTCCAGTCCAATATCCCAGTATGTTACTGCGATAGAAAATGGGAGAGAGGACCCAGAATTTTCACTGCTTTTATTGTAAATTGGATGGTGGGGCAGGGAAACAAAATGTTTTTAGTTTGCTCCAGGTCCCATTGTTTGGTGGCATTTGTGGATAATTATAGCTACAGCCAGGTCAGCCCTTAAAAGGAAAACTAGTAATTTTGGTTGAATTGTGACTGTCTCGTGGTGGCTGATGTGAGTTGAACCAGTATTTCTTTTATAAAGGTTTGAAATACAATTGCTACCCTCAGTTTACCTACTGCTTACCCAGCAGTGGGTCCAGGTTATTACAGATTATCAGTCTCCCAAAATACAGTCCTTTGGGAAGCATCAACAGTTTAACTCACATGTCACACAGAACTGATTTAAAGCTGCATTTCACAACCGCTCTTCCTTCTTAATCTTTCTGTCTGCCAAAGAAAGGTGGGGCCTGAGCATGTACAGGCATACTTCTTTTTATTGTGCTTCACAGATATTGCATTTTTTTTTTAACTTTTTAATTAAGGAAAGTACATTGATTTTTTTTTTAGACATAATGCTCTTGCACACTTAATAGGCTACAGTGTAGTGTAAACATAACTTTTATATGCACTGGGAAACCGAAAAATTGGTGTGACTTCCTTTATTGTGATATTCGCTTTATTGCAGTATTCTGGAATCAACCCTGCAATACCTCTGAGGTAAACCTGTGTGTAGAGGGTAATACCTGAGAAAAAACAAAAGCAGGAAGTCTGAGCCATGACAGTTGATAATGGAGTTCTTGGAATCCATTTCAGTACATGAATGCTGTTGATAATAATGTCACTTGTAGGAAACACGGTTATGGGGTTTCCCACCACAGACAGTATTGATCTTTGCAGAGTCTGAGCATTGTGCATGTCTTTCTTACATGCTGCTGGTATTTATACGCAGGAGTCTACTTAGGGGAGATGAGAAGAGTTAGGGTACTTTTACTCTTTACAATTGATTGTATCATACGTGGAAGAGGCATGTCTTCTGAAACACCCTTTTGAGTTGAAGCACTGTTCTCTAACAGTTTTTTTCAGATGCTGTTGCATCAGCTGCACAGCAGTGGCAACCAGTTCTCAGAGTGGCATCACTAATTTCAGTGGTGATGACCCCTGACATTGGCTTTCTCCACATCAAAGTGGCTTGAAGAAAATTATAGATTGATACCGTTAACTTGGGGTAAGCCATATCAAACTTCATCTGAGCTGAAGTCAGATCTGTAGTGCTGCATATGGATATCCCAAGTGCTTGGGCAAGTGTTAGATTCAGGAAAGCCTGGTGTTTCATGAGGAACTGCTGGAGTCGCTGCTTGTCATCCATCAACACAAGCAGAGGTGTATTTCCCCCTTGTTAGAACTGGTATTTGGCAGCTGGAATTTGTTCAGCTGGTGCTGTTTCTCATAATTTCTTTGTATCTACTTTCTGTTTTCCAGTTCCAAATTGCCTGGAACAAAAGGCCTTTGAATCCCTCTTTTCTGATCCTTAATAGCAAAACTTTCTGGGATCAGGGCTGCTTTTGAGATAATTCAAATACTTATTGGTCTGAAGTTTCATGTCCTCAAGGGTTAAATGTGCATGCCTTGGGCAATCACCAAAGTAGAAATACTGATGATGTGTAATCATTTGCATACTCGATGTCGAACTTCATTTTCCAACTCTGTGTGGGTATATCCACAGCTAAGGAAAGAGTCTTCACATACTAGCTTTGTATACTTGATGTGAAAATCATAGATGCAAAACCCCAGCCTCTCAATGACTTTTCTTTTTAAGTTTTGCACAAAAAAAATTGCCCATACTTTTATTCATGTGGGCAACAAAAGCGTGTTATGTAATTCATTCTCTTTTCCACTAATTTACCTTGATGTGTAGGTGATGTGTTTTTCTGATATCTGCATAATATAAATATCATAGTTTGTTTATGATAGAATCAGTCACTGTGAAATAACTCTTCTAGAGACCAACTGAATCCATTGTTGGACCTTAATCACTAAACCAAGACTGTTGCAACCAGATCACTCCACTTTAGAGAGGAAAAGTTTGACCCCAAAATTATGCTTGCTTTCTCTTTCCCCCAGATAATATCAAGAACAGCTATGGTACAGAATGCTTATGAATAACTATAAAATATGTTACGCAAGTATTTTATCATCCAAGCAAATGTATTATAAACATAGCACAAACTTTATTTTCAAAGAAATCCACATAGTGCATGAAAGTTCAGAGAAAAAGCACCGCTGTCAAATAACCATGCAGTTGTGACTGATGTGTGTTTGCACATGTGGTGTAAGATTAATGTTTCTAACAGTCACTCTAGACTTCAAATATTAGTCTGTTTTTTCAATTTTTTTTTTCCCCTATTGATGTCTCTCTAGGGCAGAATTAAAAATATGATTTTTCTGATGTTTTTACTTTGTTTCTTAAATGTGTTTTCAGAGGCAACGATCTTTGTCAGAAAATAGAAGAAGAGAGCTCTTGGAAAGAACAATTGTGGAGCTTGTTGAGTTTATTTCTCCTAAAACACCTAAGCCTGGAGAATATGGTGGAAGGACATCAGGTTCAATGGCTTGGCGAGTAGCCAGAGGTGAAATTGGTTCAGAGGTATTTAACTTTTGCACTGGTGACCATCTTAGGGGTAGATAACTAGCGGTTCTGTGATTATGGTCTGCAGAGGAATAGCACTTTGTGGTAGGGAGCCTATAGATTTACTGCAGTGAAACTAGCAAAAGCATTGGGTGCAAGTTGATGTGACTTCAGTAGAGACCTACAAGTATTTTTTGAGGATTGATGGTGGTCCATTCTGAAAATGTTTGAGTATCCTTGATCTAAAGTATGTTTTGCTCTTACAAATTAATAAAAAATAAGGGTTTTTCCTCTTATTTAGTTACAGTCCGACAGAACTAGAAAGTTTAAGGCAGTTGAAAGCAGTTGGGAAAACTTGAAAAAAATGTTTATTTGTATTATTAGTTACTATTTGTTAAAGCTTGGAAGTAGGTTTTGACCGACTTTTATTTTAATAAAACAATGTGTTAGCAATTAGGATTGTGTAAATGGAACAACATCTTGAATAATAAGCTCAGTTGATTTTCGTATCAATGTTTTCTGATTATATCTGTAAGAAAGATTTTACTTTAAATTATTTTATGCTAAAATACAGTTTCCCAGAACCATAGCCATATTTAGCTTAAGCAAGCATGCAAAGGTGTGAGTTAGCCTTTCGCTCATTATATCAAACTTGTCATATAGAATGACTGACAATCCTAAATAGAACCAGTTAGATGAAATTAATGAACTTTATTAGGATTGTTTAAGTTCGAGAATCTAAGGCTTTATTTGAGTTTTCTGTAGTTCAGAAGATTTGCTTTCTGCTTTGTTGAAACTCATAAGAACAATGACAAATGTTAAGAAAATATAGTAGTATTGTTAAATTATGAGGTCTGTACCTTAATTTTTTTGAAGCTGATTTGTAAGCTGCCGTTTACAAGAGCCTGTAAGTGATGGTCACAGAATTACATTTGCTATTCCAGATGGCCATTTGTTTATTTGTTGTACAAGAAATATACTCAATATGTAATTTTTTTATTCATAACTTATTAATCTCTTATATAAATCTGCTAATGTTATATTAATTTGTTAAAAATTTACTTCTAAAAGTAGTTATATGACATTTTTAAAAATAAAATTACTGCTCCCGCTGGAAAAATTGCAGGTCTAGTATAGGAAACTGGTTTGAAACTTTTGTTTTGCAGAAATGCTGTTGTCCATGACCTCTGTTAAAAATTACGTGTTGGGAAACCAAGGCTTGCTCTTGAAAAGTAACATAGTCTTACTGAAGTGTATTGGGGTGTGAAGATGCATGTATTTTTTTCCTTTTACAGAAAAGAAGAGAAGTAATTTTTGTTCCCTCTGGAAAAGAGAAGACATCTAAACTCTTCCACCTCATTTACAATGTAGTAGAAGATAGTTATACACGGATTTCCAATAATAATGAAAAAATAACTGGCTGGGAAGCAGGTGTTTGGAAAGCAGAGTCTGTCTGGAGAAAGGTTGAAACAGATTGGAAAATGGTAAGGATAACAATTACTAAAAGCATAAAATCTACCATAAAATTATGATAACTGTTATGAAACTATGATAACAAGGAGGGAGGTGATTCTCCCCCTCTTCTCTGCTCTCGTGAGATCCCACCTGGAGTCCTATGTCTAGTTCTGGAATCCCCAGCATAAGAAGGATATGGAATAGTTGGAACAGGTCCAGAGGAAGACGATCTGGGGGCTGGAGCACCTCTGATATGAGAACAGGCTGAGAGAGCTGGGGTTGTTCAGCCTGGAGAAGAGAAGGCTCCGGGGAGATCTTAGAGCAGCTTCCAGTACCTGAAGGGGCAACAGGGAAGCTGGAGAGAGACTTTTTACAAGGGCATGGAGTGATATTACGAGGGAGAATGGCTTTAAATTGGAAGGGGTGAGATTTAGTTTGGACGTTAGGAAGAAATTCTTCACAATGAGCATGGTGAGGCACTGGCACAGATTGCCCGGGGAAGCTGTGGATGCCCCATCCCTGGAAGTGTTCAATGCCAGGTTGGATGGGCCCTTGGGCAGCATGGTCTGGTGGGACATGTCTCTCCCCATGGCAGGGGGGCTGGAACTGGATGATCTTTAAGGTCCCTTCCAACCCAAACCATTCTGTGATTCTGTGAAATAGAATACTTTTGCCAGTGTGTGGCATTAAAATCTCTCCTGGTACCCATGTCATTTAGCTGATGTTAGTAAATTTTTTTACTGTTAAGCTTCAGGTAAGGTTGCCAGATGATTTAAGAAACTGGAAATAAATTTAGCTTGCTTTTCAGAAAGGATGACCAAGTTCTTTGCAGATAGGTAAAATCACTGCTAAATCACCACATTTTTTAAAAATGGCTTGTTTGTTATGCGTTTGGGGAAAGCACACAATGCTGTTTTATTGAAAAGCAGCGCTTGTCTCCAAAGTTTGTTTTGTTTTGGAGAGTAGCTTTATAGTGTGTCATATCTTTTTGATACACAGCCAAAGAAAGAAATTGTCATCTTAAATATTATAGTTCCATCTGTAAGAAGGCAAAAAGCTGTCAGTTATCTGGTTTATTGTATACCTTGCCAAGACTCCTTCCCATCTGTCAGGACACTGCACAGCAGAGGAGTCATATGCTCCAAGTCTAAGAAGAAGAGATCTGATGCTTGTAGGATTGGAAGGGTTCATCTACTAGCAAACAGCTTTTCCCGCAGCAGCCACTAACTGCGAAACTGAGCATTCCTGTCAGGGGCTATAGCATGTTATTGCTTTGTTCCCCGGTCATTTTGCTAGTTTGAAAGGTCTCTGGCCGAACATTCTTATAGCTTAGGCAATGGTTTGTTTCCCATTGATGAAAAATGGAGCTAACTATATAACTGTCTTCCAAGGTTTTCTGTGTTGGGTCTACACATACCTAACTTGCTAAATGCAGTGGGGGAATAGCTTGCAGAGTTTATTCTACATAAAAAGGAAGGAATAAGGGAAGAAGCTGGAGAATGATATAAAATACGTTACAACAGGGTAGGCTAATAGGAAAAGAGAAGTAACAAAAGACTCAGAATGAGGGGCAGCTGTTCTCTGCTTCCCTAGGATCTGCTGAAAATCTGATAGCATGTTGTATCTTCAAGTCTCTAGTGATCAGTCATCCTCACGTTTGTAAGAAACTGTCTTTACACTGAAACCAATTATGAGTCTGCTGTTCTGCTTAACATTACTAATCAGATATAACAGAGAGGGACCAGTCTATATGACCAGGCAGAAAGATGTTACCCTGGTATTCAACAGCACCTGTAGATAAAGGATGATAGGATGGCCTTGAGAACTTAGGAGCTACCGGTCCATATAGTATATCTCAGACATGTGGGTTAGGCATGTTAGTTCTCCAGGAATAGCGTCCTGCATGAATGATGTCTGTATATCAATCTGAAATTACTTTTTGTTAAGGGTTGTTTGTATTATGGGAGACAGCAGAGAGAAAGGTTGTTTGAGGTTTGCATGTTCTTTGTGATGCCTCTAGTAGATCTGCAAGGTTGGGATTTGGAGTTTGATTCAGCAGCTGTCAAAGAAATTTATCAGCCGAAAGAACCTTCACAGAAATATTTTGATAGCATTTGTTATGTAGTTATGAGTTGAAAGGAATTTAGATGTAAAGGCCACAGTAAAGGTAAAGAGATACTAGCCCAGGAGTAACAGAAAAGAACCATCAGTTATGTATTCTGTCTTTGCAATGTTGTGGATCAAAACAATTCAGATAGGTGCTAATCTTGGCCAGTCTGGTAATAGCCATTTTCATGTATTTATGTATTTTCTTGCTATTCAGTGTCACTTTATTTTATGGTATAAAACTTAGACAAGTACAAAACACAAATTTAATCAGACTACCCAGAGATAGCTTGGCATCCAGGGCTCAAACAAGCAGAACGCAGTAGGTGATAAGAAGAATGTAAGAACTTGTATATCTGAAATCTGTGAGTTTCTAAAAGCTTGTTTTCCAAAAGAATTTCTCCAGTGTATCAAAAAGATACTAAATGCATGGATATTTTTATGAAGGATGAGCCAGGCTAATCTTTTAGGTTTTATCCCTAAAAGCCTATGTTTATTGCAGCTCAACCAGGTACAAATTAATGGAGTGTTTTCCTTAATCAAATATGGCAATTCAGTTGAATCTGGACTGTGGTACTTAAAAAAATGATGTGGAGAGCAGCACTTTCGTGAACATTAAGATGATGTTCATCTGAAAGCAGGTTAAATTATTACATTTTCATAGGTGATCTTCAGTGTAACACCTTGCACCTTTGGAGACTTAACATTTTTGTGCCGGGTACATAGTAACACTAAAACTCCATTTTATTGTCTGTCAATGACATTTCTGTATAAGGGTAGGATCTTTAATAAAACTACTGTGTTTTATTATTGTTTTATTCAGGGATGTTCTTTCCAGATTAAAACCTAAAGAGCTATCTCAATCCATTCAACATCACATTAATCAGAAGCCTGGACATGACAGAATTTTGATAAGCTTTCTTAATGAAGGATTCTGAAAGGATCGTGACAGTTTTGACTCTTTAATCTGTGATGTCCAGTATCTTGATTTGCTGATAATAGATCCTGGACTTGAAAGGATCATTGAATGCTTATTACGAAATTTTTATGAGGGTTCATAGTAACTTTAAAGAGTGTTAACATATGAGCTTGACTGTTCAGCTGGGTGGAGTTTAGAACAGCACTGGGACTACATTATATTATGCAAATCTCTAACAGCTCATATAACGTGAATACAGAATTTATATGCAGCTAGCATGTATGATTTGCTTTAACCAGGGCATGTCAAGTACTAGGAAAGCAGCCAGCAGCCACATCTGAAGTATCCAAGAAACTTATTACACAGTTGTCTTCATCAGCAATACTGAACAACCAGAATGAAATCGTGTATGGGCCTGTGCATTTATCTAAAAACCAGAAGTCTGCTTTTTTAAAAATAATAAGGTTAGGTATTTTTGTGGCTTAAACTTCACTAAGCATGTTGAAATAGATTATTGTTCCCAGTAAAGGATGATGGATGTGTTACCTAACTCTGGAATGGATTTAAGGTTTGAGAATGAAATTAAATACAAAATTGTACTATTTACAGTTTTAAAGGTTCAGAAGCTTCATAGAGAATGAAAGCGTTTTCTCTTAAGGTTTTATGTCCTTGTTACAATGACTAATTAGGTGTGAGTTGATCATCTCAGTTTTGACATGCTGACTATGTCATCTTTCCATTTAGGTATATTTAGCCCGAAAAGAGGGGTCATCCTCTGCTTCTGTCAGCTGGAAGTTTGAATGCAAATCAGTTGGTCTGAAAATAGAAAACATTTCAGTTAGGACAAGCAGTCAGACATTTCATAGTGGAAGAATAAAGTGGAGACTTTACTCTCCAACAGCAGAAATTGCTTTGATGGGAGGTAAGCATGGAATTTAAAAAACTAATTATATCATGCAGCAAAGGTGTACCTGGAAATAAATAGTTTATATGGACAAAGCACTGTGCAGATACTAAACATGAATTACAAATAAATGCATTTTGATTTTTCCAACTAGGTCTTTCTTAGCAAGGTCAAGAAAATACTGTGCATTTAAACAAAACTGGTACAAAACCCGATTTTATTAATATACACAGCCCTATCTCAACAGAGCAGGGTTGGCAAGAACACAGAGTGAATACAAGATAATTGTGTGTTTTACTAGGAAAGATAGATACTTCTGTGTGCAGTGGCTTCAACCGTGACTAGATCCTCTGAGCGTGAGCACTAAAGAAATAATAACTAAAAATTTGCAGCTGTTTTTTTCTGCCACTGATTGACAAATGAATTTGAGCAGTTGCAACTGAGATCCTTAAATATTCATTTCAAGCTACCCTTTTTAACATGCATTCTAGCATTATATGGTGTCTGCAGTAGTGTCTTACTGAATTGTTTCTCTCTTCCTCCAATAGACAAAAATCTTTGCTCCTGTTCAGATTTTTCTGGTGCAACGGAAGTTGTTTTGGAAGCAATTCTGAATGGAGGGGATGGTGAAAGTGCATGGCAACACACACAGCTGTTTAGAGACAGCTTAACAGGATGTGGAGAAAATTGCTTGGAGATAATTATAAAACTCACTGACCTCTGAGAAGCTGAAAAGCTGTTCTTTGAGTTCCTTGAAGACATCATACCATGAATGCAACATGAAGATTTGGTTGGCAGTTCCTGTTTATCCGGCTGGCAGCTTATTTCCTGTTTCACTGCTTCCATTTAGTCAACTTGAAACTGCACATGTATTGAATAGGTAAACATCAAAATAAAACCCTCTTTGCTTTAAAAACAAACAAGAAAATTAAGGGATTGAACCATTAAATACCTTTTTTTAAACTTTATTATGAAACAGTTTTTAGGAAGCAAAACATGATCGTAAGAGCACAGAACAACTGTAATTGATTTTAACTTTGAGCTTTGGGGTTGGCTTGCTGCATTTTTTTAATAATTAGTCCTTGGAAAAGCAGTATGAATTCCATTTTGAATTACAACAGATGCTTTTGATGATTTTCAAATATTTTAAAGAATAATAGAAGACTTAGACATTTTAAGTGAACAATAATCAGAAGAGCTGAAATTAAGATAAATATTGAAGCAATCTTAAAATGGTCTCATTATATATCTAAATATTAAACTTGCATTTAATACCTAGAAATGCCGGAAATTGGATGGTGTGCTAGGAAAATAAACTGATTTTGAAAGAAGTGTTTATTATGTATCTAAAATTGTCATGACCTGTGGTATGAAATTAAGACTTAAAACTGAATAAGATTTTTTTCTATGAAGAAATAGATTATTCATTATAAATACTTTTTAATTATATACGTTCAAATTTACCTGCTTTTAAAAAGACTTATTAAGCGTGTAGGCTGGGATCACTTTTTAAGCTGTTGTTCTGAGTTGCTTTGAATGCTTTTCCCAAATTTGATGTAAAAGTATATGCAATTTTTCTGTCTCTTACTGTACTGTTTAAATTTCTCTGCATTGAATATAATAAAAACTGCTGGCCAGGAGGTGTCAGATGTAGCTGTGCCATGAATAAAGTGAATGCTCAGATTAGGTAGTCTTTATCAAAGAATTGGAAGAGGGCTGTGGCTGGATTGTACAAGACATTTTATATTATAGGACTATAATGCAAAGTTCAAGATATAGTTTTATTTTAAAATAAGTGAGAATTAGGGATGATGTTAGCAGCATCTGTGGTTTTAAAGCTTTTTGTTCCTTTCTTCTGACCCTTCCAACCACTGTATTGATTTGAAATTATTGTCAAAAATAATTTCCATTGAAATAAATGTTTGCTGACTTTTCAACAAATCTAAGCAAATGTAAGAGTGTTCAGATTTTATTAGGAAACTATGCACAGTTGAGCATAGGTGTCAAAATTATACCACAGACATCTGAAACACTAGATTATGGCAGCTCAGGAGTGACAGAATGATGTGTGATCAATTATACACTTTTACTTCAGAATGTAAATTGACAAGTTTATGAGGATTAGAAAGAGAGCATCTCACTCCCTTGATTTGGAAAAACATGAATGGCAGGGAACTGTATAGAACAGTGTTAATCTACACTTGACTAACTCAGAGTGAATTTGCCAGTCTCCATTCACAACTCCTCTTATGTTCAGTTTCAGCTGAGTGTTAATTGTAAGATTTTGAGTGGGAACCCAACAGAAAAGTATTTTAGATATTGGAAGAAAATAGGTGGAAAAAGACTTAGTGATACTAGTCAACAAAAATGTTTCTGCTTCATGATTTTGATAGCTGAAAAAGATCCTGCTTTAGGACAGAAATTATTTCTCATCTTCTGTTATTTCAGGTAGAGGACTATGAGGAATTGCAGAACAGCTTAACTGTATTTGATAGTTTGAAAGCAGAAGGCAGAATAAATTTAGAAGTGGTAGAATAAAAGTAATTTTCTCACAATTTTGGTCAGAATCTCTGGGGGAAGAGTGATTGCTGCAGATAACTTAATAAAATCATATACTCAAACAGAGTAGTTCAAGTCCATTATTAAAATGTTAGAATGAATTAAAAAGATTGAAAAATGCCTCGCCAGTCTAATCAAGAAGTACCTTTCTATTTGTAAGATCACATACAATGAATAAAAATCTTATTTTAGGAACGAATTAATAAGTAAAAACCTCAGATTAAATAGACCTTACTTGAAAAAGGGCAGCTCTTTCAGGTGTCTTTTGAGGTACTGTACAAACAGAGAATTTTTTTAATCTCTTCATACATAAGCTTTCTTAAGGGCACTTTTTCTCAACTGATCTCTATTTCAGTGCAACTTTTAATAAATTCTTCATTAATAGTTGCTTAATAATAACTTAGAGTGTCCTGGCAGTATTATATGGTGGAAAGATCTGTGCTGCAATGTGCTCTAAAAGTATGGATATTAAGTTATGCTGGCGATTATGTGATACTGGTTGAGTTATAGGAGATTTTGATCATGGCATATGTACATGAAAGTCAGTGCTTATTCAGCTTCTTAAAAGTCTGAAAATGAGGTCAAATGGGGAAAGAAAAAGTACTGTTGCTTAGAAATGTGTGGCTTAAGGCCAATATAGGTAAAACCAGTGATGTTTTCTAGATTTCAATTTACTTTGGTGCATTATAAAGAATTACTGGCTGTCCACTGTGCCATGGGTGCCCTCCAAAGCTGCACTGAGGTTTAATAGTGTAATCTTTTCATTTGAATTTTATGTAAATACTATGCTATCCAGTTAATGGCTGCGAACTAATTTTGGAGTGTGTGATTTCCAGCAGAACTGGGAGGAGGGGCCTGTGCACAGAATTCCTCCTTTCAGACATGTTTATTGTACTGCGCTGTTGGGCCTCTGCGGCTGATCATACAGCTGTTTATTTCTTCATGGCCTATTTTGACTCTGAATGCTGTATGCAGAACAGCAACCACTAGTGGCAACCCACAAAATTGTAGTAGTAATTTCCTACACCCCAGGAAGCTGCTGGGAAAATGTATCTTTGAGACATATGAAGGAAACCCCTTGGAGGCAGTGTAGAGAGAAAGCACAGGTATACAGGAATCAAACAAACTTCAGTATAAATTACATACTGCACTGGGAAGTAGCTAATGAAAAGTCTCTCATCTGATCCTGTGTGATAATCTGTTGCCTTTACTCATAAGTTATCCACAGAAAACTTTTCATATATAGTGGCTTAGATGTGAGATATAATCTCTATTATGTTCTACATCAGGAAATGTAGAACACTAAAAATAAAGTATGTTTTTCTCCATAGCACAGTGGAGTGAAAACAGATGGTAGGCAGCACATATGGCTGCCAGAAGCTGGGAACACCCATTTGCGGAGTTCTTGCAGCTCAAAACAAAACAAGCCAAAACAAAGGAGCTCCAAGGGGGGCAGAGATTGTTCCAGGCAGATGCCGGGATATCTGATATCTTCACCCACGCACTCTTCATCATGTTGCTTTTGGTTACTTAAGCTAAAAATGGAAGTATACTATCAGTTAAGAATGTGATGTGCCTTCTTAGTATTAGTCAAAACTCAGCATGCATTAAGTACAGACATTATTTAAAATAAATCTCTAATTTCCACCATAGGTTCAAACCTCTAGTTTTAGACAAAATTTAAGATTTTGTTAGTGATCTGTAAGCAATTCAATGATGTAAAAAATGTGGGAGGTTGAAGGAACTTCTGTTATCATTGCTTCACATCCTATGGAGGATCAAGAAGCAAATTAGACAGGTGACTTCCTTAAACACACTTGGTCAAATAGTCGTAGCGCCCATCTGTATTTTAAATAATTTTAAAGTTATTCAACACTTTTTGCAGTAATTCAGCTTGCTTTGTGGTAGCTCTTTTATGGGGTACTGCCATTGCCAGCAGTGCTTTATGCCTTGCAGCTTATGGCCTCTCTAAACAATAATCGGTGATATTATGATTGTGGGTTAGTGTGGGTAGAATGAAAGACTAATAGTATTAATAGCTGGGATAAGATTATGTGCTTTATGCTAATCCTTAATGTTCAACCCAGTCAGAAGGATAGTGAAGAGTCTAAAAAAGAAAGATATTTAGAAGGTCCTCAGTAGGTTGATAGAGTTTGGTTTTCCCTGAAGTTATTGATTTCAGGAGCAGAATTTTGGCACCTGCCATCCTATAATATGGCACTTAGGAATGGCCCAGTATCTGTATTTTAGATGTACAGCTATTGTGAAATGTGTGAGGGTCTAAATGTGGCTGCCTGCCTGTCTGAATAAGAGAACAGGGGGTTTCACTCTTTTTAGACATTTATGTTTACTTTTGGCTTTGTTTTTATGGGAAGCTTTGTAATTGTGCTATTAGCTTTGTTTGTGATTAGCCTGCTTCTATTTCTAGAGCATTATTTTTTCTATGCATTTCCGTCTAATTTAAAATACATCTTAATTTGCTTTTAATTTAGGTAGAAGATTGTAGCTGTATGGTAAATACACTATTACAAAAATTAACTTAGTTTCTTTACTTGTATTTGGTGATAGGAGACAAAAGGGAGAGATTAAAATTACTCAGACTCGGGGGTGGGGGGAAAGGAAGGCAATAGTAATTAAAACTGCTCACACGCAGAAACTGACAAACATACCAGGACTTAATAAAATGTAATGGGGGAAAGAACATGTAATGGACTACATCAGCCAGTGCTGGTGAAAGTATTTGCCATGGTTGACCCTCATTTAGAGATGAGGGTCGTTTATATTCAGGTCACTGTAAGTTTTCAATAGAGGAAGAATGCTCAGAAAAGTCAACAGCTTTCTTATAACAGTCTAAGATTTAAGGAATATGCATTTTTAAGCACCTTTTATTTTTTCTAGTCTAAGTTATGGAAACAATTTTAAAATTAAGAACTAGCTCCTTGTGCTTGATACGTATTCATTCATTCCTTTGTTCCAGTTAATAATCTGTGTCTTTGGTTTTTGAAAAAGTGTATTTAGTGACACGTTGTAACCAAGAGTTTTAAGAGCAGACTATCCATGGTGTTTATCAGATTTCAGTGTCTTTGAGCACCTACAGAATGATGCTCAGTGGATTTCAGGCATCGAGCACCTACCAACACTTAAGGACTGAGTCTAAGTACTGGCTAGCCTTGATCTTCTGTTAGAGATCTTATAAATGGGGGAAGGTTTATTTCACTATGCATTTTGATTGTCATGTTTCAGTGTATGTTCTGTTCATTTGATCCTTTTATTACATAGTGCTATGTGCTATTTCATATCCTTGGAACTTCAGTAATACAGCTTATGTCTTCCATATCCTTGAAGTCCCAGGGGAACGTATTTTGGCTCCAGAAAATCAACTAGCAGCTTACCTCTGTCACAGTCAGGAGGAAATGCTGGACTTATTTTAGATAAGCACTTCGGATAACAATACACAGACGCCCTTGTGAAACAGTCATAAGGAAACCAGCTGATGTAAGAAAATTAAGATATCCAAGGGCAATGTGTACGCAAGCTCTTAGTAAAGTAGGTGGAACAGCTGATCACAGCCTCTTAGAGCAGATGGGAACAGCAGCAAGGTACAGAATTGAAAGAAAGAGACTTGCTTCTTCCCTCTACAGTTACAATGAGAAGAATAGAAGGTAATATACGTGTCTGTGCTTGTATTATATCAAAAGTCAAAATGATGTAGTTAAACTGCAGCGGTTTTTGCTTTTAGCCAAAGCACCAGGGAAATATATGGTATATTAAAAACGAAGTTCACTGCTGGCAGAAAGATGTAAAAATTTATTGGGCAAAAGGGAAGTGCCTGTTTGTGGACTGCATTAAGAATTCTGGAGCTGTTCTGGTTTGGTTTAGTAAGAAGCATTCCCCAAACTGGTTTTGATTTGTGTGTTCCCTTTTCTTTGGTTCTCTGGGTAGGAGTTTCTGCCTAAATATACTTACAGATTTCCATGATATTAGCAATGGTGGCTTAAAAGAAAATAGGCCCTCAAAAATTGAAATAACCAATTTGAATTAAAAACAACCCCTCCACAATGGAGGCAGTGGCACAAACAGAAGTGTTAGATGGCGTGGAGTAATTTTAACACTCGAGGACAGAGGAAAGTAAGGTCAGGTTAATACTGAGAAATTAATGTCAAATTTACATCATTTGCAGGTTTGTTTAGTAAACTAAGGCAATTGCTTCATTTTTTTATAAATCAAATATTTTTTGAAAGGAAGTAGTATCATCACAGAGCCTTACAAAGACAAACACTGCCTTAAGCAAAGTTCTTGCTCATACTAGGTATGAACTGCCTTTATAAGAAGTCTTCTCAGCCTCTGACAATATTGTTAGTGGTATCAGTTATGTCTCTGCTTCAAAGTCAGTTTTTGATAATGATTTTTTTTAAATAGAAGTCCATTTGATTTATTTTTTTTTTAACAAGGCTGAGAACCCAGGGCTCACATTCAGGGCAATGGACATTGCAATTTTTCTTGACTGTGCACTGTGACTATCTATATTCTGCAACTTCATTTGTAGTTTTGTTTCATATTCGTACACTAGTTTATTGCTGAAAAAGACTAATGAATAACAGAAAGATATGAAGAAAATGGGCTTTCATCCAGTCCCAATATATAAGTAACCTGAAGACAGGGGAAGATTTACATGCATTTCTGGCCCGCGGAAACAAAATCCATGATAGGAAACAGACATTTTAAAAAAGCAAGCGCTTGCCAGAGTACCTTTTTTAAACTTTTTATTGCCTTTACTTCACATACAAGACTGATTACCAGTCGTGTGTGGAAATACAGCCCTTTGCAGATATTCAGTGAAAAACACAAAGTTCATCTGCAAACAGACCATAGAGACAACGCATATGAAGAGTGGCTGAAAGATTGGGTATGTGAGGAAAAAGAAAAATAAATAATTAAATTCATTTTTAAGGAATAGGAGATTTACTGGCATATGGTAACAAATTCAGTGGAAATCTATTCGATTTTATACTCCAAGAAAAGAATGATAAATCCATAACTGGGAAATATTTCATTGAAAAAGTTGTATGGAAGAGGCACTCCAGTCATGTAGTGTTATTTGTGAGTCAAGCAGGAGTCACCACTAGCAGTACTGATCATTGGATTTTATATGCGATACATATTAGGATGAGAAACCCAGCACTGTAACAAAGGATTAATTATATTAGTAGTAAGGTGGATGTGTTCTACAATGCAGCTTGATTAGATGCTTTGGCCGTCTTTTGGAAGATTCCCTTAATTAACGTGATATCAGTTACCTGCTGGGGTAACCCTCCCTGTTGTCTTCACCGTTAAAAGCCCTTCCAAATTACCCCTCTAAACTGGTGATTTTCATCTTTTTGAAGCAATCTCTGCTGTGGAGGTAAGGCAACTTGGAAGTGAGTCACAGGTAAGACCTGGAGGCTTCCACACCATCCTGGATTCTGTGTTCTTGCTTCCCCTGTGCAGGCTGATACCGCAGTCCTGTCCAGCCTCCATGCATTCCCCAGCTCATGATGGGTGCTCTTCCTTCTCTGGTGGGCAGTAGGAGAGAGCGAGCCGTGAGTATCACAGTAGCATGATCTACTGAGTGAGTTCCTTCAATGTGGTTTTCTGAATCTGCCAGGGCCTTCATTGACAGGAGATTTCATCTACCTCCTCGTATCGTTTTAGTCCCTATCTGCTTTTTGTCACCCTCACACCTATGGTATATTCACAGGACAACTGGAATCCTCAGCCCATATCATTCTAGTATCGTGTCCTTCAGTGATCATCCCTTACTCTGGTATCCCTCTATGTTCCCAGCATCATTCCTGTTCCACTCAGGTCTACTGGCCATCAATGGCAGCCTGCTGCAGGCCTGGTGACATTGGCCTTTCATCGCCTCTTTTTGAGACTCGCTGTCATCCGGGAGCCTGAGGTGAGAGAGGTGGTGTAAGGGGCACACAACCAGGGAAACTGAAGTAGCAGTCGTTCGAAGGGAAGGACATTAGGACCAACAATGGAACCTGATGTTTTAGTATGTTTATGTACATGGCTCAAAAGGGTGATGATGATGCTGACCAAATTATATCAGCAGATTTAATTCTTGGGGAAAATTGTTCCTCACATGTGACAGAAATATTACATAACAGCTGTAGGAATTGCGTTTGAAGCCCGAAGAGCCACATGAAACATTAAACATTACTTTTGCATGCTACACTGCAGGGAACTGTTGTAAGGATATGAATGTTGTTAAACTTTCAATTTAACTCCAGAGGATGACCCAAACAAATAATGAATTGAGAATAATATTTTTATTTCATGTCCTTTTTAAGGATTAATTATTGCTTTTTATAATCTGCAAAGACCTGTAGGGGTAGAAGTATAAAGCACAGCATCCAGTCCATTAGTACACTAATTCATTTATAGGGAACTCAAAAAGTAGTTCCACCTATTATAGGATTTGCATCTTCATGCCACTCTATTACAGAACTTGTTAAGCATAGTTAACAACCCTGGAGGGAGCACCAACCTTATGGATGGTGGGATATCCTGTCATGAACAGCACAGGAGCATAGGTCAAGGGCAGGATGACAGGCGCTGAAATCCTCACTCTGCTCATGAAATGCAGTACTTGAGAGCTGACCATAAATTAGCAGGAAAGATTTAAACATTAAACAGAAGTTAGAGAGATGTGTGGGATGCAATGTTCTGCATGTGTGCTCCATGGGCGTATGTCTATTGTGGTGAGCGGCTTGAGAGCACTGTGTGTTATTCCACGCTATGGAGCTGTTTGGCTTTGTGGCTAAAAGCAGTTGTGCCGGTTTGGTGAAGCAGCTTAGAGCTGGAGCATGTGCCCTGGGTTATGTCTGATTGCTGTAGCTTGTGCTGTGTTCCTGTGGGCTGGTTAATGTGCCTGCCTATATATGCTGTGACTGTGCTCTGTATGGTAATCTAGGAGTTGACACAGTTCCTGCTTTTCTGTTCTTCAACAAGAAAATTATCAGAAAATAAAGGGTTGATGTTTGCTTTGAGCCCTCTTCAGTTCTGTACAGCAATTCAAAGTTAGCACCTTTAGTTATTTGGGAGAATGGATGTTCTGATTAGAAAGCTGAGGAAAACTTTATGCTTTATTTTGAGAATTAGATATCGCAAAGAACAATACGTACATAATTGATCTTTTAAACCTCAGCTATTATGTGACTTCAAGTAATTTCCTTGTCTCTTCAGACTTTAGGCTAGTGTGCTCTTTAGTCATTGCAGCTCCTGTCCCAGGGAACTGAGTCCAGAATTTTTTGAGAGAAATGGTAGAAAACAGTCAGTAATTGGAAAAAACAGGTTAGCAAAACTGAGGAATTCATATGCATCCATTCAGAAATAACGGGTGCCTTTTCAATAAACTAAGGGCAAGATGTAAAGTAAAAATGAGCCTCCATGCTTCATGAGTCAGGAGAGAAATGAACTCAGCAGGAAAATGTCAACGTTTCAGTAGAATCTCTGATAGGTCTCAGAAGGTACCTGAACATAGAAGAACCTGTAAGAATATCTGTGGACAAAGAGTTCAGTTACTGTTTCAAGGTAAATGGTATTCTGATACTTAGTGTCAAATAAAGTTTCCAAAAGTACTGGAAAATATGCTGGTGTATAAACTGCATTTTCAACCTTTTGAAGAGACTGAAGAGGAAGGAAAAACTTGAGTGGGACAGAAACTGATACTGTGTTGCAAAGTTTTGGATAATGTGTATTGCCTTTTTCATGAGAACCTGACAAATACATTGCGCTCACTACCTGGAAATAAAATAATGTGAGCAGCAGTAACAGCCAAGGTAAAAGAAACCACACTGCTTCCAGATAGATTTAAAGACCTAGTCCCACTCTTCAAAGGCTTTCTGATATAAAAGCTTCCAGCAGAAGAGCATATGTGGAATAACAAAGCTCAGTAAAAACCAACTGACTAAAAAAAAAGAAAGGTAAGTTGTTATTACAACACTTCTGTAGCAGAATGGTAACAACTTTGGCATGAGCCTATTATGAGAGGAGCATAAGGAAATGTATCCTCTTTAGCTGTGAGATAAGAACACAGTGTATCACTTAGCTGTTCTTCACAAAATTAATTTTATAAGAGTTTTGGGTATGATTATTGTATAACAGTTAACGGATTTGCTGCAAAAAAAAAAATGTTGGTTTTTTTCATTCTTAGGTCTATCAGTAAGGTAAAACAGTATTTTTAAGGTTCTTTGTTTTGTAATTTGCAAGAAATGCAGGAATATTCTAAAAGATCTGCATCAAGGAAGAACATTTTTCTTTACTGTGCAACAATTTAGATGCACAGTAGATTTCCTAAAGAAATGTATGAAGTAATGAGGACTACTGTTCCCTCATTCTTTAGGTTAACCCCCCATCCCCCCATATATATATATCTCTATATATCTATAGATATAGCTATATCTATATCTATCAAACCAAGTTACTTGTAACACACTAAGTAGATAAAAAACTTTATCCTAGAACATTAAAATGAATTCGCTAAGTATTAAAGCACATATATTCAAAGTCATTCAAAAGATTGTTTTTCCTCCTCACAGGTGGCAGCCAAGAATACTAAATCTAAGAAAGAAATGCTGTGATCAGGATTCTGCTTTCTGAGGTGCTCAGGAAAGGAGCCACGCTCTTAGAAGCCGTGCTGGACTGAAGATGACCTGGAATGAGATTCCCAAATTCTAATACACATGTGCTGTAGCAAAGTGCTTCCTGGATAGTTCCTGAGTAGTCAAACACATTGGCCTGGCCAATACTGAAAGCTGTTGTCCCTGCAACTTGTGCTACCTCTTCCAATGGTGGCTACAGTCACACTGAGCAAGATGCACAAAAGAACTGCTGATCTGGATGTTCCTACTTCAACTAAAGACTGAGGTAATGTATGCTTACTTTTCTTAAGAAAAAACAGAGGGCACTGAGGAGCATGAGGAATCTGCAGAGGTAAATGGAAACCATATAAAGTAGGTAGTGAAAAGAGAAGAGAAACATTGTTAGTTGGGTAAAAGTAGAACAGGAGGCCATAACCGAAGCATGAAACCATATTTAATTTGTTGTATTTCTACTTTTATTTGCCCATTCTCCTGATAAATACAACAAGAATAAAGTGCTAAGCAGAAACTGCACTGTTGAAACAAATAACTGAGGACAACTCTATGATATCTTGGAGAGAAATGTTCGAGACCCAGAAATACTGTAATGGTAAAGGTTATAAAAGGATTACAAAAGATTCTTAATACATTTCTGATCTTCTTTGTTTAATATTAATATGTAATGAAGACAGAAAAGTACATGAAGCCACTAGCAGTGACCACTTTTAAGCACTGCTAGTCTGGTCTAAGCTGTTGAATTACACAATTTCTACTGAAATAAATGGGAACTGCTGGTGTTACAAATTAGGCCACTTGAGAGACTGTTGGATACCTGATCTAAAACAAGTAATCATCAGGGAGCTGTAAGTTCAGATAATGCTTGTGTTTAAGACTAAGTAGGTGGCTGAGTCTTGTGTAGATTTTACCTGTTCAGCTGTACAACCCTCTTTCCTTTCTTTTAATTTTTTTTTAATTCAAGTATACATCACTTTCTCAAAGACTTCAGAACATTTTTTCATCAAAAGCCTAAGAATTGTGTACTGACATAGGTAATCTGCAACAATACATTGGAGCAAATGGAATTTTTAGTAAACAGGTCACTGGAAAGAAAAACCACTTAAGTCAGTTAGAAATTAATATTCTCAAGTAAAATAATATTGTATAAATAACTTCTTCTAAACTGCTTTGTTATTGTCAGAAGCACACATAAGCACATTCTCTGTGCTGTGGGATATAAAACAGTAATTCAAACTTTAGGGCATCTAGTACCAAATCAAAACCGTCTAGTGATTCAAAGCACTGAGCCAGTATAAACTCAAGTTGCCAGTACAAATTTGCTCAAAGGGGCTGTTCAGTAATTTAGTCGATAGGTAACTTCAAACTGTCTGGCTTTCCATGGTTCTGTGTCTGGCTGGACTCTTCATAGCTAGCCCAGCTTTTCCATTTTGGTAGATCTTTTTTGTCTTCACCACTTTCTGTGCTTAGATATATTGCTCATCCATATCCTCGTGTGTGCCTACTCCCAGGCTTCTTTCAGTTGGATGTTCAAAGGACGTTCACTCAACTCTTTTTATTGATCTTTGCCTCAGATCTTCAGTTATCCAAATATTCCAAAATTTGTAGCCTCCTTCTCATTTTCCCTTCGGCCTCAGCATAAGCGAAACGGGTACACTGGCCATGTCTTAATGACCCTACTTCCGTGGCACTAAGTGGAGGCTGTAACATCTGCCTCTCTTGGATCTTCCCTGACGCTTCCCTCTTCTTGTATTAGTTGAAGAACCACACAACTCAATTTTGACATGGGAAATGCAAATGCATATCCTGACATAGTCATCATTCCATGAAAAAACGGTGCTAAAATGAAGATACATAGGAAAGCTTGCCCTGTCTGTTTACCCCCAATAGTTACCAATCATATATCAATACAGAAATAATGTGTCATAGGTGATTAAATTTTAGCTAAGAGAGAAAGTGCCATCTCTTTAGATATTTCTCAGAATATTAGACACTTCCCAAATGGTGGGTTTCTCTGTTGTCTATATTAGTCATCACCTTTCTTTATAGATTTGACATGTCCACATATGCCTTGTATAGTAACAACCCTTCTGCCTTCCTGTTATCCCAGGAATGAGCAGACATGGCTTTCTGCTATTAGGAAGAAGTCTTGATAGCCACTCTGTATCCATCATTGGTTTCTGTGTCGAAGGCTGGAGAAACACACTGGTAATAGGGGCCTTCAATGAGCAAGAAGAGTCTTGCTGGGCAAAAATGAAGCACCACTCACAGTTTCTTGCCCAAATCATCTTGAATGAACTGCTAGAAACAAAATTATGTCCAAAACCTTGCTAGCTGTTTGCATTCTCCAGACTAATTAACAATACCGTAATGCAGTTGGTGATTCCCAGCCTCCAAGTGATCACAGCAATCTGCATCTCAGCTCAGTATAACTGTGCTTATGGCCATTTCTATGCCATGTATGTTCATCACAGATCTCCAGAAACATTGCTTTCACTATTCTATGTTTCTTTCCATTGTTTTCACCCCCTGAGCATTTGTAGCTCTTCCCACTGCCACAAACGCTCTTAGAAAAGTCAGATGTTACTAGCATGGATATTCATTTTATTCATATTGAGAACTCCTCCCAGTAAGGCCAGCTCAGCTTGCTTTCCTTCATCTCTGCACGCACCCTCTCTTGCTGTACGAGGTCACTGCACAAGAAAGCCTTCTCCTAGACAAGGAATTTAAGTACAAATGTATTTAGTTTCTATGACCAGCTGATGCCTTAGCAACATCTCTGTTTATACTGCTCAGTGAAAGTTACAGTTTAAGACTGATTTGACAGTGAAGAGATTAGATGGACTTAGATACTCAAGTACTTCTAGTGACAGATAAATATTTAATGTTAACAAGTGACAATGACTTCCTTGTTCTGCGGGAAAGACAGTGCAGTCCAGGAGAGAGGCCAAACGAATCAGCGTGACAGTTTCTAACACAACATGCCTGTCCTGCAGTGGGGGAGATGGTGTGGTCCAGAAGAAAGACAGGTAGGTCAGTACAGCGGCCCAAGCCACGTGGTGAGCAGTCCAGGCGTGGGGCCC
The DNA here is from genome assembly GCF_017976375.1 of Cuculus canorus. NCBI lineage: Eukaryota > Metazoa > Chordata > Aves > Cuculiformes > Cuculidae > Cuculus > Cuculus canorus. The sequence goes on from NC_071402.1 coordinate 119,845,771, forward strand.
TGAGGTCCCGACAGCTAATCCTGTGGCTTTTGCTGGACCTCTTCCCCAGCAACACCTTATCAGCAGTGCTCGCAGCCTTCCCTGCTGGAAAGTTCTCCATACCTTGGCAATGGCAGCACAACAATTAACAGGTTAGTTATGGGGGAGTAATTGGAGAGTAAACAGCATTTCACCAGTCCAAACCCAATGCCAAACTGTCACAAAGTGGCATGTTTTTCTTGGAGGAGTAAGATGGAAATGACCTGATGTTTTTCAAGAGACTTTTTGTGGGACCATCTAATCTCAGGAACAACTACTGACAAACATGCTGAGGATAGCTCAGGTGGATGCATAAATCCTGGGCAGAGTTCAGATGAGAGTGTCAGGCAGCACGTTGACAGTGTATACCCACAGAAAACCACTAGTGTTTGCTCTTGCTAGTTCAGCGAAGTTGTTTGAAATACAGTTGTGTAAATATGCATGACTTAGCTACATTTATATCGTTAGATGACCCAGCAATGGGTAGATTTTTCTTAATTGCCTTGGAACCATTACCTGAAATTCATTCAGAATCAAGGCAGTACAGGAATGTTGGTAACTGTCATATTGTACTACCATAATCTTACTCAATGATTTGATCAGTGGTTTCAAAATTATTTTAATCAATTATGATGAAATTTTAAAATGGAGATTTCTTTATCATAAATGCAAATACTTTATATTAAAATATGTAGTGTTTGTTTATACTTTATTATACTACAACTATATGCAATGTGGAATTTTAGACCAAAACTGCAAATTACGCTTTTTCCTTTGTACTTTGTAGAAAATTGAGAGCAGTGATCATTCATTTAGGTAAGTGACTGTATCTAAATATGATCTTGGAGCAGACTAATGTACATAGTTTCACAAATAGGCAAATGTTATGCCCTTTTAAGTCAGCTTCCAGAAAAAACACAGAGGAAATAAAAAAGGTTTTATTAAACAGCAAGTATAGAACAGTAGCAGCAAATAACTTACAATAGATGGAAGATTGTACATACTAGGTATCGAAATATTTAAAGATCATACATACAGCTGTCTTGCTGCTAAATGGATTAAACACAAAGTAATGTTAAGATAAATGCTTTGCTTACTAAAACTAATTAAATACTAAAACCAGTAGTGAAACTGGTTTACGTAGACAATTGGTTTAGAGACCTGTAGGGTACTTCTATTTATGTTATGGTCTCCAACTATGAGATGAAGCAAGTCTCCAATTAATTGAATTAGGAATTTTGTGTATATCGTCTCAAAGGGATTATTCATTTTAAATGCCACACAGTAAGTGTAAAGCATTTGACATAAACTGAGTACTTGATTGGGGCAGGTGTCATCCAGCAAAGAAATCCCACTCCTATAAAAATCTTACTGTGCTTCAATTCAATTCATGCTTAAATCTAATTCTGTTTGTTTTAACAGGAATAATTTGAAATGTGATGAGCAGTCTAGTTTTACTACTTCACCGTGAATTCCATGAAGGCAGGCTTGTAGTCGCGTAAGAACTTTGCCACACAGTCGCTATGTGCAACCACTCAACATGCACATATAAGTGTTAAGGATAAAACAGTAAGCCAGTAACATGCTGTGCAGGTAGTGTAGTATATGATAATTAAATGAAAAGCAGCTTGGAAAAAGTAATTTCAAAGAAGACTAAAGAAAGTGCTTGGAGGGACGTCAGACTTCGGTCCTATATTTACTCTAGCATGACTCATAGACTGAACATGCCTGACCATGCACATTGAAAGATCAGCAACTGCCAAGACGAAAGAAACTCCCTCTGACTTTCTCTAATGTATATAGGATTGGGTGTCTTCAAGCTAGATCCCTATCTACCATTTGGCTCATTATAAACGAGAAAAAAAGACAGGATTCCCACACTAAGATCTGCCTATTTACTAAACAGCCAGAGCTAATGAGAAGGTAGTACTAATACCTGTGATTTGTTCTCTTCCTGCTGTATGCATTAAGGGTTCTCTATGAATGCAAAAGGCTTTCAACACACGCACTTACGCTGTTTTCTGTGGTCCTCCCAATATTCATTGCGGGAGCCCTGGTTCCCATGGTTCATTTTACAGGTCCTACACATAAATCTGAGAGTTGGGAAAAAAACCCAAACCTTTTCTAATCAACAGAACAAAACTCCAAAGCACTAGGCAGAGCCCTGCAAGTGTTACCACCTTGTTGTTCTGCAATAAACACCCTTTCTTACCTTGCCTAAAGTAGAAGGCAACACACTCTACAGCTCAGGGGCACATGGAGTTGCAATAAAACTGGGCTGGAACAGATAACTTACTGCCCCTTCCAGGCAGATGCCATTAGTTTCCATAATCCCTGTGCAGCATTTCAATATTAGTTTAATAGGTTCCTTAGAAACTGGCAGAGTAAAATCATGCTAAATAAGCAATATTTACTAGAAATTCTTCTGATCCTTCCCTTGAGGCATAATTGAACATTACAACTGACTCCTCCAAGGCAACTGCTCTGTTTCCAATCCATTTACTTCTCAGGAATATCATTTTGCAAAAAGAAAAACCTTTAAATTATTACTATTCAGCTGAAATTATTATCTTCAGATACCAAATTGTCTACCAACTAAGATGCAGCACTCCTACTAATCCCTCCTTTTGTGAATTTACACTGGGAATAATTCAAGGAGCAGAACAGGCTGGACTAGGCTGGTCTTTTGCACTTCAAACAGCAACGTTAACTTACTAATTGAGAAACAGCATGTAGTCAAAAATGGGTTTTTTTAAGCTTGTCAAAAAATCTGTGACCAAAGTATAATATTCATAGTCATATATACTTTTTTCTTGGTGTGAAGTATCTTAAACTCATACCTAAAATGGCCTCAGGTTGCACCAGGATAGGTCTAGATTGGATGCTAGGAAAAAATTCTTTACTGAAAGAGTGATGAAGCATTGGAATGGGCTGGAGTCACCATTCCTGGAGGAGTTAAAAGCCTATGTAAATGTGGCACTTCGGGGCATAGTTTAGCAGGCATGGTGGTGTTGGGTTGATGGTTGGACTGGATGAATTTGGAGGTCTTTTCCAACCCTAGTGAATCTGTGATTCTATAAAATAATGTGAATTTAGGCTTCATACACACACCATTTAGGCCTAGGAAGTAGATGCTAAGTCACACCATGGGATGTTTAATTCAAAACAGTAGATATCTTAGAACAGGGCTGTGGGCTGTGTACAGAACAAGGTGCCTTATTATGTGACCCTAAAATACAGCAACTGACAGAAAGAAGGTGTAACATGGTGATACTCTGAAGTGTTCCTAACAGTAGCAGAATAAAGTTCTGTGAGACATTAGAGACAAAGAATCCCTTGGGCTGATCACCAGGGTCCTGGAGAGGGCAGTGGTTTGTCGACCCTCTCCTGCCTGGAGGATCAGGACATTAATCCCATTCCAGCCACTGCTGCAGGAGCCCGTAATGGAGCTGATGGAAACCTTGTCCTACCTACTGCATCACCTCTTCTCCACCCATCCTGCAGACGAGCAAAGGGGACAGCTGTGAGCGCTCCTTCCCAAAAAAACACTTCCCTGGGGAGGGCGTGTTTCCAGTAGGAAAGCAAGGCTTCCTTTTCCCCGCAGAGAGGTGAAAGGAGGGAAGGAGCACTGTCTGCAGGGCAGGCGCTGACCCTGCAGTTCGGTCATCCCTCCATCCTTCCATCCCCCCACCTCTCCATCTCTTCCATCCCTCCATTCCCCCATCCCTCCAACCCCCCATCCCTTCATCTCTTCCATCCCTCCATCCCCCCATTGCTTCAATCCCTCCATCCTCCATCCTTCCTTCCATCTCTGCATCCTCCCATCCTTCGATCCTTCCATCCCTCCACCCTCCATCCTTCCTTCCATCCCCCATCCTTCCATCCCCGCCATCCTTCCATCCCCTCCATCCTTCCTTCCATCCATCCTCCATCCCCTCCATCCTTCCTTCCATCTCTGCATCCTTCCCTCCTTCTATCCTTCCATTCCCCATCCTTCCATCCCTGCATCCGTCCCTCCTTCTATCCTTCCATTCCCCCATCCTTCCATCCCTCCACCCCTCCGTTCCTTCCACCCCTCCATCCTTCTATCCTTCCATCCTTCCATCCTCCATCCCCTCCATCCTTCCTTCCATCCTTGCATCCTTCTATCCTTCCATCCCTCCATCCCCTCCATCATTCCTTCCATCCCTGCATCCTTCCCTCCTTCTATCTTTCCATTCCCCATCCTTCCATCTCCTCCATCCTTCCATCCTTCTATCTTTCCATCCCTCCATCCTTCCATCCCTCCACCCCTCCTTCCATCCGTCTATCCTTCTATCCCTCCATCCTCCATCCCCTCCATCCTTCCTTCTATCCTTCTATCCCTCCATCCTCCATCCCCTCCATCCTTCCTTCCATCCCTGCATCCTTCCCTCCTTCTATCCTTCCATTCCCCCATCCTTCCATCCCTGCATCATTCCCTCCTTCTATCCTTCCGTTCCCCCATCCTTCCATCCCTCCACCCCTCCCTGCCTCCCATTTCCCCGCTCCAGCCATTCCCTGCCTGCCGCTCTCCAGCGCCCCCCCGTGGCCGCCGCGCTCCTTCCCTTGTTGCCACCCGCGGTGACGTCTTTCCCCGCGGCCGCAGCCTCGCCCTCGGCTCTTCTCGCCTTCCCATTGGCCCGGTCCCCCCGAAGCCCCGCCCACCGCCGGCCTCCGATTGGCTGGCCGGGACCGCTCGGAGGCGGCCGCGGGGCAGCGCGCTTATTGTCTGAGAGCGGCGTCCCGGCCGCAGCGGTGCCGGGGGGAGGGGAGGGGGCGGGAGGAGTCGCGCCGGGCACCGGCGGGGAGGGGAGGGTGTCGCGGCGTGTGTGCGTGCGTGCGGGAGGCGGGAGGCGGGAGGGAGGAAGGGGGAGGGGACGAGGGCGAGGGGGGGGATTTTATTATTAATCCGTTTTCCGGGCCTTTGTGGCTGCGGGGCGGGAGGGGAGGAAGGGAAGGAGAGGAGGAGGAAGAAAGAAGGAGAGGAGGAGGGAGGGGAGAAGGAAAGGAGGAAGGGAAGGAGAGGAGGAAGAAAGGAAGAAGAAGTAGAGGAAGACAAAAAGAAGGAGAGGAGGAGAAAGGGAGAGAGGAGGAGAAGGAGGAGGGAGGGAAGAAGGCGAGGAGGAGGAGGAGAAGGGAGGGAAGAAGAAGAAGGAGGAGGGAAGAATAAGGAGAGGAGGAAGGGAGGGAGAGGAGGAGAAGGGAAGAAGAAGGAGAGGAGGAAGGGAGGGAGAGGGGAAGAAAGGAGGAAGAGAAGAAGAGGGTAGAGGAGGAGAATAAGAGGGTAGAGGAGGAGGGAGGGGAAGAAGAGGAGGCGGCGATAGCGGCGGGTGCTGTTGCCGCCGCGGCCGCCGGGAGGCGGAGGCACCGGTTCGTCCCTTTAAAGCCGCGGAGCCGCAGGCCCGGCCGGGCCCGCCCGCCGCCTCCGGCCTCCGCTCGGCTCTGCCCTCCTCCCGGCCCCTCTCGGCCCGCCATGGAGTAGGGTAGCGGGGACGGAGCTCTGGGTGTTCGTGTTGGTGTTTGCGGTGACTGCGTGTCCGCGCCGGCCCTCCTTGAGCCTTCGCTTCGGCTGAGGGAGAAACGGGCAGAAAATGGCAAAGTCTGGAGGAGGAGGAGGCGGCGGCGGCGGCGGTGGCGGCAGCGGTGGACTGACCTGGGTGGTGAGTTGTGGGGTGGTTGGTGCGGGCCGGGTTTTAGCGCTTTCTTATTTATATTTGTCATTTCTTTGGTTTTATTGTTGGGTTTTTTTTCCCTTTAGTTTTTGATTATTATTTCTTACTGCGTTGTGTGTGTGTAAAGATTGGCTTTTCCAAGGAGGACGAAACCCGGTGTGGAAGCGAAAGCGCCGTGGAGATGGAGCAGGACACAGGGAGAGGAGAAGACAGTCTGGGCTTGGGGTGGGCTTGAGACGAGCTCCGGGGGGCTCCTCGGGGTGCTGGGTGCTGTGGGGAAAAGGTTAGCCTGTGGGCAAAGGAGAAGGAAGGAGCCTGCTGCCTTGGGGGCTCTGGGTGGGTCAGTAAGGATGTTTGGAAGTCGTTGTCTTCCAAAGTGAGATGTGGGCTGCCTGTTGTCCCGTAAAAGTCGCGATTACTGCCTCTTGATGCACAAAGTCTTTGCGGGCTGCCAGAGGGGGTGTATGTTGTTCCCGGCTTCTTTCCCAACTGTCTGAAAAGGCAGGACCTGAAGTTCATAAGTTTAAGATGGGTAACAAGGAGGCTTTCAGAGATGTTCAGAGAACTGGAGCTGTGTGCTTTCTATTATATCTTGGAATTAAACTTCACTATCTTCCAGAAGTTGTAACTCTGTAACAGGGCCAAGAAGACCGCTTTGTTACTGATTTTCATGGATTGGGCAGAAGTAGGAAGATATATGTGGGTGGGTGGTAACTGACTCTAGAACTGGTGAATTATTTTGAGCCGTTTTGAAGTCCTTTGAGTGTTTTAGCCCTAGCTCACAGTGCAGAGGGGAGCTCTTGTCGTCTGTAGTAGTAGTGGATGCTCTCTGGTTTTGGTAAGACCTGAGGAAGGAGGAGCAAAGATGACCTGAAGGGGTCTGGTTCAACCAATCAATACTTTCCTTGCCCTTCTCTTGCTCATTGTAGAGTTCAAAAGAAGGGAACTTCTTTAACATTTAAGCAGAAGACGGTATATCTTGGTAGATAGATGGTGAAGCAGCTACATCTTTAATCAGATGCATATGCTTTACAGAGTTGCGAACTTTTAAGAAGTCTTTTAAAAAACAATAATAGTAAACTTGTGTCTTTCTACATCTTTGAGCTATTGGAAAAGAATGTGAATAGCATTGTTGGAGTGAACAAATACCATGTATTTTAATGGTGGACTGCTTCTGTGGCTCAAATTACTGCGTTTTATGTTGATAAATCTCTTTGATTTTAAGAAGCTGGTGGTGTGGAAAGGTATATAAAAATGAATGAGTTTCTAGGTGTGCCACTTGGAATTAGACGGTTTAGATACGGCAACGGCCTAAGCAGAGAAGCTAAAATTATTCTCCTTTCCTTCCTGCAATACTGTGAGATCTTTATCAACTGTGGTCTTTGGATAACTCTTCAGAATTAAGATTTTTACAGGCTAGGTTGAACCAAGTAATTGAAAGTTTTACAGCTCATATAGAAAACTGCAGAATGAAGTGTGAAAATCACTGTGTAGGCATTTTCAATGAAACATGTTCTTAAAAGTAATGGGGATGAAAGTATGGTGAGTCAACAGTTTCCTACAACTGGAAGTAATCAAACTTTTCCTTCTCTGAAAGCAGTAGAAATTCAAGTGGTTTTGTCATCTCAGAGTAGTTATAGGGAAATAATGAGATTTAGTTAAAACAGAGTTCACTTCTTTCAGAAAGCAGTAGGATGTTGTTTCTCTTGTGTACATTTTAATGCTGGAGATTGGACTTCTGAGCCAGTTCCTAGAGCCAAACCTCTTTGATGTCAGCTGTGGAACACTGGCATACAAAAGAGCAAAATTATTGCGGTGTCAAAATGGATGGGGCAGAGGCCAGTGATTGGTTTAGTGTGCCAGGCAGAGAAAAAAATGTTGATTCAGGTGATGGTTCATGAGTTGATACTATACGTTGGATTTGAGGATGAGAGGTACAAAGCTAAGGACATTACTAATGTCAGCTGTCTGTTATCAATCTGCTTGCAAACTGGGTATGCAAGTACTTGCTATTTGGTTGTGAGTTGTTTTGAAACTACCTTGATTTTTTTCAGGCTTTCTACTAGTGTGTTGAAACCACTAGGATGCTTACTTTCCGAGTAATGTGTTTTGTGTTGTTAGTTGTTTCTTTCTAAGACCATGAGTTAAACTTAATTGAAGGGTAACAGAAGTAAGCCTAGTTGTGAAGATGAGGAAATATTTAAAACTTAGTGGGATATTGATTTATTTTTCAACCTATGCATAAACTGGTGCTTACGTTTTAGTAGAGCGTTCTATTTATACATGCAGATACAAAGAAGTACAGATACTTCGTATGACAGAGAATTTACCTTACAGTGAATTTCGTAATGAGCACATCATACAAGCATCAGGTGATACGTGCTTTTACTTTTGAAAGAAAGATGAATTAAATGTTCATGGAAACAAACAGCAAGTTATCTGTATTTTCAGCTACCCGTGAGAGAACTTAAAGAGGAGTAACTAGCAGTGGTTAACTGGTAAAGTAGGCACAATTACTGGTGATGGCGACACATGGGAGTACATAGAATTAAAATATTTATTGGGAGAATAAAATTTATCATTTATAACTGAAAATAAGCAAAGATAACCTCCGATTTATCAAATGTACTATTTATTTTTAGAGGAGCATTTTTTTTGGTGTGGTTGGTGATTTTTTTTTTTTAATCATTTAGCAGCTCCCCACTCTGATAGTTGGTAGAAGGTGGAATGTAGATGAACAGATTGGTATTAATCACACATTTATGAGTGACCTTGGAAATGATCCAACAAAAGTAAGATTGTATTAAGACTTGTTACAAATCCATGCTTTTGTGACTTAGAGAAGTTGTTCACTGGTGAAACATAAAGGCATTTTCTAAGGCTAGAAAAAGTTCCTTTGAACAAGGGAAGCAGTTCTTATCATCAGCTTTTCTGTGTGTTTAGGGACTGAAGAAAATGAACTGTCATAATTGTACAGTAATAGTATGTTTTCATAAATATGCCTTGTATAGTGAAAGTGAAGTCACTGCTAGTAACAGTCAAGTGTGTTGCTTCTGATACAGTAGTAATGCTCACAAAGTTGTTGAAGAGTATTTCAAACAAGCAATACTTCATAAATTACTTCTGTCAATGTTTTCAAGGCTTTCTCCTCAACCCCAAGAGTTACACGAGCCTGATAAATGAAGGCTGAGGCCCCTGATAATAATTTAAGACTTTAAACACCACTTCCATTTTCCCGCCTTTTGTGAAAGGGATAGGTTTCAGTTCTAGGAAATGCTAGCTTAAAGTGAATATATGTTGAGTGTTTATGTGACTTTTCTTTAAAAAAATGTAATTAATATTGGATCTAATTAATATTGTGCTCTGTGAATAGAGCAGAATGGAAATTAGTAGATGGAAATATATGTGGTTTGTACTGGTTCATACTTGGTTTAAAACCTTTCTTTTATCATTTTATTTGAAAACTAATGCTGTTAACTGTAATAAAGGGATAGCTTCCAGCTTGACTTGGCTTTTAGTAACCTTTCTTTTGAATAATGTCTGATATTTTCCAATGATATGCCATAATAGCCATATACCATAACTTGTTATGGATTCTGTAGTAGGTGGTTTTGAACTTTATGGGTAGGTTTTTTTTCATCTGAAATCTGGTTAGAGTCTCTCCTGCACCAAATATCAACCCACCATTGCTGTATATTGAGCTTCATTCATTATTTTAATTTGGGTGCAAGGGCTTTTGGGCAGGAGCAAGACAGGAGTTCCCCTCTGTTAGTATAGTGCTGAAGGAAGGGTGTTGGGATATGACAGGGTGCCCAAGAATTGTATGATGTTACTGTCTATTATGAGTCTATTCGTGTAAGCTGACAGGATCCTACCTGCCTGAAGTACGAACAGTTAAGCAAATATGACTTGTAATATGACCAAATCCTAATCAAAACTTCCCTTTTAAAAAAATTAACATATGGTCTTAGAGATGAAACAAGTGTAAATGGTGGTTCTCTATTCTTTGTATCAATATTTATTGCCACTTTATTCTTTTCAAAAGCAGAGTGGGTGGTTGAAGTTCTTACACCTGAATCCTCTAAACTTCTTGAGCTGCCTTTCTAGACCCAGTTTAAAGCTTAGAATTAGCTTTGTGTTACTTTCTATTTGTTTATCTGGCCTTCTGTTCCTTTGCTGGCTGAAGCTAGGCCTAGAAGGCACTTGTCATCTGTGTCACAGTTATGTATAGCGTTAGTTGCTGTCTTTCCTCAGCTGTACTGTGGTGTCTGCTGGGGTGAAGAGAGAGAGAGAGAGAAGGGGGAAGGAAGTCTTACGTTGTTGACAAATCCTGTTTCTGTGCTTCTTTCTTGCTTTTTATAAGCCTCTACCTTTTCTTTTACTATTATGTCAACCTAATTATGTCAAATGGAGTGTTTTGCAGCTTGTGTGCCCTTCCCTGCCTCTTTCTTTACTGTTGTACAATAGAAGGTAGGCCAGACCTGAAGTAGGTGCCCAGTATGTTACTATTTACTTCTCCTAAACGTAATGCATTCTGTAGTCTTTGGAGCTATGCAGTCTATAAAAGGCCAAGGAGAAGCAGCATTCCCTCTTGTTCTTGTTGAATTTCTTGATTCTGGTGCCCTTAAGGAAGTAGTCTGGCAAAGAGGTGTGATGACTCCAGAATAGAGGGGATATTTGTGGTTCAATTTGGCGAGTGAGACACAGTAGTTCTGAAGAGACATTTAGTAGATGCTATGACTTGCCTGTCAAAAGGAAGTTGTTACCTCTTATTCTCTATTCTCTGTGTCAATATCCAGTGCAATACTTCTGTAGTCTTCTTACTGGTCTGATCTTCTCCTTGTTGGAGAGCTGAATAATGCAGAGTCAAAGAAGTGATGGAGATGAAATCAGGTAAAAGATGGGTGATGGAGCAAGATTTGGGCTACCTCTTTGACTGCAACCAAGCCACTCTTACGGTTTAGTAACATATATTCTGAGCTGGGAGGAGAACTTTGTTCTAGTGTAGATGAAAGAATGCTGAATGAGTAGAAGTGGGGAACTAAGTTGTAATGAACTCTAGGAAGGAATGTATATCATGGTGATTGGGATTACGTTAGGTGTTTGGTGGGGAAACATTCAATCACGTATCCTCTGTTAATGTTCTACAAATCTAGATTTGTGTGTGTTTATACATTTAATTTCTAAGCTTCCTGTGCTGCATTAAAGATTAAGCAAGGAGTTACTTTGTTTGGACAGATAAACTAACCTTTCCAAATAAAATAATATATAAGAAGTCTAATGTAGGCAGTTTAGGTTTGAAAAAAACTATTGTTGAACTCTAGTAATTTATTTTCATAGACTGTATTTTTCAGAAGTAGATTTTTTTTTTAGCTTGCATTGTAAACTGCCTTGTGTCTGTGCATGTAAAAGGAATCTTCAAACACATATTTATATTTCAGTTAAATAAAAGCAGCACATGTTTTATAGCTGATGGATATGAGTGATTCCATCCCTGGGAGTAGGTTTTATATGTGTGTGTATTTATATATTATAGATTATAGGAAGAGAATTCGGAAATGAAACTGATACAAGAAACTTGATATTCTTCATTTAAAACAGTAAATTTCTTGCAGGTCACCCACGAAGAAAATAATATTCTGCACAATGTAGGTGGCTTGAAAGTTCTCAAAAGCAGATCGAGCAAAAATATGTAGTTCTAAATGTGTATAAATGTGTGAAGAAACCCATTTCAAAAACTGTATGCTTGGAGATCTAGAGGTGTCCTCTCAAGTACATGTAGTGTAACCCACTTATGTTGGAAGCATTTTAATGCTAGTATTAAAAATTTGAAGTGAATATTAAGTCTAAGCATATAATAACTTTGAAAATAAATACTAATATCTATAGTATAATTTAAGTTCTAGCAGCCAAGGAAAGTGTTGAGATTGAACACAGAATATCTATTGGGTTTATAAACACAAGAGAAAAGCATTCCTTAGAAGCAAAGTGAAGCTCTTAGTAATAGTAATTTTCATTCAAAAAATGTTTTCTTGCCATTTTCTTCAGGTATTTCAGTAATGAGTAGTCAAAATGTTGATGTGAAAAGCAAGGAAAGATTAATCCCCTTCCTGATAAGTAAGAATCAGATCTACTAATTTTATAACTTCAGTTTGATTGCAAATGATTTCACTCTTATGAACGGAGTCCTTTTAATTATATTTTGAATTGCATGTTATTAAACTTTTTCTGTGATATCAGCTCATCTAGTTTCATTTAATAAAAGTATTTTAAAATGCTGTCTGCATCTTAATGTGATTCCAATTTGCATATAAATAGTTTACCACTGAAAGTAAATAAAAGTACTGCTTTTTTGTTGTTGTTAAAATGATAAATTCGTGTATTTGTTACACCATGCTTATCTAAGCAATTCTAGGTTTTGTCAAGCAAGTAAGAAAAAAGGGCATTAGTAAAGTTAGTGCAAAGACTGGTTGAGTTAGAATGTATTTGAAAGATTCAGATCTAAACATCGGATCTGTTTTCCTTTGTTGGACATAATTTTAAAAGCTACCTTAAAAAAAAGGCATAAAAGAAGGTTAAATTGCTTAATCAACTTTGTGTATTCTTGATTTTTGAGGTAGGATTTCAATTGAAATATTAAGCAGTCCTCCTTTCATGGAAGCTGTGTGTCTTGAAGAGGTACTGATTTATTTTACTCTGGGTTTGAGGTTTTTTTTCAGTGAATGAGTGTGCCTGGTTAGGTTGGAGCTTCCTGTTCCTTCTCTTAGACAAGGACTCTTAGACTCTTCTTCCTGTTTGCAAGAAGAACCAGGTATATGAAAAACTGGACAGATGTCTGCCTTAGGTGCCAAAACCTCACACACTAGCCTTCTTAATCTGTGAAGGAATCTTCAAGGAGAGAGCAAGGAACAGTATTCTCTTGTCGTGACAAGATAACAGGAGCTCTAAGATAACATTGAAAAATGATTATAAATAAAAGGAAACTGAGATAAAGTAGGAAAAAAAAGAAAAAAGCTCTTGCAACCAGATAACGTGAAATCTAATGTTTCTATAAGAGCAGTTAAAATTCTGGGGTCATTCCCCAAGCAGAACATGTTTTTCTGTGAGAAATTGGTAGTAAGATTTTCACTGGAGATATTGGAAAGCAGCTGTCCAATCTCTGTTAGCCCTGGGGTATTTTGAATTTTTAGTGAAGATAGCATAGTAGTGTATGAACATTTCAGTCTCGTGTTCATTGCTTTGGTAGTTGACAGAAAGCAAACCTTAAGTTGTATCATGTTAACCTTCCCTCCCCTAATACTGGTTAAATCTTTCACAGTATGCCATGTAAACTTTCTTCTTTGCGAGTTGAGCGATGAGCATACGTGTCAGGTAACGGAACAATGATGAAAACACAGAACGATTTAAAAATTAACCTCAAAATATATTTGAAATGATTTTGGGTGTTTTATATGGTACTTTTGATGGAGGGGTGAACTCTTCTGCCTGCCAAGATGCAGTTATTAAATTGCATATTAAAGGGTAGAATTTTGATGATCTTCAAAATTGTCAGCATTTTTAATGAGCACTCCTGAAAGGCTTTGCATAATGACTTCTGTAGGAATGTTGTTGTGGGAGGATGAGTGGCTGAGGAAGGGGGAGTTGTGGGACAGTGTTGAGACTTTTCTGACTCCTTGCTGCTGCTATTTTCTGAACTGAACTGCTGTAAGTGTATGAACACCAAACCTGTGTTCTTTTCTCATGGAGTTTACTGCAGGATTGAGACTAGGATATGTAGTCTATTTATGAGACTTGTAAAATATTTCAAGATCTATAAAATCCCCAGAGGACCAGTAGATATTGCACAGTAGGTGTTGAACAATTAAATTCAAACTACTGTTTTTGAAGAGTACTGGGTTCATGTTTACTTTAACATGGCAGAAAAGAATAGATTTTGAAAATATAGAATACCAGAAAATATGTCTGTGTTAGCATAGATACCTCTAATAATTAATAAGCCGGTGCATATGTTGTTGTGGAGCAAACTGAGGTATTTGAGAGGAATTGGTGTGACCATTTTTCATAAACTTAGTTTGTTCAATGTTTGGGACAATTTGTAAAAAGAAAATACCTTATTAATTTCCATTTATGTGGTACCTTTAAATAAATACATTGTTGCTTTTCTGTTGAAGATTCTAGGGATCAGACTCTTGAAGGTTACTACTTAATCATACTGTGTTCCTTTTTCGAGTTCCTTTTTGTACTTTGAGAAGTACAAAAACCCTGTGGACAACAGTACAGTGTTGTAGTGTTTCAATGCAAGCTAGACATGCAAATAACAGAGAGATACCAATCCTAGTATGCTGATAGCTGTTATGTTCATGAGAGTTCAGAAGATTGATTCTGTTGCACAGTTAATTGCTTCCTATTGTAGGGTGCAGTTGGTTAAGTAACCTTTAAGTGGTGTTTGTGCTTTCCTCTATCACTAATGTAACGTGACTAGTAATCTTGAAGCTGACCAGAAGACTGGGCTTTGGGTGTTGTGTAGTATAAACTTTTTATGTGTGGGTTCAGTCACGTCTTCCAGTGTACTGCAACTCAACTCCTGATCCATGTCACTATGCCAGTTAGTGTAATCTGAAAAACTAGCCCATTTGGTTTGCTCTTCTTGTGTATTCTCTTGCAGCATGAATGTCTTGAATGTTGTCTTATTCACGTCTGAAGCTTTTTTCTACAGTCATTTTCTGTAGTTTATTAATCTAAAGATAGTTCAGCAGGGTCAAAATACCTTGCAGTACAATAACGATTCAGCTGGCTGGCAAGATCTGGAAGGAAAGTTCACAGTGCTGTTCTAGGAATGTGATATTTGACATCCAGCCTGAATGGGCTTCAAAGATTTTGTTCATCAGAAGGGTCTATCAGATTGTGTCGTTCCCTTTTGAAGTAATCTTTGTATTTGGGAAATGTAGAAGTGCTGAGTCTAGAATACTTTCACAGCACTTAAACTGGTGATGCAGTAAAGCATTAAACAGGGCAAGGATACGGGAAATGGAGTTGCAAAGAAGTGCTGCCAGGTGCTGATAACCTAAAGTTCTGATGTCAGTACTTCTAGCTTTGATTTCTTGGCTAGTGGAGAGCTTCCGTGTAAGTAGGCTGATGAAACAGTGGACCAAACAGATTTGGTCATTCAGTGACCAACCCATTTCCATTCAGTGGTTCCAAGGATCACCATTCTAAGAATCTGTAGGAAAACTGTCTTAAATTGTCTTAAATTTTAACAAGATTAAATGCGTTTACTGTGAGAGTTATCTTTTTCTTTCCTTCCTTGTCTCTGAATTTTAGCTGGAAAAACAGATTCTGAGAAGATTAATTTGTTACCAAAGCATCTGTAGATGTACTTTTTTTGATACTGGGTAAACAGTATCAAAATTTAGTATTGGAATAGAACTTGCCGGTGGATAGACAACTAAAAGATTTCAGACCCTTGAATTAACAGCAGAATTCAGTTAAATTGTTATCATGCATGGGCAGATGTTAGACACGCAATTTTAAAGAAAATAGTAAAGATCAGGATCTGAATGTACTGCTGATTGTATCCAAACCTCTGCCAAATAAAGCAGAACTGTTGCTGTAGTAAATTAGTATACGTGGAAGTGAATACATATCTAGAACAATATACATAATTTTCTGGTCAGAAGTAATTATAGTGAGCATACATATTTGCTCAAAAGTGGTACTCTTGTCTTTTCAAAAGCCTTGTGGAGAAAGCAAATCCCTAAATTTTCATTTCAATCTAGTGTCCTACTATCTGGTGCATTAATAATCCTAAAATAGGAATGATGATGCTGTTATTTTGTTTAGCTATTTAATAGGAAGGTGAAGCTATGAAATTCTAAGAGTGTCATTCCATGGTGGAACTAAACAATCTAATGATATATGCTGAAAATTATGGGTTTATAAACCTTAATCTCCTAGCTGTGTATGTTTGTGCTCTTTTTGTTGCACCAGTACTTGTATGATTCTCTAGCAGATTTGCTCAGGAAGATGAACTGGTGGTAACTGATTGCTTCTGGCTGATGAAAAATGAGGGGAAGGCTCCATTTACTACTTGAACTGGCTTATTGTGAGGTCAGTTTTATTCTACTATATGAAGCAGACAAGCAAGGGTGGAGGGAAGAAAGACGGGAATTTTCCCTTTTGGCAGTAATTAACTGTTGTGTTTTTCTGTAGTGGAGAAATCTGACCATCCTCAAGCTATTCTATAACTCAATCTTCCTAACAAAACTCTATGTAATGTCCAGAGCAAATTGCCCAAAGCAGGAGATAAAAAAAAAAATTTAGGAATTTAAAATAAACAGGTTAGTCTCCCTGGAGTGAGACCAGTTCTGTGTGAGTTTACTGGCAACTCCTTCCTGTGATCAGCTTTGAGGAGGATATGATGGAGAGATTTAGTTCATGACACCAATGGTATGCAATGGTCTTTGGAAATTTGCTGTGGTGACAGGAAACTGTTGCTTTTGACTGTTTTCATCTTGGCAGGAGAGCCAAACCATTTGTTAAGCACAGCAGGAGAGTGGTTTACTTGGAAACAAAATGGGAGGGAGTTTTCATGGTGGGGGGTATTCTCGGCTAGAGTTTTCTTTGGAAAACTGCAAAATATTTATGTATTCATCAGCTATTTTTCTAAGGCAAGAAGATGCCATTATGATACAATATGTAACACCACAGTACAATCAAGTGCATATTATCCGTAGAGCTACTTAGTAATTACCATACTGCACCTATAAACTTCTTTGAGGTATAGCATATCTTCCTCAGAAGACGTAGTTTTGTTTTGAACTGGAAATGGTAGAAAATCTACCATATCACTGGATTTCATTACTTAATTAACCTCCCTAGGTTTTACAGCTTAATTATACTCAAAATTTACTGTCTTGACCTACTAAATGTACTTATCCAACACTTTATTTAAGGGAATGTAGGACACATGGCTTGTGCTTTATTAAATTCTTATGTCCCAGGGCTGCATTAGCCTTTCAGGAGAACAATCGTTGCATGTAGTATTTTTAGGAATTTAAGGCAGAGAGACAAAGCCAAAGTGAAGGTAACTTTTCATTCACTTACTAATGTGTCTTCTCTCTTCTTTTATGCTTGTCTGCCAGTCTAGAAAATGAGGCCTTTTTGCCACCTAGTAAGAAAGAACAGACGAACTAAAGAATAATGGATTTGTGGGTTTTTTTTGTTTCATTGTTTTTGTTGTTGTTTGGAAAAAGTTAACAGTGTGGAGGAGATGACAGTGGCCAATACAGGATTAGGTCTGTGTAAGTGGTGAGAAACATTAACATTTTTCAGGATTTTCAACTTCTTGTGATGGTGTGAAATTCAGCTTCTTAAAGAAAAGTAAAGCTTCCACTTAAAGAAAGGAGTTAAACTGAAGATTCCAGTTACGGCAACATTGAAACTGATGATGAAACCTGTGTTCTTTACATTTTATTTTCTGTTTATGTAGGAGTAGCTTTTCTCTAAGGCTGCCGAACTCTTCGGACCTAAGATTTAGTGTGTTGAAGTACAGCTGTTTGCAGCATAAGTAACCAAACTCAGCATGGTGGCTCAACATGATTTTGAAATGCAAAGGAAGACTGCATGACCCAATTTTCATCCGAAAAAAGGCAGTAAAAAATCTCTGACATAACAAAGCATTCGTGATATCTATATTATATGCTGAAACTTCAGTGGAGGAGACTGTAGGAAGAGAGGGGAAAAAAAAAAAAAAAAAAAAAAAAGCAGAATTTGAAGAAAGAAGATGCCAAACCCAAATATATGAGTTCTAAGGTTGAATGTAGACAGTAAAAGCTTTGTTGCCAAACTGTTGTCTACTAAAGGCTGCTTGGATTCTGACTCTTGAGATCGCAGAAGGAAAGAATGACTATAGCTTTCATACAGTACTAGATAAATGTATAGCAAGAACAACTCCAAAAGAGAAAACTTGCAGTCATTGGGGTCGTACTGGAGAAAGCATAATAAAACATAGTTATGATAGCATGCGCTATAGTCTTGATGGAGTAAACTGAGTAGCAGCTGCTGTCAACTGAGTGAGGGTTGATGTGGTTTTCCATACAGTTATCTCTATGCTGTTTAAGTGCCTAAGATGCTTACATTAGAGGTCACGATATGAAGTGTAACTGCATGTATGTAAAGAAGGATGCACAGTGCAATAGGTTGTAACACTCCAGACTACTTCAGAATGGTCATCTTGCTGACTTACATGTATGTGGATGTGTATAGTCATCATCGGTCTGGAGAATTAGGAAGTCTGAGGGACTATAAAGAATCTGTGAAGTCTTGAATGTCACAAGGATGTTGGGGAAGACAAACACTGTTTTCAAAAATATATTAAAAACTGGTAACATTAAGATTGCAAAGCAGATCCTGAAAATTGGGTAACCTGTTAACAAACAATCAAAACTCAGACCTACTGTGAAGCAGTAGACTTAAGCCTTTTGTGACACTTTGTTAATTCTCTGTAGTGGTTTTCTTATGAAACAACAGCTGGTGCTGTTTTGAGAAGTGTCATTGGAGCTCGAACAATATGAAGATCTTTCATACAGGACAGAATACAAAAGGCATTCTTGAGGCAATTCCAAAATATACAGAAGAGATTCTCAGTTAAACTACACTGCAGTTTAGTGCATGCTCGTTTTTTTTTGTTTGTTTGCTTTTAAAAAAGGGCTGTCCTGCTATATTTACTTGTATTTTAGATAGTAGAAACTCAGCGCATGAAAACACTTTTAAATTTTTTTTTTTTTAAGTTAGCAAGAAAAACATAGTAGGAACACTGTGTCAGATGTTTGCTCATAGATCTGTGACATGGATTTGGTGATGAAGTTTTTCTCTTTTTTTAGGATGAGTTCTAAATATCACTTGAACTATAAATGTCCATTCAAGATGGAGATTCGGTGTTAGTCTTCTGTTGCAGAGTACAGCCCAGCCCAGAAGGCATCATCTGGGAAACTGCAGATCTGTAGATTTCAGATGCTTACTTGTCGGCATGATAACATTAGTTTATTTAGTTAAATACTTTTTGAGTTTTGTTTTTATGCTTATGTTTCAATAGTGTGTAGCTTATTTCAGTTCTGAATGTTTATAACCTGAGTGGGGTATTTTTTTTTTGCATACAGAAGATACACGATACTTGGGGGATTGTACAAATAAAATCTCTTGTGTTCTGTGATAATGAAACTTAAAACATTTAAGTAGAGCATATTGAAAAGGTGTTTGTGATGTCTTAGTAAAAATTATAGAATTAAAGGTCTTCAAGACTACTTTTGTTTGTTTGTTTGTTTTTCCTTAGTAATCATTGACCAGGAAGAAAAAGTTATGCTGATGTTTTGTGTGTGTTTTCCTCTCTTAAATCATAAAATCACTAAAGTTGGAAAAGACCTTTAAGATTATCCAGCCCATCCATCAGCCCACCACCCCCCTCCCCAACTAAATCATGACCCAAATTGCTACATCTACACATTTTTTGAACACCTCCAGGGATGCTGACTCCACCGCTTCACTGGGCAGCCTGTTCCAATGCTTCACCACTCTTTCAATAAAGAAATGTTTTCCTAATATCCAATCTAAACCCCCCTTGGTGCAACCATGTCTGAGCAGTGTTTCACAGGCAGCTGCTGGGACAAACAGCCCAGGAGCTGCAGGCCACCCGACAAGATGCAGTTGGGTGTTATTTCACAGCCGGCATCAGACAACAGGAGCATGCTACTCTACTTGCTGTGTGTGCCTATGGCCTCAGCAGGGAGGTGACATTCGGGTGACCCAGAGCAAGACAGACTAGTTTGGAGCCTTGCCTCTACGCTAACAGAGCCACATGATACAATATGCCCTCTGGTCTACCTGCTTGATCTGCAGTTCACATCTCCTTGAGAGCTCGAGTCCGCCCTCCCATTACCTGCTGCCTTTCCTTAAGAAATTTGGGGGCTGGCAAACTGTTTGAGGAAAAGCCTATCGTGCCAGTGTACCAGTGCAGCTACAGGAGGATCCCTTAGCCTGATGTCCTCCACCTCCTTAGCTGCTGCGGTGACAGAGAGCTCTTAGCTTGGCAGCCATCCCAGCTTCACGGACAGGCTTATCTGCAGGGAGGAGCCCAGTGTGGCGCAGCAGTGAAAAGGACAGCTTGGCAGGCACAGTGTCCAGTTGCTTAACATACATAATCGTGTTCTAATTAGTGTATTATAAAAGATAATAGACGTAGCTATTGGAGGGAGTAAAGTTACAGAAGATCCTTACCGCTGCTGCGTTAAAGCAAGCTTGCTGCTCCCCAGGAAGAGACACATCTGCAGGACTGGCTCTTTTTGGACAGCAAAGTTTGTTTAGATGTGACCTCTGTTATCTGTCAACATGATGGCAATCTGGCAGTAGCATCTGGACAGAAGTAATTTTGATACTCTGGATGTTTACTGATAAGCTGGAAATTAGAACATCCTCTGAGTTGTCACTAAGACTTGAACTGGAAAAGAGAAATACTTTTCGTAGTGTTGTATTAAAGATGATGGCTTCTAGGAATCCGTTACTGATAATTCTGTATTGTAGTTGTTTTTCGTAAGATAGAGAGGTATTCATTCAGCCACATAAAAATGGACATTTTCTAATCTCCTGTTGTGGGACAAGTACAGCTACTTGAGAACTGTAACCTGGATTTATTAGGCGAAAATTTGAGTTCTTATTCTGTCTTAACATGTTACCGAGTTGAAATGCATGGTTAGACCCTAGTCCTCAGATGCTGTACAAGTAGAAGCATTTTAGAGAGCTGTCTCAAAACAGTCATAAGGATGCAATACTGATGCACGTGACAGCTGGAAAATTGGCATGTGATAACTGCCCATCATGTATATCGCTGACTGTAAAAGCCTCTTGAAGCATAAGAATTGAGAGCAAATAGAAGAGTTTGATTAGAACGAGAATTCTGGTGGTCTTTACACCTGTAATTCTGTTGCTTTCTATATGAATTGTATTTCCTCTCTCTTCCCTTTCTTCAACACTTCTTTTACTTCATCTGAGAAATATTCTCTTCTTTTCCTGCTAATCACTGGTCCCTTTAGAAGAAGTGAACACAGTGAAACAGTGCTAACAGAGCTATGGAATTGGTAAATGAGCTAAGGGTGACTCCTGTGAGGTATGAAGTCAAAGATGATCATAAAATTAAGCCAGGAAGGTCAGAAATATTTATACGCATACAGTGAAAGTCATTGGAAGCCTGGATATCAATCACACAAATACTTCAACAAAATTTATGTTGCAACTATTGGCAGTGCTTCTTTTGTAACTGTTCTCATTCCTTTTCTTCCATGTATCAGTGTAATGTATCTATTTGCGAAATCCTGTTTCTTTCCTGATGGCCTAGTTGATCCAGGGCCTATGTGATTCTTTTTTTTTGTACAATCCTTGGTTTACTTCATCAGAAAGCATTCTAAACTGGGATCGTGTCATGTTTAATTACCTCAGTTAAATAGGTTACATAAATTATAGCAATTGTGAAGCCATATGAGAGACATTATAGTGTGTCATAAGTCCCACTGAATACATTGTCTGAACTAATACTTAAAAGTGTAGTTTTACAGTTAATATTCAGAAAAATATTCAGTGTTCTGGATTAAAATGTTTAAGCACAAAACAGATGTTCTAAATATTTAACCTGAGGAAGTGAATGTATTTTGTAATATACTGCTGTTTACTTATTTTAGTTTGTTATGCTTAGTAAGTCACTGAAGTTTGAATATATGATAATTTGTTCTGAAGTTGTCACATAATCTGTTGCATTTTTTCTGTTGAGAGGATAGCTTGATCTTAATACATCTGAAAACTTACGTTTCAATTACATGATAAGTTTGGATCATAATTTAAAGCTCTGTCAGGTTTTATTTATATCTTTTGTGACATTGAATGAAATAGGTTGATTATTGGTGTCTCTTTTGCTTTTTAGACATTGTTTGATAATCAGATCAATGCTTCAAAAAAGGAAGACTCAGAAAGCATTAATAAAAATGATGCTTCAAAGAAGATGTCTGTTGAGAGAGTTTATCAGAAAAAGACTCAACTTGAGCACATCCTCCTCCGTCCAGATACCTACATTGGGTCAGTTGAACCGTTAACTCAGGTAAGTGTCACTAAGTTCACAATCTTAATAGTTTTTGTTGTTTTAGTGAGGAAATTACTATTCTGCTTATTAAATAGGCAAATCTCTACTATTCCGAGTATTCTGAATTATCATGCTAAAAACTCTGGTCATGATTATGTATGCATGTGTAGGAAGGGGTCAGCAGAAGGCTTTTTAAAGCAGTGCTTGGTTGATCTGAAAAAACATGAGAAAGTTGAAGTTCAGTCAAAAGATAAGCACACACCTATGTGTATACACACACACATAACTGTGTGTGTTAATGAACATGCCTATTTGAACACAAATATATATGCATATTTGTAAGGAGTATTTGCTTCAGATCCAAAATTGCTTTGTTCTCTTTGTTTAGGTAGAGAAGAGAGCCTCTTACTGGCACTTTTTTGAGCTATTTTTGTGAAGCTGTGAATTTGCTTCAAACTTCATTGTCTGTACTGTTGAGTTCCTCACCAAGCAGAAAATAATACATTTTCGTTATGGAAGTCTTTGTGGGTACGATTGTAGTTTCTGCCAAACTTAAGCTTCTGCTGTTGTCTCTCATGAAAGCAGCAGTCAGACTGGAAAAGTTCCTCAAGTAAATAGATCTTCTAGAATCATATACTGTTTTGCCAAGACAGTAAATATCTTTATGTTATTTTGTTTGCATGTAGTTAATGTGGGTTTATGATGAAGATGTAGGAATGAATTGCAGAGAAGTTACCTTTGTCCCAGGCTTGTACAAGATCTTTGATGAAATTCTTGGTAAGTATTTTTAACAATAATATTGCTTTAGCATTATGAAGTACACAATTTTCTGAGAGTTCTCAAAGCATATTAATTTGTATCTAAGTTTAAATTGTAGACTTAGGGTGCCACTAAACTGCAGTGCATGAAAATTTTAGTGCATTCTGACACTGCAGAACAGTGTGCTCTCTGCTGAGCTGATATTTTGGGTTAATTGACATGAATTCTTGGGCCAATCAGTCTTTATGAAGTTATGTTGTAAAGATTGTTGGGATTACATTGTAAACTAAATTATGCTTTATTGAAAGGTCAGTGGGAATTTTTTTATGACCTTCATTGAGTTCAGCACTTATCCACACCTCTAAAACTATGCTTTACTGCGTTGCTGTCTTGGAGGCAACTATATCTTGGTCAGGTAGAAAAGAAGGATTTCTCTATTTTTGGTTTTTACTTGTTACCTAACTTGAGAAATACAGGAATGAAAATCTCTTGTCACTTCTTTTTTGAGTACTACCTCATAGGTGGAATTTACAGGCTTTTCACAGGAAGGGGTCACTTCCATCTTGTCCCATTCAAAAGGAAGATCATTATTATATCGTTATGGTAGTACTGTATGGCTTATTGCTTCTTTATGTAGCACTGATATGTGCTCCACGGTGTGGTTTGAAAGCTAACGATCAGTGTAATAACATTATGAAAATTGGACATTGTATCTGTGTCTACCTGTTAATGAAACTGCACATAATGATTTTAGCAAAAGCACCTTGAAATGATCTTATCTTCATAGATTATTATAAAGATCTCAATATTTTAATTTTAATGGACTTATCTTCATGTCCTTTGCTGATTTTCAGTTCTATTTTGATCTCTTTCACAGGTGATGAGACAAATGCTGAAAATGCTTGTAATGTTTAATAAATATCCAAACGAGTGCAGCAATAGAACAATTAAGTACTCACTATGTTAAGAGCCGTTATGAGAACAGGCTGATAAAATACACTTCTATATTTATTTCTAAAATAATGTAGCAGCTAGAAATAGAGTCAGTAGTTATAAGAAGGTTGAAAAATACCTTCTTGCAGATACTTGGTCATATTTATAGACCTCAGTAATAAGATACAGAATATACAAAAGGATACCGGATTAAGAAATACCTCGAGCATTGTAACTTGTGGTAGAATATGTATATAATTGGTTTTATAGATCAAGTAATTAATTATTGCTCCTAGTAGGTGTTAATTTGTGCTACTTTGTTTCATAGTAAATGCTGCTGACAATAAGCAGAGGGACAAGAATATGACTTGTATTAAAATATCCATTGATCCGTAAGTAAAAGCATGTTTTCATTTAGTTTCCCTGCCAGTGCTATTGTAGTTCAGATTTGTTCAAATGATTTTACTAAATGAACTCGGATTTTTTTTTTTTAAATAATAATTTTGGAATTATTTTCATTAGTTTCGTATTTTAAGATGAAAAACTGAATTAAAATTGGTTAACAGCAAGCACTACCATTCTGAATTTATAATAATTTAGTTTCCTAAACCACTCATTAATGTTTGATTGAATGAAATGTAAAACCAGAAGATTATAAAATTCATGATTAGATGAAAGCTTGACAGTACATAAGCAGCCAAGTTACTCAAAAATCATAAATGCCAACCTTAAGGTTTTGTAAAATCATATTGCACCTATTGAACTTCTATGTTAACTCCTTTAGCACTAGGATAAGGTTATGTTTGAATTAGTCAGTTATATCACATTGAAACTGCAGGTCGCAAATGTGTAATTACCACTTTTTTTCAAAATTGAATACTTAAGGAGATATTTCCTGTTGAGTGTTATGGTACTTAAATAGATGTCGACTGTGTTCCGATAGTAGTACCTTTGCAGTACATTTAACAGAACAATAAATGTTTGGGACACCTAATTTTCACATCTAATCTTTAGGATAAAGAATCTAAGAAGCCTTTTTTTCTGCAAGTTTTCTGTGTGTTATCAGTTTCTGTAGACCAAATTGTTTTTATCATGGAGTGGGAAAGAAATGGTAGTGTAAATATGCCTGACTTGTCATGATTTTGAACTCTCTAATACTCCAAAATGGAAATTCTGTATGAGAGCTACAAGTATTAATGGTGCCAGATGTTGATGGATTTTGTCACTGATGCATAAAGTAACTTACAATGTTTATCATAACTTGGAAATAAAAGTTTAAACAGATGATAATTTGGCCAAAATATGGATAATTATGCTCCTCTTCCTAAGACATCTAATAAACACAAAAAAAAAATTAATGAAAATTGATAGACCTGTGAATAAACGTGTAAGAATAAGGTATGGTATGGTATGGTATGGTATGGTATGGTATGGTATGGTATGGTATGGTATGGTATGGTATGGTATTCTATTCTATTCTATTCTATTCTATTCTATTCTATTCTATTCTATTCTATTCTATTCTATATTCTTTAAGCAGGTAAAACATGTGCAGGATTCTGTCTTCAAGATTGTATTAATTGACTTACTGTCTTAACTATTTTATAGGGAATCAAACATTATCAGCATATGGAATAATGGAAAGGGTATACCAGTTGTGGAACACAAAGTAGAAAAAGTATACGTACCTGCTTTAATCTTTGGGCAGCTGCTAACATCCAGCAACTATGATGATGATGAGAAAAAAGTTACAGGCAAGACTATTTCACATGCTTCGTTTTATTCAATTAAGCCATTGTTTGCTTTTCAGTATGCTTTCTCGTCTTACTTCTTCTGTTTCATAACAGATGATTGCTTAGTCACCATTACTATAACTGTCTCTTAGAGTAAAATGACTTTTTTTCTTCTTTAAAATCAATGTTTACAGAGAACTTTACATTTTTAATGTCAGTACTCATTCAATAACAAGCAAGATTTTAATGTTTCAATTATAACATATGCGATCATTTAAACATTTGTGCTCTTGAAATGAAGGGGAAAAAATGAATAAATTTAGGATAATAAATACTAGCCTAATGTGAGTCAACCCTAATTTAGATCATGAATAAAAGTTAGTGCTGTTCTGCACTGCTCCATATGCTTTTCTGTTATTATGATGTGTGGTAGCAGAGTGATTTGGATCTGATCACGACCTAGTTTTCTGCTGGATCAGGGTGTTGAGGTCACTTGCCTTTCGGCAAGCAACTGGTAGATCAACGTAAAGAAAGCAATGGAAGCATCATAGCCTTGGGGGCATGCCTTGTTTTTGAGGCAGAAGCAGTTGCACCAGATTGAAGGTTGGGTGAAACTCCATCTCTGGCATCCTTTAATAGCTATTGACGTGTGGCCCAACTTTTGTCTTATATAGGAACATTTTACTTCGTTGGCATACTCTCTGTGTGTCATAAATATGGTTCTACTGTGAAAAAATTGCTGTATGTTGTTTTTTCAGGTGGGCGCAATGGCTATGGTGCAAAACTCTGTAACATATTTAGTACAAAGTTCACAGTTGAAACTGCTTGCAAGGAATACAAACACAGCTTTAAGCAGGTATAGAAATTATGTCAACTTTTTCTCTTTGCTTTGCCACAATTATAAATTTAAAATTTAACATGTTTTCTATATTTCATGAATATTTCATTAAATTAATCATTTAACATTCAAATGGATTGCAGGCTAGGTAGTTCAGTCAGCAAAACTGGTAGTTCTGTGTATTAGGGTTTTTTTTGTTAAGTTGTATTTTTCTTGGGAGTGGTAGATGATTAGAAGAACAACAAATTTCATCTGTTAAAACTGAAGTATATTAGTGGGTATGTGAAAAGGAATAGTTATTAAACATCTTGTAATTACCATTATGTAATTTTGTCAAAAAATATTTCTGCTTAGCTGTGCAAATGTGGAAACAATTATCTAGGTAATTTTGTATGGTGTTAAGGAAAAGATTTTTCTGTATTTATGTCATTAATTTCATTACCCTAACTAGACTTCAGTGCAAATTCCCTTCTCTCTCCATTTGATCCCATTGCTTATTGGTATCATTGTTAGCACACAGACCATGGATTGAATGTAATCCTATCGCTGTATATAGCTTTGAGATGGCCACCTTTCTAAAAGTTTGAAGAAGTTTGTTAGAGTATTAGATACAAAAGCTTCTTGGCTTTGGATTCTTTCCCACTCGGTGGCTTCCTTCAGTTTTTTCCTGCACAAGTAATTAATTTCTGGTCATGCTCTCATGTCGCTACATAAGTACATGTTTTATGACTTAGACCAAGTGCTATGTTTTCCAGTATTTCCAGAAACTGTGAAAATTTAATACAGCTGAACTTTGATGCATGCTGCGTTAGATGTTCTGCTTGGTCTTGCAAATATGCCTGTGTTCTTGAACAGGAAACAATACCAAGACTCCCGAGTCAAGTCTGAGCAAGTTGGTTTGTCAAGAAACATGCTTTGGTACACTGCACAGCCTCAAAGATGCTATCTGAGAGACCATTTGGTCTCTGCGCAGGGACTAATAGAAGGGACTCTCTATAGCAGTGTGCAGTAGATTGAAGATATTAAACTGATGAACAATAAGGACTGTTTAGCCTGCTCACTTGTATCTGATTTAGTTCTGTGGTGGACTCTATTTGCATTAGAGTCTTATCCATCAATGTAACAATACCTGTATATTTACAGAGACCACAAATCCGCTGTCACTGGTGCCTGTGCAAATGTTGGTAAAGCAATTAATTTTATGTGTAACGTTTTTCCAGGGGGAAACTTCTAAAACAGTTCTGGTAGCTGTTGCAATCCTAGCATAGCTGCAAAATGGAACAAAGGAGGAGGATAAGCATGTATTGTAAACTAACATCTAAAATGTTTTGTTTCCAAAGACTTGGATGAACAATATGATGAAGACCTCTGAGCCCAAGATTAAGCATTTCGATGGGGATGACTACACATGCATTACATTCCAGCCAGATCTGTCTAAATTTAAAATGGAAAAACTTGATAAAGATATTGTGGCCCTCATGACAAGAAGAGCATATGATTTGGCTGGGTCATGCAAAGGAGTCAAAGTCATGTTGAATGGGAAGAAATTACCTGTAAGAACCTCATTTAAAATAGTTTAAGTGTGCTGAGCATTTGATGCAAAGAGTAGTAATTGTAATCTATTATTACTCACAGGTAAATGGATTTCGCAGTTACGTAGATCTTTACGTAAAAGACAAGCTGGATGAAACTGGAGTTGCGCTCAAAGTTATTCATGAGGTTGTGAATGAGCGATGGGATGTGTGCCTCACTTTAAGTGAAAAAGGGTTTCAGCAAATCAGCTTTGTAAATAGTATAGCTACCACAAAGGTGAGTAGTTATATTATATAATAAAAAAAAGTAAACGAGAAAAATGTGTGCTAAGGTTGTGCTCACTCAGGTAAAAAAATAAATCTGGGTTACTAAAATTAAGTGAGATAATGTTTTGCATGAGAGGATCTGGCAGAGCAATTGAATGCAATCAAAATACATTCATAGCAGTATTCCTGAATATGCACTAATTTTTATAACACTAGTAATCAGTATCACCAATCCTGATGTCGTATGTGAACATACATGGTATTTATTCAGTATGAAGTGAATGGAACTATTTTATTCCCTTTTAACACATTGTAATAAAAATAATTCTGAAATTATTAAAAAAATAAGTATAAAATATTGGACAAGTCCCTTTCAAACATGTAACAGCAAGTTTTGGAGGGCAAAAGTGGCTTTTGGTGTACTTGAAAACTGGCTTTCCACTTTTTGCTTTATGATGTATAAAACTGGCCTGAAATGTTGAGATTTATTTACTTGCATTTGTGTTTCTGTATGAGGATCTGAATGTTCTCTTTTCTGTGTAAGGGGATGTCAGTGTTCTCTGTGCTTGTTAGCAACTATAGGAGTGGACTGCTATCATGGCAAATCTTCAGTTATGGTGAAGCAGCAACATGCTCAGCACACTGAAGTACAGTCTTTGTACAAATTGCTGAGGTGATTAGGCACCAAGACAATCATCTGAAATCAACCAGCATAGCTCTCATATATGCCAGTTTGATGTGGCCCAGGTTTAGGGATGGAGGATCTACAATGATGAAAGAAAATCTTTGTAATTTCTGCTCTTCACAGATAACACCGGCTAAGTGATCTAACACCAGTAAAGCAATTCTGGAGATTGATGAGACTGTTTTTAGGGAACCTTAACCATGAGCTTCCCCAAAAGCTGAGAAAGCTAAGAATTTGTAATCAGGCACTTTAAACACCCCTCTTTGCTCAGATCTATTCTAAAAGAGTCAAATGGAAGAAATTCTAATGGTTGCACAAGTGGTTCATAAGCACCAGTGGTTACACTGAGTGGGGTCCCTGGTGTAGGCAGGTGGACAGAAAAAGCAGGGTTAATCAAGGTAGGTAATCGCGATGTGCAGCCAGTGTTTTGGCAGTATGTAATTTTTGCTACGTAACTTCTCCCAGTGTCATTTTCGGTGTAGCTGAATCAGCATTCAGTGCTGGGGGACAGTTTATTTTATTGTAGAACATTTACTTTCTAGGTGTGCATTTTAGTTAAGTGCTTATTGGATACTTGTCAAAAGTAGAGATGACAAACATATCTGGTAGTTGAAAGGTTAAAACTTAGTTTTTATTCAGGCCTCTTTATGCAACATAAAGAAGAAAAATAGCATGACCTTAAAGGTGTATATAGTGCCTTTTTTAAGAAGCTGGCAATGTACAGAAGCTTAATGTTTGGTAGCAGGTTAAGAAAATGTATTTGAAAAAAATGAATACTTGTTGACTCTTAAGTTAAATATATTGCATACACTTACTCAAAATATTTTGAGTTTGACGTTTTTGGATCAATTTTCACCCGTCATGCACTTACACGTACATTGTTATCATATATTCTTTAAGAAAAGTCATAGAAAAAGTACTGTGTATTCTTCAAAGGTAAGTGTTGTAATTTCTAGTTTTTCCCACTCTCCCAATCCATGCCTTATGTGTGTGACTGGATGTGGAATGTTCGGGGCCGGTGAACCACCTCACCAGCAATTGATGTGCAACTACCCACTGATGAGACATAATGGCTAGTAACTAACTGCGTCAACTGCCTGTCCCCTTATCTGCTAACAGGTGAGGAGCTCATTTCAGCTGTTCTTTGGTTATTTATCGCTGTTTGCTGAAAGCTTTTCATTTCTGTTTCTGGATAAATTTCACCCAGTCATAATTTACCTTCCACCTTTTTTAAACTTGCTTTAAATTCCAAACAAGTTTTTTTTTAGGTTGACGAGGTTTTTTGAGGGATGTGTAGAAGGTCAGGCAGTATGTTGAGGCACAGCTCTCTTGTAAATTTATTTCCTTGGACAGGCTCCCATTTATTCACAATTTTACCACAGTATGCTGCCACAGAATTTGACTTCAGGCTCTGAGGCAGCATTTGAAAGGAGGTTTGTAGCAGTTACGTTTGTGCAGATAATCTTTTGGTGAGACTTGTACATCAGCTGATTAAACATGGTCTTCTCAAGTTCTCAGTTTCAAATGGTAGGTGTAGTAGAAATTGTGGTATGAGCTTCAATTATTAATGTAGTAATCTAATGATATTTTCAGTATGGTGGCACTGCTAAGTGTAATGCTACTAAACAGTTAGCAGAAATGCTTAGCTAATACTGACACAGTGTCAGGTAGTAGGCTTAGGTGGAGAGAGCGTTAAAATTTGCTGAACTTCAACAAGAAATTGAGGACTGTTCCAGAGCTTGACGTTTTCATATTTTTTCTGATAAAATAAATGTAATAGAAAACAAATGCAAAAGAAAATAGGATTTTATTTATATAGCTTATTAAATTGAAACCTCAAATTTATAATTGGCTTCTGAATTTGTTGGCCATATTGACCGTTTATCTGTCCATAGGATTTAAATATGGCTTATTTGGGAATTAATTGAGGCTGTTGTCTGTTGATAACGATATGAATCGAATGTATGTAGGGAGCCAGTCTGAGCTTCATTTTTAAGATTTTAGTTGTTACCATTTCATTAGATGTCTTTGCATCCTGAAGTTTGCAAGGCTGGGATTCAGTCATAATGGTTACCTTCTGCAAGAAGAAGGTTATGTAGTTTTTGTGCTCTTTCTCATGATACAGTAGTCATGATAATCATTGACAGCCCTCTAGGTTTAAAGGGTATTTTTCTGGCTTGTGTTAAAATGACAGCTGGGGCAGTTATAGGCTGTTATGCTTCTATAGTGGGTAAATGTGCCACCTACTGGTGAGATGGTTAAAAGGTTCTTGGAGCTCTGAACATCCCTCACTCAATGCTACACACTAAGAGTGGACACAGGAATGGGGAACTGTTGTAATAACTAATATCTTCTAAAACCAAGAATTACTGGTAAGTAGCTAATTTTTGATATGTCAGATATCGGCTTTAGCAAAATATTTTGAAATGCTAAAATTGTAAAAAAAAAATAAATTGCTATAGTTGTAAATACAAAAATATATCAAGATATCCTGTAATCATAACTTTTCAGTGATGAGATAAGTAAAAGTAACACATTGTAAAATTGCTTTTCAAATGTGGAATATTTCTGAAATGTGTAATTCGGTATTTTTCTGTAGTAGCTTTTCTTTACAGTTTAGGAATGGATATATTTTTCTTTATGGTAGCAGAATGTCATTTCACTTGAACTCTCCTTATGCTGAAACTCTGTCATCCATATCTGAATAAAAACAGTTGTGTTCTAATTTTAGTGGAGTTTGGATTTGGGGTGTTTTTTTTTATCTGGTTGTTTTTGTAAGAAGAAATGTCATGAAAAAATACTCGTATGTGTGGTGCTTCTGGAACTTATCAGTAGTTTTATGTTGCTGTGTAGTAGGTGACTGCAGAGACCAACAGAAACCACAGATGCTTTCTTTGAAATGCAAGTAGTGGTTTGCTTATGATCAACAATATTTGCCATCAAGCCATTTTTTTACCTCCTCTCTCTTTTTTTATTTCCATCGTTACTCCCTACGTGAAGCTGAGAACACAATAACTATCTCCATTCACTTCAATCACTTTATATCTTCTCTATTCTTTATTACAAGATAATTGATTTTAGTCAGAGCATTATGAAATTTATTTAACAACCACTAGAATTTAACATTCTATTATTATTTGCACTTTTTTGTCTGTAAATTTAAAGGAAGTAATTTAAATTATAAAAAATCTAAAGAGCTTTCAGATATCCTGGGCTGTAGGATCATTCATATTTTTGACATCTTTCCAAAGAAAGCCTGCTGTTTTACCTGTAAGGAAAGTTAGGTCATGTTGATCTTCTAAATATTTAAACATATTTGTCACTATTGGTTGAGGCAATTTCAGTAGTCATTGTTCCATAGAACAAAGACTACAGGATACATACCTTTGAATACTAATCGTTCTTCCTGATTTGGAGTGTTTTCTCTGTGGTATAAATTTGCTTTAGTCTTTACTAGTGCTTCTAGAATATACCCCATAATTGTTAGGTTTCTTTTACACATGTAAATCAGTAGTCAGTGTTCAGTTGTAATAGATCTATAATAGACCTTTTTTCCCATAGAATCATAGAATGCCCCTGAGTTGGAAGGGTCCCATGAGAATCAAGTGCAACTCCTATCCCTGCCTAGGATAATCCTAAGACTCACACCGTATATCTGAGTGTGTTGTTCAAATCCTTCTTGAATATTGTCAGGCTTGGCACCATGACTGCTTCCCTGGGGAGTCTTCTCCAGTGTTCCACCACCCTCTGGGTGAAGAACATTTTCCTAATATTCAACCTAAACACAGAAAGAACAAGAAAGGTTCCAGATAGCTTATGTGAAATACCTTTGTTTTTCAAGCAATTAAATCTCGAAATTACTTGTCTTCTAGCACGATGTTTTGGGATTTTTTTTATAGCTAGTTTAAAATTTAAGTCCAAAGAGAATTGTAGCTAGAGAAGTTGATAGAAGCTTTGGGGCACCTTTTGAAGGTGTTGAAATGCTTAGTGCTTCCCTGCTGAGACTGAATTTCATCAATAATAAACCCATTATTTAAACATTGAAAATAATATGTATTTTCATCACCCTACTGCATTGCAAAATATGAGTTATATATGGCTTAAAAAAGGTAACTTTTCTGACTTATCACTTACAAAGATTAAGTACCTAATTATTTCTTCCTGAGTCTGTTGTGCCAGGGGTTCTATTTGGAAGGTGAATATGTTACTTCTGCCAAAATTTGTTTTGCTCTGTGATGATGCAAGAAAATGCATGGAAGCCATTTTTTTTCTTCTGCATTTGGTCAGTAACTTTAACGGAGTCCATCTGGCTTCTCTTGTTTGCTAAAAGACAGGTGGCAACACGATCGTGTTGCTAGAAGTCCTGTGTCTCCTAAGAGGCTGGTTTGCCAGCTTATCATTAACTGCATGCGCTGTATGTGACTCTTGTTGCTACGTCTTGCTTCAGCTCCTGCTCCAGGAATTTGGAGCAGGTTTAACCTCTGGTGAGTTTTAAGGAGAACTGCTCATCATTTTAAGCTTCTGCTCTTTTCTCTTAGAGTTTTCTGGATCTTGTGGTTGACTATTTGCAGTTTGCTCTCCATTTGCACTTGGACAAGCCCCAGGCTAGAAAAAGAATGCAAATAGCATTTATTCCAAGAGTTCTGTAATTAAGAAAATGTGAGATGACTTTTGGGAAGGAGTAGGCATGGATGCTGTATAACTGAGGCTGAGCTCTTAGAACATTTTTTTAATGAACCAAATGAGGAAAGTTTAATTTGATGAACGAATGTGTGATATTTTTAGTGTGAGGTTGTTTATGTGCTTGTTAAAAAGATGCCTCTTCACAGCTGTGTGATATTGCAAGTATCATCCCAGTGCTACTGAGTAATTTTCAGATCTACTATACTCTTAAACTTTTGTATTGTATTACAACCTGTAAGCAGCTACATTTGAAGTCCACCACTGTACACTGTATGAAAGATCTCCTACTTCTTCTGTTCCACATAACATCCATCAGCCTCACTTGTATGAAGACTGAATGACATGAAAAAGAAACTTTAAAGCAAGTTTTCTTTTGTTGTGCTGCAATTTAATGTGTATAGATTTCCAGCTTTATCTACAAGAAGTTTGTTAATACAACTAACAGCTATAAGGAAATTCAATGAGTACTGTTTTCTTTTTTTCTCTTCTCTCATTAAGGGTGGTAGGCACGTTGATTACGTGGTGGATCAGGTTGTGGGAAAACTGATAGAAGTGGTGAAAAAGAAGAATAAAGCTGGTGTTTCAGTGAAACCGTTTCAGGTAAATAACTTTATACAAGAATATTGAAAAAGGTGAATGTGGTGGTTTTGTTGAGTTAATTGGCTTCTATGTTTTCAACAGGTGAAGAATCATATATGGGTTTTTGTTAATTGCTTGATTGAAAACCCATCGTTTGATTCCCAGACAAAGGAAAACATGACATTGCAGCCTAAAAGTTTTGGGTCCAAGTGCCAGCTATCTGAGAAATTTTTTAAAGCTGTAAGTAAAGCATATTTCTTTTTTTTTCTGTGAAGCAGGAATTGGCATGCTGGCTGGAGTGTGTATGTTCTGTAGCAGATTAATTAGTGCATTGTGGTACTCTGGTGACATTAGCATATTATGAAAATAGGATAGAGGAACTTCTGTTCATTCTCTGGCCTTAATAATGGAAGCAAGGACTATGTTTTGGCTGTTGCCCTGGATTTAAGTGGGCTTTGCCTGCTCATCTCATTTGTTGGAGATTCTACTGTTTGTATTGGTGAAATTAATTTGACTTTTAAAACCTAAACATAGTCTTTGACTAATTTCTTGTGTTAAAATATTTTTCTGAAGTTGAGAGTATTTTCTGCCTTCGTCTTTGATACCACAGAATGAGAAAAGAGAAGGGAGGAACGTGCCACATTTGCTTACTCTTCCAGTAATCAAGGAAATGCAAAATTCTGGCTGTAGTATTCAAAGTGATCGTTATTGTCAGGCAACAAGTTTAGGAATTTTGTCTGTAGGTGGGCTAGGAATTGCTACCCTAAATGCATGTATTAATATAAATACCACTATAGGTTTTTCTAGAATATGTATACTAGAATAGGTTTTTCCTCTGCTACGTTCTTAAACAGGGAAGGAAAAGTTAGAATTATCTTAGACAGAACTCATTATATGATGTCTCCTTTAGTGCCAGCAGCATTAGTGGAGCTCAAGTAGTAAGGAGAATGGTGCCACGGCTACTCCTCTCAGTATCTAAGCTTAACTTATTGTATTCTTCTAATTCTATGTTGCTGATGACATTCTTATAGAACTTACAGGAAAAAAACAGCACAACATAATCTCACATTAATTCTTCAGATTTTGTTATATATGTTGTATTTCTATCAGTAGGTTCGATTTACAAATTTGTGTTTCTACTATTCCCAGAATTGAACACTGATCTCCAGAGTTGTTAAATGTGCAGCACAATCTCTAGCCAATGAGTGCTGTATTATGGGGGATAATGAGAAGCCAAGTATTTTGCTCCACTTGTATTTTCCTTTGATGTGAAACCAAACCTAAATCAGTTTTATTTTAGAAAATATAGTATACGCTATTTTTGCTGCAGATGTGTTTCTTAAAATGTTAGCAGTTTCTCAAGTGATTAATACAGAGCCTTATTCTTAAATTATTTTGGTTGTCTTCCAGCCATTTTCAGTTATTTTCAAAGAAACTTTAAATGGCTATGCATATTTTAAATATATAGCATATAATATATTCTATTAATAATATTATTATTACTTTTTGCTTTCAAAGTTCAGGAAGCAGGTGCTTAGTATCTAAAGTGTCTCAGCACATCAGCCACACAACATGAGACAACCTCTTGTTAGGTCTTAGTCCTCTTCTCCTTCCACTGATTATACAAGAGGTGGAAAAGGAGCTACGTGGCTGTTTTTTAGTTTTGTGTGCATAATAGGCAAGACAGTAGGGTATGTGTTACTTCCTTGATCTGTCATATGTTATGTTTTTTTAGATTTAGAGAGCTTTGAGAAACAGTGTTAGATCAGTGACTTAAAATTGAGATACAAGAATCTTCTTTGTGAACCTTTACTTTTCTTATCCATAATTCTAATCTGTTCCTTATAGGCCTCTAACTGTGGTATCATAGAGAGTATTTTGAATTGGGTCAAATTTAAGGCACAGACTCAGCTGAACAAAAAATGTTCGTCAGTGAAACACAGTAAAATCAAGGGCATTCCGAAACTAGATGATGCTAATGATGCTGGTAAGAACACTTATTTTTAATGTCTTTAATCCTTCATAGATTTTTCACGGGTATCGTAATTTAAGCCTGATTTTATGTCTTATCCTTATGTGCATTTTTTAATGAAAATCTTTCCAGTTTTTTAAATTTTATAGAGCTAGAATTAAAGCATGGTGATGATTTTGATAGTAGGAACACCGTCTTTTCTAGGATAGAGAATTAATAATGCTGAACCAAAGTGGCAGTCTAGTTCCATACTGAGAGCGTATATTTTCTAATTGTGGTGTCCAGCTAAATAGTGTTACCAATATTCTATTTTGGAGGTGACTAGTCTGCTTGAACTTTCTAATACAAAGAGATCAGAATCTTTATAATCTTTACAGGGTCACAAGCTGTAGGAAGTAGACCATGTCATGCACAGACCTGAAGGAGTGGTTCAAGAGACTTTTTTTTCATGAGACTTTAAATGCCTTTAGATTCCTGTCTGGGAATATAGACTGGCAACCTCTGCTAGTTTGCTTCCTAGCACAGATAGGAACCAGGATCATCTGGCAGTCTTTGTAGGGGTAGCAATGGGGTGGAGCTGCTCTTGAATTATTTGAGGGGCACATGTAACTAAAGAGCTTGAAATGTTGCACTCTGTGTTAGTGTCAGTTGATTTTTGATACATCCTTACATTAAACAAAGACAGAGAAATTGCAGAGAACTAGGTGAGTGGGTTAAGTAAGTAAAAGCATGTAAGACAGTGCTCCAATGTTCAAGTCAATGATGACTTGATAAGATTAGTTTGTTTAATTTTCTTCCCTTTCTTTTTGATTCCTTGGGCTCTGGTTATGAATTTTTGTTATTGAGTTTTCTTCAGTATTTCATTAATTTCCCAGTTATTCAGATGTCTTATTTTGCCTCCAAAGTTGGTATTGATATTTTCTTTAACTAGTATTTTGCTTGTGGAATTAGTGTTTCTTAGTTAGATGCATGTTTGTGGTGTTTTTCTTGCTTAGAGGATCACGTGCTTAGAGAAATGCTGTGTTTTATGGCTATAAAGTCTAGTGCTCATAAATAACATAAATTATTTTGGATACACATTCTTCATAGTGTTTTTTGGTTCTGCTTTAATAAAAAGTTCTTTAGTCTTTTCTTTGAAAGACTGAAGGTACTATGTGAATAATCTGTTTGCTCTGGAAAATCAATAGAGATTTTTTGCTCTTTCTGCACAAGAACTGAGCTAGTACTGTAATCAGGATCTCTGATCTCAATAAAAAGCTGCTTTCATTGAGAAAGGGAAGACAGGAGACGATACAACAGAGTGACTCCTTCAATGTGGCAGAGTGTGTGTTGATTGCTCTGCTCTTATGAACTTGTCTCAATGAACTTTAATTTGTGGCTGCATCTGACTGAAAGCTTGATGTTTCTTAACATAAGGAAAAGTCTTTAATGAGTACACAGAGAAAACACTGTAGGAACTATCAGTCTTTCCTTCTTTCTGTCTTTGAGATCTTAATAGAATGGATTGGTTATTCTCAGGGTCAGGTGAAGCAAGGACTGTACATGCTTCTTCTGAGTGTGAGAGCTGATGATCACTTCTAGGTCCAAAAAATGCAAATCTGCTATGTGAATGTTTACTATTAATGTGCACATGACTAAGCATATCATGAAGAGTTACATAGTTGTATAATAAACAGTATTTTCAAATGAATTTCAGACCTCCCTGTAAGCTGGAGAAAAGGTTTAACTGATGCGTGAACATAGTTTCAGGGAGATTGCATCAGAATGTGCACGTGTCACAGGTTATCTGTAATCTGGCAGCAAAATACAGTAGTTGTATTTGATGTAGTTGTCTTTCAGAACAAATAAATATTGATAAGGATCCTAGGAATTACACTTTCATAAATATTCCAAATCAGATGGGGGAACAGACTT
This sequence comes from Cuculus canorus, assembly GCF_017976375.1. Taxonomy (NCBI): domain Eukaryota; kingdom Metazoa; phylum Chordata; class Aves; order Cuculiformes; family Cuculidae; genus Cuculus; species Cuculus canorus. Next base: position 119,883,497 of record NC_071402.1, read on the forward strand.
ATTTTTGGCTTCTAATAGCAGGTGCCAATAGTTGTTGGACTGAAGTAGTGAAGTGCAGCTGGGAGAGAATAGCGTCTGGCCACAGACTCATCTGTTTTTAATTATGCCTGTGTTTTTTCGATTTTATTTTTACTCAAGGAGTGAAATTGTAGCTGAGGTCCAGCAACCACAGGTTTCTTGAGTGTGCCATGTACCCCTGAATTTTTGAATCAATAGTTGTAGATAGTTAGGAATAGGAGAGAGATGTATCTGTACGGTGATGTTCTTGCCGCAAATTTCCTTCCTTAATGAAAAGAAAGAGTCCTGTAACTGGTCATTCTTGCTTTCTTGAGATTTTGGTGAGGTATATGTAGTTCTATGGCTTGCTGGAGGAGAAGAGGTAGAAATGAAAGGAAAAATAAAGAACCAGGAATTTGAATATAGGATTGTAAGGGAGCGGCTAGATTGCTAAAGCATTCTTTGAATCTACCAGTTCATGTAGTTTTCTCTTTGAGTTCTTTAAAGCTGTGTTCAGGAAAATACCTGGCACATTGCATTTCCATGAAATCAATTGCTAATGATTGCATCCATTCCAGAAGAAAGTGCACCTAAATGATATTCATCTGTGTTTTCTGCAGTTCATTTAGGAAAAAAAAAAAAAAAAATTGGCTGTCACATATTATAAAATAGCAGACTAGTGTTTTTCTTTGTATTTGGATTCCACCCTGCTGATAGCATGGTAGCTATTGATACCTTTTGATACAGTGTGAATACCTGCCTCATTTAGATTATATTAAGCCATATGTCTGATTCAGAAGACCAAAGATGTTGAGTGTACATTCTGTTTAATAGTAAGTGCAGGGTAGGTTTTACTTACCAGGTAAAGGCAAATTAAAGCACCTATGATGATTCCAATGTATTTAAAACTATCTGATTAATGGTAGGAGAGATGCAACCAGCTTGATTTTTTTTTTCACTGTCTTTCCTACCACTTGGCCTTGATAAAATAGAAAAACTGCTTAACGAGTATTTGCACCCTTGAAAAAAGATGATTACCTTTTTTTGATCCTGCTTATTATTTAGAACTTCTATTCAACTATTGCAGTTGCAATAAACAGAACATACATCTCATACCACTGTTGAGGACACTGGACGCACAGCCACCAAAATGTATTGTCTTGCAGAATCAAAATTACATTATTAGTAAATATTCTTTTCTTCGATTCAAGAAATTTCTGAGAATGTATAATAAATGCAAATGTTCTGATCTTTTGAACTTTTCTGTGAAGTGTTTCTTGCAGTTGCCTTGCTTCAGCTGGTGGACAATAACAAAAGAACCCCCCTAAAAATGTATTCTAATAAATTACTTCTGAAAATATAATGTGAGGAAAGGAGATATGCAGAGTGGGAAACTCCTCTATATAACTCAGACACACATTATGTATGCGTGTAAGAAATTTACAGCTAGAATAATGAAATGGCAAACATACAGCAGCAATCCATCTTTTCTTTTTTTGTGCAGAAATGTGGGGACCATTACATAAGGAGCACCACCATTGCATCACTTTTTGCCTGTTTTGCTCGTTGTCCATAGCAATCCATAGTGTATTGCTTAGGGCAAGGATACTCATTGTGTAGTTTTAGTGGTATGGAGGGCCATCCCGGAACAGAAATTAAGCCTATTTAGATTAACTGATATAGAGGACGAAGACTAGTCATGACTGATTGAATTGTGCTTCTAACATTTGAGTTTAAAAGTCACTTTCTATTTCTTTTACCATGCTTCTACTTCTTCCTGGACTGCAGGTGGCAAACATTCCTTGGACTGCACATTAATATTAACAGAAGGAGACTCTGCCAAATCTTTAGCTGTCTCTGGCTTAGGTGTTATTGGTAGAGACAGGTATGGAGTGTTCCCACTCAGGGGTAAAATTCTCAACGTTCGAGAAGCTTCTCACAAACAGGTAAGTAGTCTTGTTCTCTCCTTTTAGCTGACAAATGGATGTCTCCTGTTTATTTTTTATTTTTAGCATTACATCTTCATATTTTAGGTTTTATTTTTTCTTGCAAATTCTGTGGCTGGGATTTCATAAAGTACCAGCTGCTTCAAAGCCTGGGATATGCCTGGAAATATACGTATAGTAGAAGAACGCTGGGATGTCAGAGTTCATTTCTTCACAAGTGCAAGGAAATTCTGCTATGACTCATATTAACATTTTACAGGAATACTTAAACCCCCTGAAATTTTGTATATTTTCTCTATTGCCGTGTGATTTCGTTGACTCCCAGCGTGAGGGAGTAGCAGCATTACCCTGTCACACTACTTCTTCTGCTATCCTTGCTTTGTTTATAATAAAAGTCTTGCAGATGCCCATAGAAATGGTGGAAAGAGAAGGCAGCTTTGTGAGATGACTTTTTGTTATGTGCACCCTTCTGCCTCCTTCTGGACCCAAAGTGCTCTGAGTGTAGAGGAGAAAGGTAGTGATGCCGTCTTGAGAATCTGCATGTACAGAAAGAACACTTACAGAGTGTGAAGGCTGCAAGGAGGCTGGGCATAAAAAGGTTAAGAAGCTGATGTAGGGGTGCATTGAAAATGTAGCTGTAAAGCCCACCTGAAAAAGATTCGGATATTTCTGAGTTTCTGCTTTTATGCTGACTGCAAAGATCGCTTTTTTACAGATTATGGAAAATGCAGAAATCAACAACATCATCAAAATAGTTGGACTACAGTACAAGAAAAGCTATGAAGATCCAGAATCTCTGAAAAGTTTGAGATACGGAAAAATTATGATCATGACAGATCAGGTTAGTTGAAATTCAGAAGTTTTAATATACAAACCTTCTTAAAATGTGTTTTGGTTCAGTTTGGTAACTTACGGGGTTTTTCTGCATTATCACCTGTCTCCGTGTTATGACAATATGGGTGCATTTGGAAGGAATCCCTAATCTGTGACGTTTCTTGATGGAAATAATTTATCTATATGTTGTGTCCATTACTCCGAATGAACAACTGAACTTTGCTGCACAGTAGCAGAGATGCTAAAGTAATAATAAAACCAAATATAAGCAATATGGTGAAAATAACTAAAAAATATGGTGAAAGTAAGGACAAAAGGGAGCAGTAGATGAGGTAATAATGCTAGAAAGACTGTGAGAGACAAGAAGGTAGGCAATTATTTTTTGATAATCTATTGAAGAGTGTATCTGTTGTTCAGATTTGAGAAGTCTGGGAACTCTATGCCTTGGATGTTTGTGAAGCTTTGTTATATTTTCCCAGAGAAGTTGAACTATCAAGCATCTTGGCACCAATGAGAACTGTGGGCCAGGCTTGGCTTTCTTCCACAAAGATTCAGCTCCATGGTGTCTGGAAGAGCTGTCTAGCTCTCAGAGAAAACATGCCACAGGCAAAGAAACCATTGAGTTGTAATTGTGCACTTGTCTTGTAAGAGCTTATTATTAGCTCTTGGAAGAGCTTATTATTAGCTCAGGGATGGTTCCGTTCACAGGTAGCTATTTTATACCCAGGTCCAGTTTGGAATCCAAATTAAAACCAACTGTTCCCCTCTGTTTCCTGTGAACAGACATTGTTTAGATGTATCCAGGCCAGTGATTTTTTTTTCTGATTTTGGGGATCTGGTATTTTATAAGATTGCTTCATGTTTTAATGTTCTAATTTAGGATCAGGATGGATCTCACATAAAAGGCTTGTTGATCAATTTTATTCATCACAATTGGCCATCACTGTTGAAACATGGTTTTCTTGAGGAATTCATCACTCCTATTGTGAAGGTATGGGCTCTATTAATGAGATTTTATTTATTACTTACAGTGCAACAGAGATGTTGATTAGGTTTTCTGTTTTTTGTTTTAAAGGCAAGCAAAAATAAGCAAGAGCTTTCATTCTATAGTATTCCTGAATTTGATGAGTGGAAGAAGCATATGGAGAATCATAAAGCATGGAAGATAAAATATTACAAAGGTTTGTTTAAAAACAACTAAGTGAACGTCATGGATCTAAAAATGCATAATAAATGGGCTATGAAGTTTTAGTCATAGCTGTTTTCATAATAGTATATTCCCCAATGATTTTATAATATTCCCAGCAAAATAAAATTGGGAAAATAATGAAACATGAGTTTTGAATATGGAGTAACTATGTCTTTTTACTGTACAGGTCTGGGTACCAGCACTGCTAAAGAAGCAAAGGAATACTTTGCTGACATGGAAAGACATCGGATCTTATTTCGATATGCTGGTCCTGAAGATGATGCTGCCATTACACTGGTAAGAACATATAAAATTGCTTCTATATCATAGGTTTTAGTTTCCATTGTTTACTGAAATGGCACATGAGGAAATCCTAACAGGGTTTTTTTGGAGTGATGGAAAAAAATACTTTTAGTAGAGAAAAAAGCTTTTGGAAAAGATTTTGAATTTCAGAATAAGAGCTTTAGCCATGGTACAAAATCAGCTCTACTTTCTGCTTAGTAGCTTTGATCAATTTTGTGTGGTGTACATGTCAACAAACATTACATTCAGACTTGCTTTTAAAGGCAGAATGTGCAAAAGTGTATTCTGAATATGTCAACAGGGTCCAGACAAATCACATTTTGTATCTACTTAGCAATTTTGTTTCTGAGCAAATAAGACCACCTAAATTACTTATTCATTGAAGATGTATCAGTGTGATGATGCACTTAAATGTAACCCATGGCTCCCCATCCCAAAGAAGCGTGTTCATCTAGATAGAAAAGGAGTCTGTAAATTTGCACATACGCTAAACCAATTGGTGGAAAGCCCATGAACTCCCCAATTAAAATTAAGTTCTGTTTCTGCAAATAGACCTCTATATACATCTGAGACCATGTAACCTGTTAAAGCTGATCCTCGCTGTTGCCTGAAATACAAGTTTGTCAGTTCAGGATGAAACTAGTCATCTCTTTTATACCAGGAACAACTACTGACTAGTATAGAAGCTTCACTTCCACTCCAGCCCACATTTTCTCTGTTGATAACTATAATCCCAGCTCCAAGTTTACTTCTGGGCATATGTTGTTTAAGATTATAGGCCCTATGAGGACTTATGGTAGCTGTAATCTAGCCAAGCAAAAGTTATTTCACATACCAAATTCTTCAGTGTTCTGAAGATCTCATTTGCTGGTAAAGGAAGTCTTAGAGTAATAGTCTTAAGTGGAGAGATAAAAGTTCCTCTTTAGCCTATTCAAGAATAATTTTTCTAAAAACTTTTTATTCTACTAAAATAATTGTTGTGCTGATCCAGATCTTAGTCGTTTATCACTTCAGTGGTCTAGAAAAAGCATGTACACACTGAAAGGAGTCAAAAAAAAAAAGGATTCATACTCATGTCTTTACAAATGCCTAATCTTAAGCCTTCAGATGTCCAACATTGTGAATTATTGCGTTTTTTTCACAAAGGAAGTCAATCTGATGCAAAACAGGGTGATATCACTTAGTCTCTTTCTCAGAGAGTTAAGTTACTAAGGTTTACTGTTTATTATGTAATTCCACAATCTCCAAGGAAATGAAACTACTCATTGAGCTCTTTTGAAGTGCTTCAGTTAGTCCTTCAAAAAAGACAGAGCTGGTGACTGTTGTCTTATGCAGGAAAGTGGCTGAAATCAGGACACCATGGAGTCTCTCTATGTCATTCTTTGAGAAAAAAGACTACTTCAACAACTTGCAAAATTTTCCCAAAGCAGTTGAAATTTTGCTTAAACCACATATTCAGTTGTTATGTATTCTTGTCTTAGTCTTCTGGAGAAGAGTCTCACTGGAGGGGGACTCTGTTTCTTTAACAGGACAAAGTCTTTCAGAACTTTCCTATGTCTTTTTGTAGTGGTAAGTTGTTGCTTTAAAGTGACACCTTGTCATCATGAAGACTCAGGCTCTCAGTCTGCTGGCCTAAATTCTGGCTTAGTCTTTTCATGAAGTATCAATTTGTCAAGTTATCAATTTTCTTAAGAGGACTAGAGACAAGCGCTCAGGAGCAGCTACCGCTTACTGTCATTCTGTGGCAGCCAGACCAAACTCCAGGGCATGGAGAGGGCAAGAAGAGGGGCGTATTTTTTCTAATACCATCAGTTAGTTTTCCTGATGACACCTGGTTATGTTTCAGTCCAAATAATGAACTCAACCTTAAAATTATTTGGAGAAAGATCCCATCACATTTAAACCTGTGTATCAAAGGACAACTCTGATGTGAAGAGAGAGATAAGAATGCTAAGACTTGCCTAAATGTGAAAGGGAAATTAATATGAATTTAAATTATGATTAGTGAGATATCTGTTAGTTCGAAAAACCTCATGCAGTAATGTCTGAAATGTCATGTGCTTGTACTGCTGCATAAGTGGAAACTGTATTTATATAGATTATCTTGTCCAAAGAAGATAATATTTGATACTTGATGAGATCGTGCAGTTTGCTGAAAATTCTGACTAAAATAACATACATTTACGTTAACATACATACATACATATATTCACATATGGATAATTTAGTGTACTTGGAATCTTTTCAGGCCTTCAGTAAGAAGAAGATTGATGACCGAAAAGAGTGGTTAACAAACTTCATGGAGGACAGGCGACAGCGTCGGCTACATGGCCTTCCTGAGGTCAGTCCTAAATAACAGTAATAAATCTGGTGGATGAGATTTAAATGTAGTGTAGTTTTTTTATTGAATGAAAAATGTCTGGTTTTTTTCCAGCAATTTTTGTATGGTACAGCAACCAAACATTTGACTTACAATGACTTCATTAACAAGGAGTTGATCCTTTTCTCAAATTCAGACAACGAGAGATCTATTCCTTCCCTCGTTGATGGTAAGCTGATAATTCATTACAATTTTTTTGACCATTCCTCTTTATTGTTTGGTTTTAAACCTGAGATTTGTAATGGAAATCAATGCATTCAAGTAGATAATATAAGAACCTTTATATTTTTGTTTCTTACTGATACGATAAGGAATTGCCGTGTTTTTTCTGTCAGGACATTTAAGCTGTTGCTGTGCAGCCGTTTTACTTAACCAGACCTATTCCCTAGACCATACAAGTGCTTTGTTTCTAGTCAAACCGTCAGAAAAGACAAGTCTTCTAAGTTCTGATAGGAATTAAAATTCAAGTCAGCAGCTGAGTGCAGATAAAGATGCAAATATTTTCTGCCTTCAGTCTTATACCACAGGCAGTGTTTTAGCGGTTATTAGCTTCCTGTAATCTTGCTAGAGTTCTGTCAGTCAGATTTGCTAACTTTCCCCTGCAATAACATGAACATTAAAAGAAACAGCTTACTACAGTACAGCTTCATTTGTAAAATTGTCTGCAGACAGCATGAGCAGGAATTTCTGCTTATATTATTGTCAGTGTGCATTTGGTTACTGAGATATGGAAAAAATCAATGAGGTTTCATAGCGCAGAAAAAAAATGCTCATTTATGCACTTTCTGGTATATTTTTTATAGTGGAGGCAATCCGCCTTCTTGATCCTACAAACCTATACCAAAATATTCATGCAGCAAGGGCTTTTTATAATTTAGATGAGAAAAGTTCACAGGTGGATAGGGATAGTAACTTCGTGGAAGAATGGATCTGCAGCTTTGCTGCAGAATGAGACTGGGTTAGGTGTCTCTAGGGAATCAACGTCAATGTCTGTTTCAGCTTCTCCAGACTTGCTCTTCCCATTGTTGGGTACTTGGATTAACTAACTGGTAGTCACTATGCAAGCATTTCCTAGTTTTCTGCTCTGGAAGAAGATTCACTACAGAGCTGCATGTTTCAAAAGGTCATTGTTCCTTATAACATACTGTACCAACTGCTTTCTCAGAAACAGCAAAATGATTTTGCTGAAACTTAGAATGAAGAACAAGTTTGCAGTAGATACTTGCTCATTTGAATTTAATTACTTCAAGATTGTGTCTACATAAGTGTAAGAAAATGAGAAAGGAACATATTTATTTTTGTGTGTGTGTGTATGTAACACTTTATAGTATTATGCGTATTACATGTAATTGCTGTCAGTGCTACACATATATATTATACATAACACTATATGGTATAAACTGTTCTTGTGTAGTATGTATATTATTATACGTATAATATTTTGCATATTTTATATATAATTGAAGTCAGTATTTCTTCCAACTTTTGCTGTAATTCTGCATTCTGGGTATGGATATGTGAACTGTTCAGTAGGTAGTACTTTAGCAATGATTTTTGTTCTTTAGTATTGTCAGGTGATATATAACAGGCTGCTGTGGCCAGCCTCAGAAAAAATAGAGGAAGAACGTTTTGACTATCTCTTCATAGTTACTCGTTACCATTTTTGCTCCTTGGTGATTCTCTTATCTAAAGGAAATCCTCTAAGTCTGTTAGACTCAACAGATCTTTGGTAGGAAAACACGATGCAGGCCCATTGCAAAGAAAATCGCATGTTATGTATTTAAATAATGTGGAGATTAGACTCAGTGTCTTTTTTCAGTTTTTGCTCTTAAGTTTCACCCAGTTTAGAATTGGCAACATGTAGCGATGTTTTAGTGCATTTCAGAAATGTGTGTGAATTAAAACACTGACTAGATCAATAAGCACAATCTTAGGACTAGTTATCAGTTCTAAATAACATGCAGAAAAAATGATACAACCCCTTCTGCACAGATATTGTACTTGAAGTGTGCCTAAACAGTAAAAATAAATCAGAAGATCAAAGAGACTGACTTCTTTCTTTAAAACTTTAAAAGATCTTAAAGGGAGACAAATAACATGTCTTTTTGTTGAATTTTAATGAATCTTTGAAAATTTCACACATAAAGTAAAATTTCAGAGTCCTTTAAAATACACGTAAGCTACAGTTACATTTGTCACAGCTGGATTTGTGTTGATATCCTTAGGAAAAAGATTGTGCTGAGTAGACAGGAAAGAAACGACTTGACTTGTGGAATCTGTGCCTTTAGGCTAAAGCTGCTCTTTCTTAGAATTATGTACTAGTGTATGCTGCATAGTCATGATTGACTGAAAGGGTTAAGTCTCCACTTTTCTAGTTGCTTTTTATGTTTGGTAAAATGTTTTTATTATTATTTAAAAAAATGAGATAGTAATTTGTATTACAGTGTAAATTTGTTTCTATTTAATGTTTGGGCTTCTTTTGAGGGATTAAAAATGATAATAAGGCAAAAGAAGTTTGTTATTCAAAACCGTGCTTATGTATGTGTTGAAAATGGGATATTCTTCTTAATAGGTTTAAAACCAGGGCAGCGCAAAGTTTTATTCACTTGCTTTAAGAGAAATGATAAACGCGAAGTAAAGGTTGCTCAGCTGGCTGGATCTGTTGCTGAAATGTCAGCCTATCACCATGGCGAGGTAAGTATGATGGATGGTAAAGTTGTGAAGATTTTTAGCCTATATAAAATATTAGGTAGATATACTAACCTTACCTAAATTTACTGTATTGAAATGGCAAGCCTGTTGACTGTAATTTTACTGATCACAGATCTACTTTTAAAGAAAATTAACCAAACAGTATATAGCTTAATAAGCCAGCCTATTTCCATTCTTTCCAAGCTTCTGTACACAGTGGTGTGCCAAATAGTTTGTTGGTTGTGGTAAAATAGTAGATAACTGATTACCTAGGTAAATTCTAGATTCTCAAAACATAGGAACGTAGGAACTATGTAGTAGGACAATTTTTGTCTTAAACAAGAAATATAAGCTCGGGAAGAGGAAGCATTACGTTTTGCCAGCAGCTCTTATAATAGGTTTACAATGTTCCTGTCTCAGGGAGACTACCTTTTGAAACTGAATTCGGGTTAGTCACACCATCTTTGGGCATTAACAATATATTTTATTGGCTAATTAGGACATACTTATTACTATGAATACCTATTTTCTTGCAGCAAGCATTGATGATGACTATTGTCAACTTGGCTCAGAACTTTGTTGGCAGTAACAATGTTAATCTGCTACAACCTATCGGTCAGTTTGGTACCAGGCTTCATGGTGGAAAGGATGCTGCCAGCCCTCGCTATATTTTCACAATGTTAAGGTAAACACAAGTGTAAAGCCCTGTTATCAAACTATTGCTCTCACAATACTACAGGGTTTTTTGTGGGAGAGGAATGGGGAGGATTGGAATATTTTGATAGAAGCTCACATTCTGCTTTATGTCTATAAATGTGGTCTTGCACATGGATTTTTTTTTCATGATTTTCTATGCAGAGAAATGTTGTGGGAGTTGTGGCTTTTAAGGAATTGATCTTCGAATCATAAGGGTGAAGCCTGAAAATGTGTATCACTCAGAACAGTTACTGATCTTAAATTGTGACTTCTTGTAGAAGTAGCTTTCAGTTCCCCCCTTCAGTGTGAAATCTATTCAGTTTCTTAATAGAAAATGTATTGTTACCTGGTGATAAGTCCTGCAACTCAGCATAGACTTGAAAGTTGAGATGAGTTTCTTCATCTCAAGCTAAATTACACATACATAATTAATAATGAAGACCTAATTTAATGATGCTGATTTTTAACAGCTAATACTTTGAAATTCAATTTGGCGTGCAGTGTTAGAATGTGTTTCTTAGTGTAAATTATAGTACAAGTTATGTTGCTTCATTTATTTCATAATTTCTGTGTGATATTTTGTCTAAAATTCCTTGTAGTTTCTTCTTCTCTTCTAATTGCAGGCTCTATGTACATGTATCAGTGTTATTCCTTTTCTCATAGACGTTCTTTCTGTAGTGACCTAGTTTTGTACATTTTCCTTTTTGCATGAGGTGCTAGAAATCATATTCACCCAGGACAGTGCTCTAGATGAGCAAAAGCAATCACTAGTAAAACCTCTGTAGAGTGCTTAGAGGCTGCTATGCCTACAATTAAGCAACAGAATTTTGCAACTCTTTGCATGCTGTGTTGCTTTATTTCTGGGTGACCTGCTGTCTCATTGAACTGAGTGCTTCAAAGAATGATATTTTTTGTAGATGGTAAATGCCATCAATTACTAAGTGTATCCTGTACATGTGTTAACGTGAAAGAAACAAACATCATATGTTATGAACACAGTCTTCCAATGGGAAGAACTTCCTTTTCCCAGGAGGTTCATTGTATTTTCATCTTCAGAATGGCAAAGAGTAAGGAAGACATGAAAACTATCTGCAGATAGATCATATCTGGACCTATGGACTGTTAAAGCATTATGTACTTTACTTACTGGATTCCAGACAAACAATTTTTTTTTCTTTTTTTCTTAAAGCCCTTTAGCAAGGCTGCTTTTTCCATCAGTGGATGACAACTTGCTTAAATTCCTTTATGATGACAACCAGCGTGTAGAGCCTGAATGGTATATTCCCATCATTCCTATGGTTTTAGTAAATGGAGCTGAAGGAATTGGTACCGGATGGGCTTGCAAACTTCCAAACTACGATACCAGAGAGATTGTAAACAATGTCAGACGAATGCTGGATGGCTTAGATCCCCACCCAATGGTAAAAATAAGACTATATACTGATACCTTATACATTTGCTAAATAAACCTTATTTTGTACTTAGAAAATTAATTAATGTCAGTGCTTGATTATTGGAACATCGTGAGTTCGATTGTCCCAGTAGTTTTGTGTAGGAGCTTTTATTGACTGTTGGGATGAGGTTGGGGAAGTTCATCTTGAGGTGAAAACATTACAATTAATATTTTCCCAATTATTTCAGAGGACTTTTTCTCCAGTCTGCTGGCTGTAAGCCTTTGCAGTTGAAAGTCTTACAGAGTAGTTATGACATGACAGTAAATAGTTGTACCCCTCTTTCTTTTTTGAGGTACTATGACTTATCTTCAGCCTAACTTAACATTTCCTCTTTTTTGTCTGAATTGTACTCTTTTATTTATCTGTAAGCATAGGAGAAGTTATTGTCACTGTTCAAGAAAATTAGCAGTTTCTGAACTGCATCAAGCTTCTGTTTCTTTATTCTAAAATTTCTGAGAAGTTTTGGGAGTAGTCTATACTTGAAAAAGTTTGGACAGGAAGAATACCTGGGTGAACCCAGAGTATCTGTAACCAAGAGATGACATACAGATAACATAACCTTGCCTTTACATCTGATGGATATTGCTGCTTTGCTGTGTTTACCAAGTCACAGAAGCAGAAACATCTTTTCTTTTCTTTTTAGATCACAGTTCACTGAGTGTGCAGTATCAATTTTCATGGCATAGTGAATTCCCTTTTCCAAGTTCTTGGGAACAATTAATAGTTTTTTTGTTTTTTAATTAATGCAATCCATTGCCCTTCCTTTAGGATTCCTAGGTCGCCTGTGTAGTCTCATAGTCAGTTGAAACTTCACTGTGATTGAAAGAGGCAGTTGTGCCTCTGTGTAGCTCCTTTCTGTATGCTGGTATGTGTTTGTGGCTGCATGGTAAGCTGGATGAGGGAGTCAGTTCTGTAAAGAAAAATTCCCCACGCCATTATTTACTTTATAAACTGGATGGGTTCCACTATCTTTGCCAGACAGTACAAGAATGAAAAAATGGTTAGGGAAGGTAGCACCTATTCTGTGAAGTTATTGCGAGGCTGGGGTGTTAAACTGCTTTCTGTCATGCCTTCTCTGCGCTTCTAGTTTTCTTTAAAAAAGAAACAAAACAAAACAAAAAATGAACCACAAACAAACAAAACCCCCACCACTTCACTGGGTTCAGCTGCATCTTCTTAATCATATCTGTACTCTGTAGATGTTAAGACACTTGCTTCTGTCACTTGCGTGCCTGTGGTCTGCTTTTTCCATAGTATTTTTCCTATGACTTCGGATTTTCACAGGCATGATGGGCTGGTTGATGGATTAGTGCAATATAAGGTGATAGCTGTGTGGAGTATGGAAAAAAATATTTTTCTGATATTTTATTGTGAAGATTGTTACCATTTTGCTGGGGTTTGCAATTTCAGCTCCCAAACTACAAAAACTTCAAAGGAACCATTCAGGAACTTGGTCAAAACCAGTATGTAGTCAGTGGTGAGATATTCGTGGTGGACAGGAACACAGTAGAAATCACAGAACTTCCAGTAAGGACGTGGACCCAGGTAAGTAACAGTGAAATATGCATACATAAAACCTCAAAATAATTTAAAGTTACTCATTAAATTATTTAATTAATAAACTTTTTAACAGTGTTTCTGATGATTATACATACATGGGCGGGAACATGATTTCATTCTTTTGTGTGCCTTTCTAGAAGATGGTTTTCTACTTGTGCCATCTACTGTCCTAACTACAAAGAATAGCTGCTTCTCCTGCTGAATTAGTATTTAACACTTTTTTTTTTGTTGAGTAGACTTTTCTGTCCGTGTTATATGCCTCTTACGTTTGTGCTAGTCTTGGCCTGCATTTTGCAGGTTTTACTGGTTCTGTAAATGATACCTGGTGTCAGATTTAATGCACAAAGCTTTGAAATCTTATGCTGTTCAGTTGGTTTAAGAAATTTGGGATTTTAAGAAGTGTTTCTGTTTTTTGCTACTCTGTTTTTAATAGGTGTACAAAGAGCAGGTTCTAGAACCTATGTTGAATGGAACTGAAAAAACTCCAGCATTAATTTCTGACTACAAGGAGTACCACACTGATACAACTGTTAAATTTGTTGTGAAGATGACTGAAGAAAAACTTGCACAGGCAGAAGCTGCTGGATTGCACAAAGTTTTTAAGCTTCAAACAAGTCTTACTTGTAATTCTATGGTAACTTTTTCATGTTTGGCTATCAGAATCCTTAGAGTTGCTTGTAATTGTAGTATACGTTGGTATTTGGTCTTGAACAGTGTACTGTGTATTTGAAATTGTTTGAATAGTAGAAAATTGTAGTCATGACAGATATTAGGTCAGAATTGATCAGATCATCCATTTAGTCCTGATGAATCTTTCAAACCATATAGACAGGCTCAGTGTAGTTAGTTTCCTGTAACTGAATATTTCCTATGCACCTAACCAAAAATGGTTACTATAAAGTAGATCACACAGATAATTTTCTACCATGTTGTAATCAGGTTTGAGTTTTAATATAGAGGCAACTTACATTTTCAAAATTGCGCTTTCTGCAGGACTATTACTCTTCTAATAGGAGTTAAATGATCCAGTGTTTTCACCAACATAAATCCCATTTTAGGTTGTAAGGTATAGAAAACACTTTACTTAAGCTGCTCAAGATGTAATTGTGATGTAAATTACTCCTATGGTTTATTCTGGTTGTAGTAAGGTGGGAGTAAGAATGTGAGTACATACATGTCTGTCAATTTTTGATTTGTCAAGGGATTTGAAGTGTAAGATGGTTTCTGCTAGGATAACTCCAAACAGCCTGTCTTTACAAAGACTGAAAAACCATTTTTTTGTTTTTGTTTTTTTTTTTATGGCAGATACTACTTTCAGGTATTATCACAAAGAAAAAGTACCATTACTGTTGCTATTATGGTATAAATCAAAAGCTGTGTGAAAAAAAAAGATTAAAAATTAATTAAAAGAGCATAGAATTGGAAGAGGAAAAAGGCCTTGCTCCACCCATTTTGTAGATTGTGTTTGAAAAGTGAATAGTGATATATACAAAGTGATAGTATTTCTCACAAGTTTAAACAGTCTTATGAATTTCTGTGAGAATCTATCTTCAAATTAATGTTTAACAGAGTGCAAAATGTTTTGCAACTTAATCCTGCATTTTCTGCCTGCTGAAGTAAATAGTAAGGGCAGCTTTCTGTGTATGTGCAGGAATTCATCTGCCCTAGCATCTTAAAAAGTTATGAGAGCTAATAATCATGGTTCACCCAACTCCCAAATAGATGTTTTCAGTAGATGAATTGCCCTCTAGAGGGGCTTATTTCTTTCAGCTGACGGTAGAGGGCGCCTAGGGTGACCATTTCACCTATAAATATGTAGAATGGATATGTCAGATGTCAGACAGGATTGATTACACCTTTCATGTAAAAATGATGTTTTACTTTGTGCTTGAACTTGAAGGATGGCAGCATTTGCAGCTGAAAAGTGGCAAATTTCACAGCTGAACTGAAAGATTATTAAAGATACTTTTCAACTGTTATGTTAAATAGTTGTGAGTCAGTAGGTGTTATTGAACTTGTGCTTTAGTATTTAGACAAATTAGTCAGTCACCTGTATCCAGGCATATTTTTCTACATAGAAGTCTTCCTGTTGGAACATGTTACCATAAATTTCATTGTCAATCTACTTGTGAATAAAAATGGAATCTATCCAGCTGTGTGCTGTGTAGTTCCATAGTAAGGTTTGAGTTCACAATCTTCCCAATACTACTGTTTGTATGGTGCATGTAAATGTGCAGTAGGAATAAACTCATACACAATAGTTTAGCCAAGTTTGAATCATGCAATCTCTCTCAAGCAGCATATTATGTATTTTATAGGTGCTATTTGATCATATGGGATGTTTAAAGAAGTATGAAACTGTGCAGGACATCCTGAAGGAGTTCTTTGATTTGCGATTACATTATTATAGCTTACGCAAGGAATGGCTTGTGGGAATGCTGGGGGCAGAGTCTACCAAACTTAACAATCAAGCTCGTTTTGTTCTAGAGAAGATACAAGGAAAAATTACCATAGGTGAGTAAATGTAAGTTAGAATTGATAACAGTGGGGGGAAAATCTGGAAATTATTTTATTCTAGTAGATGCTTGGCATGCAAGACATTTATTTTCATGACACTGATCTTTTTTTTTCTCCCCCTCTCCTTGCCGCCCTCTCCCCGGATATGTGTGTCTTGTAGAGAACAGATCAAAGAGGGATTTGATTCAAATGTTGGTTCAGAGAGGTTATGAATCTGATCCAGTAAAAGCCTGGAAGGAAGCACAAGAAAAGGTAATAATCTGAAATATCTGCTTATATTTAATGATGTTAATGTTCTAAATGACATTAGTTTATTCAGTTGTTTGTTTTCTAATAGTCTAACTTTATATATAACGCATATAACACTTTTAAAAGATTATTGATTACTCCTTATTAGCTTCCATTTTTAAAAATACATAACACTTCTACAAAAATATTGTCACATAATATTGGTTTTATGTATGTATAATTCTTAGAAGAAAACTAGGCGATACAAGTCTGTAAATGAGAATGCAGAGAATGGAATTTCTTAACGTACCTACATCAAAGCTGGCAACTCAATTTCTGACTGATATATAAAATACTGCATCAGTTACCCCGCACATAACTGATTTTCCCCTTATTATTTAATTTTCATGATTGCAAAATGTAATTATTTATTTTCTGTAATGAAACATGAATACTATGAAGCTATGACTTTCGAACTTCAATAAATTTTACCTTGACCTATATTTATTTCTGCTTTTTTAAAACCCAAGACTGTTTTTTAATGTTCCAAAAGAGATATGTGACAAGTTTAATTTCATGTTTTACCATGGAAAGGTAAAATTAGTGATTATATAATCCAGCTATGGATGGTCATATCAACACAGCCTTTTGGAAAGGCCCAGAAAAATGTTAAGGTTATTGAATCTATGAGGGTGCGCCTTACTAGTCCGTGATGGTGCTTTGGAGCAGCATTACAGTTCATGCATAGAGCTCAGATTATTAATGCTTGTAATTGTGAATATTGCACTTTAGGCAGCAGAAGAGGAGGACCCGCAAAACGCAAATGATGATGCTTCCTCTGCTTCTGGCTCAACTTCTGGCCCTGACTTTAATTATATCTTGAACATGTCTCTGTGGTCGCTCACGAAAGAGAAAGTAGAAGAGTTAATTAAGCAGAGAGATTCCAAGGTTGGTACACCATGGAAGGCTTGCTCTGAAATGATATAGTAATTACTGATGTGTCTGATTGTGAATGTTCTGTTTCAATAGTAATTCCTTTAGTCATAACTTAGTAACTTACATTCTTTATACTACTTTCATGTTTTAGGAGAGAGAACTAAATGACCTTAAAAGGAAATCTTCTTCAGATCTCTGGAAAGAAGATTTAGCAGCCTTCGTTGAAGAGCTTGAAGTATGTTTCATTTTACCTATCTTTCTAAAAACTATTAAGTTTAAATTTATTTTATTAAAAGCATTAATTAATTACAATGATTAAAATTTAAGCAAAATAATAAAAAAATACCCCATCTTGGATTAAAAGCAGATAGACCCCCAAATAAGTGGAAATCAATATCGGGTATTTGTGTTATTAGTTGTTTTTCTCAGGGATTGTCTCTTGCATCCATACAATTTAATATTTTTTCCAAATCACTGATGGTAAAAGAAAAATGACCAGCAGATAATTTGTTTTCAGATGACGCACAACTCGGGGAGTAGTAACTGGTAATAGTAATAATTATAGTAGTTTTATGTGATCTAATTGGCTGTAAGGCAACAAGTATTGTTAAATACTAAGCTGTAGATGTAGGAACAAACTGTGTAGACCATAAGTACCATATGAAGGGCTCTTTGCCTCATCAGGCGCTCTGGAAAAGGTAAAATCCTGTTGGTGGGTGTCTTGCTGAGCCTCAGCTTTGAATGTTGCCTGAAAAGAGCTGATGTAATCTTTTGAAGTGGCACAGGGTAACACAAATAGCACATTTCTTTTATTTCTCAGTGTGTTTGTGGTACAGCTACAATTGGAAAAGTTGTGTTTGGATGTCTGTATTTCAGCTGTATGTTCATACTGTAAAAAATGCTGATGAAAGGACTGGAAAATGGTTCTTAAAAATGACTTTAGAAACTAGCTGCTTAAATTGAAAGCTGAAATAATGAAAAGTTACACTAGTACCTGCCTGCACACATGAGAAATAAGAACTAAGTAAAAGAAAGATTTTCAGTCTAGCAGGGTCCAGAAGTTCATATTTATTTAATCTTGAACAAAAGTATAGTTTTTAACTGTAAAGGGTAATGAAGAATTTACCAAGGTTAAGTGGTTGGTTTCTCATTTCTGGAAAGTGTGTTACAATTCAAGTGAGAATTAAGGGAAGTCTTACGCTCCATGTTACAAGGAGATGAATCTTAAAAAATCGTCATGTCTCACTTTGTCCTCATTAAGAAAGAATGTGTTCTTCCTCCCCCGTCTCTTGTTTGTTAGAAAGTAGAAGCACAGGAAAGAGAAGATATTTTGGCTGGCATGGTTGGCAAACCAATAAAAGGAAAAGTCGGCAAACCCAAGATGAAGAAACTTCAATTAGAAGAGACCATGCCATCACCGTTTGGCCGAAGAATAGTTCCACAGATAACATCTGCAATGAAAGCTGATGCCAGTAAGAAGCTGCTGAAAAAGAAAAAGGTATATCAAAACTATTGGTATAGTTAGGCTATTTATTATTTAAATGCTGTATTTTTCTACTTGAGTAGTATAAATTCAAATCACTAGAACTCATTAATGCTGCATTTAAACTGCTTTACTGACATAATGCATAAAGAAGTTGATACTGGATTTCTTTTACATTTGCAAACCTCTTGCGACTACTTATTGTTTAGGTGCTTTTATTGAAATTTCTTCTTTCCAAGACTGTTCAACAAATTTAATATACCAGTCTACTATTGTTTATCATCTTTTGCAAAACTATTCTGGTTCTGTCGTGAAATATAAAGGTGTAATTTATTATGTTTTGCCTGACTTCTTTATATTTTTAGGGTGAAACTGATTCTTTAGCAATAAAAATGGAATTTGATGAAGAATTTAGTGGTGTGCCAGCTGAGGGTGGTGGTGATGACTCACTGAATACATCAGCCACAGCAGCTAAAACCCCTAAACCTAAGAGAGAGAAGAAGGAGCCTGGTAAGATACTTACACAGTCATAGTTAACCTTAGTGACATATATTAAATTGGGCATTAAATATATTTTCAACATGTAGTGAGAAGGGATATGTACCACAATAATCACAGTTTACTTTGATTTTCTTCCCTAAAAAGATATATGGAAACATTTGAAAGTACTCTGCTGAAATTTCTGTTGTGTAAGCTACTTATCTGAGGGTGGTGTATCTTACATTTTCTACATGCAGGTTTTCTTGGGGTCTAAAGCTTTTCATTTGTAAGTAGAAAAATAGATTAATTTTATCTAATTATACTAATTCTGTGCAAATTGAAATGTCTAGTTTGCGTGACCCCTGATGTTGAAAGATGTGACACTCGCCCTCAGTCTGAGTAGGGATTGTAATACTTGATTAAATGAAAGTATTTTCCTATTGACATATTCAGTCATTCTGACTTTTAAAAAGTTATGCATGTTACGACTTGGCAGACTAAGTAATGTCTATGTTAAGTTTCCTTCTTCCTCTCTTATTAGGAATTTATTATTCCTGTTTGGGAAATACATAGTAATGGGGGGCAGCAACAAAAAAGAAAGCGAAAAGCAAAAGAAAAGGTTTAAGTATGCGGGACTTTTTTCTTTTTTTTATAAAAAGGGGATTTAAAAGTGGTTATGCAAATAACTCTTCTGAGATAAGATCTGGTTTTAATTATTCAGAGGATTATCCAACCTGAATAGATTAACTGAATACAGTTATGACCGAGTTGTCTACATGCAACTCAAATCTCCCCTAGTTCGTGTTGAGCTGGAGCCAATTAGCCCAGCTTAACCTGAGCTTGCCCTGAATTGAGTGGCCGTGTTGTTACCCCCTAGTAGGGTGTCCCCCTGCTTCACATGTTACCTGGATTTTTCCAATAACTGCTCCTGATTGTGTTCCCTGAATAAAGGAAAACTGTTCTTTTCCTGGAAAATCCCAGCAACCTTAAAAAAATGGAAGTTTGACTACAAAGAAGCCAAAACTTGAAATTAGAGGCTTTTATGTTTTTTTTCAGTCATAAAACAAATTTGTTTGGCAGCAGCTGGTGAGATTCTATGTGAACTAATTCCTTGGTAATTTTCTTCAAGAAAGGAGAAGAAACTTTGCAACTTAAAGGAGAACTTTTTAAGATAAAAAATGACACAAAATTTATGCTTCATAAACGATTAGAAGAGATGAAAGTATTTTTTACACTGACTGTAGTAAATGCTTTAACTTGTGGCAGGTAACAGGGTAAGAAGAACACCATCATCAACAAAATCGGGTGCAAAAAAAGTGAAGAAACGAAACCCATGGTCGGATGATGAATCCAAGTCTGAAAGTGACTTAGAAGAGAATGAGCCTGTGATTATTCCAAGAGACTCCCTGCTTAGGAGAGCAGCAGGTACCCAAGCATTTGTGAATTGTGCATTGTGACCTAAAGTTTCAACTAAAAACCTACATTTTCTTTTGACCACAGCCTTCCTTTAGAACTTGATATCTTACAGAGAGCTTGCATTATGTTTTCTTCTCTGTGTCGTTAGTGAAAAAAACTCTTAATGTCAAGACCAGGATCTTAATAGTTGATAAGAAGGATTTTTGTAAGTTGGTCCAGAAATATTTTTCCCCTATTCTAAATGCTAGTAGAAATTACTCACAAAACTAGTGAACTATACAAGAAATAGACAAGGTAATACCATTGCAAAAAAAAATTGCTCTGTCATATAAGGTGCAAAAGCCCAAATGGCTACTAAAAAAATTTATCAAAAAAAATCTCAACAATGCATGAAAAGCAAAAATATCAGAAACTGAATGTTTAGAAAATATATAAATATTTGATAGTTTAAGAAAAACACACTGATTTTTCTGGAAAATCATTGATCATGTTTTCAAGGATTCGATTAGGAAGAATGTTCAAATGGTTGATTCAAGAAAACTTCAGTTATGAGTGAAGGATTCAAATTTCTTAGAAGTACTTATGCAGTGATGTCTCCATAATGCCGTTAACTGAAGGTATCTGAGAAAGCCACCAGTGGTGTTAGATGTTTGGTAACACACTAAATTACATCCTTATATTCTTCCAAGCTCAAACAAAGCTCTTTTGCTGGTCTTTTTTGTTGTATACTCTGAGGTTGGGATTGCTTAATGACTTCCACTTTGACTTCCACTTTTTTTATTAACATAAACAACTATCTTGAAATGAGTATGTATGTGATTTTTTTTTTTTTTTTAGCTGAGCGGCCCAAGTATACTTTTGACTTCTCGGAAGAAGAAGATGATGCCGATGATGATGATGATGCCAACAATAACAATGATTTGGATGAGCTCAAAGTAAAAGCCTCTCCAGTTACAAATGACAGAGAGGATGAGTTTGTTCCCTCAGACAGTTTAGAAAAAGATGAATATGACTTCTCCCCAGCCAAATCAAAGCCATCTCCAGAGTAAGTACTGTAACGCAGCAATATTTCTATACTAATAAGTTTTTTGAATGCAGAAATCTCTAAACAAAGCAAACATCAGCCTGTTGCTACTCTACATGTACCATATAAAATATAACTTGTACATTTTGGGGGGAGGCAATTGAAATGTTTGCTATTTCAGCCTTGCAGTTGATCTGTGCAGAGGTTAACACTTGCCAAATTATGGTACATGGTCAGTAATACTGTCTGTTAAACTGCATTTTGTAAGATTATCTGTTTTCCATCTTGTACCAGTCTGGCACATCGAACTATTGAAAAAAACCCCATAATTCTGTTAATTTTAAATGCCTTAAGTTCATGACTGAATGGTGATTTTAGGGGTTTGACTTCTGCAAGCATATAAAAAATGCTAGAAATGCTTTGTAGTGCTAAAAAGGATTTTAGTCTCACATGGATATTATAATGTCTAAATGCTTCAGTATGTAATTAATGCAACTCATAATTTCTTTTTTCTCTTTGAAAGAAGGAAAATATCTCAAGACAAGAAAAATCAAGATTTTGGGAACATCTTCTCTTTTCCATCTTACTCGCAGAAGACAGATGATGGTAAGCTTGTTTTCACAGATCTATTTAGTCTTATAGCAACCGTTATGGTATTAGAGAGTTTATGTGGTAAACACAAACTTCACGCAGTAGTTATAGAAAAGGGATGTACAGATTTATAAGGTGGAATAGGGGGAAGAAGGTTCTGATCCTTAGAGGAGCAAAGCTTGTATTGTAGATAAGAAAGTCACTGTACACCCAGAGCCCAGATGTAGTATCAGAAGCGCTTTTTTGAGATTAATTTTAGCTGTAATTAATATTGGTGATTTAAAACATGCAGCTAATGAATCTTGTTCTAAACATACTCTGTGATTGTAGATACAACAAAATTGGACAGTGATGAAGAGGATTCTGCTCCTGTTTTCTCATCATCTTTTGCCCCAAAACAAACAGAGAAAATTCCAAGTAAAACAGTAGCTGCTAAAAAGGGTACGTATAGGATTGGCCTCTAAGCCAATGCATTTATTTAAAACTTATCTCCACCACCTTTGCAGTGTTTCCTCTAATCTTCAAAGTGGGAAATACATTAGATTATTTTGAACTCGGTGAAATTCAGCATAGGGTGTGAACTTCTTCCAGCCCACTAATGATATTAATTTCTTTTTTTCCACTGGCTGCTGAAGTGTCAATACTTAATGGTTTCCAGACATGGAGTTGGGTTCAGACGTTGTTTAGTTCAACTAATTGGAGGTTTTTGCTCTTAAGAGAATAATGAAAACATGATGACCTTGAGGTTGAAGTCTTCTGTAATGGATCTAGCTTAATTACTTTAAAAGGAAGGAGAGCAAGTGCAAAGGAGGAATCCCCCAAGAAATATTTATGTCCTAAGCAGGCTATCACAGTAAGTTCCGCATAGTGCGGTTGTTTCTTGTCTTGAAATGGAGGACGAAAGGCTCTCCTCAAACTTCAGAGGTATAAATTCTTTCAATATTTAGTCAGGCTTTCAGAACTGGCATCTTACATGGTAGAATTAAGCACAATTCCAAGAAGAGCGTGTTTATTATTTGGGTTTGTTTCTGTGTTTGTGCTTGGGTATTTGTAGGAATAAGGTTTATTTGCTCTGTCTACCTTTAGGAATATGGGTTTATCAATGGTTAGTGCTATTTTTAGGAGAAAAACTTGCACTTGTTTCTAAATGTGTTTTAAAGATTATGCTAGACACTTGCCATCATTAATGGTGAAAATGGATGCATTTAACTACTACCTAACAGTAGTTTAAATAGGCTATAAAATATAGTTATCAGGATGTGATAGACTGGGGGTTTTGTTGCTTTCAGATCTCTGCCTTTCTTCCTGTATGTCTTTCAGATAATTTCCTTTTTTTCTTGCTCTGTCTTCTGTCTTCCACAAGTTTTTTTTTGTCCTGTTATACTGTGCCCTTTCATTTTTAAAACTTGTTTTGGCCAACTTGCAGCTCAATTTAATGTATTAATTCTACCCAAATAAGATTTTTCAAGGAAATTTGCAAGAAAGCAGGCAGTTAGAATAGTTAAGTTACTCTCTTAAAAATGAGAAAAAAATATCGTGTGTTATGTATTACGTACCAGTGAATTGCAGCATCTTTTCATCCTCTCCTCCATTACTTCCCCATTTCGAATCTCTTTCTTGCTGCGTCGTGTCTAATCTAATTTGTAAACTGTTTGAATCAGCAAATGTCTGAATGCTTCTCAAATACTTTCAGCTAGTGAATTTCTATGAAACGATAAATGAAGATTGTTTACAGAAATAGCTGTTCTCTAATAGAATAATCTTTTATGTTAAATTTGTGTACTGCAGTAAAGACAAGAGAGAACTGTGTATGCAGTAGCTGGATATGATGAGTTGTCATTAACCTAACTTGAAACCTTAAAATGCAACTGTGATCTGAGTTTCTAATTAACCTTTACACTTACAAATTGGGTATAAACAGGTTATCTTTCAAGCAAAAGTTAAATTTTTGCCTTCAGAGTAACCTTAGGAACATGGCCTCCCCCGTGGCATATGACAGGTTGTTTTCACCAATTTTTGTCTCTTCTCCTTTGCCTGGATTAGATGTGACCACAGTTTTATGATCACAGTTTGACAGTGCAGTGAGGAACTAACATTCTTAGTTCGTTGGTCATCTTGTACCCTGTTAGTAGTCTCCTTGATTGTAATCTTCGTGCCCTGTATCAGCAGGCCCTCCAAACCCCATTTTCTGGCACTGTAATATTCCATCCACTCACCCTCCCGCTAAAAATGCCCATTGCATGGCTGAAACAATTGTTCCAGAGTTGTTTGGGGTTTTTTTGTGGCTTCAGAGCTTGGATTTGTAAGGATAGAAAGCTGAAACTGAAGAACCATTTGTTGTGCCTTGTTATCTGTACAGCCACATTCCCTTCTCAATGAGAAGAAATAAAGGAATAGGTATGAGTTCAGCTTCTTTTCAGACTTCAATCAATTTAAGATTAAATCTCTTGATCTCTGGTGTTCACTACAGAGGAGTTCACTACTCAGCTACTGCTGAGCTTGCGTTCCATGCACTGTTTTGAGAGATTTGTGGTCCTAGTGCTTTAGAGGAAGCCTAAGAGAAATCTGAAGAGCAGCCTTAACCTTTGGTTATAAGCACCTGCTCACCTTGCCCAGCCAGCTGTTGAGATTCTAGCTGTAGGACTGATGCCATTCCTGAACTTTCTGCCAAAAGCTGGGGCTTCTTGAGAGCCCGTGTACACTGACCCCACTGCAGACTCCATTTCATGTCATGATGCCCAGTGGAGACCTTGGCTGAACTGCTGGTGATCTCGTCGCTGTCAGAGATTCTTCCCACTTGTGCAGGCATTAGGTATATAATCTAAGGCGGTGGTTCAGAATCTCACTAGAGATAGTACAGAGTGAGATGCATGTTGTTGGACTCGATGATCCAAGAGGTCTTTTCCAACCTGGTGATTCTATGTTCTAGAAGCCATGGGCTTTAGCCACTAGATAACAATTAGAAGGTTTGCTATCATTTGAGTTTGGTGTTCCACGGGCAGACTTCACAGGAGTTGACCAGTGGTGACAGACTCTTTCAAGGGAAGAACAAGTCCAATGTTCGTGGCAGTGTCACACCTCTCTCAAATCCCCGTTATTGCCTTCACCTCAGTTCCTTGTTTGTGAGTGAGAAGTCTGCCCCTTTTCTAACATCAGTAACAAGCTCGAGGAGTCGGGGCCAGCTGAAGATAGTTACATCTCATGGTGTATGTGCTGGGTTGGACTTGTCCATGGAGCATTCTTGGCTTCTGTCTGATAGGCAGATTCTACATTAACAGCATGAGGAACTGTGCGAGGCACAATTACTTGGCCAAAACATACACAGTGCTGTAGGTGGATGTGTAAATGTCAGCTCCTGACCTTGAGTGACACTTAGATCTAAACTGGATCACTTCTACTAAGATTCTCTTGATTGCAATTTCTGCTTGCTATCTACAAGTCGATGAAATTCCTGAATCTTTCCCTTCCCTGCCCCCCAGTCCGTTTCTTAGGCTGAAAAATCTGTTTCTGAAATGAAGGACTTCATTGCCTTAAGGTACCTAAAGTCATGTACCTTTAGGTAGCACTAACCGCTCCATTGCTGATAACTAGCTACTTACTTTTGCTGATGCTTATACAAAGTATTCCTTCTGTGTGCTTTTTCCAGGCTTACTGGTAGGTCTTTGTGACTTACTTAGCTCTACTAGCATCCGGTAAAAATGATTTTTCCCAGTTGAGATATCTAAAGAGACCCATTTTAAGTTGCTTTCAAATATAGTTGCTGACTTCATTCCTAGGCATTATTGCTTTCCTCCCCAAGTCTTTTATGTGAAATGCTGCCATTGCAAGCACCATTTTTCCCCATCCGTAATGCCAAAGGCAGCTTTTTTTTTTTTTGTATTGTTAGGACCAGGTATTTGGATCGCCCAGGAGGTGTTACCACAAAACGCTGGAAAGGCATAGCTGTCTTTGCGCAGTGCCTCTCCAGTGGGTACCAGTTTAAGGTATCATAGTCAAGGCAAAAACATCACAAGCAGCAACTTCTATCCGTATAGCCTGTAACGCAGCCAGTGTGTTTAAAGTGTCCAACTTCGAGAACTTACAGTGCTGCTTTAGTTACTGGTAACCTGTTTTGTGCTCAAAAAGATGGAAAAGTATTTGATCAAAACCAATGGAACTTACTAAATGCACTGATGCATCTCAAAATAAGAGAAAGGAAACCTGTTTATTCCTCACAGTTTTAGCATAAAAGCTGAAGGATGTTTTCCCCAAGTGCAGAAACAACTCATCTTGTTTTAGTAGCTGCTATTTATGCTGTAATCGGAGTAGCTAATGAAAGTTAATACTTCTAACCAATATGTGAATGTAACATATTTAGTATCTCTAACTTCTAACAGCAAAACTTGATGTGCCCCCTAAACCTAAAAGAGCTCCCAAGACCAAGAAGGTGGAGACTGTAAACTCTGACTCAGATTCAGAATTCGGCATTCCAAAGAAGACCGCAGCACCCAAAGGTAAGAGGTTTGGTGCTGTGCTGCTTGGCACTCACCTCTGAATTCTCTGTTACACAGATTCACAATCATTTTGATAAGGAAGCAGAACTCGTATCTCTAAAATTAGACCCACACTGATTGACAAGTAAATTAATCACTAGTCATTTACTCAGCCATGAGCCTTTTCTGTGACACAAAAAGTGTCCTGACTTTTCTTGACAAACAATGCCTGAACTTTTTATTTGACCTTCGCTGTTGGGAATGTATTCAATAGTTCCCTTCTTTTCTTTTGTTCATTATTTCTGCTGCATACTGCTTATTTTTCTTTGATCTCAGCTTTTTACAAGACTAAAATTCTGGTAGTATAGTCAGTAGCAATTTCTGGCTTCTTAAACCAGTTCTTGGGTATCCCACTTATCATCGTCACAGCACAGCACACCAAGTGGTGTAATCATCAGAGGGGTCTGTAAAGGATGTGCCAGTGTTGATAACAGTTAACAGTAAATTTACTAAATAATAAAGGTGAATTAATGCTCTGTAATCAGAACAGAAGGTGACTGAGGACATGTAGTACTTTAGAAGTCATTGATCTGATGAAGTTTGTCTGTCTTGAACTGACAGCTTAAATTGCTGCAGTGAGTGGTATAAAAAATTTAAAACTGAGAAAAAAAAAAACCCAAACCCAACAAACTGTATAAATGAGAAGGAATGGCCTCACGTTGTGCCAGGGGAGGTCCAGACAGGACATTAGGAAAAATTTCTTCACTAAAAGGGTTGTTGGGCACTGGCAGAGGCTGCCCAGGGAAGTGGTTGAGTCACCATTCCTGGAGGTGTTTAAAAGATGGGCAGATGAGGTGCTGAGGGATATTATTGAGTAGTGGGCAGGTAGGATTGGACTCCATGATCTCAAAGGTCTCTTCCAACCTAGCGATTCTATGCTTCTATTTTATTGCTTTTGTGGAGAAGCTTGAGTTTTAAACTAAATTTGGCCTTTAATAAGTAGACATAAGTAATTTCAGAAGGAGTTTTGAATTTGCTGAACTCCAGAGTTTTATTTAAAGCATAATAATAAAACACATTGTTCAATCCTGTTCTTTCACCTAGGAAAAGGTAGAGGAGCAAAGAAAAGGAAGACATCCAGTTCAGAAAATGAAGGTGAATACAACCCTGGGAAGAAAACACCTAAATCAACCCCAAGCAAGGTCAGTTCCTTCTGTCCTCTTTTCTTCTTGTAAACAGGACCTAATGGATTACCCTGCATAAAGGGTGCACATTCATATTATGGGTTGCTAATATGACAATGGAGGTTAAAGTGTGTTTAGACATTAGATGTTAGAGAAGGTTTAAATTAGATGTTGGAGAAATTTTCCTTCAATTTTGAATATTAAAAGGGAAAACATACACACAAATGTCACAACTGATTTGTCTTTTCTTTCCTAAAGAAATCCAAGAAGGCCGTTTTTGACCAGGATTCTGATGTGGAAATCTTTCAGTCAGGCTTTGCCTCCGAAACTGCCCCAAAGCCACGGACGGGCCGGGCTAGAAAAGAAGTGAAATATTTTGCAGAGTCTGATGAAGATGACGATTTTGATATGTTTAATTAAGTGCCCAAAGAGCACACAAATGTTTTCCAACAAATATCTTGTGTTGTCCTTTTGTCCCTTCTGTCGCAAACTTTTGTACATTTGACTTATTTTATGTGATAATGTAATTGATGGTTTTTATTATCGTGTGTAGGCATTTTAACATTTTGTTCTTACACCTACAGTTTTATGCTCTTTTTTACTCATTGAAATGTCATGTATTTGTCTGACTGGCTTGTAGAGATGTTCTAGACAGCTGTGCTAAAGCACATTTTAATTGTCATGGTTGCAAACAGCAAACCTGCTTTTTGAAATGAAGTTTAAACATTAAAAAATGGAAAACTAGTGTGCACGTGTGTGTGTGTGTGTGTGTGCGCGCGTGCAAAATCTGGAGCAGAGGGACTGCTTCTACACAGTTGTTTTTTTAAAATAAATATATTTTATTCTTTGCCAGGAGACTCCATGGAAAAAGGTAAACAGTATATGAACATAGAAAGCATTGTTAAACAATCTCAATGTACAAACAGAGCCAGTGAAAGTACATCACAGACTTGCTAGAATATATAAAAAAAAAAAATCCACTAGTGCTTTAAATGAAACCTAAGAAACTGACACTTTAAATCTGTTAACCATTCTACCACAGTTTTCACTCTGCTTCATGGTGATTAAACAAGGCCAAGGTGGCAGATTCTCTCCTTGTGTTTCTGGAAGTCCTAGCTGTACTTCCCTAGCACCTGGAAGGCTGGATGACCCAGCTAATTCCCGGCCATCGATTCTTAAGGAAGTACCCTAGACTCTCCGATCGGAAAGCTGTAAATGAGTCTGCTGGTTATCATCCCATGAAGTTTCCCTAATGGCTTATGAACAAGTAAACAAAAACATGGTAACACTGAGAAGTGTTTCTGCCTTGGAGGCTATCAATTGTAACTGTAGAAACGGAGCAGTAAATCGTGTAGCCAAGGTCACCAGCGAGGTAAGAAACCGCTTCTTTAAATTTTAGAGCGACATTAACAGTGGAAAAAAATGACAGTTGAATAACTGACCTGGCAGTTAATGCCAAAACGGATGTCTTTTCTGCGAGCGCAGTGAGGTTCTGTATACTTTTTACAAGGAAGGAGATGCAAATTGAGGGCATCAAAGACAAGTTTTCCTATTAAACTTAAACCAGACGGTCCTTTAAACTTCCTCTTATGGATGCAAACAGCAGTCCGTTTCCTGTGGTTGATGTCTTGATGGCGTTAGGTATGAGAGACAAAAGGAAAGCACCAAACATCCAGTATAGAAAGTACAGCCATACATTTGTATGTACAAAGTCATCGAAATGCAACCAGGATTTAAAGTTTGAGATCTGTCTTGTTACCATGCAGTCTTGAATGTTCAGAGGAAAAAAACAGAAGCTTAACTATTTTTTTTTTTTTTTTTGCATGAAATGGCTGATTTAGAGTTTCAAAAGTTTGCATTTTCTAGTTTTAAGAGTTTAAACAGCAAGGAGTATATATTGATACATATGAAAATTTCTTGGTCCTTGTTGAGTTTTTATCTATATATATAAACACATATATAGATATATATTAAGTCCAGAAACTAAGCAGCAGTAAAAATGTTTCTCTTGCTTTTTCATCCCTGTACATAAAGTATTAGGAATGTCTGAAGTAGCTGGGAAATGTCTTATTGCACCATAGGGGATTGACTGACACTGCTGTTATCCACTGAACTCGGTGAGATACTCGGACTGTGTTCTGCGGGGTTTCCGTTTGAGGTTGGTGTCAGTGGTTCATGTCCTTCAGAGTTCTCCAACATTTCCTGAATAAGAGGTGGCATGGATCCAGGAATTTCCATTTTCAATGTAATGACACGTTCTGCGCCTTTAAAAAGAAAACAAAAAAGTCCGTGCCTTTAGTATGATTTGTACAATTTCCCTTTTGTCAGCATTAGCAGCAGTAATTTCGGGGTACATTATTTTAATGGATTTGGTGGCTCCTTCTCTACCTCTTTCCTACAAAGTTATGTAGGTGAATGACTTCATTGATCACAAAGAAAAGGAGTTGGATGAGGGCTCCTTAACACAATAATTTAAAATTATGACATAGCGACTGATCTTACCATAGCGCAAATTGGATGAAGTGCTGCTTTTCATGGAAGGAACCAAACCAGCATTAAATTCTACTGAAAAATTGAACTATGATCACATAGATGTCTTTATAAAATTGGAATATACTTTGCAGTTTATAATCCATACTGAATCAGTAAAGACTATAGAATGAATAAATTCTGGCTGATTTGGGTTGAACAGGTGAGGTGAATCCTGTGAGAGAACTGCAGCGACGCAAGTCAGAACCTTTCTTTCCCACGTAAAAGAAGACTCAGAATTTAACAAACCACTGTTTTTCATAAAAGAAGAAATTGAGGCAAAAGGATATTTTTTTGTGCAGCTGCCTTCTGTAAATTTCGGGCATCTTCTCTTGTGCCAATTAACCACTAAAGTACACAGACACACTAATCCTGTTTACATCCGACTCAACTGAAGTGTTTGGCTTTGTCAAGGATAATAACGGGTAGGTTTATATCAAGAGAGCTTTGCAGGCTGCCGTGCGTGGGATTAAACAAAATTACTCCATAAAGCCTGAGGACTCAGACCGTAAGCCAACAACTCGTACTGGTTAGGGAAACACGTGCCCCCCAGTCCACACCACAGTGCCTGATCCTCCTAAGCTGCGTTAAAGCTGCCTGACTGCAACGGGCGCACAGGGACTCATAGAATAGTTTGGGTTGGAAGAGACCTTAAAGATCATCCAGTTCCACCCCCCCTGCCATGGGCTGCCCAAGGCCCCATCCAGCCTGGCCTGAACACCTCCAGGGATGCGGCAGCCATAACTTCCCTGGGAAACCTGTGCCAGTGCCTCACCACCCTCATGGTCGTAAGCAAGGGATGTAGCTGACGGACTGAACACCAGTTATTAAACACTCAGCTACTGAGTGGTGAGGAGCATCAAGAGACAGGAGTATTTTGGAATAATACCTGAAACAAAGTAAGGATATACAATAAAGATTCTGTTCCACACTGAGGTGTTAATGTGCTTTACACATTTTCCTGCTGATGGGAAAATGGTTTGTCTCACCAGGACATCAGGCAAGTTGTAGCTATAAACTTCAGCATTCAAATATCTGGTCTAACACATTGCATCGGATTCCCAATATGAAAATTTCAGTCTAATGGAACAGGAATCTGTGCTTTTTAAATGTGAAGAAAGGCAAGAAGAGTCATCAACATTAGAGAAAATTGGTTATTGAAGAACCATTCCAGAGGGAAGAACTTTTGGATATATTCTGCTTATCTGTGCTGCTGAGAGCACGCTGTCAGTCACAGTGGGAACCCCAGAGCAGAAGGCAGCACAACTTATGTTCTTAGCCTTAACTTAGGAGCTTCAAAAATCATCTACAAAAGCAATGACCAACTTTTCAAGGGGAAAAAAAAGTCTCTTACATAACTTACGAACAATGGGGCAAACTGTAATGAGAAAGAAATCAGTGCAGAATTCTGCTGAGAGCTTCTCTGAGAACCATCTGTTGTCAGAGCAGTGCCGACAAACGGAATTTGGCCACCTTAAATATCTGCTTTTTGCTGTTACGGAGCAGGTCAGGTGCTGTTCCAAGTGGTTTTGTGGGGATTCTCCCTGTGAACAGCCACAGTGGTTTATTTAGGTCCTGCAAACTTCTAATTTAATACCAGGATAGGAGAACTCAGAAGACATCTCTTGCTTTGGTATCACAAACGCTTAATTCTTTTGTTACAATACTTCTAATGCCAGAGAAGAACGCAGCTGTGTAACGAACTCTAGGAAGACGAGACATTCTCAGTCTTTTAGGTTCACCCTTGCTTTGGTAATTGCTTTCAGGGATGATGTACCATCAAAAGTCATTATCTCCTAATGTACATCCTTCCAAATGAAACTCAGGGCACACCCACCCCACCAGGACACCACCAGTCCATTGGTGCGATTTAATTCTACTATAAAACATTAATGATATAAGTTAAATACTTATGTCAGAATGGAAAGAGGAATCCTTTCCTATGCATTGAACGTAAGGAGACAGAGAAGGAAAGTGGAAACAGATTTCCCACAAGCAAGAACAGTAGAACGAAAGTGGTCCCCTTAATATTTGTATAGCTCAGTACCGCTGTAAGTTTATTTTGTGGATTCAGTTGGATGGAAATTGCTTTACTTGAGGGCAAATGGCAAGCTTTAGATAACCTGGTAAGTGGTTTCTTTTTAGGATACTTTTGCTTCCGGCTCTGGTGTTTCCCTTCTAAGTTAATCTTTTGATACTAATCCATCCAATTAAATTGCTCACTTCTTTTTATAAGCTTAGCTATAGCTTAATCTTTTAACTTAGATATAAACTGTTTAACAGTTCTGGTTTTAATGTAAAACAAGTGTACTTATTTGAGTGATTTAACTGCTGTTTTTTTTCCCCTGAAGTCTTCTCAAAAACCACACCAAATGAGCCATCTTTTCAAAGGCATAAATCAAATCTATAGCTACACAGGTACCTGTACCCGCAAGCTCCTGTGCTTTGCTCATCTATCAGGGGTAGCAAATCTGTAGCTGAGTAAGCAGAGGAAGAAAGCAAATCTACAATAAATAAGAACTGTAGCACTTCAGGCTCTCTGTGTCCAGACTGGTGCATCCCCGATCCACGAGTCTGGAGGTGAACATATATGAAGCAGCTGAACACGTCTAAAATTGGGGCCTGGGGAGATGTAGGGATACACGAACAAGAGCAACGTGATCTTTTTCAAAGCCACATCATGGAGCGTGTGCAGAGGCTGCCAATGGGTGACACAGTCCTGACGGCCCACTGTGACTTTCAGAAGAGCTGCCAGGCTCCGATCTCTGCCTGTACACATCGAGGGACAAAGCATTAAGTGGGGAACCTCTCTGATGAAGAGAAAGCATTCCACTTCACTCATGCTTTAGAGAAGTCATGTAATGGCACTTAGACTGTACGTGTTTCACATGGTAAATCTATCACATACAAGGCTACACAAAATCTTCAAACAAAATCAATCCATGTGTAAGCATGGTTAGTTTGGATTAGAGATGCTGGATCTCCAAAATCCTGGTAATCAGTTTTAAATCTTCTGTATGTCAGAGCACATTTTAGGGTAATTCTGGATGCACAAGTGTTTTCTGCTGTCTGTAAACAAAGTGTGTCTTGAAAGTTGTTAGTGCTGCAATTTAAACAGAAGTTACACAAAGAAGAAGGGAAGAGAAAGTTCACAAGGACCTTTCTTAGGTAGACTAAAAAACCAATAGCCCAGGTGTCTAGGCCAGTCTCCTCTCAACTGCAACATCGACACTATTGCTGAGTGATGAGGAGACTCTGTACCTTTTGCGCTGATGCTGCGAAGATCTGTGATTTTCATTAAGATCTTTGGGAACATATGAGGCTTGTTGGGTCGTCTCTTTCGGATGTAAATTTTCAGTGCTTCAAGCAGCGGTTCCTGAAGCTTATCCACTTTCATAGGTTCTTCAAGGTCCTGGCGATC
The DNA here is from genome assembly GCF_017976375.1 of Cuculus canorus. Taxonomy (NCBI): domain Eukaryota; kingdom Metazoa; phylum Chordata; class Aves; order Cuculiformes; family Cuculidae; genus Cuculus; species Cuculus canorus. The sequence goes on from NC_071402.1 coordinate 119,916,828, forward strand.
TGTAGAAAAATATTATATCACTCATACGGTTTAAAGTATCCCCAAAGCACAGAAGCTCTTCCATGTTCTTGATAAGAATTCCATTAATTTCCTCTCTCTCTCCACTTATGACCCACACTCTTGTAGTGAATATTCCCTAAGAAGGGCAGAAATCATGGCTTTCTGAAAGAGATTCATTTTTGACTGAAACATGAATGGAAAGTGACTGGAAAGGTTTGTCATTTGAGTGGTCCAGAATTACCAGTTTGCTCCCGTGCCTCCCTCTCCAAGGGGAAAATACCTTACTGCAAACAGTATTTCACAATTAATTTTGTAGGCACCACTGATCCGAGGTGTACAAAGAGATTGCAGCCAATCTGTTTTGTTTCACTATTAAACCAAAACGAGTTACCGTCAGGCATCAGCAGATGGCACTGCTTGCCTGAGTGACAACGCACATCATCCATAAACCAGGATGCACCGGTCACATATGGATGATATCTCGGAACCCACCAATGCTTTTGATGGGTTATGGTTAGAAAGACATAAAACCAGAATGATTTTGTACTAAAGAGCCACTGACTGTAACAAAGACTGGCTCTTGTTCCTTAAACATTCTCTTGTAGCACCCAGTCTGTATTTCAGCCAAATGGCCCAACCAAACAAGGTGTGTTTCTACTGCAAGCCCAGATTTTGCTAATGAGGAGAGAGAGCAGGTGATTAAAATAACAGAAACATACAGGGGATTTGGGAAATGACCCGAGATTTCACATTCTATATTTTAAAACCATGGCTTCACCCGATTTTACTTGAAAACTGCCCTTTCAAGCTGCAATCACCCCCCTCGCATCATGTCACCAGAGCCACTACGCTGATTTTGGAGTACACTCGATATATGTTTTCTAAAAAAAGTTATCACCAGTGACTTCTGCATGAATGTAATGAGATGCACGTGCATCCAATTATGTTTATGAGTAAGAGCTGCCTAACAAGGGTCATTCATATATGTACCCATATACTGCTTACAAAAAAATGCAGCAGGATGTAGTCCTTTATCAGGCAAACAATGGCATCGGTTGATTGACAGAATAATTAATTGAAAAATGTATCAATCATAAACCAAATAACTATCACCAGGGCAAAACAAACCTTTAGTGTTAAGCGGTTTATATAACAGATGTAATAACATTACATATAGATATGTTACATGTTTTAGTACAGGAAAGTAAAAGAAGTGAAACAATAGAAGATCTTATTGTGTTTGTCCTTTTCAAACGCATCTGAGTTCGTGTTGTACGGTACCTCCACAGATTAAGCAGATGGCACTAAGGAGACCGGTTTCTGTATCATCCATTTCCAAAGGCAGGAGCTGGTTGGCAAACGTGAACACGAGATCGGTCAGCGGGCCAAATCCGGCGTTGTGCATCTGAGTTCGGTTTAGGGTAAGGCCATCTGAGAAGGTCATGGTGTCTTGTTCTGGTGTGTATCTTGTGCAAATTCTAAGGATCTATGAAAGGACAAAACAAAACGTAAGCTGAAGAAATCAATCCACAAGAGGTTGGTTGCGTTTTCTCCATGGGGCAAATTACCCACAGACCTGCAATACACGGTCACATCAAAACAAGCTGAAATCAAACTACCGTTTGGTCATTTCTAGTAGCACAAAAATTCTCAGATGTAACATAAATATACACAATTGACTATGGGTAAGTTTTTAACAGCAATTTGCCCCCTCCAGTTACGAAATAACCAAAACTTCTACATAATTCTCACCACTTAAGTTACCAACATTACCATGATTTTCACATAAACCGCTCGTTAATGAGTATGATCTGCACACCTAAGATCTACTGCACTGCTGCTCTAATCCAGCAAGACCATAAAAATCTCTCGCCTCTTCAAACACACACGTATTTAATTGATTTTTGGCACTGACTTTGCATGACGGTGCATCTCTGGGTTGGGTCTTTGAAAAGGACAAGGAGTCTCTGCTGCATCTTGTGTGAGTGAGCACGCACAGCTGTGAGGTGGTGAAAAAGGCAGGACCTTCTGTGACAGCAGATAGGAAAACACCACTATGGGAACACAAGGCCTGTGGGACGGCTCCCTGGAGAGCAGTGCAAAGCCCTCCATCCCCGAGCAGCTGCAGTTCCAGTCTTCACGGAGCACCACTTGGCTTGCCAGCCTGGGAGCTTGTACCGGACTGGCATATCAAACTTTGAACCCCCACATGGCAGTGTGCAGGGCTGCCGGCAGGCTGAGGAACTGGGACAGGCTTTTCTTCCTTTACAGCTGTTGTTACTTCTGTGAGCTCTAACGCTTAACCTCCTCACCAGCCAGTTGGCCTCCAGACTTCCCTGAGGCTCCTCTGGTGCTTCCCTTGTCCTGAGCCCTGGGCAGTGCTGGTGCGTGCCTGGTGCGAAGCCTATCTTCCCGCTGCCGATGGTGTCACTCACTCCTCTCCAAGCCCAGGCAGTGTTGGTTTTGGCAAGTTAACTTGTGTGCTGACAGCCACCCAGCACTGACCCCAGATGAAAGAGCATTCCAGGGGAGGATGGAGATTCACACCTCTAACTGGACACGGAGGAATGCAAAACGCACGAATAAAACACTGGGGATGCTCTGCATTTTGTTAGTAAACGCCTCTGGGGTAACCGCAGCGTCAGGAACATTGTCACAGCTGAGGTGGCAGCGTGGCTGGAGAGTGTGCAGAGCAAACCCAGGATGTGTCCCATGACAGAGTCTGTACAGCAAAGGCTCATTTGTACAGCTGCTATTAATGAACACTGCCTTAAGGATCAAACAAAAGAGATGTCCGTCATGTTGACGTATTCTCTTATATATATATATATATATATATATCAATGTTTAATGTTTAAAATAATCAGAGCAGGGAGAAGGCTTATCCCCAAACTAAAATAAAACAAAACCTTGCAGAAGTCTGGCTGATTAGCTGAGTGAAGAGTACAGCCCGTATTTTTTCAGGACTTGAGTGTATTTATCTCCCATATAGCCATCCTACTTTGTTTCAAAGATTCAACAAAAAAAGATTTACAGGAATATAAGTGAGCGCGGAGAGAATTTTAATTATTCCTATAGCTGCCGAAGCTGTGAGTCAGAGGCCCCAGTGCTTGGCAGCTGACCAGTCTGGGCTTGGTTCTCCCACTTTCATCTTTGCCTGGCAACACTGCTCCAAATAAGCAGGGAGGAGAATGAGGAGGACATGGCATGCAAAAGACCTACAGGGAAGCTTTTATTTCTCTTAAATTCCTTGGTAAGAGACTTAATAGGGTATATTTCTGCAGAAGGCTCTTCAACTGTTTTTTACCTCAGCAATAATCTTATCTCGCATTGTGGGTGTACATTGAAGCACCGAGACTCTATGTGGCTGGACAGGAATGTTTCACATCGCTCCTCGACCCCTGAATTAGAATGACTCCTTGAAATTACTCGAATCAATAAACAAGAGAGGCACAGATACAAATGCACAGCACTCAAATTCTTCACTGACCACAAATTCCCCACCAATATAAGTGATCTTAAAAGGCTGCTGGTAACTCCTAAAAGTTTTACATAAGAGTCAAAGTGTATTGCAGGATTATTAGCAGAAATTAACATTACAAAGCATGGCACCCTGTCAATAAGAGACAGCGTGTTTACCATATTCTGTGCTGCCAGTAACCACCGGCAGTTCTCTCCCCTGAAGTTCACTGTTGGTTATCCCTTTAAATCATTAAAAGGATTGTATAGAATGGAGAAGAAACATGCAGAGTTTGTTGTTTTCAAGATAAGCAAGGTTTGAAAACTTGCAGATTTACTGAGAAGCCCAAGAGCTTACTTCTCTAATGGCAGGCAAGAGAGACTAGAGTGCAGCTCTTCCCATCTCAAGCCAGCACCTACAGTAGCTGCCTTCCAGTAAGGGTGCATGGCCTGTGATGATCAAGTACCCAACTTTTGGAGGAACAAGGCTCTGTACGTCTTAAACAATACTGAATTTCCCTTAGCTCAGCTAGGGAGAAAGGCAGTCCCTTTTTTTCTGGTGCTATTTTAATTGATAAGCCTTAATAACAAGAGCTCCTCCCTCCATACCCTCAGGACTCCCAGCCCAACAAATTAGTGGAGCAGGACTTGGAGCTAAATCAGGCAATGCTGTGGTGTTTCCTGGAGGCTGCCAACAGCTTCTCCAGCAGCTGCCCAAGCAGGGCTGGCAGATACGGCTCCTTCCAAACCTCCCTCCAAGGGAAAGCCTGTGCACCGGCTGCCAGCACCGCACTACCCAGAGGCTCCTGGCTCAGAGGGACTGAGGTGCCCTGGAGCAGTCACACCAAACAACCCAGAAGATGAAGATGTGTCTCCTGCCACAGAACAGAATGTTGGCTCCCTACTGTGAAGTCCCCCACGCTCATATCTGTTGTTGTAAAGCCCCACTCCATTTGGGGGTGCGTGCCAGGAGTGCTCTGCAAAGATCTACCAGACCTTCCTACCCCCAGGGGTAATGCAGACGAAGATTTCCAGGCTAGAACTTCACCAAGAATGAATCTGGAGTCAGGTTACTCAGCCTAGAGCCCCTGTGAGCATGCACAGAAAAAGACTTCCAGGGCTGTTGCAAAAATTATAATTGAAACATAAAAGGTCCCACAGAATTTAGCTACTTCCATGCTTAGGCAGCAACTACGATAGCTTTCTGTCAAAGGCAGACTTCAGGCTTTCACACCTACATGGTTTGCCAGCCCTAACCTGGAAGAGCCTGCAGAGGCTCTGCTGGGCACTGGCACAGCTGAAGCTCAGCTCCTATGTTTTCTGCAAGGCACCGAGCTTGACAGCAGCAATTGGGTCTCGGGTTTCTGCCACATTCCTCTGACATTATCCCACAGCACACTGTTATTAAACCCCAAGACAGATCATTTGAAATGTTTCTTTTCTTTTCTTTTTTTTTTTTTTTTAAATTTGTGTCCTTCATCAAGATCTGCGAAACGCCATGGATATTGCTGATTTGCTGCTAAACCTTTCTTGGGCAAACTTCCAGTGTCAAAGTGAAGCTGATTTCAAGCTCATAGTCACTGAAGACATATGGGAAATGTCAGCACTCCAAAATCAGAAATTACGGTATCTTTCTCCATTTTAAACTCAACCGCTGTCTAGAAGACATCCTCCTAATGTCCTCAGTGTTGTTTAGATTTTGTAACCAAGCCAAGTATTTTAGTTGTCACTCTGCTCTTAAATGCCACAAATAAGGTTCTTGTCCATGATTAAAGGACTCTTTGTTTTAAGGAATATTTATCTTGAAGTGTTTGGGGTTCCTATGAGCCAGTTACAAATCGCAAAGCAAAAGCCCTACAGATCTCACAAACAACACAAACCGTCCTGAAAGTTGCATTTACAAAATTGTTGCTACCATAAATTTTTTTACTGATTTTAACAGATTTCTTAAAGCAAGCTGGTTTTTCTTCAAGAAATGCTGCTGTTAGACAGTAGCTGCCTTTACCAGCTGGGATGGTTTCCTGAGAGGAGAAACCCAGGCAGGTTACTCTGAAACAATGAACAAGGCTCGATGGCACTGCCGTACCACATCAGCAAGGGCTATTCCACACACACCAAAGCTTTCCTAGCATTAACGTACACAGTTTTACAACAGAAAGCAAAAATGACATTATTAAGGATTAGCATTCAAGGACTTCTCAGGTTTTAATCCATCAGATTTAAGACAGGCTGGACACCGAGCTCTTTCCACATTCATTTTGCCAGAGCCTGGTGAAGCTTCAGATGCTGGGCCATTCCCAAGCCAGCATACCAGCAGACACAAGCAGTTGATTTCATCAAGGTTATTGACTGAATTTTAGCAATATTTATCTCTGAAACTTTTGGCGCCAGAGCAGATATAAATTCCACCACCCTTGATTGGTGCCTTCAGCTGCCTTGTGAGGCTTTGTGTTATTTCCCTTCCACAGAGTTTGTATATAAACCAATTCTTTGGCCCCTACCCAGAGGAGTTTACTGAGCTCCTGGCACCATTTCCTTTGTCAGCTTGTTTAAGAGGGGGGAACTTCAGCATCCATGGTCACAGGAATCAACTGAGCAGAGTCCTTGGCCAAGTCTATAGATGCTTAAGGCTCCCCATAGACCCAAGGCAGCGCTACTGGGTGGGCAGTGGTCCTGCTGGTGGAGGGAGCCTGGCCACCCTGCCTGGTTGGGCAGGGAGCCCCACGCTGTTCCTGCCATGTGCCGCGGCTCTGGTGACGCATCCAGGGGAATGCACAGCAGTGGGATCCTGAGTGCACAGCGGCGAGGCTCACACAGCAGACGATGTGCAGGCATCGGCAGTGGCTGCTCACGTCGTGCCTCAATGCACAACAAAATAAAATGTTCAAAACCCTCATAATTAGGAGAACTAGCTTGCTCAGGGAGGAAATATATGGTACTAAACCACTGCTCCAAGTACTCAAGTACTGAAGTTTAGCTTAAATAAAGATACAGAGCTGCACTGCAATTCAGATTATATGCAGGTGATGTGGGTTTAATGGATATGGGCATTTCATAGACAGAGTGTGCACTGTGCATTACTGTGCTAGTGGTAATTATCCCTTTTTCTTTTTAAGCAGCGCATAAAATAGTCACATAAAGCTTGAGTAAATGTCACACAGGAAAGTTAGGACTCTTTGCTGCCACCACATCTTATCTGCTCCTGTTGTTGAAAGTGCTTCAGCTCCTCCCTGATGCAGGTACCTACACCACTTGCTATGCCCTGCTTGCTTGGATGTGACAACTTCTCTGGCTTTGTGAAAAAATAAAAAGAGAACGAGCAGGTGATCAGGAATGACAGGTGTCAATAAAGTTTATAACCAGTACTTGAAGGTTGCCACATGGCCACAAAGTCAAAGTTGGTGATATCCATTAAAGCATCAACCCTATATATCCATTAATTAATTGAAATAAAGTCACCATTTACAACCTGCTTCATTATTCTTTTTCTAATCTGGGAACTAGGATTTTATGTAGTCACTTGATCAAAGGCTGTGAAGTGCCTTCATCTAGGCACTTCAGATAAAACTAGCAGAAAGGCTACCCCTAAATACTTGATGTTGTCCAGCCAGCGTTGGTGGCACAAGCAGTGAGTGGAGCCACCATGGGCACTCCGTGCCACAAGGGGTGTGCATGCTCCCACCACCCACCCCAACAAAGGGCACCAGGAGCTTGCAGGACCCTGAGCAATTACAGAATTAGGGTATGTTTTCTCCCCAGCAGCTACAGAACTGGGCATAGCAACAACAAATAGGGAGTGGCAGCTCAAGGGCTGAAGTTTCAGTGGTAAGAGTTGGGTGCACAGATTCTTGCTATATTCTGACTCCTCATTACAAATTTTGGGTAGTTTCTGTATTAACCATTTGTTATGGGTTACAACAGCGAACAACAAAGCCGTTCCTGTCCCATATAACTGGCAGAATACACTCGAGGCAATGCCACACAGTTTATTGATTACTGTATACCATCCGGTGTAATGGGAACGTAACTGTGCCTGATCATGACACAGCTGGTGACGACAGGCATGCAATTGGTAACGAATGGCCCTGCCCCATGGAGGGACCACACACAGTAATGATGAGATAGTCAAGTCTGAATGAGCGCCTGGACGAAGGAGACAACGAGAGGTGAATCTCAAGCATGACAAGGCAACCTCAACCTTCCCTTTTTTTATAGGCCAGAGAATGATATCCCTTCCCCTCTCCCACACCTCTTCCTCCTTCATCAATGTCCTCTAGATGCAATTCTTCAAAGCAGCTTTTGACAAAACAAGAGGAAAAGGTCACAGCAGTTAACGTTCTCCTCAACATGATCCTGTTTGAAGCAATGCACTCTTAGAGATTCCAAGATTAATTACTTTAACTTCAAATTCCCTAGTTGGAACTCCTGTGTCATGCCAATGAGTATATCTACAGTAGTCATCCTAAAACAGGCTTCTTGGCTACGCTTGGCTCAATGAAGCTTTGTACTCAGAAGAAAACACATTTAAAACACATTGAAAATACTGTTCAATCGAAAGTTATTGCTACAACCAGGAATAAGAAGCATATTTGCAGCTAAAAGCCTGAAGACCGCTAAGGTCTTGATAAAGAAATGCTGAGATCCCAGAGGGCTCCTCTGAAGGTCAGCATGACACAAACAACTGGAGACAAAACTCCAAGCCTATCTGCAGGCTGTATGTTTGCCTATTTAAAATTAACTGACATTTAGCTAAAATCTGTACAGAGTCTATTACAATGTCCGCTTCCACAGGTGCCTGCAGCATTGGGGAGAGCAGGGGGATCTGCATGCCAGAGGCTTGTGCCTGCTGGGCTCCAGGCACACCACGTTCCCCTCTACAATCTGCTAAAACTTCATTCTGAAGATCTGTATCTTGTTCCTTGAATTACCTCATGATCACAGGTAGAGCATGTTCCTAAAACATTATACAGTGGACTGTCTTAGAGAAAGCATCATGTTTTGGAGGGAGAAGGAAGGAAAGAGAATCAGATCTCTCTTCAGTGTTATCAGTAAGGAAGTTTTTTCAAAGTTGCATATATCAAGTTAGTGCCGCAATACCAAAATGTGCCCTTCTTACAGCAACACTGAAATCCACAGACTGTTAAGGACTTATTTTGAAAAGTATGCTCATCCCATACAACACAGCTACAGACGTGCTAGAGCCCACTTGTGACAATACCAGCCTACCCGATAAGTTCAAGTTTGCAAACGTAAGGCCAGAGCAGTATTTGACCCCCTCCTGCAGTTGATTACAGTAAAAAGAACAGAAAATACTTTAGTAGCATAACAAGGATGTCAAAAATACATACCAGTATATCCAGGCAGGCTGCTTTAAGTAGAGTTATCTGGTCTGCAATGGTCAAACTTGTAAAGCCTGGCAATCGCTTTGCAAATTCCACTATTTTAATAATGCACTTCGTTGCAAGTTCACTGAATTTGTCCCAAAGCCCGAGGTCCAGTCGAACCCGATGATCTGCACTGGAGTTCTGTAAAGACAGACAGAAGGCACTATAAATCAACAACATCCCTTTCAGTAAATGGTTTTCAAGGGAAAGAAACAGCCACCAAGTATTCCTTCCAGAAGTACTTTCTATTAACATTCCAGGCATTTTCTGCAGCTTGCTGTTGGGATGATGCTGGTTTTAAACTTGGATTAATCGCCTGAAAATTCCTTGGATATTTCTCTGTTACTTACGATTGCAGAGGCCATCTGTACAAGGAATACAAATGAACTTAAACATTTCCAAATGCCACTGTCATTATTCTTCCTTGCCGTTATATAATAAGTGCATTGAGAGACAATTTACAGTTGTATCCCAGAAAATATAAATGAACAGTAGAACAAGAATATCGGGTCCTCATCTGGAAAAAGTAGCAGAATATTTGGAACATAGTTTCACATACTTAAGGTCTTAGCAAATTAGTTCTACTTAATTTATCTGCTCTGTGCCTCTGCAAAAGTTTTACAGCTTTCTCAAGCTATAGACTCCCATGAATTAAAGAGCATTTCTTTACACAATGTTAAGAGAAACACCATGTGCACTGATGAATGCTACATGCTCATTTGACTGTTCATCCAACACAGACTCAACTGTTTGAAGTGTAACAAGGACGTTCCAGCTGCATCTTTCAGAGACTGTTGCCATATATTCACATATCTGAACCCAAAAGTCCATAATTTGCTAGCATGCATAGTACATTTGCATTAAATTTGCGATTAAACTCATGTTGCATACATTCAGAATGACCACTTAACCCTTGAAAAAGCTGAACGTGTAAGCCAAGAACTGGCGGACTAAAAATCTGCTGTGATCTATCTGATGCTAGCCCAACAAAAGATGGTGTCATGGGGAAACCTGATAAGCCATTTCCAATCCACCCATGATTTCTATAGGGTGACAAGAAACAGGTAACAAAAGAGCTCTGAAGCTCCTCTCCTCCTGCCTTAACATGCAGCATGTTCCCATTTTGCTTGCATTTGATCTAAAGCTGTTTAGGATGCAGCCAGCGTGATGGTCCAACCTCCCACTATTTCATGAGCCACCAAGTTTAGTGTGTTGCAGCTGCCTTCAGCATCTGGGAGATGTCCTCTTCATTGCAAGAGGAATTTTACCTGTGAAAACATGCTCATAATGAATTTGCAGAAGGTGCTGAGCTACAACCACAGAAAAACAAAGGCAGAATTTCCCTCTTCCATGCCTTGTCTGAGCTTGCTGTCTAACCAAGAGAGAGGCATCTCCAAATAAAGACCCGTCTACTTCAGGTAAGGCAGGTAAGGGAAAATCTGCTCAGATGATGGCTTCCTTGCCACCTGCAGAGGAAGCCAATGTGATTAACTGCTTTAGTCTTCACCGTTTGAAGTTAAAATGTTAAATTAACTTTAAAATTAAAGTTAAATGAGAGGAGTCTCAACATAGAAATCTAACAGACACAGCAGACAGATCACCATCGAAAAGCACTCAATTTACACAGACTGCACATTCTTGGAGGAAAACGGTCTAATGACCCTGTCACCAACATTGCTGATGGGAAGTAAGGACATCCACCCCCTCTGAAACCTTTTGAAGCCATCAGCTTCCTTTGGTTCATGGGAAGGACAAAGGGCCTGAAGAGGCTGATGAGAGGAGGTGGGGTGAGCTCAGCTTAGCTGTGATGCTGTGTCATCCTTAGCAGATGCCACAACTGCATCAGTCCTAGTAGGAAAAGTCTTGACAGGTCCCAAGCACACCACCAGTTGGACATTCACCCTCACTTGCAACAGGGTGGAGATGAAGCCAGTAATACTACATCAGGGTATCACCGCAAAAAGTAAATGCTAGCCATTCCGAACAGTTTGAAGGTGCATATGTGCTCTTGCCCATTCCCCTCTTTTTAAGGGATGAAAAATTAACTTCATCATTTCTATTTGAATTTTTATTCTGGGAACTTCCTCTATTTTGTTTGTTTGTTCGTTTTTTTTTAAATGACAGAAGAAAATATATGAGAAAATGTCTTTATAATCGTAAACGTAAAGAATTGCCTTCAAAATGGTTCAAACCTAATGGGTTAACAGTCATTGTAATGCCCTTTGAAACATTTCTCTCAGCCACTGGAGTATGCATCCTTCAGATTTATTCTATTTCATCCTCAAGGACCTTGGTGAAATACAGTACATTGGAGAAAAAATAAGATCAAGATGTGCAGTCATTCAGGCTGTAATTAAATTTAATAGGCAGTTTATCCAGTTCATAGAAAGATGGCATAGCAGAGAGCTACACAAAGCAGAGCCTAAAGCAGGAAATCATTTTACAATAGGGTATCCATCTGGAAAAAAAGACGTTGCATGAAACCAGCAAGTGTGAACGAAATCTTCATCAGTATCATATGAGATTACTTTATCATGCTGCAGTACCGGCAACGGGAAGTTTGACATGTCTTCTATTAAGAGTAATGCATGGCCATCTTAACAAATGTAAATATAACTCACTATTATGCAAACTGAAGAGAAGGGACAGTTAATAAAATACAAAATAACTGGGTGTTTTATTACATCGGGTGCCAGATTCCTCAGCTAATGTCGTTTACACATTACCTTTGAGTTGCCACAAATGACAAGACTTTTAACATTTTATTTGGTAATGAGTATAGTTGCAAGCATTGCAGAAAATAGCTTGATTTTTAGCAGCATTTCTGAATATGTAAAACCAAAACTGACTCAATATCAATGCATGGGTTGAACAACAAAACACAAGGTTAATAAAATGCATGTTAGAAGCTCTGATTAAATTTGCCTGGGGATCTCCTCTAACCGTGCTGTGAAAAAGATGCAGACGTTATGACTTTTCCTGAATATTTTACTGAAGCAGGTTTTTTGGGTGTGTTTTCCGGGGGCAGCCTTGCATGTTTTTCAGGCCTTTGCACCAGTGCACATATGGTGGAACAATGCTGTAATACACCCTAGTGGCACCTTTATCAGTGGAAAAGCCCAACCTTGCTATGAAATCCAATTAAACAGCCATTTTTGCCACATAAATTGATCCCATTTTTTCCATCATTTTTGTTTTTTCATTGCAGGCTGCTCTATCTTCACATTAACGATACAGGATGAGGTACTCACAGAAACATACACAGTAGCAGAATCCCTACTGTCTTTAAAATCCACTTTACAAAGGAAACAAGGCTCACAGGGGCACTCTGCCCTAATCAGGAGCACTTGCTATGCCTCTTTAATAAAAGCAGCGATGCACTCCATCTCCGGCAAGTTCACTGAGGACCACAGCACACATCTCTGCTCAGTCCCAGCATCAGGACATATAGATAGAGAGAGAGATGGACAAACAGTCCTCTGTGGTGGCAGAGAACAATAGCTGAGTGACTTCCAAGCCCAGCATTTACAAAGGACAAAATGCCGCCAAGATGCAAAACCCCTCTGCTTCCAGCAAGCCAGAAGAACCCACAACAAGGGTCCGCAGAGTCAAAATTATTTTCTTTTTTATCGTTCCTTTATCACCAGGCTGGATGTAACACAGCTGTAGACTTACAAATAATACCAGTCTCAGGAGACAAGCAGTATAGTTACACTCAATTATACTATAAAGTATGACATCTCCAGAGAAATTACTAAGGCACTCTCTCTTACCTGGATGACAGTAATAAAACAGATCTATTTATGATGGACTTTTGAAATCCATTACATTTAAACAGCTTGCTGATTCTCATCATTGGCAGAACTATACTTGCCACTGCCCACTGAATACAACTGTTAAGTCAAATGACCCAGGGAATTTAATACGAGTGCTATTCCCTCATTATTTGAAGTAGACTTTTATTAACTATGCAAAGTATGGTAATTATTACAAATAGGAACATTTTTTCTTTATAAAGAGCAGATGGGCATAAAAAACATAATTGAAAATGCTTCTCCCAAACCTTTTTGAACAGGTATAAATACAAAATGGGGGAAAAAATTACCATGTTACCTTTCCCTCTGGGAAATGCAGGCTGCAGTGCTCAAGAACAAGGAGAGGCAGATACAGAAGCCAAATATCTGAACAGACTTTTTTATGACTGTATCTCTGAAAGGTCTTTTTTAATCCACTCACTTACACTTAAAATTCTCTGCTCTTTTTAGCAACAAAATCATGTTTTAAACCAGTCTGAATGATCACATAATCAAAGGCACACAGGGACCATGCTTGCGGAACAGTTTCTTCTGCCCACTGTCTCTATCAGTACGCAAGCTAAAAGCTCATGAAATTCAAGTGAATCCACAACGATTGAACACACTTATTTCTCACCTTTAGCTTAAAGAATTAAATAAGAAATTCTGAGGTTACAAAAGCAACCTGTATGCTCCATAGTGTGGACTGCACCACGCTTCATGACTGCTAGTCTGCAGAACTAGACATAAAAGCAGGACTGGTGGCAATCTTCTACACGTACTAGCTTGTTACTATCAAGTAAAGTAGAGTGGTGTAGGCTTCCAGCTCCCCTTGGAATCAGCATTTAGAAAAATGTCTTTATGGTCTTTTTTTTTTTTTTTTGACTGCTAGTCTTTATTTCAAATGTCTCCAAAGGAAAGATTATTGCCTGAGTCCTGCTGTTCAAACAGCAGCTGGTGGTTTTTTCCAAGCACTGAAGCTGTGCTCCTCTGACCAGCACAAACACCTCCATCCTCCCAGATCCATCTGGATCCTCTGCCACTGCAGAAAGCCTTCTCCCTGGCTCCTGGGCTGACAGGCAGCTGGATAGATATGACCTGTACTCCAGCTCCAGTGGTACTCTGTCCCTTCCACAGCTGGGCAGAGACTGTTCATAAAAATGAGCCCTTAACATCAAATTTCTACTTAAAAAGCTGGAGTGGCTGCCAGACCTTAGCTACATGAGAGATTTATATACTCAGCATTTCACACAGAGACCATGAGTGTCATGAAGACAACTAGTACTTAGCACCGCCACTATTACTTTTGACACAGCTGTGGCAGGAAGCTGTATCAGTCTCAAAGGTTCAAGGTAAGCCAAAGATAACTGTTTCAGTATAATTTTGTTATTGCAATTTGGACAGTACCAAACCATGACAAAGCAGTAGGGACTTCAGCCACATGCAGCTAACCACCGTGGACTTCCAACAGACCAATGAGAAATCTCTTTCCCCAAGTTGTCGCATCTGACCTGAAATATTAATAACCAATATCCAGCCTCAGAGAGAGTGTGGTCAGGTCATGGTTATTCGGGACCCATAGACAGACCAGATTAATCTGTTCATTACTTTGATCCACATGCTCTCAATGAGGGGGTCTGAAATTCCAACAGGGACGTAAACTCACCATGAGGGTCAGCAGGAACCCAAGAACGAAGGCATAAGTGATGGGTACGATATGTAACAAAACCCTCTCCGATTCCATCTACTTCTATCATTTCAAGAGCTAAAATATTAATGATACTTAAGCATCCAATACATAATGCAAGCATATAGGTGCCCAGGTTTATCTTTCAACCCTCTACGACTTTCGGCAATTACCAGCACGAAGCACCATCACAACAGCTGCAGTGCACTCTTCTAACTCAGAGGTAACTTAAAAGTGTGTACCGATGCGTTCACGTTGGGAAGTATACCCATAGATTATTCTGGGATAGGCAGGCCATTCGCAAGGCAGCCTGTGAGCAATAAACTCTGGCATACCAGCCTGGCTACGCATCCCAGCTGTGGACATACGATCGCCTCTTCTGTAAGACATAAACTCACTGGCTTTGAACTAGGAAGATATTTTTCACACTCATTCAGCAGCAATCTCACGTTTAAAGAAGTGAGAGCCTATCTGGAAGATTTTATTCACTGTAAGACAAAGATGTAATCACACATGCTGAGGGGAGGGGTGGAGGGCATTAACCCAGGAAATTCCTTGAAAAGACACACCATGGGTCCCATCGTCTCCATCTTCGCCTTTGGTTATGTCACCAGCTGGCTGCTTACAAGCTTCCAGCCTTGCATGCTGCACTAGTCCCTGGGGTTCTCCCCTTGCAATACTTACCAGCATGCTTACGCTGATTGTTATGACTACATTTCCCCCAGGCAGGGATAGCACCATAGAACTGTGCTGAGGACAGGCACCTTCCACAGCACGAACCATTTTATGTGGGTCTCAAAATTAAATGTGAAAAATGTTTGTGAAAATAACCTTCAGCAACATGAAAAACATGTTTTTTTTCTAGCATCACACCATGTACGCTTGCTTTTCTTGCCCTTAGATACAAAGTCTTACATCTAGACTGCAGAATTTTGAACCTTGTACTTTGTTAACAGACAAGAATACCATACAACAGCATCCCGCTCTCTTAAACAATGACTACTGATGCCACACAGGATTTGTCTAGATCACTCTCTAAGAACTGTAATGTTTGTTTCAGCAGCAGAGCATTTACTCAAAACAGAAAGCAACCAGTGATAGAGGTAGTTCACCTGGCCTTTAGGGCTTGGTCCCAGCTCTCCAGTTGGGGAACTGTGGAGGACAAGTACCGTGAAGGTACTTGCCCCAGCTGTGCTACTCTTGAACTCCCAGCCACAGCAGCCAGAGCGCACATTCAACTACTTCAGGATCTTCTGCACATCCTGGTGAAACAGCCAGTGCTGCTACAACCGATGGCAAGACCAGACCCAGTAAAGTCATTCCTCTACTGACAGGACTCTAGACATTACCTAGTAGCTATTTCTAAGCATCTCTTTTATTACTACATTTGCAAACTTGACACTGAATTTGCTCTCCACAGGAAATAAATACCACAGATCTTCCTTGTATTTAGCAACTTAAACATGTATAGAAAAAAATATTTTCCTGAGCAATCCCTCTGGAGAAATTCCTACTGTACTGAACTTCTTGATGAGGAGATAGTTCTAAAAGCAGCAAGTGGGGACTGGAAGAAGAATAAACTGCCAACGAGCATTTTGGAAACTGATTTATACGGACATTTCACATTTTCCTTGACTCGGGTAGCTTTGGGATTGTCCCCAGTAATCCAGCAGCATCTAAGAACTCTCCACACCTGCAAAATTGTAATCTGCTGACGCACAAGCAGAGATCACATCTTTGGAAGCCAACAAATTTCTAATGAATGAGTGCATGTAATTGACTCATGGACTCCAAGCTTGTCTCTTGGCTGGGTTAATCCTTCAGACAGTCTCTTACAATACCACTAAGTAATGCTTACAGTTAAGTGCAATTTCTCTTCTCCAGCAAGTACCTGTGCTTTCAAAGGCTAAGGAGGTCCAAGGAGTGCATCTACTTTTGAATTTAAAACGTCTGAAGCCTCCAACGCAAAACTCACATCATCCAGGCATATCCAGAACGTGTGTGTCACAAACCATTCTTACCGTAGTGTATTTTCCCAGCTGGCAGAGTGAGGGGAAGGTTTCCTGGTGAGCTTTTCGGATCTTCTCAGTGAGATCATCCAACTCTGCTGTCATTTCATAGTTTTCTGTGGACTCTTGCTTTGAAGGTTCCTTCTTCTTTTTGTTTCTATCATTTCTGACAGCTGTAGAAAAAGAAGAGACATAGATCATATGTTGTTATTCAGATCATCCTGGATCTTGCCACTCTGCTTCAAAACACTATAAAATGCTTTTATTTTAAGCATAGGTTATTTTAAGTGGAGATAAAAATGGCGGGTTTTTTTTGCACAGAGACTACTAATGCAAGCTCAATTACTCAGCTGTAAGAATTCAAGTTAATGAGATAATGACAAAACCAAACCCACACAGGTGATTGTTGTGGACATGCCATCACATTCCCATAGTATCTATCTTCCAAGAAAGTCCATCATAACTCCACATGCATTTTACGTGTCTCAATAACTTTGTGAGGTGAGAATTTTCATTGCAGCATTACAGCTGTGCAGGATGAATGGCACAGTCCTCTGAAATGGCGCAGTCAGTATTTTATTGAATGTGAACAACACTAAAGAAACACAGCAACTGTCTTTCTCTTTAAATTTCTCAGTATGGAAGATAACAAAACCCATACTAATAGAAACTTCACCCAGAAAAAGTTATTTAAAGGGAAAGTTAAATTTGAAAACGGTAAATGAAAGAAGATGAAAAACATTAAACTCAAGATCTGAAGATCAAAGGAGAAGCACAAACACTTGAAAGAGTAAAAATGGCAGTGAAGCTATCTAAAGTTGCTTGCCATCTGCTCCTGCACTCAGATCAGCCTTCTACCTTCCCCCGGCCGTGGGGGATTACTGGAAATAGGCATTGTTCAGCACTCGTGCTGTAATTGATTTCCCACATATTTGTGTTTTGTAATAAAATATGACAGCTGCTCCATCACCATGCTACTCTTTGTTCTTTTAATGAAAACAGCTTAATTTTACAAAACATGCCCAGGAGATAAGTCTATGTCCGCAGTATTGCCAGTACTTGTGAATTTTATCAACAGGCTTGCTGTTAGCTAAAGCTAAGGTCTTAAGTGTAACCAGATGCTTAAGGCTTTACAGCAAAGCCAAACAAAATCAATCCCTCTCCCCAAAGACTCCATGTCAATATTAAACACCCCACAGTCTAATGCTGCTAGATAAATAAAACCCAATCCTAGCATTCACCAGTGTTCAAAACCTCATGATATTTAAACCAGAACCTAAAGCTCTGAGGGTGTGGCTGGTGGGCAGGGCACAGATGAGGAACACTGGGGATTTTGGACGGCCAAAGATCTGCCGATTCTCATTTGTACTGTCCCACCCCAGAAAGCACAGCTATCTGTGCCACAGGGAGGGATGCAAAGCAAAACAGGCAGAAGCCCGGATGGGTTCCCCAGGCCCATCTCCATGGTGCCATATCTTCTGTGGTTGCTTCTTCCATGCTTGTTAAACACAAGGAGCAGACAAATATGAATGTTTCAGGAGAAAGAGGAGGTTTTGATACATTCTCACCTACAGCATCGGCTGAAGAAGTGTCATATTTGAGAGAACATAAAGAGTGACATAGGAAAATGGTGGGGTGGGAAAGCAGCAGAGTCAAGGGCATGGACGGAAATAATGTAATCTGTGTAACAGAAAACAAGGGGTAAGTGCAGTGAATATTGCTCCTTTATGAGGACATTAGGCTCATACTCTGTGCAATGAATAGCTGTGTTTTGCTTACTAAAGGTTTGACTTTGCAACTAAGTGAACTGATTCCAATTCAGCAGATATTATAATGATGAACTTGACTTTAACTGTGTGAACAGACCTGCACTGAAGTCAATTATATGCTTTGCTGGATTAGGGCTGGAAAGCTTAAGCCTAACCTCGAACACCATCAATTCTGTTGTCTGGACTAACAGAGACTCAAAGGTGGCCAAGGAAGGTGGCCAGAAAGGTATCTTCCAGTGACAATTCATTGCTACCAGTGTAGTCAAGTTCGAGGAAGGGGGAGTTGGATCCTGCCCCTCTTTGCTTTTACAAATATTCTCCTGAAGCCAATGTCCTGATTCGTTCACTGGACCCCAGGGCAGAGTGCAAGCACGATCTCTGGCACTGAAAAACATTCAGGACCCACACGAATATCTTGCGTGTTCCAAACCACCACCACCACCCTCCAGAAGTAAACCCTAATCGCTGCTGTAGTTGGTAGATAAAAGAGCTCCTTAGAAAATTATGTAAACTCCCACAAAACTGCAAAGAGCAATAACCTTTTGTAATAAAGCCCCTTTTACTTATACCTCTACAAACTGATTGACAAATTTGCCTAACAGGTGGCCTCAGCAGCTATTTATCTCAATAACTTTGAACTGCTTGTGGAAGACAAACATGTTATTTAGGCCACACTTTGGAGCAGCCACCAAGAGCTCTCAGCTACCAGGAGATAACTATGGCAGGAATTGCAGCACTGCTCCCATGTTACTCCTGCACGGCTCCCTCTGCTGAGCTACCTGAGGTCCCTTCCCCTCCCAAAGCCATCAGAGAAACAGCTTCTGGTCAGTCCATGTCACCACACTGGCCTATCTCTATCCCCTTTCTCTTCAGGTGCAAATCACTAAAGGGTAGGAAAGGGAGAACTTGCATGTCCTGAAAACTAAGAACAGTTTTTGTCCACCATTACGTTTTTCTACAACTCTGATAGACTTTGTAATAACAATAAAACCTGAATAACATTCATCTTCTTGCTTTATGCATACTTTTTATACTTCCCACATTTGTCTTCGCAAGGCTGCATCAGACACAGCAGTGTTTCTATATTCCCCCTAAGATAACACAATAAAATGCTGACATAAATATCCAGGGTCCAAAAATATAAAGGATTTCAATAATGTTGAACTATTATGCAGACTCAACTACAAATATAATTCAATGAAAAAAAAACCACCAAACCTATGTTTAAGAAAGTTAAATAAAAACATATAAACACACACATTTACCCAGTAAATTTAAAAGCCATCACTGCTCTGGGAACAGGAGCTGTCACAACACATGTGGGAAGGGTTTTGGATTACAGCTTGTGCTTATATTACATAAATCACACCTTTTTGTATCTTGATCTTTACATGCACATGATCACATCAATCCCTGATGCAATTCCACTGTCTTTTAATGATGATATGCCAGTGATGCATCTGTGTCACCATTAATGCCACTGTAGAAAACTCAGGTTATGAATTTCATTACTTGTGCACTAAATTCTGACTTAATGGCTGCATTATTTAGGAGCTCCCAACAGGGGACAGCATGGAAGCTCTCTCGCCCTGTGAGAAATACTGGAAGTTAAAAAAAACCAAGAAAACAAATAAGGTGGTGGTGTGAAGAGAGAGAATGAAAAAAAGGTGTATCTTGATACGTGACAAAGCTAGGTCTCAGCGTTGCTTGGACGGCTGAGCGACGCACGCCCACGCCTGAGCACGTCTGCTCCAATCCATCTTCCCGTGACAGCTTCCCTGTCCCTTCAACACACACGCTAGGACTTGCAGTTCCACACCCAGAAACCTCCAGGCAGACGCAGCAATGTTCATAAGCCAGCAAAAGCACTTTTTGTTGCCTTAGCCTCAAGGACCAGCCCCTACCCTCAAATGCTTATCCTGCTACCTGATGGAAGAAGGGGCTGAACATGACCTCTTGTGTCCCATCCCCTACCTGCTCCTGCCAGACTGTTCTTACTGCACGTTTGCCACTGCTTTCCTTAGCCTTGGGTTCATTTTCTGTCTTGTCCTTGAAGCAATGCGCAGGGCATGAAAGCTGCAGGAGGGAAAGATGCCTTTTTCAAGAAAAGCAGGGTCTGCTGTAGGTGAAACTAGCACTGGCAAGGCACGACTGGCTTCTCTCGTGGGACCCCAGTGCTCACATTTAGCAACCACGCAGAAATTCTCCAGCTTGAGTGGGATCATTTCAAGCCATGTTGTAATGCTGGGAAACCTCCAATCCTAAATGCAAGCCCCTCAGGTCCACCAGACTCAGTCATGACTTGGCCTAAGACTCTGGGATTCAGCCCAAGAGATTCAGGCGGTTTACAGGTAACCAGGCAAAACTATGGAATAGCCTGTGTTCATGCTCCCCTTTGTCCAAGGTGACACAAACATGTCCAGGAGACAAGAACCTGCAGCTCACAACACAATTTTTCCAATTACTTGCATAACCTGTGATTCCCCAGATGCCCAGAAGACAGCACCTTTCATATATTATAATGATTTATCAGCTATAAATTCAAGAGTTGAAATGCTATCATTGCAGTTTTGCCTCTCGGAGATGCCCGTGACCTTTGAAGAGCTCTGTGTTACTAGTTAACTGGTTTGTTCTTGTAGTGACAACTACTAGTGCTTCCAGTTAGTTTGCATTCCTGTAAAACCACACTTCTCTTGTCCCTAAATATTTTGAAAGTTACACGTTAAGCTAACAAATCTTAAAAGCACTGTGAAACACACAGAGCAAGCCAGTAATTGCACAGTGCTGGGTGCAAGACAGGCTTTCAAAAAGACTCCTTTTGTTTGCAAATGCTGAGGAGAAGAGAAATGGGAGGTGAGTTGAGGCAGAGGCTCTCTCTCCTGCATCTCTCCTCCAGGCAACTCTCCTCCAGGCAGAGGCTCGCTCTCCTGCATCTCAGGAAGCCATTTATCCCTTGCTGAACTACAGGCAGTCTGAGCTGCCCGACATCAGAGGCAGCGATGGCACCAGATGCGGGTGGTGGGGTTGATGCTCAGCACTGCTCCCAGGGCTTCCAGGAGCACCAAGCTGCTTGCTAGGGTGGAAACCCACAAGTCTTGCACAGCTCCTTTACACTCTGACTTCTCCAATTCCAGTGGCAGCTGCTAAAAATTTCTATTTCTGGCAGAACTTAGCAGCTGTGGACAATTTCAGTCAAATAAGCAAAACGCTCACATATTGCCACTGTCAAGTGTGATCCATCAGGATAAATGTCCCACTCATACCACGCATCACTCTTCTTCCCCATCACCCTTCAATAAAATATGCTCATAAGTAACAAATGACAGTCCATAAGGATGTTCTTTCACAAGAATCACCTTTGGAAAACCTCAAACCAAAGGAGACGTAGCAGGCTGGTTGCTGCTGCACCAGACTCTCTGACCACATGGACAAAGCCAGCACATCACACACTGCTCCTGTGCCCAGGAGCTGGTGGAACCAGGCACAGAGATGAGGGACATCAAGGAGGTTGGTTTTCCTGTCTCCGGTGATAGAAAAGGAAGAAAATAACCATCTTGAAAGCAACAAAATCACACTTGACAAATTGATGTGCCATCAATTCAGAACGGTAAGACTCCTGTTCATGTTTTAACAGCAATATAATTGCAAGCCAAACATAGCATTAAAATGTGCAGCACACCAGGCAGTTATAAATAGATTGGTTTTCCTAGGCTGTGATTTCCAGATGAAATAATGTTTTCTTTTAGGCAAAACTGCTCAGTCTTTAAAAAGAACAGGAAACTATCTTAAAACAAATTCCCATGCCAAAACTGAGCTTTGACATATGGAAAATGATTGGAGGCAAAGCACATTTCAAATACAAACCTCTCACTTCTACTGGACAAAGCCAATAACAAGTACACAGTCCTGTAAGGGGCTTCAAGTACAAAACTGAAACACAGGGAAAACTGCATATTTTGTGGCTGATTCAGAAGAATCAACTGTGTCAGCTGTCAGCTACAATCGCCACAAGAAAACATCTCAAACTGAGTGAGACAGTATCTCTCTACAGACACGTATCCAAATTAACAGGGAGCGTAGAGAAACAATCATGGAGAAATTTCATAAGCACCTGGCACGCTATCATTTTTCCCCAGGCACAGAGCAAGCACGTCTATTCCAGAATTCAAGCCCGCCCCTGGTTTCCTATTGAGAAACAATGTACAGCTATGGCAAACATGCCCTGACCAATGTTCAGGAGCCTCAGTTCAAGAGCAGGGGAAAACACCACAAATGCAAAGGACATTGTCCTATAGGCTGCCTTCACGTACACGGGCTCTTACAGCCACTGGTGGTATTATTTTTTTGATGCAGGCGAATCTGAACTCTGCCTTGCAGCTTTGTATTATTCATTACATAATTGCTATGTTTTATTAGAAATATGATCTATTACAGCCTTGAATATGGTAACTTAAATGACATTGAAAATTAGATTATTCTGATTATTAGAGAAGTGAGAAAGGTACTAAACATTTGTAAGGCTGATAATCAATCAGTGTATCCATCTCAGTGCAATAAAAATCAATCAGGAGACAGTGCGATTAAATCTAATTTTTTAAGCATGACATTTTCTTCTGAGTTTCTTTTTTAAATGTCACCCTCTTCTACAACAGCGATTGATTCTATCCCTGGGGACAGTTAACTCCAACTGTTTTATTCATTGCACTGAGCTCTTGTATCCACAATCTTTTCTAAATATCAAATTAATGACAACAATAATATTTTCATCAAAATGTGCAATTCAGAAATACACATTCATGGAATCAAACCAGCAAGAAGCACGATCATACATTTAAATTGGTTCAAACACCGGGGACATTTTAACTAGCAAGCAGTGTATTTTAACACAGAAAATGGTGGAATTTTGTGACCCTCCAGTTCTCTTTTCCCCTCCCATAAAAATGAAGGCCAAGGATTTGATTGTTTAAAACATAATTCACTTAAAAATGTTTCAGTAGTGAGCAATGAATCACTAGCTATAGGGAGCCCGTGAGTAATTACCTATGCCTCCAAAATAACCTTATTAGGCTATTGTAAGTATCGGGGAGACCTTTGATACCTATAGCCTAAGGGCCTCTATTTTTCCATTCATGCACAGGGATTTATATGGTTATATCCTATTATAACCAACGAAAGCAACACATCTCCCATTTATGTATGAGGATAACTGCGGGGTTAATATATCAAGAACTGAGTTATAAGAACAGGTTTCATTATATGAATGAATGATACAAATGGATGCTCTACAGCTTTATTTAACTGGCCTGAAAGTTGATCTGTGGTTTCAAGGATTCCATCAGCCTGAAAATTTTATTTTTTACATGAAATTTGGCACTTGCTATTGTCACATCCCTGAAATATTAGTAGATGGAATGAGCACAAAAGGGGTTTCTAGTCCCCTGAAGAAAAACAATACTAACTGAACTCAGATGTGGGACCAAAACTGGAAAGCTAATGCAGAACAACAGGCTGAGAAAAATACTCCTTGAAGACAGCTGAAAGGTATGGCTTTAGATTATTTTTTAAATTTATTTTAAATTATTATTTTACTTTACTATTATTAAAGATAAAAAAAAAAGTTTCTTTTTTGATACTAAAACATCCAGAAAGTGAACCAATAGCTATCATGCTTTGGATATCTATACCTGAAACCACTGCCAAACGGAAAAAAACCCAAAACTGGTTCTAAAGGTGGGTTTGGCTTGAATGTTACAGAATGCTCCATAAAACTAGTAAAATCCCCAAAGCCCATAAAATGCTCCCAGGCCTACGAATACCCTGCCAATGCCTACTTTTGTACTGACTACAGTACTTCAGAACCGGTTCAAGTTCTGCAGAACATCCCAAACACAATAACAACTGCCCCAAGAGTAAAAATAAGGACTCCAGAAATACAAATGAAAACACCCCCACTCTCCTTCAAAAAAAAAAGAACCAAAAAACCAAACAGGTCCCAAGAAAAAATGAGAAATTAAAAAGTTGCAAAACCAGAAAGACAGCAAACAACTGAAACAAAACTGAAAAAAAAAAGAAGAGCCGCTGAATCAGAGCCAGGACGTACAGGGCACAGACTCTGCACACACCAAGAGCTGAAACAAACACAGGCTCCTTGGCCTCCCTTACCCTCTCCCTACATGCTGCAATCAAAGTAGGCAGAGAGATGTTATTATGCATTTAATGATAAACTGCTTAAATAGTATTTGCCCTATGATTTCCATTTTCAAAGTGCTTTAATATCAACAGCTAATTGTAAGTGTGAAATGGGATAATCCACATACTCTTAGAAGCTGATACTTAAAGAGCTTCTGTAGGTTGTTAGCATTAACAATTGTAGGCGGAATAAATCACTAATATTTCCCATGAAGGCCCATAAACATATCCGTAATGGAAATAGCCTAACCATACTCATTGACTACTTATGAGTAGTATCATACTCATGATATGTTTCCATCTGTATTTCAAATAGGCATCACTTCAAGTTACTTAATATAGCCAGAAATTCCCATCTGTGGGATGTGGCATCTTCATAGGCAGGTCCCACAATGTCTCCACGTATCTTGTGCTGTTGTTGAGCTAACCTACACATCCATCATTCCCTCCTCGTTCATGCCTTGACTTATGTTTTTCTGTGTATTCTGCATGAAATCGGTCACTTCCTTACTCTAAACGTAAATATTACATTTTTTATTAAGCTCTACCATGCGACCTGCAACAGGTTTTTGCCCACTGGACATTGCCAGACATCCCTTTCCCTGCTTGGTGCACACAGGATCTTTGGGAATGAATCACTCCACCTTGCAAGGTTTCCCAAACTCAAAAAAGCTTTTATGGGTAACCCACTGCCCACTGCCAGCCAGCAGAATCCTTAAGATACTAAAACCCTTAGGGAAATGAAGTATGGTGCTTACTCTCTACTTCTTTGGCCGCCAAAATCCCAGTGGATTTACTAGTAAGTTCTGTGGCAGTCTAGATAAAATTCTGCATACAGCTGGTTAAATCGACATACTCTGGGGAATGGGAGGACGACTTTTCTGGAATTGCAGTGTCTTAACATATGAGCTAAAAATATCCCAGACCACAAACACAATGCGATTATTCTTTCTCTTCCTTACAGCTGAAGTGCCCAACTGCATATACAGCAGTTGAAAAACACTTCTAAATAGTGAGCCTGGAATTAAATTTCTACTAAGCTATAGTGCATTTGGTTTACCACAGGCTGGGTAAAGAAAAATCCCTTAATTTCAAACTCTGAACTTTCGGTCAGAAGTCACTACGAGGCCATTAAATCTGTCTCATTCGATTTCAGCTGTTCAAGTGCCCTTTTGAGCTACCTTCTCAAAGCAACTGCCCTTTTGAGCTATAATCTTGAAGCCTGGTACGCTAACTCTTTATGGATAACCGATTACACGTAAAAATATCCTGAATCTGACCTTTCCTTCTAGGGTCACCAAAAGGTAAATCAGTCTACTAATCTACAGATATTACATTAATTTCTCTTAGGGGACAGTCATGGTAGTATGATGCCTCGCAACCAGGAGAAGCTGCGGTTATCAAAGGCATCAATTCAATTTGTTGGGCATTATCCAGGACTGCTGAAGGCTAGGCACAGCTGTAAACTGCCCAGACACTGCTCTCTCTTCCTGTCCACTACCTGGCCTGGCTGTAGCACTTCGTACACCTCAACCTGCTACAACTATTTTCTTTCTCATCCTAACATGCACAGAGAAGAACACAACTTGCTTTTCACTTAACTGGAAAGCCACCTACCATGACAAATTGCAACTTCTTTCCAGACAATGCCATTAAAGGCTCCTCCAGCAAAACAACTTTCAATAATAAGCACTTTCATTCAATATAATGAATGAGTCTCAGCTATGGGACAAATTCAGGCTTTCTGGTTACGTATGATAAAGCAGAATTCAGAGGACAGCAAATGGAAAGACCACAATTCTGTCAGGGAAGAAAAAAAAGGAGGTGAGCTGGAAGACTCCTTCCTTTTGCTCAGAGATGGCCACTCAGTTCCCAGAGCAATGGCTCCCTAGAAGGAAGAGCTGAAAGCCACAAAGATGATCTGACAGCTCCTACCCTGTGAGGACAGACTGAGAGAGCTGGGGTTGCTCAGCCTAGAGAAGGTTCCAGGGAGTCCTTGTAGAAGCCTTCCAATACTTAAAGGGGCTACAGGAAAGCCGCGGAGGGGCTCCTTATCAGGGAGTGCAGTGACAGGATGAGGGGGAATGGTTTTAAGCTGAAAGAGGGGAGATTTACATTACATATTAGGAAGAAAATTTTACTGTGAGGGCGGTAAGCAATGGAACATGTTGTCCAGAGACACTGTGGATGTCCCATCTCTGGAGGTGTTCAAGGCCAGGTTGGATGAGGCTTTGATCAACCTGATGTAGTGAAAGGTGTCTCTGCCCATGGCATGGGGGTAGAAACTGGATGATCTTTAAGGTCCTTTCCGACCCAAACCATTCTATGATTCTATGAATACCGAGACGGCACACCACCTTCATTTCTTCCTTTTATTATGGCTGGTTTCATTCAGTGAATGGTTCCAGCTTTCCCCAAACAGAATTCTATCCCACATTATTTACCAGAATTAAAAATAAAAGCCCCAACTTATCACCACTGATGTTTCTGTCTTGCAGTGGTGCTACTCCACTGATCGCAGCAGAGTCCTATTAGTGTAAAGCTACAGTAGCGTAGTAGGAGATCAGGTCTAATGTCTGTATCCACAGATGGATAACACCGCATTCATACCTAAGTTTCATTTCTTTGTTTTGCCCCCAAGGCTAAATTTCACATTTGTACCTCCTGGTGCCTTGTGCAATTGTGTAAAGGTGCATCTAGCGAGAGAGCTGCCAACTGACAACCCATCTGAAGAGGCTTGCATGCACAGCGTACTTCGTCAAGCACAAAGAACACATTGCCTCCTGCAACCGTAAATTGAGCTCATGAAGGCGGAGGAACAGTTGTTCCCAGTGCATTTTAAGAAAAGGAGACATAGTCTTGAATCGCAGCGTTAGCCTGCGTTACAGCCTCAGCAGCTTGCAGCCCTGGCCTCCCACTAGGCCAGGGATAATAAAAACAAAGAAATAGCTCAGCTACTATTTACCTATTCCTCTGAAGCTAAAGTGGAAAACACACCATTATGAACTTACTACAAATTCCTACCTAAGGAAAAAGGCTTGTTGATACTCCTCCTACTAAAAAAAAGTATAATTAAAATTAAGATCAAGAGGTTATTTCCAGCACTCAAGTGCTGGGCAGGGGGAACACAGAGTGTGTGGCTCCACAACCATGCTTAGCCTCCCTACTCGGGCTTCCCTCCCAGCTGGCTAGAGCTGTCAATGAATGATCTGCTCCACCAGAAGAGGCAGTCTGGGAACAAAAGATGGGAAGAACTGTGTTACTTAACCAGGTGGACCTAAAAGCACCAGAAGATCAGCCAAAAACCTTACAGTTTAAGCCTCACGTGGACGTGTGGTCCAACGCAGCTGGTGGACATGCATCTGCACCTGCTGTTGGGCTTGGTCTGCAGCTGGGCCAGATTTTTTAATTAACAGTGCCTGTCATTAAAACAGTTTTGCCATAATACTGAAAGGAAAGTTTCACCAAATGGTAAAACAACATGCTCAAACAACACCACTGCATCTCACTGCCTTGTTTATTTCCAATCCCTTCCCAAATGCTGAGCAATTAGAATGAACAATCTGCAATTGTTGTTGGGGTGAGGTACTTCTTTCACAAACTGTAACCTAAGGAGAAAGAAAGGATTGAGGTCAGGGGACTTCACTTTCTTTCCACCACAGAATTTCAGGAAGACCAAGCTGAGCCAGCCAGCAGTCTCCGGGACTGCCAGACTGGCAACGTCACCAGATTACTGTAAAAGCCCTGCTGAAACTGGCTGCTGACACAGGTAAACAAGATTATTCACTTTCAGCTTTAGCGTCTCCCTGCCCACCCTGAAATGCTACACCAGCAAGCTGAGGCACTTGAAATGCTTCTGCCTCCCAGGTTTTTCATCAGGCAGGACATCCTTTTCTGTCTCTGCATGGCATAACTCGGTGCTGAGCCCCAGCGGGGCTTAACCAACAGAGGTGAAGCCCCAGCTCATGCTTGGGATCTCTGCGCCTGGGATGGCAGCAGGCTTTAATGTGACTCTTCAAAGCAAAAAAGTGCGTGGGAGACAAAGGCTGTTGCTTATGTGTTTAATAAATACTGCTCCATCCATAATTCACACACAGAAATACTGCTTTTCATCTATTAATGCAGGCTCTCTGGACATCTGTACTCCTGCTTTATGAAGTGGCAGAAGCATCACGGCATTACGGGGTTGAATTCCCTTAACACACCTGCAGCAACCTCAGCTGTTTCAGCACTCACGTTATGACATGAATCACTCCACAAGCCTGCACCTAATTATCAGACTGTCTATGTTGATATATTTTATCTTTTATGTACAATGCCAAAGAAGTTCTTTCATTTAAAAAAAAAAAATTGCTTTCTTGTCTGGGACTGAAGTTCTGAAACAGCAGGAGTAACTGGACCAGATTATTTAAAAAATAAGGCAAAATAACTACAGGACTGGCTTAAAGAGCCTAATTCTGCCCGACAGGGTCAAGCAGCATCAAATCCTGATTTCTCCATAAGATCTTTTAAATATCCCCAGTAAAGCCGTACATAACCTTTTTACATTAAGTGCTTTCGCAGTACACCAGACCAGCCTGATGTAGTGATCATATGAGGAGCAAAGCAGACAGACACTTGTTTCCAGGAAACGGCAAGATACTGAAAAAAGAAGCCTTTTTATTGTTGGTTTGAAATCAAAGTGGTTACTGAGGCCTCTGCAACTTCAGCACAAGACTTACTGCACACGAGGGAGTTGTTTTTGAGAAGCCAAACAGGCAGCAGGTCATCACAGAGTTAACTCAATAAAATAATAATTTCTACTTGGATAAACTGACCTAGTTTACCCAGACTTCTCTATGAAAACAAAGGATGCAACCTGCATGTGAGATGACGTCTGAAAGGGAAATCAAGGCCTGGGCATGAAGTCTGAATTCAACACACAGCTGGTCCTTAACTAAATGAGGGTGGTGGTCCCCAGTGACATAACAAACGGCTACCCAGCAGCGGATTAACTGGCATTACTACTGGTTTCTACCCGCATCTTATCCTCATATATGCCAACGACAAATCTTTCATGTCCTTCAACAGTGGTGGGTTGAGCCCTGAGCTCATACATAGTTTTGATACCACCTTTCAGCTAGTATGGTCTTCTCCAAGACTATGGCAAGTGCCTGATACAAGATGCACCTACTGAAGGCTTTTTATGAGGTCCTCAGTATACTGTTGGCTACAGTTCCCATGAGAAGCACTGTCTGAAAAGGCAGATTTCCAAAACCAGAGCTTTAATCCTGAGAGAATCAATGAACATCCATGTTCCTGATCACCTACAGGACTAACTTAGAGTACCAGGCCATGCAGCAGACACAGCATAGGCAAATCTTCCAGGACCTGGGACACATATTGTGGAGGACATGAACCAACAAGGATCTAACATGGCCCCCCTCATAACTCATCCTGAAATCAGGCAAATCCGAACACAATACAATGCTGACAACTCTGCATTTTGGGATTCAACCCAGTGTTATTTTTCAGCAAAGCTCTGTTGTGCTGGAACACCTCCAACTAGCTCAAGTTAAACAATTTGGCTAGAGAAAATGTTCAATGAAGGGGAAATATAAAAGTATGCACAGAAAGAGGCCCAACTCCCCCTCTTTTCTAATCCATCACACAGCATTAGAGATTAAATACTCATTAAAAATACATATAATAAACTGTTAAGACAGGATATCTAGTGATTCCTCTTAATTGCCTTATTCTTCTCACACCATGGTTTTGAGGGAAAACTTTTAAATGTTCCTTCTCCATTAATGCAAGGCCCATTAACCGTAAGGTATCTCCCACCTTGTCCCCCCAGTCAAGGAAGAAGACCTGAAAACTCATGGGGCTTAATAATGACTGCATGCCCTGTGGGAGGCAGCTGATGTGTCTGTACGTTCACGCCTTTCCATGCTTAAATTCTAGTAGGAGAAATGTTCCTAAGAAACACATTAAATAGCTGTAACTGAGTTAGAAAACAACAAGAAAAGTTGCCAAGAAATGCTTTGACTCTTTAGGGCAAGCAGGATTTCAGTTTTCTGCAGAATTAAAGGCATAAACTATTTCTCCTTACTCTCTTCTCTCCCTGTGTACTTTTCACTTAGTTATGGGAGAAGGTTGAACATAAGAGGGTTTCTTTATTCTTAATAATGACTATCCTCTTGCTTCTATTTGTTTTTTTTCATTATTACAGTCTTTTTTAATTTAGAATTATTTTCTAGATATTCTGATTTAGTAGCACCATTCATCTGAAGAGGCATCCAAAGAGAAAAAAAAATGCATTGAGGTCTCTTCCAAATTAAAGAAAAAGGCAAATTGAGCATCCCTCTTGTAGAAAAATGCTGTCAAAAGACTCTTACATACTAACAGATCTCCATGTCACTCGTTACAGGAATCTGGACCATATGCATTTGATCCCTGAGCTACTCAACAGCATAACTAGACAGCATGGCACTCCATATTATGACTATGAGACCAAACACACACTGAGCTCTGGATTTCCACACCCACCTTCATAACACATCTAATTCGAAACACAAGAGCCCTGGCTTGCTCCCTGCCCAATAGGGACAGACCAATATTGTCACAGAGCAACTGAAGCGTCACTAAATCTAATGCTCCATCTTCCAGTGTTGACAATTCTTCTGTATTGGAAAAAAAAACACCTTGATGAATTTTCAGAAGTGACACCTTTCTGAGTGGTTCTTCCCCCTTGTCTCTCCACTACAATAAACACAGTGTCATGGGTCACCTAGAAGAAGTGCTATAGCAAGAAAAACAACAGGAAGACAGCTCACACAGCCGCAGTGCAGTCAGGGATGCTGAACACGCAAGGTGCAGCAGCTCATCACATAAGGACATTCATTTACTGCTGATTTGTCTTCCTGGTCTGATGCCTCTTCTGCCCATGCCTCTAAGTTACAAAATAGCTAAAACCTGGGCAATGCCAATTTCAGTCTTCTTAAGATACAGAAAAAACTCTCATTCATCAATCAGAGTAAACATATTATACTTAATTTTTGAAATTATAAAACATAAGTTTCCATCTTTACTCTGCCACATACACATATTTCATACACAACATATGAAAGCAACTAAAAGCACTACGCTTTGTAAGAGCACGTGCAACTTGTAGATTCTTCAAAACGTAATACTACTCCCCATAATCTTCTGCAATTCCTGGCAATTTCAATTTTTCCTACCTTTCTTACGTTGTGTTACTACTTCCATAACACAAAGTGTAACCAGCTAGTTGGGAGTTAAAATAAAAGCAAGAATACCATAACTTTTTCTCAGAAGAGATGGGAAGAAGCAAAGGATTTACAGCAGTACCCAATGCACCAGGGCTGACTGACAGCAGGAAACCTGCTAATGATGGAAACAGGAGGAGACAGAGCAGGTGAAAACGGTGTCTCTGGATCGACCGGTGAGTCAAGGAATGATGACCTCTCCTGCTCCTTCAACCGTGCAGTGATCTCTTCACCAAAACTATCTGTTGCTGCCAAGGGAGTAAAGCACATCTCTCTGTCAGAGAGGCAGCAACCTGGCACCCCCAAGCCATTTGACGAATTGCACACACGCCCACTGCTAAAGGAGAGAGTGCGGTGATGCCCACAGCACTTTTTAAAAGCTTTCCCTTATCTTCCAGTATCATTCAATTTAGTATTTCTGTTTGTGATCCTTTAATCCACCCTCAATGCTACATTTTCCTATTTAATTTAATGTTTGCTTTTCAGGCTCTCAAGTTTCACGGTAAGAGTTTCCCAGGTTTAAATACACAACAGTTCTGCCTCCAAGAAAACACTGATGGTGGAGTATCAACCTACTTAACATGGGAAAAAACAATCCCAAATGCAAAATGCACAATACTATCTGCCAGTAATCCTTCTTCCCACAAGTTTGAAGATGAAAAACGTTTAAAAATGTAATGCGTTGAAAATGATACAAATGTAATACGCTTTGTTAGTCTGTCATTTTAAATGGTTTGTAAAGTCCTCCCTCTGAGGATTGAA
The DNA here is from genome assembly GCF_017976375.1 of Cuculus canorus. Taxonomy (NCBI): domain Eukaryota; kingdom Metazoa; phylum Chordata; class Aves; order Cuculiformes; family Cuculidae; genus Cuculus; species Cuculus canorus. The sequence goes on from NC_071402.1 coordinate 119,949,149, forward strand.
CTTAAATAATTCATTAACTTGAAGCTGATTGCTTTGTCCTGGAAAGGGGGAAGAACACAGATTTCTGAGTAGTAACCCAGTTTCCTAACAGGAACAAAAACAACCTGATGAAATTCAGTTACCAAAACCATCTATCGTACCCCAAGCAGAAGTGTAAATAAATTAATTACAAAATCAGCTCCGTCAGCAAAATCTAACTTTATGGGGAGTTTTTAAATTAACATTTCACTTGCTTAAAAGTTAAAAGAAAAGTAGGTCAGCATGTTTCCCCAGCATGTCTTTCTGACTCCATTAAAACTGTCTGTCAGATGACTAACCATGCCTGTAATCCAACTAAAAGCATGTTTGCTTTCTGTTGCACTTTTTGCCAGGGGAAAGGAAGAACTCCACTCAGCTTTAACTCTGAAATCCAAGTAAACGTCTCCAAAAATCATACAATTTCTGCACATTTACTTACCAAATCAATTTCTATTGACAATAAGCAACTGGTTATGGATGCATGGCCCTGAGTAACAATCCTGTGGCTGATTAAATGCTTATCAGCCCCAGGCTCCGCCTGTAGGGCTTTAAGCTACAACTTTTTAAAGTCAGTTTCAGAACTGTTGTCTGATTGACAGACATTTCATAAGACCTAGATTGAAAAATTTAAGAGTGTTCAGAGGTATGCAAGCAAGAGAACAAGTACTAGAATAAGGTGAGATGGAGAAAACCCTTTTCTGGTCATTTTGGGTAAAAGAAAATGAAAAATCCCAATGCTCTACAATCCTTCTTCTTCCTTTTTTTTAGTATTAACAGCAGAGTGTTATTTAAGCTAGGATAGAAAGGGGTGTTATTTCTACTGCTTGTATGCCATTTAACTTTAAAAAATCCTGCACGCTTTCCATGAAAGAGCTGAAGAACTGGAGATTAACTGTTCCAATGTATTTTAAACTGAGCATGTGATACCCAGTCAAACTAAAAACAAATCGAGGCTATTTTTAGAGCACAGTCCTAGGGCCAGCATCCCAGCAGGAGGGGCTGCAACGTGTCAGCTGGCTTATCACAGGCACGGCAATGGAAAACTCCCTCTGCTATAACAATTCATATAGCAGATGAAAGCAAGCCATAAAAGCCTGACAGCAGCAGAGGGAAATCCATGGCCTCATCTACTTATGTAGTGATCTTCGTAAACCGTCTTTGAGAGCTTACTGGTTGCTGAGCGCCTGCTTTCTATCTTCCACACCATCAGCACAGGGGTTGCTCTCCACAGAGAGGCCAGCATAAGCTTTGTTTCTTTGCTTTCTGCAGAGGCACTTATCCTATGCAAGACCATCTCCAGCAAAGCGATCACCAGGATAAACAAGTAAGTTTGCAGATATAAACCATCAGGAAGATGTGCACATTCTCACATACGTTTCTTCTAAGGGGAAGGACTAAATGCACATCCCCTCTGATATAGAGTCCTTCAGGCACACTTGGGTTGCTGCAGTTCAGACTTCCCAGAACTCTTGGGAAAAATTTACTGCATTTCTCATGAACCTCGGCTACTGCAGATAACATGTTCAGGTTGGCCTGACAACCAAATAAGCCATGTTTAGCTTCAAGGCTCAGGACACTGGCAATTTGCTTGTTCCCAGACTGATATTTATCACATCGACATTTCTCCAGACCTCAGATTCAATATTCCAAAATAAAAAACAGCTTTCAAAGGGAGAAAAATGATAGCAGAGAAACCACAAGGTACCAGTATAGAAAGCACAACTCACACAGTGCAATGGCAATTAGGAGAAAGAGATGCATCAAAGATGCCCTGTGCCCCCGAACAAGGAAAATGATCCGAATGAGGAATACGAAGCAGTGAACTGAGTGCATAAAGGAAGAATGGAAGCTCTGCAACAAAGCTTTTGAGGTCATGGGATTGGGGTCTCAGCAGTTATGTCTGCATGACCAAGCAAGCGTGGCCTCAGCCCTGTGCTTCAGAGCACACAGACTGGGCAGGGACAGGCTGCCTCCAAATTTCCCATCTGCTCTTACAGCAGCATTGCCCAGCACAGCACAAGGCAGAAAATGACCCAGGACTTTGCCTGCCATGAAAGCAGTTGGGATGCTAAGGTCAAGAAGAGGCAAAGGCTTCCTGCAGTGGTAACACGAATGCATAGAGCAAGGGTCTGTACATGTACAATCTGGAACAACCAGATCCATGCTAAAAAGCGGCTCTGTAAGAGAGATCTGCCCAAAATGCCTTTCACAGGCATGTGACGATCCCTAAAAACCACAAAGGTATGAAATGAAAAAATTGGAAGTTCTGCCTGCAAAAGTACCACTAACTGTCCTCACAGAAGAGATTGACGTCCAGAGGAGGTGGTACATTACTGGACCACCACAGAAACCCGAGCTGCTAGCATCAACAGACAGACATTAGCTACTCCATGGGCTCTGATGAAACGTGCTTCCATAAAATAAGAAAGGGCTCAATCGAGCCTTTGCTAGAGGCGCTGAACAGTAACACATACTTCTCTGCAGGTGTAAGCAGAAATTAACTATACAGGCGTTCAACTTTTCACTGGCTCTAGTTATCTGTAAGTTTCCCCTGTAATGAAAGAAAAGTTACTTGTACAAGGACTCTGTGCCATTTAGCTGAATTTCTTTCTCAGGAGAAAATCATGAGGTGTTCAGAAAGCCCACTAATATCTAATTGATCCTTTTTCCTTTCTTAAAGTACATCTCTTTCAGAGCATGGTAAAGTACTGCAGTACATATGATTAGCATAACTTGAGAAGTGTCCCAACTTGAATAAAACACCTTCTTAAACAAAAATGTAAGAAAGGCACACATTTACAGTTGCCGAGGACTAGGACTGATGGATTCAGACAAAGCAAAGGCTGTAGAGAGCACATGAGCCCTGGTAACTTCTGCTGGGATCCATGTTGTCATAGAGACAGCAGAGAGCGATGAAAAGTTCACCACAGTAGCTATACCTTAGTGAATAAGTCTTAATGTAACTTCCAGCTGAGGACATGTAATCAATCTCTGTATGAGCTTATTGAAGGAATTCCCTTTATGCTTACTCAGTCCTCAAGAGCCCCAAATATGGGAATAGGGTTTAAAATATATATATGTTTTACTACTTTTAAAGACAAGCCAAGGCCTAGTGCTTCTTTTGGATTAAGGTGGGGAGGAGGGAGATAACTGTTTTTTTTGAATGAGAAATTATGTAAAACATGAAAAACTTGATAAAGACATTTAAAAAAAAAAAAAGAAAAAAAACTGGCCACATTCAGTGGTGTCTGTCTCTTCCTCTAGACACGTCCTGCACCGAGGTGGCCACAACCCCTGGCACCTCACTGCTGCTCCTCTCCCCACCCACTGGTTTTGATCGCCTCATTCCCTCTGACGCTGCAAAACACAGCAGTTTCCCTCATTTCTCTCCTCCCTATATATCTTTCTCCCAGCATCTCCTTCTCCAACGGCATTCAACCCCTGACTTATCTTCCTGCAGTGCAGCAGCACCCTCTGACCCTGCTTTGGGCCCAGTCCCACCACTTGGGAGGTACGGGATGCTGGAGCCAACAACAAGCAGCACAGAAACAGTGCCAAGGGTTGTTCATTGGCCAGAGTCTTCAATTTTTAGCTTACACAATTACAGGTTTGCTACACAAGTAAGGGGAAAAAAAAAATCTGCAGCACTAGCACGTTATTGTTTAAAGTTACAGCTATTTGCGTAATGCCTGAAAGGCAATGGACAGAAGAAACAGAGAACCTTAGGATGCTACTCATACTTTTCTGTAACATATTAGGATATAAAGATCAGACTAATTACTAAACGGTCTTGAGTTGAGCAGGGTTCACTGATCACACTCTGCTTGAGGAATTCTGAGAGAATTACTTAGCTGCATCATGAAAGGTGCCAATAAATTGTTCAGCTGGAGAGTTAACATAATAAAAAAAAATCATTTTTTATGTTATTTTCTTTAGCAGTTTATTAATTGCTGCCTGAAATACTTTTCTGAAACACAACGAGCTGCAAATGAATTCATGGGCTATTAATCTGCTGTACATGGCACTGGAGGGAAAGCTCATTAGGTGAGTTGATGCAATTACTGCTATTACATAACCATCTTCACAGAACATAGAGTAAATTATGAATAATAACATTCAATCTAAGTTGCTCCTTTAAACATTAAAGCTGGCAAGTGAAAGCTATGCAAAATCAGGGGGAAAGGCTAAAACACAAAAGAGGCAGACCCCAAAAGGAGAAAAGAAATGCAGATCTGCCTCTCTGAAGACACTAAACCCATTGGAAAGGCAAGAGAGGTTTGTTTAACCATGGGAAACAATGGGCAACAAGTAGAACCCAGTTCTCTACAAGAGAATTTTAATTGTATATAAATCATTTTCAGCTGCTCAGCTTAACGAAGTGTGCATTATTTCTGGCAAAGGACAGACTGACACTTAAGCACTGTGGTTTTTGTAGCAGGAAGACCCTTTATGTTGGTTTTGCTCTCATCTCAAAAAAACTCCCCGCTGGTGACATTGAACGTTTGGTATTAACTTCAAAAAGTTCCAAATTTCTCAGCCTGAAAAAATAAATACAAGCATTCTTATCCAAACAGGAACTAAGAAAAACTCCCAACCTGAACGAACAAAATGGGTTGCTTAGAGAGAGGAATTAGACACACAACAGAATTTCAGGTTTTGTGTTTTCCACTCTGATATTTATCTCATGCCTCTTGAGAAAGCAAGGCAACTCAGGACTCAGCAGGCGAAGCAACTACGCTGGAATTTTTCAAAAAGCCCCCAACTGCTATGTGGTATTTAGGCATCCAGTTAAAAATCTCGTCTGTAGCAAAGCATAAATGATTCTTAAATCCAGTGCTTTCTGCTGGCTAAAAAGAACAAAACTCCACTTTAGTTCTGAGTAAAAGCGTCTAAAAAAAGATTTCATGCATTCTAATTAATTAACTTTAAAATTACATCAGTGGAAGCTGCATAAACTTCTCAAACACAACTACACAGAGCAGTCCTCTGCATAGCCAAACACTGGAGGTGGAACCATGCTCCACTAAGGAGTCTGAAAAAAACCAAAGCAGAAATATAAAATAAAAAATACAAACATGATGGTTCTTCAAGTGGATGCTTCCTGCTGGCCAATTTAAACCAGAATTAAAATAAATAAATCAATTCCTTCTATTGTTCAGCAGCAGAATATAATCATAAGTTCCGAAAAGCATGAACATTTAAATATTATAAGTCTTTGAGGTCTGTGACAAAGAGTAACAGACATTTCTATGCAAGTTTCAAAAATCCCCAACTAAACAGAGCACAAAACCTGGATTCTCTCCACTTCAGGGTAATTCCTCTGCATTCCCTCCAGTCCTCCTTCCCTCCCTCCAGGGAGGTTAATTGTAAGCAGATTTACAAATCTGAACATTGCTCCAGTGCACTGAAGCAATCTGGAACATAACTCTGTGCCTTTATAAACATAGTTTTGCTGTATTACAGCTCATCGCAGATGAGGTTTATGCCTGTATGAAGGGTTTCTCTGCATCACATCCAGGTACACGGACTGTATGTGTATCTGAGGGGGACTCCGCAGATTATCAAACACGGTGACAGCTCTTGCAGCCTGCGAATTGTGTTAAAAGAGAAAGGATGGAAGTGGAACAGCTTCTGAGCTAAGCTGAGCAGTTGTGGCAGAAGGAATCTCCATTTTCTTCTCCCTTGTGCCCTGCAGTAAATCCAGTTTAGGTTTTCTTTAAGGGTAGGCTTCACCTTCCCTTCACAGAGTATGTTCCAGCATCCTACTAGAAGGGAGTCCATTATTGTTCAAGAGTTTTGCCCAGCTACCCACCTATTCCCTTAATCGCGGGAGGCAGTGCCATACGTGTGACCCCTTGCCAGCTCCCAAGGACCACGGTCCCTGCATCCAAGCAACAGTATGCTTCTTGCTGACACCTGGGGTCAGGCCAAGGATGATGCTTCAACAGCAGCTTAGAGATCACGTAATAGAAGGGCAAAGGTTAGTTTCCTAAGGCTCTCCATCACATAATGAGCCACTGTCAGCCTTAGTAGCCTTCTCACTTCAGCAGCAAAAAAAAGAATCCTGTGTGATCACCATTTGTCTCCGCATGTTAATAAAAAAAAAAAAAATAACAGCCTAGAAGGGTAAGAAGGATAGAAATCGTTTGGAGTAGGGATCAGAGCCTCAGCTGTACATACAAACTCCTACACATGCACCAAAGAATGAACTGAGACGGGACAGCCACACACTAAACCCCAAACGTGATGATACAGTGCTGGCAGAGGAGCTGGCTCCAGGCTGTTACACTGAGAGCTGCAGCTCAGGTTGCAGGGACATAGGCTCAGGAGTTTGTGAAGGAGAGGGATCTGATGAAAACCAGCAGGGCTTAATTTCAAGCTGTGTTTTGCCCTGCTGTAGGATGATAAGACAGTTGTCAACTAAGTCGTTTCCCCTCATACCCTTTGTCTTGGCTATCTGGAGCACAAACTTTTTGCAACAGCGACTGCACAACAAGAGACAGTCCCTGCACTAGTGGGATCCAGTTTCAGCGGGTCCTGCAGATATTATCACCAGGCAAACAGCTCCACTTCTGCCCTGGAGGCAGTCTTGTTATTGACCTCTCTTGATCAGATCTGGGGACTAACACAGGGTTTAAGATAACTTTTTTTCCCTACATGGACAAAACAACCTATAAAGAAATGCAAATTTGGTGCATTCCCTCATCATCTCACTTAATTCTCTTAACCAAGATAAAGTGTAGAAGAAATGCTCATCAATTCTTCTCTTCCAAAAACACTGCACCTCAGTTCTTAAAACCTTACTTTTCACTCTGTCTGGGCAGCCAGTTCTGATCTCTGATGTCTGTGTGTAATGCTCATTAAGCTCAAAATGAGTTGCATATGCAAGTACTTTACATGCCCTTTAAAGGCAGAACAAACAAACATAAGACTGTAACCTTTAAGCACAGATTATTCTTTATATTGAAATTCTGCATTTACTCCTCTCTAGCTCTTAGCAACAGACTTGGGGTTCCTATTTGGAGCTGCCCACCATGATTCCTTTCCCCATCTGGGACTGGTTTGAGCACTGTAGGTTTGTTTCCCTATGGGATTTCTCTGATACTTTCTTGCCCCCTTTGTTCCTGGTTTTCACGTTACAAGGTAAAAGAACTGTAAGAAGACAGAAAACCAAAATGTGAATAAGGTACTGGGGGAAAAGAAAAACCTCTATCTGCTAAGAAGCAGCCCACTGACAAATGTGCCATTGTTTACATAAACTTCTAAAGAAACTGAGTTGAAACCTGGAGACTGTACAAAAGAAGGTCAGATAAGAAAGTAGCTTTTCAAATCTCTTAAGAGATGAAAAGCTCCTGTTTATGAAGGGATAACAAGGAATCACTTCAGACCTAATTCTTAAACCCAGAAGACAAGACACACTGTATTCAAACTGATGACATTTAAAATAATGTCTCTATTCCTTTGCAAATGCCTTCTACAGAAATGCAGCCAGAGGACATCCCTCACTTCTTCCCAGTATCCTCTCTTTCCCCTCCAACCTGCTGTCCCCCTTTCAATGCCTGTGGTGGTTTGAGATAAAGGCAACTGCCGAAGGGCAGTTTCACTCACTTCACCCAAGGAAACAGGCAGAACAAAACCTTAACTCTTGCTGGCAAATCTTCAGCTACCCTATGGGAGAAAACAAACCATCACCTAAAAGGCAGCACGGCTTTATATTTTACCCTAAGAAACTTTGGTTAACATACTAGAAATACTGCTGATAGTTCCAAAACTTACTCTGATGTGACATTACAGCATTTAATAAGATTACTTCTTAACGTCAGCGATAAAATCCTTAAGAATTCAAGACAAACAAGCCCTCAAATCAGGAAAGTGTTTTGTCTTCTCTTCCAAACTGCATCATACTGCTTATATCAAGGAAAAAATCTTCATGTGCACAGATATGCTCTGTGGTCAAGTATCTATCAGTAAAATTCTCCTCATTCATTTTGTCATTTTTGTACTTCTTTGTATTTAGCCAACTTCTCCTTTACTCGCATCATGGTCTCCACTCCAGTAAATCTGTACATAAGTATTGGTAAGTGCACTTCAGACACGCAAGAAAACTAGAAAACCGAACAAGGACAGGTAGATCATGGAACTCCTAAGACCTCCAAGCTCTTACGGTTGCTTGAAACTTGATGTTGGCTTTTTTCAATAATCACAACTTCAGTTTTCCATGAAAAGGAGTTGGAAACACAGAACAGTGGTCCTAAAGACATAAAGATGTATCCAATCCTTTCTCTTCTCCTGAACACTTTTTCTCTAAGAAGAGAGGAAGGAGAGAAAGAAAAGGATGCAGTCAGGAGGGACCAGTGTGACTTTGCGACTCCTTTCAGCTCCTGCCTGCATACAGAGAAAGGAACTACTAGAAAGTCCCATGCAATTCAGGAAGGTGACATGCAGAGGATGAGAATGGATTTAAGTTCAGTCATAAATATCTCATCAGTGTTAACTTCTCTTTCTCTGGTCTTCAGGCCTCTCTAAGGAATTCCTGGGGGTGAATTAAAGTAAAGAAGGGGTGTCAGGCAATTTTTTCCTGTCTTTGACACACTGCAAATTTCTGTGGTGTTTATTACTGAAACTGACCTACTGAGAAGAGGAATATCACTGACAGAGGTAACACCCCTCAACAATCAAGCAAACGACTACACCAAAGACATGGTGTACTTGTTATTGGAATCACTCCAATCAAAAATAAGAAAGTTTCAGAAGGATTATCTTTTATAAATTTGAGAATGGCTTTTTTAGCTAAATTTTTGTGCTTGACAAGGACATCAATACACTGGAAAAAGAGAAAAATAACAGATTTCTGTCCAAACTCTTCTTAACTCAAAGAGCAAACCAGAGATTTCTATAAAAGAAGGAAGAGGAAAGTCCTTTGGTGTTTTTTATGCGCACTTAGCAGTATTTGTACATGGCCAGGGTTACTGACTTTGCAGGTTTAGAAGAGAATTTACCAGCTTGTTTCACCTTTTGGAGAGGCTCCAGCTAGTAAGAACAGAAGACTCAAGGCTGTTGTACCACCAGTTTTGTTAAAATGGCAAAAACTGGTGCTACACATAAAAGAAGGACCTCTGGCACAAGCCCCTGTGCTGGCAAAAGGGTAAGGAAGTCTGCAGCATACCACACAAGACCCAGTAGGAAGCCCTTTGCAATGACATCCTGGCTTGACGCCAAGCCCACTAAAGACATGCGCAAGTCTGCAGGGCAGAAGGAGGACTGAAACTGAATTTCAGAAGGCAGCGCTGCTCCTCTCATACCCTTGCCCCAAGAAGCCATTTCTAGAGCAGATGGGAGATAATCCAATCATAAAGGAAAGTAGCTGTGGGGTTTTTTTTAGAAAACCTGATGAAATTATCCATTTGGGATTTCTCACACCCAAACAGGATGGCCATGTCACACAGGCAGCGTGTTGCACTAAGAGTACTTAAGTGACGGCATTAAGGCTGTAGAGTTAAGGACCCAGAAGTCTGTAGAGTACAGGCCTGAAGTTGTGTTCAAACTCATACTCCTTTCTCTGCATATGAATACAGATACTGGCTTCAATCACACAATTGCATAATATTTTTCTCCCTTGGGTCTGCCACACACACATAGCATATGACAAACAATAAATAGTTTCTGAAGACAACTTACATTCTTTGGACATCCCCACTTCAAAGCACTTCTGTAGTCTGCAGTACTGGCAGCGATTTCTGGTAACTTTATTGATAACACAGTTTTTATCTCTGTGACATGTGTAAACCATGTTCTTCTGGATACTCCTGCGGAAAAAGCCCTGAAATCAAGAAAAAAAGAAATCAAACTTTTGAGCTTCCCATAACCCTTGGAGACAGGCACTAACATTGCTTTAAACTAAGGAAATAAATTCAAAGCTGGAGTATGGCATCTTTAAAAATGCCATCTTATAATTTAGTATTGTTTCTTGCAATGTAAGACTCATCTCTTAAATTAAAACTAATTAAATAATGCAACCTAAGGCCAAAACAAACAAAACTAGAACTAGTAACAGCATTCAGGAAATGAATTCCTAGGTTTTACAAAGAAAGCTCAACTAAAAATGGTTTGGGCTTATGGATGCAGTAATGAGGTGGGTAAACAACAGCCTTCCTAACAGATCCTCCTGGAAGCCAAACACTCATTCACCAACGACCAGACTCTCTCAGCCTTAAGGTCCCATCTATTTCTGTTCCTACAGAGATTCTCTAGTTTGAAGGCTGCACGTAAAAAGAGGAATAATTTGAAACCCAGGTCTCTCAGCTGCTGGAACTCCTACAGTAATTAATGAGGCTTCTGCAGGTGGAAGAGTTCCAGCATCAGGTTATTGAGTTGTGAACTTGTGAGAGTTGCCAATTACAGCATTTTTTTCTTATTCGGATACAGCTGTGAAAATAATCAAGTAATTACCACGATCCTGAACAGAAATTAAAGAGAACTAGAGGTCTGGTTTGTACTTAAGGAACAAAATTTGACTGGATTCCTCCTTCAGCAAGTAGAAGAGAGAAAACCAGCCATAAATGGCAAGGTTAGCTGGCACGGAAAAAAGGCAAAAACCAAGTTAATTTCTTTATCTGCACTAAACCCCCAAGCTTTAGATAATATCATATAATAATGAAGGGGAAAAAAAGAGGATTACTTTAAGCATTTTAGAGCTCAACTCACAGATATCCAGCAAACATACTTCTGCAACAGACATTTGGAAATTTGACAGCACTATTTAACCTTCTCACTCAGATTTTGAAAATCGCTTCAGCAAGCACCAGGGTCAAATTTCAGTCAACATCATAGCATTATAGAAGAATAGTTAGCAATTTCATATTTGTTGGAGGGCTTGAGAGGTTAAAACTCTTCATCCAGACACATGTTTACACCCTATGGGGAAGCAGTAAACGTGAGGCCGCAGTCGATAGCTTTGTGCCCACAATGCATTTGTCTCAAGATGGAATCCTCTTTCAGAAGCACTAACTGAGATATGAGAGTAGTTCAAAAGCCAAAAAGTCTATTGCTCAGAGTTAACTGGGAGAGTTTCTGGCCATACCATCAGGGAGCGGTAGGGAAGGCACATTCAGATAGGGCTTGTCATAAATTCCTTGCACACCCAACATGCTATAGATGCTGAAGTTATGAAAATATCTCAAATTCAGTCAGAATGGGAAAATGCCTCCTTAATCACGTAACCCCTGGCAATAGTTTTCTGCAGTTCTTGCACAGACAAGCCTCATCCTGAGGTTCACTCCTCTGATTTAGATGATAATACTACCATCAAAGATTTAAATAAAAACTCTTCACTTCTTTGTCTTCCTTAAGCTACTAGACACAGCAGAAGAATTTAAAGGTCTTTGTTTAGACAGTTAAAACCTTTTAAGTTATCAATAACACTGCTATCTTATATTCCACACTTTGCTAATTAACACTGCTTGAATCTTTGGAAGGGAAAGTGTGGCAAGCTTGTGTACATTTGTTTAATTGCAGAGAAGAAAATTTATGGTAATATTCATTTACTACTTTCTTGATTTGATATTCATCTAATTGTGATAGTAGGCTCTGCAGTAACTGCTGAGGATGCTAACGAGAACAGTTAGAGGTCTATAGAATCTATTTTGGTTTAACTCATCAGACAGAAAGTGAGCTGTTTCAAGGGTTTCTTCCCGGCTTTGCTGGTCACCTTTTTTTGATTGGAAAGAGATCAGGTAAGCCAAGACTGGTAGCTTCTCCTGCAGCCATCCCAGCTTACTCTAGGGCTGCATGTGAATTAACACCTACAGTCACTGGTGGAATAACTCTCCTACCACCAGAGCAGGAAACAAAATGGCCAAATGAACAAAAATGACCCTCCTGTCCAGCAACTGCCTCACCACGTTGAAGACCTGGAGTAATTTTAAAAAAACAGCACCCAAAGCCTCCTCCGTGCCTGCATGTTCTTTGGAGCAGAGGCTGCTGTGCATCCATGGTCAAGAGACTTCTGCTTTAATAACACATCCTTTACTACGTGAAACAAAATATGAGCTTCAAAAGTGTCACCCAATGTAGAGAAAAGAGGAAATGGCCTCCTCAAAATATACCTGTACTTCACTAAAACATAACCAGTAGCTAATGGTACCCAGTGGCTGATCATTTGTTCTGATATTTAGATATAGGTTCTGCATCCTTTTAACCTAGGGTTTAGTTACAGCCCATCAGGAAGGAAAGCAGAGGAGGCTGTCTTAGTCCGTAGCATAGGAAGCTGACCACACAGCCAAACAGAAAAAGGTGATCCAACTTCTGCAGACTGCAAGTATAAAGCACTCACGAACTTATGACTAATCTAAAAAGCTTAAGAAGAACAAACTCAGAAAAAGCAGATCTCCAGATCAAAATGAAGACACTTTATTCAATGCCTAATGCCTTAACCTCCTTGGGCAATATCACACTCAGAGTGAGAGATATGGATGAGGATATTAATTATGGAAGCTTAAGACTGCTGTTTTACAAATTGTTTTCTAACATCTGTATTTAATTGTCTTCCTGGAGTAACTCATGAAACAGAAAGAAAAATGAACTTTTAATGTAAAGATATTCAGGTGAATAAGGGTACAATGTGGTCCAGCTCAACAGCATGCTCATATCCATTCTCCAAGTACTTGAAGACAACAGTGGGATACTATTTCTGCTAAGATTTGTGGCAAGCTCATTTTAAAACCTCAGTGATACATCATCAAAAAGATTTATCTTTAAATTTTCCCCTGGACAAGCACTAAGAAAAATGTCCAGGCAATATTATTTTGTTTCCTAGCATATAAATCCTGAACCAAAGTCATCATATGGGGAGTGACAGGAGTTCAAGCACCAGTGGGTGAGGAGCACTTGATGGGCGCTGGGGCCGGGTTTCCCCACCTGCCTCCACAAGCCTGACACCGCGCAGCCACAAGTTTTGGGTGGCATGTCAAGCAGATCATGCTCAAAAATACTTCCCAAATCTGACACTGGGCTAAAAAAACCAGACAGCATCCTGTCTGTCGCTGTGCAGGAGTTTATACCTCACCTGCTTTCGTTACCAGCAGCTCTGCAGGGATGAGAAAAACCTGCAGGACAAGACAATGGGAAAGTGGGCACTTCCTGCCCAGTTAAAGAGAAAAGTACATTTAAATGATTTCAAGGCCAGGTTCCAGATAGCACAGGTATAATACACTGGCCTGTTCACTAAAAATAGTAAAGTCAGAAGCAGGCCAAAGTTTTCTGCCATGTGCTTTTTGTCAAATGACTTCTATCTGATCTCACAACTCCAAGAGTTTCTTCAAAAACCAAGAAAATCCGAATGCAACCTAACCTTAAAAAGTTGTCAGTAATCAACTTGGAGTACCTACTGGCTCTTGGAAAACAAGCTACTGCTTACTGTAACACCGTCACCTCAAAAGTAATCTGTTTGGCTGAATATTTATATGACTAATTTTTATGCAAATACTTTAGCATCTCGTCCAAATTAACACCCTGTGACAGGAGATGAGACACTCCTGTGCCAAAACCAAGCACAAATGATTCTTTCTTTGTAATTTAAAACGCCTTATAAATATAAAATAAAACATTCTGTGAGACATAAAGCATTCCTGTCATACATAACTGCTTCCAATAGCACCTACAAAGTACTTGAATTTAATGTAGAGGAAGCTACGGAGGACCTATCAGGAACAGTGATTTGCTCTAATATTCCTTTTAACCACAACTTTTGAAAGAAACACAGATACTGTGTTTTGCTTTCAGCAAAGATAAACAAAGCTTTGCAGAAATCACACTTATGAATTAATTCTGTTCTTCTGATCTGCTTTTACTGGCATCCTTTACACAAAGCACCTTGGACAAACGTTTCAATTTTTAATCTCATCTTTTCTGTGCGCTATGCCATGCTCCTCCCAAGCCGACCAATCTTGTTATCTTAATGGATGACAGATAGAGTATCATTCTGACCATGCCACATTAGGCGTCCTCATTTACCGAGTGCAAGGAAAAAATGCTGAGTATAAATTATTCAGAAATCTATTGTATCAGCATGTGTTCTCTGAGCATCCACCACTGGCAGAGCAGACAGATTATTTTTCACTTTTAATTGTGTTGATACCTTATCTGCTGCACTGAAAGCAGAGAGTGACACGTGAAACCATACGTATTAAGCAGCACATAAACCCAGTTTACTAGGCCTATTGCTTAGAACTAAATAACCTACTCAGTCAATCTAACTTCAACACAATGCCAAAAAACCCACCTCATTCCACTCATCACTTACTTTTGTAGTATTTGCCTGGTAGTGAGTCAAAATGAGGCTCCAGTACAGAGCAGAGGTGCCTACAGAGAATATTAAGTATTTCAGTAATATTTTGAATGCCATTATGCCACTGGTTATCTGAATACAAAGGAGGTCACTAAGGATGAGCCCCCAAGACAATGTTAAATGTTTAAGCTTTTGAAGTCTTACAGAATTGTTAGCATAAACTGCTACCTTTCCATATCTGACAGGGAATCCATACAACTCCCTCTTCTTCACTGTCTAGTTGATTTTGGCAAGTCAGATGATCTAGAACTCAAGTTATGCACATTGCATGAAGAGATGGATCATTTGATCTCAAAAAAGTTCTTAAAAATGGCCATCACAGGGCATTCCAAATCTTAATTGCAGATGTAGTGGGCTTACAAGGTGAAAACTTGCTCTGCAAGCCAAGGACAGGGCAATCAGCAGAGTAGGGCTACTGCGAGCTCAATCTGTTTGAACAGCCTGCTCAGTTCAGCTGGCTCAGCTTTGATTACCCCCAAATACAGGCAGACAGCTATGACTCCTGCAGATTGAGAGGCCATTCTCCAGTAATTCGCAAAATAAGCTTCTGAGTGAAGTGTATTGCTACTTTATCTTAAAAGAAACAAAGGAGTAGGAAAGAGTTTTCTGTGGTGTAGTTTATCGGTCATGTATAAACTCCAACTGACTGAGCTTTGAAGGGAAAGATAAAAACCAGTAACAACTGAAGAGAAAATCCAGCCCACAACATACACGAAACCTCTTCTAGTAGCTTTCTATTGAAATAGGAGCAAACGTGCAACCTTTTTTTACAAAACAGATCTGTTTGTGATGCATAGCCTCTTTTAAATACATTTACTTTAGTCACTGAAGTTACCCACTATCCTGTCTAACCCTGTAAAATGTCTGCAGGCAAAGTAAGGACCGTGATGCTGCTCTCTCTGGAGCATTAACAGAGACATTTAAGTTCTCTCTCAGTGATGAGAGCTGCACCAGACTAGTTTGCTCTGTATGCAGGGAACCACCCAGGTATGTTCATGAACTGAATGTGGTTTGCAGTATTTTTATTACTGGTGGCACCAGTCAAGGAACAATAAAAAACCCTTTCTCACAGTCCTGGTAGCATTGGTGGTCAGGTTAAGGCAGAGAGATACAATTTTTAGTTGTTAACTAGGAATATCTGCTTTGAAAGGCCTTGATAACATGCAATCTCAGAAATGGAGCTGCACAGGAAGGCTTATAAAAGACCTAAAAGCTCCGGCGTATGCTGTTACGTGATTCCATATAGTATAAAAGACACTGCAAAATGGCTGCAACCAGAACACGAGACCCCACAAGCACTGAAAGCTGCCAAAGCAGCTATCTAAAAGGAAGCTGAAATGAGCATATTCCCAGTTGCACAGCACTTTTCCGGGATGTCTGCACTGTCTATCACGCTTTGGAAGTCACGGCTTTCAGAATAAACAAATTAACTGTCTCTCATTGTGGCTGGAAACCACCGCCGGCACAAAATGGAAGCAGCTACAACAATAAGTAGAGAAAGGCTCAGTGCCAGGAAGCAGGGAAATTGTGCTGATGATGTATGTCAGGGTAGGACAGGCAAATCTTTGCAAAAACAAATGAATAAACATTGTTAAATGTGAATAGCTTGTAGTGAGCACCTAGAGATGCCAGGCGCCCAGCAGCAGAGGGGTTGGGCAGCAGCTCGCCCTGCGAAGTGCTCTGTGTTCATCCACAATTATTGTTATTTCCAGCAGAAACTCTCCGCTCACCATCCACATTTCATCTTGCATAGCCATTTATTCCGCAGATGAAGAGCAGCCGTTACCTTCCACAGCTGAAGAAAAACAAATTTACTATTGAAACCAGGGTGGGTTTTTCTTAAATCAAGAGAAGTCAAAACACATCATAAAAATAAGCAGGTGCTATCCCATGTCACACATATGGGAATACAGACCTGTGGACCTAAGAGCAAGCCACTGAGGGAAAAAAAAAGCCTATTCTCTTTACAATATTTTTTACATAAACAGAAAAGCTTGAAAGGTTGCAAGGTTTTCTCACCTCTTAAAAAGAGAAAAAGGCCCAGAGGACAGGGACAAACAGATGAGGAAAGTGTGACTCCTTCCTCAGGTACCAAAGTAGGGATGCTCATCAGCAACTGCAAAAAATTCTCCAGCAACGACAAGAGTAAGTCATACTTGGTAAGTCCTAATACTTTCTAAGGTTAAAATAGTCTTGTGGGCCCCAGAGGGCAAGATAAAATAACAATTTTGACTACAGAGCTTGAAGGAAATTATTCACGGGGCTACTAATGCCAGTTAGCTATTAGCCACTGGTGAGGCTGGAAACAAACCCCATTTTTCATGCCACCCACACTAAGACATTTTCTGATTCCTTGAACCTTGGCTGGACATTAAAAATATGCCCCAAATTGCCAAAAAGTTGATATTTCTATAGCTGGGAAGCTTGAAATGCGTCTGTGGGCCAGCTGGCAGAGAGATAGCTACGAAACAGGGGAGTTACCTTCAACTGGCTGCAAATCAGCAGTGACTGGATCCTCCAGCAAGGCTACCACAGCATCCCTAAGACTACACATGGATTTCTCCACAATTTCAATTTTCATTGAACTCCTGACCTTCTTAGCAAATGTGTCAAAGTCTCCAGACAGAACAGTCATCACCTTGAAACAATATGTGAGGGGAAAGAATGGCTGAGATTTTCTGCTTCTCCACTTGAGTAATTTAAACAGAGAGGAAGGCGTTGGTATGCACTTCCATCTGCTTTCTTCAAATTAAAAAAAAAAAAAAAAAGGAGATGAAATGTATACAATTAAAAAGTTACAGTTAACTTCCTTTCAGTAATGTCTGTAGGATGATTTTTGGCCTGGTAGGAAACTCCAGATGGGAAGAGTAATGAATATAATTTGATACGAATAACAGATCAAAGAAATGCTTTTCTGAGTTGCAGTGCACCGACTTATTTCACACAGTTTAACAGAGCACTCAGGAACAAATTATTCCTTTTCGCTATTTCCTTATATTTTTGTTTATGCAAATCAATTCCCTTAAACCTAATTTGTGGAGGACTGGACCTATAACCCAATAAAGTCATAAAATGTCACTAGGATGGGCGTAGAACTGGCTAGCACTTATCCAAAAGGCTATATGTTGCTAACTGCTCATCATTTTTTCCCTCTCTTCCCCTCCAGTGCCTCAGGATTTATACCACCAATTAAGACAATAATGAGTGCCCCAGGTTGACCTCCCAGGAGCAGGAATTAATTAAGCGCAGTATTTCTTCGTAAAGAATGACACTTTTCCAAACCATTTATGTAGCTGCTCTCTCGCATGGAAGCACAGTATCAGAAAGGCTCGAAACTATTTTCCCCCAAATGTAAGACTGATTTTGGTTTATGTTCTTAATTCCTCTCTCTTCTTATCTACTGGGTTTTCAGGTATTGGGGAAAGGGGGACCATCTTCCAAGGACAGTGTCACCACTTTACTAGACATACATGGGATTTTTTTTTGCATGGAGCTACAAAGCAACAACACTAAGCAACAGCTACTCTAACACAGCAGTAGGCTTCCTAGTACAAACAAACAAAAAATCCCCACCAAACTATACCCATGCAGTAACATGCAGATTCCTGCAGCAGGCAGGACATGGAAAATACTCATGCCAGCTATGCAACTACTATGCTTCAATTACTTGTAGGAGTCTCTCAAATTAGCCTCTCCGTTTAGCTGCAGGCAGAGATGAAAACACGTGAAGAGGAAAGAACAAGCTCAAACACAAATCTACATGGGAGAGAGAAGGTATGTGCATGCTCTAAGGAAATTCCTCACAATGGCAGGCTTTACATCCTTCTCCTCCTCCCCTCCCAGACTTCATCACGAAGGCTTACAGAGTTCTCGCACATATTTGGCACTGCAGTTATTTATCAGAAGAGACGTGGGGACTCAGATTAATTGTCCGCCAATATAAAAATCCCCACATTTCTGCACTGTCTGAAATTTATAGAGGCGTGTGTTTCTAGGCCACTATCAGCAAAAAAATGTTTACAGCTCAGCTGAAATAATGATGCAAACTATGCCACAAATATTTATATATGCCTGCAAGCTGGCTAAAGTGCAATTTTCTTGCTCTGGCAGGGAGATTCACACTGGTTGCACGCACAGCCAGCTGTTCCCTGCTCCGTTGCCAACCCGCCCGGAGGCAATGCAGTGCCACAGCCCGAGCCTGGCTGACTGGGTGGGTGCTGGGCCACCACTTGCCAGAATGGCTGGCAAAGAGCTCTCTCTGGCTGTGCCACAGCACAGCTACGGCTCATTGTCGTAGACCCAGCACATTTCTATTCTCTTTGTCCAATCTGAGAGGAGTTTTAAAACGTGCCTGATCCACAGAAGAGAA
Source organism: Cuculus canorus (assembly GCF_017976375.1). Classification (NCBI taxonomy): domain Eukaryota; kingdom Metazoa; phylum Chordata; class Aves; order Cuculiformes; family Cuculidae; genus Cuculus; species Cuculus canorus. The sequence continues at coordinate 119,967,880 of NC_071402.1, forward strand.
GTTTCTGATGAGGGATGAAGTGACGTACGAAAACAATGCAGAAAGCAACCCAAAAATATTCAGAAGAAATAACATGGACATAAACATGCCAAAATAAACCAGATGTCTCAAGCATTATGCTTCCTGGTATGACAATTTTCAGGCATCCATTTGAATGTCTTATCAACCCACATTCATTATCCCCACACAACTTTTTTTTCTGCTCTTAGCTTTGACAACTGATCTCTAAACAAATATGTTGTATCAGTTCTCTTGAAATACAGCAAGTAGTACCTTGTACTTACTAATTCATGCTATACTCTCATTCCCCTGCATTCAGCAACAAAGAAACTTCTAATACAGAACTACCCACTAAACCTTGTAGAGTTTAGTGAAACTCAGATGCCTGGAGACTAGAAAACAGAGTTCAAGTAAACACCCAGAAATATGTAAGTCTGGCTCTCCAGTATTGGCAGTAGTCAAGGAAAATTACCTTTCCACACTGCAGCTGAAACTCATTACTGAAGGCGACAGCAGAGGGATGAGTTGGAGCTGGCCCAGCTTGGCAAACCCACCATTTTTAGGAGTAAGATGGTGGCCATACCCCTCTGCCTGGTTCCTGTACACATTTAAAGCACACACAGTTAAAATGGTCTCAACAATGTAGAAAAACAAGCCGAGAAAGGTGGATGAAATGGAGTCTGTGCCAGCGCAAGGGATTAGCAACTGCACAAACAGAGCCAGAGGAATCAACTGACTAGTTCCTCCAAGCAATAAGGACTCTTAAGGTAACACTAACCAGAGATGTGTATCTCACTGCAAATACTGACAGAAATCACGCTGAGGTGCTGAAAAAGCATCACAGCTTACAGGACAAATGCAGCGCTGCTTCCACTTTGCCCAGTGTTGGGCACCACTGTTAATTCAGCCAAGCTGTAGGGAAGCAAGGGAGAGTCTGGGACTGGGCAACTTTGACGACGTGAAAACATGACCTTTCATAGACAAGTGAATGAACTGAGGCTGATTAATCTAACACAGGAAAATCTTAGCAAGATGTTTTCCTGTTTTCTCCCTCCCCTGCCAGACTTTAATCAATGGCCAGATTCAAGTGCAGAGCTCGTATGATCACAAGACGATCATTCTTTCAGTGTACGAAAATCACATGGACTTGGTGTAAGCTAAAAGATCTTTTTAGTTAGCTCATCCATTTAGTTCCTGAGTGTTGTGCTCGCAACTTTCCTGTTCACCCAACACTCCCTTTCTTCTTTCCTTTAAAAAAAGAATGCATAGTTTTCACCTTCATTTCTGTACATGTAGCATCACTACGCTGTGCATCACTATAGATAAATGGACTGATTAAGACCATTTGCAGCAGCATCTGAGCAATGCCTCAATCCTCCAAAAAAGAAAACCAAAAACCAGTTAAAAAAAGTGGCAGTGCCCTATCATTTTACAAATGCCAAGCTCTGGAGTTGTCTCTGAAATGCTCAGCTTAAATCTTCCTAAATGCGGAGCACTGCCACTCTTTCACTCTTTTGGACCAGCATAAATCACACTAGGGTCACAGTGCACTCTGAAGTGAGAACCTAACAATTTCTACATATTTATAACAGGTGCACAGGACTCCAAAGCAAACCAAGCACCCTAGAGGCAGGGAAGACCTCTCCCCTGTTGGGAAGACTCATCTGGAGAGCAGCCAGCTGGGCACTGGCGGGAGAATTGAACAGTAGCCAATCGGAGTGGCTGCACCACAGCTATAAATCTCTGCTTTCCCTGGGAAGTGCCTAGGAGGAGGGAGAGGGAACGGGCCACTGCCGACAGTAATGGTTTCCATTAAATTGTCACTTTTAAAGGGACTCTAAAACAGGAACAAACTTGCTCTGTAAGAATTTGATCAGTCTCTTTGCCGCCAGGCAACATCAGACCCTGCTCACGTGCTGTGGCTGGGGGCTGCTGGGTCTCCCCTCCAGCACTCGAAGGGTCCCCAGCAGTCACTGAGGTTTGCTGTAGCTGGAGTGAAATTGCAGACTGCGTTTACAGCCCACTAAATCTACATTTTTTGGCACTACTTGCAACTGCCACCTCACCTTGTAATTTATGTATCCGTTATTCTAGACAGAGGATCCAGAAACAATATGCCTTTCCCCATTTAAACTTAGGTATTCTGATTCAGTTTTTATTGCATAGTAACTTTTCCCATTAAAATATATTAAATGAGAAATTTTAAGCTTGGCCACGTGAAATCATAAGGGACTTCATACACAAAAATGTCTTTCTACTACTCAGCTGTCTCTGAATTGATCTGTGGAAACTGTGGGGACTCCTACATATTATCAAAGGGAAGAATAATTTATGAGTAGGGACTCTGAATATTTGGCAGACCAGCTGCAGCCATGTACCAATTAAACACTTACTATACCAATATACTACCAATTAAAGAATTGGATGCATGGCTTCTTTAACACTACAAAAAGTTTTTATGAATGGAGTACTGAGCTGCATAGATGTCACAGCTAGAGGTGTCTCCTGTATTTGGAAAGTTCCTCTGAAATAATCAGAATGCTATAAAATAGGAAGGACACAACATGTCTTTCACATGGAACTCAAGAAACAACATATCCACACTTTAAGACTGCAGCAAAATCCACACAAAGAGAGAAAGACAGACAGGGGTATAATCTTAACTTTGGCAGTTTCTCATTTTTGGAACGGCAACCTAAACATGGAAGAGGTTTTTTAGCAAGGCTTCTGTTTTGTTTTACAAGGGGAAGAAAAAGAAGAATGTATACAATAAACAAATTGAAGAAAGAATCTGTGAAGTTTACTGTATGGGAAATATAGAATCTTGGAAAATTACATCCAATTGTCTTTTCCAATTGTCTATTTCAGCACATGACTGAAATTTCACAAGGAGCAGCTCTGCAAAGCTGAACAGCTCTGGGATCCATGCTGCAAATTCAATTGCGCTCCATTTGCAGAAGAAACTAAAAAAAATACTCCTTTAGGAAATTTCCTCAAAGGCACATCTCATTAAGGATTAGAAAGAATTTGTTTCCCTTAGCAGGTCAGTCAGTAAGCACAGAGAGCAATGAAGGGTCACTTTCCAAGGCCAACCAAACTGGGAAATTGACCGCTTATGAAATGTGTGATCGTTTCCAATAACCAGAAAATACAGGCAGGCTTATCTTCAAAATAAGCCCAAAAGAAGTAGCAAACAAAGAACATTGGGATATCTACTTAATATGTAAATGAACAGAATTAGATAATGGATAATTCCATTTTGTACACTTACGAAACCCTACAGTTTTGGATTTACTTCTCTAAGATGTGCCAATCCTCAGAGTACTTCTCAAGAAAAAATACAAACCGTGATTTGAAAAGATGCCTAAAGCAAGCAGAACAGCACCGTGATTTGAAAAGATGCCTAAAGCAAGCAGAACAGCGACCCCAACCATCTCACCAGCATAGCCGACACTCAGTCAAAAGTCAATACTCAGCCAAAACCCACACTTCGCGAACTATTTTACTTTCCTCCTTTGTTTCAGGGAAAACTGTGTACCTCCTTGTGGGGTCCAGCAAGTTCTCCTAATTCTAAATTGAACAGATTAATTGCTTGTATATCCTTCTCTATCAACATGTCATTAACCAGTTTCTTTTTTGAAAAGTTCAAGAATCAGAAAATGAAAGCTATTCATTGTAATTTCAAACAGCTATAATTGCTGTTCAGGAAGCATAAATAAATATGGCACAGTATTAAAAAATGGTAGGCTATTACTGTTAATAGAAGATCTTAGAGTAATTAATTTCTGATATGTTTGCTCAAACATCTGCATTTCCTTATCTGCTGAATTACCTCTGCAAACAATACTTCTAAAGATCACATTATAAAATGTTGTTTTAAACATAGTAGAAAGCTGTATTTTTTCCTATACTGTAACAACTTTCTGGGTGTGTACAGGACAGCCTGTACTCCACATCTATAATTAAAAGCCACATGTGGTCCTTAAACAAATGTAGAGCTATGAAATAGACTGACAAAATGAAAACAAAATAAATTTTTTTTTCCCTCCCCAGTGAAGAAAATTGAAAAGTAAAATCCACTAGAACCTACTTACAGGAAAATAAGAACACACACCACATCCACTGCATGCAAACCAAGGGACTTCTTAGCAGGTAAACATACCAGACTGAACTGGAGCCCACCTGCTTCTAGCCTCTCTTGTTGGTACGTCACAACTTGATTTGCATAGATAGCACCTTTACACATACATATAATTTACTTAATTCTGTTGAAGCTGTTGCAAACCACGCACACTTACTGATCTGGTACAAACCTCAGTGCTCTCAGCCATCAGCTAATAAGCCACAACAGCTATGGGCAGGTGGGAGTTGGATAGAAATGTGACAAACACATCTATAAGGAACCCTTTAGTACCTACCTTGGTGTGAGACACCATGGTTTGTTTCTTCTTTTCATGGTGTGTGTTCTCAGGTATAGAAAGGGACAGATGCTGCCAGAGGAGTAAGACTCAGCAGTTTTAGTTTAATAATAAAAATAATGGAAAAATAATCTAACTTTTATGGACTGGATATTGGCCAAAGGCCCTGAGAAGACATCCAAGGACAGCAGGCATGAAGGCTACATCTATATTAGGAGATGCGCTTGAGGACAGTCAGGGGCACTACAGCTGGCTGACATACGATGGGAAAGTCCTCATCCACATTAGTTAACTCCTTTGGCTTCAGAAATGGGATGGTGGCACCCAAACCGGCCACAGGAGATGACCACATGCAGGATGAGCACTAGTTGGGACAACCAGAAACGTTCCAGGCACTCAGCAAGGCACAGCAGCACCCCAAAATGCAGCTGGTCACTGATGCACTGACGTTTAAGAGTCTGATTTTTTTTTTTTTGAGAAAGAATTCAGTGATGGTGTTGGGAATTTTGCAGGAAGAAGGAGTGCAAGATGTAATCAAACAATTATATGCTGCTATTTGACAGCTTATGCAAAATAAGAGAGAAGTTTCCAGTTCCTGTTTCCATAAGATATTAGCCCTTGTGCTCACAAATAACTGGAGCAGTGTGGTTAGAGAGTAATTTGGAATAATCTTTGCACTTTTATAGCACTGGCATCACTGCCAGAAACAAATTAAAATAATTAGCAAAAACAACGATTCTTGCAGCTTGAGATGAATCTCTGGTCTATGACGGAGGGCAACAGGCAGGATAAGAGGAACATTATCTGTGGATGGTTGCACCATACTCCCATACAGACACTGCTGCTCTTTGTCCATCTCTGTTCCAGAAGCTCAGTGGAGGGGAGAAGCAAAGGTATAATCTGCAATTTAGGCTCAAAGCACTGGAAATCAAATATATTTCATAATTCAAACATATAACATGATTTTATTTTTTATTATCTGTCATGGTTGGCAATTAATTTTTTTATTCTTCATTTCATGTCATTCACACAACCGACAAAAGAGATTTTATAAAACAGAGTAAAAAAAAAAGTAACGCTCCTGATCCCATCTACTTCATCTTTACTTGCTCTCAGCAGACCTCCAATAAATATATTCTTCTCCATGCTTAAAAAAATTTGAAATAAATTCACTATTTGGCAAAAGTTTTATCTTCCAAACAAAGAGAAAAAATAATTAACAACTTACTGAAACTCAGATACCAGCTTTTCAAAGTACACCTCGCTTTCCTTTTCTTGGTTATTTTAAAAACTAAAATCTCAAAGACAGCATTAAAACCATTAGGTCTCTATCAAGAATATGAAATACATAACAACTCCAGGTCTTCGTTATCACATTTAAATCAGTTGCAACTCATTCAGTGTCTTTCTATACATTGCATTGCTTTTTGCAAACAAATGGCTCTGAACATTGCTACACTGCAAAGTGCTTGCAGTTTAAGTTCAGATTATATTAATAGTATGCAGAAATGTATCTCAAAATACGTTTTTCACCTTATTAAAAATTATTGTTGATTTAGTTGAAACTAGGGTCAATTTTTCCATGATGTAAGGAAGTTTTCATAGCTGTGCATGACTGACAGCATGCATTTCTACTGCTGGCATTGTCACTTACTGAAACAGCTTAAATGGAGACGAATAGAGCTTGATCATTCAAGTTCATCTATATTTTTCTTTGAATCTATAGAAGCTTTTACAATTGCATTGCTGCAAACAATATTACTTCTTTTCTCGATGCAAACCGTACTGTGCACATATTTTCAACTTTAGATTTATTTTTGTTCAGTTGTAGGTGATTAAAACATGCCAGGAAAAGAAAGTCAAATAAACACATAGACTATTAGTAAGCTGGCTTTATGAAGTTTATGAAGCTACTTTTTAGTGTTGAGTAACTGGGAAAATTCTATGTCTGGATCCTTAATTCCCAGTAAATCAGCATAAATGTAGGCTTACATACAATTACATTATAGCTAGAAGCTAACATGTGCAAGAGTGGTGGTGTCAAAAAAGAACTGCTGCTTAAGATCCCTCTACAATCCCAGAACTGCCTAAAAAAAATGCAAATCTGTCCCTGCATGATGTAAGAGGTATTACTCAAAGAAACAGGCATCTGTCCCAGAGGACGCTGTTCCATAAAGGGTACTCTGCTATGACAATCCGTAAAAATATTTCAGGGCACTCATCAACATTTCTTGCAGACCAAAGCATAATATCCTTGCTGTTAAACTTCAAATAAACAAATAAAATCAAAACCAGTTCCTCTCTCTGTCAGTAGAATTTTGTAAATCAGCTGTCGACCAAAGCTGATCACGATTCATATCCTGCAGTGGGGGATTCCCAACCTTCTCGATGTCCAGAGGGACGTAACTGTAGGGGACATCATGGAGAAAAATAACACAGCTGTGTTTGGGTACCTAACTCAATGGCTCATGGGGACAGGCTGTTCTAGAGGATGACCCAGAGGAGATCGACTTTAAATGTTTTGAATAAGCCATCAGAGGAGCTTCTCTTCCTCCACTTACTGCAGAGAGAGCTCAGTCTTCAAAGACAGGCAATTAATTTGGGGCCTCCAGTTGAGTAGTAGGACTGCCTTGCACTGCTTCCTTAAGAAAGTAAGATAAAGCTGTAACAAAATGACAAGCTAAACATCCACATGGATCAGCAAATCTGGACAAAGAAAAAACCGTTTCATTTTCTCTCTTTCTTTCTTCTCCTATGTGTATCTTACCCTTTCTGCAGGAGTCAGTCTGAATTACAGATCTAAATTTCAAGGTTTATTTCAATGCCTACTTTCCATACTGCTTGAAGCCTTTGCAATGAAAAGCTCCATATATATGAGTCAGGAAGGTGTCAAACAGATGTATTTTCAGAGCTGAAAACCTTTGAAAACATATTAAATGTGGTTATCCTTTTCATTTAACGATCGCACATTAGGTGTGATATCATATGAAAAACCCTGATGGAAGGAAAACTATTCTTCTTTTATGATAAGAGCTGACCTGGGATCACTCGGTATTGATGTAGATTTATCTACATTTTTGTCTCTAAGTATCAACAGCAGGCAGTGAGGCACCTTGATCATTCAGACAAAACTGCTGGACCGTAAACCTACTCTCTTATATGCTGTTCTGTCTTCTGTCCTTAAACTGCTCTAGGCATCTTTGCTGCCCACTGAATTCAAGCCAGGAATCCAGGCAAGACTGCCAGCAGAGGAATGCCGTTTTTTAAATGCCCAGAACAAGGGACAAGGCTTTCAGAGACAGCTGAAGCTGCCAGAACACCAGCTTTTCCTCCCTTGGACACACAATGATGGCATTGTGTGGGGAATCCAGCCCACTACACTCAGTCTCCCTTTCTGCAAATCCAGCTACAACGACGAGTCAAGTTAGGACCAAAGAGCTGAGCTTTTGGTGACAGCCAGCCAGCCCTATAACCACTTGTACTTGCTGGATAAATCCAAGTTGCTCATTTTGTATGGAATTTATTTGCGTGCCATCTAGCAACACCCAGAGACGAGGGAGGTAAAAAACACCCTAAGATGTATTCCAGAAGACTTTAACTGATGTCACGAAACACACGAGTAGATTCCAAAACTCACCTCTGAAATGCCACGTAGTTTATAAAATGGAAAAGCTGTAAATAAGCTGAATATTATCAATATATTTATTTTACATATAAAAAGGTGGACTAGCTCTGGAATTTGTCTTACAAAGTACAAATGCACTGTGAAGATCAGTTTGATTTTGAGATTCTAATACATACACAAAGCCACTGAGAAGCTATGATGCACATAAGCCTTTTCCAGCATAACACTTAGAAATAAACACAAAGCTAATTTTTTTTTATTTAAAAAAAAACCCAAACAGTCTAAAACACAAATACAAAAAATTCCTGACTGCTGAATTCGACTGACCAAACTGAGAAAAAGCTAGGGATATCCACCCTCTGAAAATCCCCAAATTTCAAATTTGGAAGGCTAGAAGTCAGGTAATCTAAAATCAAAACTAAAATTTTCAGCATGAACATATAAACTTTCATTGTGGTTCACAACTGCATATTATGAAATATTCCAGCCCCTAAAAACATTAAAAGACTAATATATTAAAACAAGCCACAGAACTGTCTTTCTAGAGGGGTACAGTACTGAAGACTCTGGTAATAAATAAGACAGAAAGACCACTTTAAAGAAGAATGCTTAGAATACCAGGAAGGTGTTTGGAAAAGGAGGGTAGAAGGTTGTTCCCAGGTACGTGAAAGAATAAGCTCCAGGGATGACCGCAAGTGGAAAAAGGGGAAGGACAGGAGAGGGGACCAAGGGGAAAATTAACCACCACATAAGAAAATCACAGCAAGGGTTTGATAAAGGAGGCAGTTGAAGGCAGATTCTGGAGAGAAAAAAGGACAACACGTTGTTTGAATATAATGCTGCTCTTCAGAAATGATGTCATTGTGGCATGATGTCTGAAAAACTGCATGCCATGACATTACAGTTGGTGCTGTCAAAAAGACAGAGAATGGAAAGTTCTGTCTTCATGAACTCTACGTCCAAGGTAATAGTGAGGCAAGTAAGAGGGCACACCAGGGAAAGTTGGCAGGTGAGAAAGTCAGAGATGAGGGTAACTTTGGAAATCATCCATGGGTGGGTGACAAGTTAGGGGAGATAAAATTTCCAGTGCAACGGTTCCCAAAACAGGCATCACAAAGTCATAATCGCTATCCACTGCTCTCCGAGGTCTGATGGCTGGAAGGGTCCCTGGTAAGAATACATGCTTTATGAGCAGAATATTGCCATGACCTCACCGACTGGTCTGCCATAAAACAGGTCTGTAGCTGATGCTTTGGAGACAGAAAACCAAAGAACTGAACCAGGGAAAGGCACCAGGAAGTGGATAAAGAGCCATTTAGGGAGACATTGAATAAACAGTTAGTTAAGTAGGAGGAGAATCTAAAGAGCCCTGAAAGCCAGGAAAAATAAAGCCTGCTGAATCAAAGATAGTCATCAACCCAGAACCTGGAGGACAGAAATCTGTCCCCCACTGCACTAGATGGAGACTGCTAATCATCTGTGACAGCAGCTTCACTGGAGCTCAAAGTAGAAAAGCAAAGGAGAAGGAAACGAGAGAGAACTAAAAGAAAACCAAGGGAGAGCAAGCACAGAAAAAACAAAAGGAGTGGGGCCCTAATTAGATAAATGATATGAGCAGAGTTTTCCACTTGTGTTTCCCTTGAGAAACAAGACTGCCAGGAGTTCGAAGGAAAAGGTAAATAAGTCAGAAAGGAAAAAGGAAAAGACCTGAGAAACAGACCTCAGAGCAGAGGGAGGTGGAATGCAGGAGGGAAAAAAGGGAGTGAATTCAAGCTTTAACATCACAGAACAGAGATTGTAAATCAGGTGAAAAATGGAATGGTGGGAATAGGCATGAAGAAAGAAAACGGCAAAATGTCACAGGAAAAGAGGAAAGAAAGAATTAATACTTGATTTGGGTGATGTTTTAGTCTAGCTTCTGAAGTTGCCTCTCCCCATCCCAAGAGCTTTCAAACACCCTGATCAGCTTCAGTGAAACTCCAGATCTCAAAGAAAATAAAGTTCTTTGAAATTGCATGGAGATGTGTGCTCAGATAAAGGAGAAATGAATTTGAGTTCCTTAACTAGATGAAAGACTGCAGTATGAATTCTTCCTTATTATTGCTACCTGATTTTCCAGAGAATCAGCATGAAATTCCAGCTCCATATCGAGCAGAAGCCTTCAGTGAAACATAGGCTCTCTAATAAATCCAGGTTAACCAACTGAAAGGCAGAGATCCACAGGAGACAACGTTCCCCAGCAGCAGTGCTCAAAGCTCAGTGTTTATTTAAACTTGCAAAGCAACTAGCTAAATTTTTGTACAAAGAAGGCTGGAGATAAATAGAAGCACGAAGAACTATGGGGGGAATCAAGGGTGAAGGCAGACTTGAGCACAGGCAGGAGCCCGGATGTTTAGAAGTACAAGGTGTCAGCTTTCTTATGATACAGGACCAAGGAAAGAACGTGTGAAAGCAAAGTGTTGAGCAAAGATCAAGGAAAAGAAGACTAAAACAAAGAGTCCAAAAAGTGCTCAAGAGAAAAGGCAACATTCTTCACAAAGAGAGTAGAAACTGGCAATGTAGGGGTTTCTGAGGCTGTCTCTCGTCTTGTGGTCACGTACTGCTGTCATGCAGCACTCCACATCTGTTGATGTGAAAGCTCAGACAAGTTTCAAGAGCAAATGTAGTACCTGACAGTCCACCAAAGGGCCACTGGATGACTCAGTGGTCTCATTATGTTCTTTGCCAGTTTCTGGTACTCACTAAGAAGGTTGAATTAATCAGTGGAAGAGATTAAAAAAATCCTAGTCCAACGTGTTGAAGAGTTAATGTCAACTAACCTAAATATTACCAGTCTCAAGCAGCCAAGTTACTGTTCTGGAATCTTGTCATTTCTCATAGACCGAGGTCTATGTATATAACTTTTTTTCTTTCTTCTAACAGCAGCAGTTGGTAAATGCTGAATTACCCCATCTTGCAAATTAGCAAATAAGTAAATACGATTTTTTTATTATTGTTGAATAAGGCTAACATGTTACAAGATGGATTTCTTCATGTATTTTGACAAGTGTGGTCTTGCTTTAATTACTTTGGACAATGCTTTGCAGCATGCTAGTAAAAGTCACACAGTATATTTTTGCGTATATTTGAAAAATAATGAAGTCTTAGGGACATGTGACCTTTCTGCCACAGTCTGCAATTATGTTTATGCTTAGAGGGAACGTGGGTAAACAAATGACTCCACCATTTCTGTGTTAGAATCCAAACATGATGGCATTTCCTATTTAATGAAATTGGCTACAACATATTCTTACTACATTTCTTCCTAACAGACACGTTTCAGTAGTTTCATGACATCTAAAAAAATACAGACATGACATCCAAGGAAAAACTCTATAACTGAAAGACATTCTAAAACTGAGGTGAGCTAAATAGTTGCTTTCAATACCTTAGTATCTGTGGTTATAAAACAGGGTAGAAAGCAGACTCAATCCTATAGTTTCCTGCCTAATGACACAAACCCGGAACTATGATATTTTGCATCACTACAAAAGACCATCAGAATGGAAGAAGTTACAGGTCCAAAGGATAAAATAAAAATGCCTAACTGCACACTATGTAAAAAAATATTCTAATGTTTTATACAAATAAGTCAGCAAAATATCTTCTATTAATTTATTTCAGTAACTTTATTTATACGGATATAGTGTGTGTCACATTTTCTTCATGCGTTCAGATCTTCACCGTACTAAGCACTACATGACACTTTTAATTTGATGAATTAAAATAGAGGGTCTTTTGTTTAAACATTAGAAAAGAACACTGCACTAGGGTACCATAATGAATAAAAATAACTATGAGAACATCTGTCCTGTGATATCTTTTCTTCAGCATTTTTTGCACTACCTCATTCCCTGCCTACATAACATTCACTATGTACACCTCTGATAATTGCTGCATGTACATGGTTTAGCTGATGTTTAGCATGGCTTCTTTGGTGTGTAGTCTTTAGATATTCTCTGCTTTAGAAAGGCGTATTGCATTACCATATCCTATGGATAGTCAATTCCTGCTCTGACCATCAAAGCACTGGAAAGCAGCTAGCAGATGTGCCAACAATGTGGTCTGCCAGATTAAATTTTGCGAATGCCAACCTGCTAATCCTCAAATTCCCAATTTGATTTGAGATTAGTTAGATAGTTACAGACTATGCCAAAAATTTCCAGACGATCAGATCCTTTTCCCAAATCCACCCATGCATATACAAGGGGGAGCAGCACACAGAAAAATCAAGCTGAGAGTAATGACCACGTGCATTCTCAGGGTACACCTAACATACAGATGGACAGTGAAGATTCTCAAAGCATTTTCCCTTTATCCTTTCATTATCTCTGCACCTACGATCACGTTCTCAGATTAGTCAACAATTATAGAAGTCCCTGAAAGACATACTTTGGCAGAAGTTATGAAGGGAAATAATTCTAAGCACGATGGTCATTTACTTGAGTTTACTCATGAATCAGAATTAATTCACACAGGAAAAGTAGAAGTGTCTCTGGAGACAACCAAGTCATGCCAAAATTCACTGCTTTGCCCCTCTCTAGAATGAAATGTAGTCCTATAAAAAACAATGGAGATGATGGCACTCACCTTACATCCCTCACAAGCACTGACACCATAGTGATATCCGGATGACTTGTCTTGACAGACAAAACAGGGCTTGTAAACTCGAGGGGGTGGAAGTGGTGAAGGAGGGCTCGGAACAAGTTCCTCAGAACTGGTGCTCTGAGTTTCAACTGCTACAAAGAAAAAAAAAGAGAAACATAATTGAACGACTCATGAATTAATTTTATAAAACTGATCGTTTACTGTATTATAACTTTCAAACTGGTCAATATTTATCTCTGTATAATAAACATTCATTTGTCTTTCTTAACAAAGTTTAAGTGGAAATAAACTAAACCCAGTAGAGACAGGTCTCCATGCTATGGTTTCAAGAGCTTATTTTTAAGTACTCAAAACATTTTTCAAGATCCAGCTACTCAACATCACAGAAGCTTCAGTTCATTTCAGATGCAGGGCTTGAATCTCTTACCAGGCTCTAAAAATGGACAGCTTTGAGCTTATGTTCTGGTTTTAGCCTATTGAACTGTGTGGGATCCATGTGTGCGTGTTGGATATCAACCTTCAATGGGAAACTTATTGTGGCATGCAGCCTTCTAATCGGTACCTAATTTTGGGAGAGCTCTTTTCTCTCTTGCCTTTTTCTAGAAGAGATAACAATTCCAATGTGCAACTCTGCCATGGCAGGATAGCAGCACGCATCAGAACATGTGTAAAGAGACATAATTACCTGAAGAATTTGTCTTATCTTTTTTTTTTTTTTTAAATCTATAAAACTTGCACAACCCAGCAGCACTTCCTTACCTACCTTAGAATTCGTAACATCAGGAAACCGTTACGAGAAAAAGCTTCTTATGTATTATGACCCCACATCCCTTTATTGCCTTAATATGTCTAGACGGTCATTTGTTTAGAACCTGCTGAAAAGTCAGTTATCCCTTTCAGGCAAAGGACATGAAAGCTCTACAATACGAGATAAGACATGCGAACTACATCTTTCCAAAACATCTGCATTAGTTTTCTGTGATACGCTGTCATCATTCCTTACATTTATTGTAGATGTGCAATACATTTTCATGTTTCACCTAGCCGTTCTGCTGCTTCTCAAATAAATCCTTCTAACTTTTCAACAGATACAGAAAAATGACAGGATCTGTACGCTCAGATCTATCCAGAAATATTAGGCACTATCAGCAGAGCTAAATCTCAGGAGTACTAACAGCAGGCCCTAAAGAATATTACTCAATGGAAAATCTTAGACAAGATTTACTATACATGATATTTTTCAGATTACAAAGATGATACATTTGTATTAAACTCATGATTCATTGTCAGCTCGTGTTCTGCAGAATTCACAGAGGGCATCACAGAGCATGATGCAACTTCTGATTACTTGTGAGAAAAGGGTCTTTTTCTGCTATTTTTACTCGGGTTAAGCTACTATCAACTTCGAGGACAGACATTTCTTGAGAAGAAAATAAATGGAAGAGTGAAGTGTTAAAGGCTCTGATTCTAAGCAAAGAAATATCTTTCCAATGAGAACAATTTCTTTATACATATAGCAGTAATAAGGCTGTGGAAAAAAACCAAAGAAATAAAATAGCATGTGGCTCCATAAATTGTGATTTTAAGACAATGTCCAGAACTACACTTATCTTTTTCAGCATTAAATACGCTGAACCTTGGTAAATAAAAAATCTACAGGTCCCTACTGCACCAAGCAAACTTTAAAGAAATTTTTTCTTAATGAAAACAGAGATGAGAATGATCATTTCTTTTCAACAGTAATTTTTAGTATTTAAGAGAGACAGAGTGTGCTCTGTTATTGATCTCTGCACAGCCATCCTGCTTGAATCAATAATCTATTAGTACTTTTAAATTAAAGTTAGATTCATCAAATGCCCTTGAGAGGCCTCAAACATTCTGCACCTTATTTCATACCCATACATGAATTATAGTGGCTTCCAATCAGTCTGTGGAATGATAAAATTTTAGCTTTAAAACTCTAATACCAGCAGACAATGTGTTTCGCATTAGCTCATTCAACTCTCCCAGTCCTTCTAGAAGGCAGTTTTTAGGCTCCCCATGGGAAAACAGGGTTGTGTCATTCGATAAAACAACTGTGCTCCTGCAATCGTTCCGTGATTTCAGTTTGGGGAAAGCAGTCTTTGAGGCATAATACTGATATACTTCTGCTTTTTTGATGATTTCACCCTAAACAAGCACCAGCATCCAACAGCAGTGTTCAAACCACCAACCATATGCACAACAGAGGTCTGTCAGGGACCGGCCAAGCACCAGGAATTTGCCATACCCGGAAGAAATTAAGCAACCAGCTCAGGTCATGAACAGACAGAGAGTAGTCAGAAACTGAAGAGCTGATGATGCTGCTACAGAGCTTTTTTTCTGGACAATTTGAAAAGGTATATGAAAGGGAAAGAACCAATGTAACCAAGAATTCCTCCAAACATCCATATATACACATATATATATGCACCACTAAAAGGGCTTACTCTATTAAATATAATACTTGCACCAGATGAACAACTGTCTAGAGAGTTTAACTTTTTGTAAGAATATCCAGTTTGTGAACATTCACTTTTGATCAGAGTCATAAAGCTTTCTGGAGAAGGCTTGAACTCAGGTGACACATACTAGATCCTTACTTACTTACTGTTCTTTCTTGGGTTAAGCCTTTTTAACTCGTTATTTGAAAATGTATGTACTGTCAGTATGGAAGCACAGAAATGCAGTACAGGCATCTATACAGTGTTATTTCAGTATCATGTCCATGGCTAGTGGATGCATGACAGCAGAACCTGCTGTCTTCTACGCACATCTGCACATGCAAAGTGGAAAGAAGAAAGAATGAGTGTCAGACAGTGGACGTTTCCAGAAGAGACATTTTTAAAGCCGTCTTAACAATTTTATAAAGAATTCAAAGAAAACAAACAAACAAATTACTTCTTTCCCTGCCCTGCTGTCTTGTCCTGCAGGATGTGACACTTCAGGGTCCCTGCTCACCTAAGAAAACAGAACCTCAGCGCTGTCACCCAACACCTGAATGGCCGCTTAAGCACACAGGGACTCTCAAACAATCGGTCACTTCACAATTCCTAAGATGTCTGAAATATTTCTAAAGGTTAGATAAAGCAGCAGATAAGATCTTTAAATGCACAGTGTGCTTTGTGAGGGCTAATTTACTGCCAGCTAAACCATGTTGACAGATGGAGGAGGTATTTTACTTTGTGACCAGCTAGAAGCAGGCAGGCATTATGAAATGCCTTGCGTTTCACTAGGAACTCAGATTATTAAGCTTGTATGTTAATGCACACTTTGGACAGTTGAGTCTTGAAAGAATAAGAAGTTGTAAAGCAAATGGCATTTCCTGGATAGCCTCAAGGGAATTTTGAATACTGAGCTAAGGGTCCCTGGTGGGAAGCAGCAATTTCAGCTAATTAGGGTGAATAGCAAAGTGTTGCATTTGGTCAAAACATTCTGTTAACCCTCATTTTTGTTGGCACCAACAAGAGTCTGGATTTTTTGCCTCTTTTTCTTTTTTTTTTTTTTTTTTTTTGTGAATTCACTGCAGGAGTGCAAGGCACACAGCTCACATACATTAGGCAGAAAGTCAAAGGAAACGCCAAAGTTCAACTAAAGTACAAGTAATTAGAACCAGATTCTCTGCTGCTTGTATGTGTGCATTTGATTGTAGAAGTTATTTATAAGCCTCCAAACATTTGAAAAAATAACTATATACTGTAGATCATTTAATTTTTATGTCTCGTCTGGAAAAAAAGGTCTGCTTTTAATCATCTTCCAGGAAAGAGCCAGGAACTGGAAAAGTGGGTCTCAATTGTTTCAATACAAATTTCTCTCTTTCATGTGCCACATAAAACTATACTATAAAATTAAATCCAAAATATCATTGACTCACTCTCCCCCCCTCCAATTTTTTTTTTTTTTAATAAAAAACTTCTTTGAATTTGTCATGCTTAAATAGTTTGCATTGTTAGGAGGGTTTTCTTTTTTAAACTGTTGTTTGGAAGACAGACAAGGGGAAAAGAAAAAAAAATGAGTGAGAGAGAAAGAAAACATTATCGTGGAGACTTGCCAGCCTTGACTTAGTAACCTGGCCATGACCCTCCAGCGAGTGTGTGTTTGACCCGGTCACACATGACTCTGGCTGCGGACTGTTGCTGGGTTATAAGTCCCAGATATTTTTACCATATATACAACAGGTGGGGATCACAGACAACAGAAAGAGGAAAACAAAGTATTCCCTTGTGCGAAGACTCCCATTTTCTCCCTTGCAAAGAAAACCAACACAAAGCAAAGACATTGTGCTACTATTTCACCTATCAGCACTGGGTGTTGGATCCTTGTTCTACCGGGGGCTGATGGCACGGAGGGAGGGCAGGGGGACGGAGGCAAAAGGCTCAGTGGAAGCCATGTGCAAATGTTAACCAACACAGTATGAATTACCACAACCAAAAATCTTCCCTCATAGGGCTGGGTATGCATCGAGGTTCAGGAGGCAATGCTTTTTGCTAAGAGAGAACACAACATACCTGGTTTAAAACTCAGGCTGCGACAATAATTCCAGATCAAGACGTTATTATCAGGATTTTCAGAAGTACTTAAGAAAGTATGTTTTCCACATTTAAGGGTTTCTTTTTTATTATTTTCATCTTGCTAGCTGCACGCATCTGCCTTAGAGCCATGATGTTAAATGTAAGTTACTCTATTTCAGTTCTCGATTACAGTTTTTCCAGCGTTAATTTTAATCAAGTCATAGTTCATCTCTGCAAGACTGTCTAGGTCTTTAAAAGAAGGTATTATTTGGGCTGAAAGCAAAAAAAACCTCTTAGTCTTCACATTTGCTTTCAGTCTGAAAACGAGCATTCCACTGTCAACAGGGACATCAGAAGACAAAACTTCATGACCTGGTTTCTGCTTGAGGACGCCCAATCCAAAATGATCCTTTTCTGTTATTTTAAAAGCTACAAGAGTATCCCACGGGTTTTCACTATGTGCTGCTCAGGAGTCCAACAGCATGATTAAAATAACAACAAAAATTGCAGGAAGGAGAGGTTATGGAGCTCAGAAGCCCAATCTGCAAGGTCTTACTAATGGACACACTGTACACAAGGTCACCTAAAAAGTGCCTGAGAGTGGGTCATTTTAAGAGCCATGCCTAGGGCACAGTCTCCTGCTGCCAACAGCTATCTCAGACAAGGTGCAAGCCCCGATAGGCGCAGCTGAGTTGGCAGAAGTCTCTAAAACCGAAGTGCTTTTGCTGTTAGGACTTTTCAGTGAAAGAGCAATACGGACAGCTGGCTTTTGTCCCATCACATCTGGGAGAAGAGAGGTCCTGCTTAACTCTGCCCTCCGCCTTGTGATTACAAGAAGCAGTTAAGCACACTGTCTGCTCCGATATCCTTACCCTAATGAAGTTTCAAGTACATATTTGGCCACTTCTCTACTGCAGGCAGACATACCATTGGGCCAGTATTTTCTTCCCCCACCCTTTTGCATCTCATGTATTAAGACAGGACATTATTTTGGGCAGGGTCTCAAAATACGGTGTACAGTAACCGGCTCTGCAGGAACTTCAAGAACTACTCCAATGCAAATAATAGTAATGATCGTGATCCTGCCAAGTCAAAAGGTGTTTGAAAGAATGAACCTTGAAAGGCCTCCATAACCTTAAGGGGTGCCATTACTTGCAAAGCAGGACCTTGGAGCACTTTTATTTTAACTATTTTAGCATTTCAGTTTTAAAATTATGCAGGCTAACTTCAAAGTGAGTCTTGGAAAAAAAAACCCCACACCTTCTTCATATTCAGCAAATTCCTTTGCTGTATCCATACTAAGTTTTATTTGCAAATGGGAATGGCAGAAAAGAAGTGTTTACACTCATCCGCTACATATCCCCCAGTTTAGAACTGGGAGAGAGTGAGCTGCGTCACATTCTGGCATGCCTGTCATTAACAAAATTGCAGTTTCAAATGCAAATATGTAATGTCAACCAACAGAGTTACTGCAACATAAGCCAGCGGATCCTGATCTTGGCCACACAACGGAATTGTAGCTCTGTGAAACCTTTATTCACATCAGGAAACAATGTTGAGCAGCCTACTCCCAGCATCACAGAACTATCCAGATTTGTTTGCAGTATATCAAAAGACAACAGCTTCTACCTTTTGGTTATCCTTCTGTTCTAGTCTCAGAATACAATTTCTGTTCCTTAGTAGCTAACTACTTCATCTATAGCACAGATTTTATCCTTCCCAAAAATATCCTCTCTCAGTTGCGCAGTGAAGGGTGGGGATTCTTTTGTTAAATACTTTTCTGTTATGCCACAATCTGGCCTCTTAATTAATCCATTTGTTACACATGCACATTCAGTTACCTGACTTTACAGTGTCATTTATTACACTAAGGCACTCCCTGGGCCCCACCTGCCCACACATCTTCCCAAGGGGACCTTCCCGCACAGATCACAGATAACCCTGAGTGACTCCCCGGGCCCCACTGTCCTCGCCACACAGCACAGTCTGTAGCACTTCTGGTCCTGCTGTATTTAGCAGCATGGAAGATCCCGCTCTCTTCTACAAGCATGGTCCCTGCCACTCCAGTATGTGAATATCCCATAAGTATTCACATTTTTACCTTTGTAGCACCTAAGTGAGATAAGGAAACAGCTATTCTTCTTATTCTACAGATGGGAAACAGAGGCCGATTGGCTTGGACCTTACATTCCTAGAAAAATGCAAGCAGTACCCAACTGGGACTTTCAATACCAACCAACAACACTGCTGCAGCTCTAGCAGCATCTTCAAAACATAACCTTACACGTCTTGCCCCAGGTTACAAATGGGATAAATGACAGAGTAGGGAACTCGGCTAAGTCTATGCTCAGACCCTCTAACGTGAGGGCTCTGAAGCACCCCTAAGTCTGCGAGTGCACCCCATTCACCTGCCGGCTGCAAGGCAGGCCAGGGCTGGGTGACTTTTGCCCCTGAGAGCCACCACTACTGCCGGCAGGGAACTGAGGAAAGACGACTAAAGGCTTGTCTTCATCTTCTAATCTCCCCAGCCACCTTTCTTTTTTCAACTTTCAAGAAGACTACCCCACCATATATACGATTACACAGGGATGTCCCTGCAGACAACAGATCTGCCCTGAGAGAAGTCCCAAACCCTCTCCCCTAAAGGCAATTCAGCATGTGGGCACCATGTCCCACACAGGCACATGTCTCACACCAGAAACTGCCACAAATAATCTCTATTCTTGACTATACCATCCAAGCCAACACCAGCCTCATACACCGCCAAGACATAAGGCTGAATATACCAGGCTAGTCTTATCTATTGGGCACATATGATCTGAAGTCACCAATATACTCTAAACATATATTTCTGAATGAAAACACCCTGAAACTTCTTACTGAAGCTGCTGGTTGCATCACTGCATCGTGCTCTGCAGGTATTCTGGAGGTAAGCTGTTATTGCAGCCACCTCTGGTGCTTCTCCCAGTAAATCCAGGACTTCTGGCAACAACATACTCTAGACACGTATTTAGTACAGCTAGCAGTAAAGGACAATGAGGAGGCTGCAGTCACTCTGTAAGAGCAAATCCATATTCCATAGGCTTGCTCAGGACGGTATTTTAAAAGCAGAGTAAAGTTTAGCCTGGTTTGCAATGCCTGGTTCTCAAGCACCAGCTTCACTAAACTTAGCGCTAATGTTCACAACACCTTTTTGAAGAAAGTGATACTGGTTTTCAGGCTGTTGCTTTTATTTACAGCTATACCAGCAAAGCAGTTCCACATTTGGGTTTATGTGTCTATGTAGCCAGAGAGATGCATTTACACCTGAGCAAATGTGGAATGTGGAAAGCTTGTCAGGATTAATTATATCAGAGACAAGAACTGCATCTGGTTATACCGGTATTACTCTCAGGACAGCGAGACTTAATGACGCGCTAGTAACTGAGAGAACAGGAGCGTCTTTCACTAAATAAATGGCCAGGCAGACACCGCAAGGGAGCCAGGGTGAAAGTAAGTGTACAGACAGGATGGCCGGAGGGTTTGGCAGGCACAGCAGAGTTTACAGGGCAGCAGCTCATCACTTTGTATTAGGAGCCTACCTTCAAAATGAAAAAGAAAACATGTTAAATGAAAAAAATAAATCGTACGGAAAACTGAAGAAAAACATCCGAAAGATGCTATCTCTGTAGTTTTTTCAGGTCGGTGATTTTCTGCCTGGCCACTACCATGAAAAATTGCATCAGACTCAAGTGAAAATTCTGCTTTTTTGCAAAACTGAAAAACAGGGTCTTCTTTAAAATATATATATAATTGCTATCATTTGTGTGAAGTTAGATTTTCCTTTGAAAATCAATTTCTCTCAAAATTCAGGTCCAGTGAACTCCCAAAGTCAGATCCTCACCTAGAGTAGAGCGGCACAGGCAAAGAAGTAACAGAAATTTAGAGAGGATGAGAACTCTGGCTTCTTTATTTTCTATTTATAAAAACAGAGCCTACTTCTGTAGCCTACTGACACAACTGTGGTGTCACAAATTCAGCATGTTTTCCCTGCACAATCAAAAATAAGGAAAAAAGGGACACTATGAGAGACAAAACAATTAAAGATAAAAGGACTCTGATTCTTTTTTCAGATGTGTTTTACAGCATTGTCATCCCACTGATTCCAAGAAAGACTCTTGACTTGTAAACACAAATGGGAGAAAACTCACATCCAGTATCTTCAATAATAAATAAAACTTGCAAGGGAAATGAAATAGTTACTAAAATCTCTATACACATTCAGGTATTTTACTAAGTCATAAAGTCTCCATTTATAGTTATTAAATGTTTTATGGAGTCTGGAGGACGTCTCTTTTATCTTCAAATCTTTTCAAGCATCCAAACAGAATAATTCAGAGTATTACACTAAAGGAATGATTTTATTCTTCAAAACTTGCCTCCTATCCAACATAACTATGTCAGCCAAATGTTTTGGGTTTTTTGGTTGTTTTTTTTGTTGGTTTTTTTTTTATTTATTTTCTATCTAGTCAAGTTGTTTTTATGACACCATTCATAATGACTTTTTGCTGTGGCTTGAATCCAGCAAGAAAATGATAAAACATTTTAAGATCTTTAATCACATAATACTATTACAGAGTTGTTCAGTACCACACGGACAAAATAAAACTGTTGTGCTCTATTTGGAAATGCAACTGGCTTGCTGTGCAGTATTTTACAGATAATTTTATTTCTAGAAGTTGAGGACCATTAATTCAGAACATTTTGATCTTTAGGTGTTTTTAAATCTTAAAATTAATAGAGTGACTCAACAAGAGCCAATTCAGCAATCAAAACTACTTTAAGAGAGTATAGTAGCAGTTAAAATGCTTATCATCCCAATTAATTTGTATTATGACCACACTGCTGGATATCACTAATTGATTTATATACCCTCCTTTCTACACCCATTTACAAGGGCAATTATGAACTCCATCACATATGTTTAAATGGGTTACATTACAATAATATCTAGGAAAGGGCTGTTGAGCTTAAAATCTTTAAGAACAGGTAGATTCTTCATTAATGGTTACACTATCAATCCACTACAAGTGGCCTATAACCTTTAAGGCGGTACGTGGCACTAATATTTCACTTTTCATGGGCAGTTTGAGGTTGACTCCAATGATGAGTTCCACTGCTATTTTTAATTGTTTTTAAAATCTCATATTACAGGCAGCAATAAACACTTACAAATTAGTATTATACCATCCACAGCTTTCTGCAAAGCATGGTTTCTATAACAAAGTTAAAATGCATACATCTGTAAATAATAAGTATGCTGAATTTAATGAATAAGAGCACTAAAAGAAATTGAACAGTAGGGGTTCAGCAATTAGAGTAACTGCCCATTTTATTAAAAATGTATTGTTTCCAGCTTCACTTTAGAAGGCTTTTATTGCTCTGCTGATTCTATGTTTTGATTTCCTTAGAGAAAATGGTTTAACTCCTTATTTTCTTTGACAGCCCCTGTCACTGGTCTGGTCCTGTTTTCTCTCTCGTTATATGGACCTCTTGGAAATCTTGTGAAATCTGCTAATTCTTTTACCACTATTTAACTTATCAAAACTCTTTATTTCACAAGATTTCATCTCACCAGGGAGCTGGGATGAAACCTGCTGAACCAGCAAATGCCAGGCAGCCACCCCCCTGCCCTTGCCAGAGGCTACTGATCCTCTGGTGGAGAAAGTAGATGAGCACATGTCCAGCTTCCCAGCCACGCCACTGCAAAACAGGGCCACTTACGGAAGCTGGCAAGGCTTGGGGCCAGGAAATCGAACCATGCATTTCCTCCTGCCATGTGGCAGAAGCCTCCTGCAGAGGACAGGGAGGTGCATAAACCAGGAAAGGCAAAGGCAGCTCTTTAAACCAAGCAGATATCCTAGTATACATCTCCCCTGCCCCTAACACTATTGCAGTGAACCCCTGGGGTACGTCCACTTGTACATGGATGTTGTACATCCACATAGCTAATTTCCCAAGTAAGTATTAAGACTATTCTCAACACTGGCCTAATTGCACCCAAAATTGCTGCACTGCTGCAACTATGGGAGTATAATTAAAACAATACACTATTTCCATTTAGACATGACACAATAACAGGAAAAAATGGCTTTCATCACTTGGGCTTATCTGCAACCAGAAGGGCAGTCAAGACTAAAACTTAACCTTCCTGACATACTCCAGCACAGATATTTGCAACATCAGAGACCAAAACAGGGACAAATCCTGTCCTCCTTTATCCCCTCAGCATACCAGACCAGGACAGTGCATTAGTAAGAGCAGCTCTCCTCAACATTTCTGACGCGAATGTAAGAAATACAAGTTTATAGAATATTTAAGAAGTGACTATCACCAGTATCTTTTCAGGCAGCAAATAAAACATACAGCGCTATGTTTGCCTGAGCAGAATTTCAATATTTCTGAATTGAATACCTGCCAGAAAAAAGATGATAACACAGTGGGGAAGGTACCATGAAAAACTAAGACACTACCAGATTTCCTCACCTCATAATTCAGAGTCATTGAGGTTACGTATTTTTTTTTTTTTTTATATCTATTCTGTACAAGTTTTATAGGTGCATTTTACTTTCCACCAGTGTGATTGACCTGGCAAACATCCCTCTGCCCCCTTTCAGAGTAGGTGTAGCAGAAGCTGAAAGCTGGAAAGGATCTCGGTGTCCTAGAGCCAAGTAGGAGCAACACTGCAACTGTGGCTCAGAGTATACCTCTACTTTCTGCCTAGAAGACCAAAGATCAGTAAAATAAGACATTCACAAGAGACTGGAAACAAGATGAGTACAGTGACTAGAGAGCACATTTTCAAATATTCTGCTCTGTTATCCTCTACCTGCAGTGGGTTTTCCTGTTAAACCCTTGGAGCCAGGAATCCTTATAATTTTACCTGTTTGTCATCTGTCGGTACTATTCTCTCACAGAAGAGAAGAAATACGCACACACTGTGCTGAAGGCAAACACATACATGCTAGCAGTGTTTCTTTATCACTTGGTCTTTCTTTCTCAATACCTACCTTCAACAGTGACTTGGGGGTTTTTGCCCAGCTAAGCTGTTCACAATGTACTGTAACATCCCAGCCTTACAAACAGGGACAATGTTAACAATACTGTATAAAGAATATGGCAAAAGGGAAATAATTTATCTTCAAATGGCTGGACAAGCAACACTCAGTCCTGACATGATGTCCCAAGAAACTTAAAGCTAAGCTGATACTAAAAAAAAGCTAAGTAACTTTTTTCAAGCGAGATTCAATGCCAGAAGATCTCTGGCTACTGTGCTTTAACAATTTTAAAATTATCCCTCTTTTTGTGATTATCTAATATTACATATATGTGTACAAGTAGGTTTCACAAAACATATATTTTTAGGGGGAAAACTTCCCCACTTTTACTGCTACATTTCAGAGATTTAGGTCATCATTTTCTGTAGAAATTAAGCTCATTTTTACAAATCCTTTTCCAGTTGTCACGGTTGGAAAGATGCGTTATTAAATGTAAATTCATTCAGTGCCATCTTCCTGAATTTGCTGAAGGACAGCTTTAGTGCCTTTACTGATACCAAAAGGATTCTGAAGCCACAGTGAAGTATTATTGACAACACACCATGGCTATTAAAAAAACGTGGATAGTAGTGAAACTGTCCATAAGACTATCGATTTCACTTAAAGGTCTAGAAAATCTCCAACTTGTGGCACTAGTATATTATGGAGTGACTGTGACAAGGCAGAACAGCCATTTTAAGGAATTAGTAAAATATAATGGCACAGGGTTGTTAGATAGAAATCATTGCATTCAGTTTCCTAGTATTTGCACAAGTCTGACAACCACATAAAAGCATATAATTGCCCCAAACTGTAACGCACCCAGGTAAGCTTCCCAAAGAGTAACTTTAGTAAGCTTTCCCTTACTTCTCTTCGTAAGGTCAGGTCTTGTTTTGTCTCTCTAAAAAATTTGGGGAAACCTTTTTCTACTCTTCAACCCATCAAATACGACGTTTGTCATCCAAAAATGACAATCTGTAAAATAAATAATTAAAAAAAGAGTAATCTGTGAACTCGAGAGACACTCTCTAAGAAAACTCACCTCTGACCAGTCTACCTTGGGATCAACCCTTGTGGGCAATCCCAGTGGGACAGGGGTGCATTTTGGAAAGCTCTCACACCATCCAGGCATGGGGAAGATCCCGCTGTTTGATGCACTCCCGGCATTTGCAAACCAGTTTGCCTGATCACTGCCTTCTATTGTTTCCTGAGATAAGCAGGGCCCCAGTGAACAATTAAAGCTTTCAATAAATAATCTGTAAGCACATACATTTGATTTACTGTTATTTGATACAGCAGTTAGTTTCAATGGGGCAGTTACTATTGATCACATAAAGTACTACAGACAAACATGAAACACTTCCAGAACTCCATGGATTATTACTCTTTATCTGCCACTCATCTGGGTTACTTGTAATGGTAGCAAAATTTAAAATCAATAACAACAATTAGTGTTCCGTATACTCTCAGGAATGAATCATGTGAAATATATATTGTTACAAAAATGAAAGGCTAGAGAGCTCGCAAACACGAAAGACCCTCAGAAGTAGCAAACCTAAAATAATTGCTCCTGGTATTATAAAGAGCCCAACAAAGAAAAGAAAAAATATTGGTACTTTAAATACACCTGCAAGAATACACACAATTAGAAAGAGGGAATAGTAAGATTTTCAAAGTAAATTGAAGAGATTTAAGACTACAACTTTCAACTAAGAGAAAGAGGTGGCAAACTGTTCCTTAGAAAATTCCACTATGAGACCTATAATTTCATACGCAGTCCTTGACCCCTACCGGAGTTTTGAATTTGCTAACAATGGAAGGACCTGCTCCCGTGTAGGGAAGGGAAGATATGGGAAAAGGTCTGACTCCTCTTCCCACCATCTTTACTGGAGAGTCTATCACCAAAAAGAAAGGTATCTAAATGTAAGAAATTAAACCAAAATGAAAATAACAAAGCTGGAAACTGATTTTAAGAGATATATGTTGAAAAATACCTTCTCTCTTAACTTCAGATTCATACAAATTAGTTGTGTCTAATGAAATGCATGGAAATAAAAGTATTTTGAGATCTCTGCTAGAGTAATAATTCTAGATAATTAAAATGCAAAGCAATAAGAGAAATGTTTTATCATTAAACTGTAACCAGAGCTCTGTGTGAAATCATCCATTCAGAAGACTTGTTTTTCATCAATTATTTGTTATTTATCTGGTGTAAATATAAGAAGGCCTAATTAAAATGTATGACTCCTTATGCAGCTTCTTGTCATTAAGACCAATGAAAGCATTCTGAAGACCATAATGAAATAATTATGTTTGCCTTTAAGAATCCTCTTCAACAACACATGGCAGTACTACACTAAATTAAAACATCAGGAACTAAATTTCTCTTGCATCTATTTCCATTTTCACTAATTATACCCCCAAGCTTTCCAATAGACCAGGCCCTAAAATTCTTTTGAAGCTGAAACAGCCTAAGGAACAGCAGCCTTTTCATAGTAATGGACTTTGATGAAGAAACAAAGGTAATGTAGCCCTGGAAGCATTAATACTTCAAATAGAGTTATCATGTGAAAATATGTGTTTATTTGAAAAACGAAAAGATTGTTGGTAAAGAGCCAAATACGTGTTCTAGGGAAACTGATACTCTGATTTAATCTCATTTAATTGCGTCATTCCTTCCTCATCTCTTTTCGTCAGAGTATTTTCTTGTTCTGCACAGAAATTAAGGTTAGCGAAAACATAACAAACGTGGTACTACTGGGCAGTGCCAGTATATCGTGCTGTCACTGCTCTGCTTTCATATTTTGGTAAAGGTGAAAACGGCCCCTGTGAATCATAGTGTTCATACTGGATTCCATTTCACGGAGACGGGAACAGCTATTTTCCCAAACCGCATCCAGACACGCCGTGCTTCCTAACACATAGCTCGTGCTTCAACCACGAAGTCTTGCAGGACCTCTCCGAAACGCAGAGAAAGGAAAGAATTTGGATAAGGAAAAAAAACACAGAAGGATGTGAGTCAGCTCTGACTTCTTGCAGGCAGCTGAAGGCTTCATGTCAAAACTTCTGAAAGATAATGGATCCGTATTGGCGTGGTCTCAGAGAAGCGAATGTGGCAATACACACCAAGTGTAGAAAGACAAGCAGTTCACATACCCAACCTGCACAGCACGTGATGATACGTGCAACTAGAAGAAACACAGCCGGAATGTGCTCTCTGAACTGAGAGAGGAAGGCTGAGGTTCACCAGGGAAGAGAGACTTGGGAAAAGTATAGCCTTCTGTTAGCCCCGCCTCATCAAAGATTCTGTGCATAAATATATAAAAGACATAGGTGATCTGACATTAGCTCTGCATTTTACATCTTGGTGTTCATAGTATTGGGTGAAAAGAGAAGAATCTTTAAGAAAATCAGGTCTCCAAGACTTTCCAGCCACCCAAGTCTCCAAGATTTTCCAGGAGGATCTGACAAATACCCTGACCCAGTAACTAATAAAATTTCTTCCTTAAATGAATCAAAAGAGCAACGTAAACAACAAAGCAACACAAAATAATACTCTGAAAGATGGAGGGGGGAAAAAGAAAAACCTCCTCACACCAAAAGCTGAGAAACAGAAGTATGAACAAATGCTTAAAACCACACCACCACCACCCTTCAGGACGTGATCTTAACAATAAAAAAGCTTACACATGCATGACTTTTTTAGCCCATCCTTTGACTTGTGCCCCAAGCCAAAAACGCAGATTGGTGGGTTAGCACTCTCTGCCAGGAAGGAAAGGTTTGCAGTGAAGATAATAGGGTCTTTCATTACAGCAACCCAGAAAGTCGTGCTAAAAAAACCCAGAGGGACGCAGTTTGGGGCGCATAGCCGTTTCCTTGCATCTGAACAAGGGTCTTGGGGAAAGAATCCATCCATCTCCAGATCAACTGCCTCGACAGCCACAGCCCTTGCCAAGGGGAGAGTTTGGGCAGGTATCACCAGATGGCACTGTGACACAGGCTTCCAACTCCTTTTTCTTCATGTGCGAGTGAATGTTCAGTCTTGGAAAGACAGGCAATGTCCGTCTTCATTGTGAATTTGGAGGTACAAGATGAAGAATAAGTGAGGTGCTTGGGAGATGGAGAGAGGCGAGTAGCAGAGGAGCCTGCTTGCTGCCCCAGTCTCTGTCCACGGCTGTTCCCTGCACACCAGTGTAAGGGATGGGATGCTCCAAGACCCCCCGCAAAAGCCAAGGTATGGCTGTACTGTGCCTTAACAGTACTTAACTATTTTCACTTGTGCTGCTACATCCACTTATCATGTAGGCAAACCTGGGAATTCTCTTGGTATCAGTCACCAGCTCACAGAGGAATGATTCTCCTACGAGGCTGAAGATGGCAAGGAAGTCTCATAGGAAAAGTGACACAGACCTCTATACGATGTGCTGCTGCACCACGAGCCAGATTGGCAGAGAAGACCACTGTAATGGCTATTCTCAGGAACTCACCACAAGCTGCATTCAGATAAAAATAAAATCACAGCATTCAACAGATTTTTTTTGTGTTATCTGACTGGTTGGGGGTGGGAGTGGGCTTGAGGGTGGAGGGGAAAGGGGCTACGGGGATTTTCTTTGCGTGTCTGGGGTTTTTTTAATTGAAGCAGTCTGTCCACTGTTGGTATCTCGTGGGCAAAAAATGGCATTCTAGGCTTGAAGCACCCACTGAAGGAAATCGGAGTTAAATCAGATCGTGGCAGTTTTCTCTGGTTAGCTAAACACTGGGCAACTTGCTTAATTGCTCCACACCTCTGCTATATTTCTTTAGAAGAACGATCATTTTTTTCTTTTTAAGAAGAAATGTTGGATCGCATAAGCGTTCACTGGTATTTTGTAAAAGCAGTGGTGTAAAAATACACTAAAGGCTCACTCATATGACCACTCTGTGTCTGAAAAGCTTACTCAAATCAAGGGTGGAGTACTTTTCAGTGCTTAACTAAATAAGGCTCTAAAAGACATAAGTACAATTAATTTGTCATTTTATTGTTCAAAGTTCCTTGCAAAAAAATACTATGTGAGCCTAGAAAAAAATATAATGGTTCAACAGAAAGAGATATTCCAAACCATTAAAAGAAACTAAATGGTGCTAATAAACCTCTTTGTTGTGAGAAATTTCTCTGCTCTTTTTGTTATGGGATGCACTTAAAGGGTAAAGTGTGAGTCACTGAAAGTGCATAAAACGGAAATCCCACCAACCTATGGATGGTCTTTAACATGGTGTACTTAGTGGTGAGGATCCAGAGCACTCTGAAAGTTTTATAAATACTTATTCAAGCTCTAACCTATTAAACCTATACAAGTATGCAACCTATGGCTTGTACGTGTGTATTTAACTTACATAGTTCTATAATATTCAGTTTATATATGGTATAAGCAGGGCAAAGAAAAATCACCTTGTCTGAGGGGAACAGAAGGTATATTATATACTCCATGTCTAGGATTCTTATGAAGACTTACTGGATTATATTTCCATCTCTCTTAACAAAGTACTTGAAGAAGCAGTAAGGCTTACGCAGAATGCTAAAGTAAAGCGGGGTCAGTTATATAAGGGCTGGCATCAGTTTGTTAAAAGTTTTTTTCCTGCCCACTCCCTAATAAAGGGACAAAGAAGTGAACATTGTGGGAATGTGTTTCTAAACCACATGATATCCTTATCAGATTGTCATGTACAAGGGAGGTTCTCACACAGGGACCCCATGCTGGTGAGCTGCCCTGTCACATGATGCAAGTTCTCTGCTCCTATTCATATTACTAAAATGAGCTGAAGGAAGCTAGATTTTCCTCTCCTCCTTCCCTCTCCTCCCACAACCCCCCCAAATAAGCAAAATGCACAGGGACCACAGTCTTATTAATTCTCTGGCACTGGGAAAGCAATCCTGAGCAGCTGCTAATCATGAGTGAGTATATGAAGAAGATAATCTAGCTATTAAAATCTATAGCACAAGGTTGAAACTGTCTCAGATTAATAATCTGATAAGCAGACTTTAATGCAAGGAAGCAGAAAATGGGAGAAATCTGTGAGCCAAACAAAATATAGGGGAAACCCCCCCTTGGATGACT
The DNA here is from genome assembly GCF_017976375.1 of Cuculus canorus. Classification (NCBI taxonomy): domain Eukaryota; kingdom Metazoa; phylum Chordata; class Aves; order Cuculiformes; family Cuculidae; genus Cuculus; species Cuculus canorus. Next base: position 119,998,270 of record NC_071402.1, read on the forward strand.
TGTAAATTTATAGAAAGAGAATAATATGTTTTTATAAACAAGTCCTACTTTGTCATTTAAGTGTCTCTATTTCCACTGTTAATATTGTGAACCCTATCACTGAATTACTTTTTCATACAGTTTGGGGGAAGTGGGAAAGTCTGTTAAATTTTTTTTTAATGCTAAACGAAGGTTCTAAATAGTATTTGGTCATTTAAGTACGTGGCCTGTGTTTTGGTTTTTTTTGGGTTTTTTTTGCTGAGGGAGCTCCTAGATGCTCAGCATATTTGGAAATGAAACCATGAAATGTGGATTTAGGATGCTAACTTTAGGCTACTGTTTCTGACATTCTTAGCTTTTGAAACACATTTGCTCATGCAACGATGGATTAATAAAATCCCAGACCAGTTTAAAATCCACATTTTTGGATGAAAGTTGTTTACTGATTACAATTAGGAGGAAAAACTAAGATTACTGACTGAAAAACTGCCCAGAAGAATCATTCCCACATGAAACAAGTTTATTTTGTATCTAGAATATGGTTCTCATAAAAAGGCAGCAGCAGGCAAAAGACATTACTCTTGGTTTGCCTGTTAAAAAATCCAGCTTTGCTAGCCTCCTGCCTAACACTTTTTCTCACAGTACAGAGAAAATGATTATTCTGTTACTTTAGAACACTTTTGAGCATTTTGTGGCTTATATTTTTGTGGTTCCATTTGGTTCGAAGGGGCTTGAATTTCAGCAAGAAGTGGCATGGGTCACAATGCATGGGGACAGACTTCATGCACGTGAGCAAAGGTCAAAATCAATCATAGCTTTGTATTTCCCGGCCTATTACTTTTGGCAGTTTACCCTGCCAGAAGGGGCTAAAATATTTGCTTCCCAAAAGGAGTAAACATCAAGAAGGGGCAGGAATATAATCAGCTTCTCAACCACGCAGCAATGAGAAATGAGGGAAAAGGATCGCTTCCTCGACATAGCCACTAACCCATCTAAATGTTAGATGCCACATTTTCAGCAAAAAGTTGAAAGATTTCACAGCACAGTGACTTGAAAAGGACAATAGGCCTATTTAGGCAATTATATTATGCAGGCTTTGTTATTAGGCAGCCCTGCTCAGTCCCAGAAAGTCTGGATAATCAAAAGTGTCCAAGTACAGGAAGGGGAAAAGTACAACCCCACCCTCTCGCACAGCCGCTGCCAGGACCTCTGGATTTGAAGGGTAAAGTCTATTTACCGAAGCTCCTTGGCCATTTTATACATCAACTGATATCCTTCCTCTTGGGGCTTTATGCTACAGCCTCGCAAAGCTCTGGAAAGCCCTCCGAAACCACAGCTAATTTGGCCCCAGCCACTCACCCCCGTAAATTCCCTGCTTGGAGGCTGCTGCCAGCCCCCTAAGGCAGAAACTGCAAGGGGGAGAGGGATGCTCCCCCCAGCTTGCACGCATACCAGCGCCACTCCCCATGGTCAAACAGATCTGGAAACTCATCGCAGCTGTGCTCTGCTTTTGAGGTCTCAATAGGATGGGGCACGGCACGGCCAATGGCGGCAGACAGCAGTCCTGAGCACAATGTCCCTTTCACAACCCCACTCCCAAATCTAAATGCTGGCTGTGTAACACAGCCGCACTTCATCGGCTGCGTAAAGGGCGGTGTATAAATTAGACCTGAGCAAAACCAGCCATTCGGAGTGTTTAGGGGAGGTGGAAGCATAATCCGCTGGCCAGGGCGCCTTGCTTGGGCTGCAGTGCAGGCGTGATGCACACATGGTTAATGAAGACAGCTTAGCATCAGTAAGTGAGGATTTAGCTGGATGTGAGGATGACTAACTTTGCTGTCTGAAACATTATCTCTCTCTTTCGACTCCTTAACTTCACCGTAACTCTCTTCGAGGCAGCGCCGCCAGCCTAGCTTTGTTCTGACAAGTTGCACCTCTGCCGCACAGGCTCATTAGGGAAGTTGGGAGTCACCCGAAGACACATTGCTTTTCCTCCAAGCTTATCCCACCCTGACTTCACCAGCAAACGCCTCTCATCAGTTTTGTCTGCAGGAGTTTTTGACAGTGGTGCATGTCCATTAGAGTTTCCCTGTGCTATCAGCTGAGCAGGGCTAACTGCATCAGAGTCTACATAAAGAAGAGTTGTTCTTGTTTCAATTAATTTGGAAGAAAAATATCCCCATGCCACTTCTCTCTCTTTTTTTTTTTTTTTTAAATAATGAAGGGAATTAGAAACAAACACTTTCCATCATGTATTTCAGGGCATTAAGCTACAAGTATGAAAATTTAAACAAAGATTGTGTCCCTAAGCACAAAGTCCTAGTGACTTTGCTGTAAAGTTTATAGATGAACTTTAAAGAAAATAACCTGGTTCAAACAGATCTTGCCTTCTGGGCACTAGCAAACACACCTGCAGCAATCTGATACTTGGGAATGCAGATTACAAGTCCTTCACTTCAAAATGTTTGTTTTTAAATTCAGAAAGATGAAAGAAAATAAAGTACTGAGATTTTTCTTCTGTGGAGCACAGATGTTTCCAGTATTTCCAGTGCTTGCAGGGAACAAGAACCTGACCCAAACATCGCAAAAATAATCTGTAATTCAGGAGGAAAACACAAGCCTTCTGGAGTCCCATCTTCACGAACTTTCTGAAAGTTAATACCTGCCAGATCCTCTCTGGGCGAACACTTCCCACAAAACCGAAATAAGAACCACGCACCACAAGAGCCTCGACATCCTACTATGGTTCTGCTGTCATATCCACGACTTTTGCCTTCATCAAATTTCTTATTCTTCTAAACCTAATAAAATGTGGTAGGCAGTAGTCTTCTACTTGATATAATTAGATGAAACACTGCATACTGCCAAACAAACTTACTCTTGTTTTGGACCTCCTCATTTGTTTTTTTTGCCTGTTTAATTAATGAAGACTAATGAAGACTTTAATAGGCCTTTCCAAGTCCAAAGGAAAATAGCCATTCTTTGCGGCTTTTTCTCTCTCAGGGCCTGTCCTGTTCCCACTTCTGCAGTGTTTTGTTAGCTCACGTTTCACCAAAAGTACTCATTTTCTCTCAGTATTTGTCTTTGCTGCACTTCGAAGGAGTGGAAAATTCTACCGTACTGAGTAGAAATTACTCATTCTTACAATCTTAACTCTTTTGTCTGTTTAAGAACTATTCTCATCTAATTTTTCTATACTGACCTGATTCTTATCTTATGAGAAAAGGAGTGAGAAAGACTTACGATTAAAAGTGTAGTCAGTTCTACTTTCATTTCTGAGTTTGTAATTTTCTTTGCAAATAAGCAATTTATTTTTAAACCTATAACAATATAACTAATATCACATCTAAAACATAAACATGTATGAGCACCAAATTAGGTATTTTTTTTGTGTGCTCATAACATATCTTGCAACACACGGTGGCTAACGTTTGCATTGCAAACCCATAGCAGGTTTTTCCTCCCACAGGAGGGAGGAAAAAAATACCACACAAGATAAGGTCATGTTTGGGTTGCGCCTTACCCTCTATTTTTACTTTGCAGACCCTCATGGACTAGAAAATTTGTGATGCTGCAGGAGTGCGCTTGTTTAGTGAATTGTAATGGGTTTAGTATACTGAAGATGTGCTGAAGTTGCGCTGAAGTTGCAGACCTCCAGCATTCTGCCCTAACCCCTGCAATGGCCAATTTTCTAGCATTTCAGGCGAAACTCTCATGCTGTCTGGGATTGTTACTGGCCTGTTCACACTCTGCACTATTCATCTATTAGTCCCCCAACAACCATTTACCTTTTACTCCACGACCATGTCCCTATCAAAGCAATATTTCTAAGGTCTGAAGCAATGTCTGCAGGTGTACTGCTGTTATGGCAGAGCCAAAAATAAAACAACAAACTAGACCAAAAACTTTGCTATTACATGTCTAACAGTTTTAAAACTTGGCTATGACTACATTTCATTAAATCACAGAGGTCTTCATAAAAATAGTCAAGTAACACTTAAGCTAGAATTAAATTTTGCTATCTTTGTATTTATAAGCACTGAGAACATTTAAACCATTACAAGCTTTTTGGACCACAAAAAATTCTGGTTTTGTCATTATTTTCAGGAGATGCAAGATAAAATTTTACATGTTGAGAATTTTAGTGTTTTATAACTCATTTACATAAATTCACCCACACAAATAAAGTGCTTACACTTTCTTCAAAACTAAAACCAAAACGCGCTACAAATCAAACAGAATTCTTCATTTGGACCCTAACTAAATTGCTTTTCCACATTTCTGTACCATTAACTTTCACAGTTCAAATTACAGCCATCGTATTATGATTCAGATTTCAGCCCAATTTTAAATTCCCATGCAGTGAAGATTAATCCTATTGCTTACAAAGTTATGAGACTGGATTCCTGAATGCATTTTCCTGTATTCTTTATTTACTCTTGTTAATATGAGCTTCTTTGATTAGCTAAACTTTGCTGTTATCAACACTTGTCTCTTATCACAGGCCCTAGGCAAATGACATATTTACCACTCATTCCATTCTGATAAGGGTAATCCTGTGTTTAACTTGCCTAAGAACAAACACCATATATTTTGTTTTTAAGAATCTTGCTTCTAGGTATTAACAACATACAAGAGAATGAGCAGGACTTTTTATACCCAGAAGTTACTTAAAGAATATTTTGAGAATATAAGTTTTTAAGAACAGTATATGCCTCCAACTCCAGGAAAGTTTATTTAATTCCAAGTTTCCGCAATATCACTGCTTAAGTTATACAAAAGTTTAAAACATGGAAGGAGGAAAACGCATTTTTTTGTAAAACATCTGTTTCGGGTTTTTTCTCCTCCTCCCTGACTGAAGCTCTCCCATAGCTAAAAACATTATTTTGAAGTAAAAGCTTTGTTTCCTGTGTTGTTGGAAGCGTTTTGAAAACTGCGCGGAGAAAATAAACATCTCATGCTGAACTTCACAGTCTAATTTTAATTGTAAAGACATCAAAACGTTTGCAGTGTCGTAGGCTGGTAGACACTGATTTTTACAATTCTGTTTTCATTACTCAGCCCACACAAACGTCATATGGTGTCTGAAAACTTTTGAGCAGAGTGAAAAACCACGCTATTTCACCAAACATTTTTCAATTTATTTTTCATTTCCTTGCTCCACCCCTTTGAGATAAACTGTATCGAAGGGAGAACTCATCTAATTCCTAGGTAACTTTTTAACATACGGCAAAACAAAAACTTCAGACAGAACTATATGGTTAATGGTGTACTGAAGTGCCCAAGAGCGTGCTAAAAACACTTTGATAGATAGCCAAGTCATTTATCTAAATCACCGTCAGAGCAGTGAAGCATCCTGAAATGCAAGCTTTTATGCAGAGGATAAGGTGATGCTTTCTGGCACTTTTTCTCATTTCTCCAACTTGAAACTGCGGTGTTAAAATACTGCCATTGTTTACCACCTATGTATTTCAGCAACAAATCAAGACCCTATAACATAATAATACATTTTCAGAAGTGTCCTATCACTAACTCTCCCTCCTCGGTCACCAGTGCAATGCTGCCTGAATCTCAAGGTATAGAAATAATTGATGGTTAAACTCAAAGGGTGTTCACAGTAAGTAGTTTTCTAGCAAAACAGCAACTTCTTAGAGCAACAAAGTGAAGAAGAGAGGTGGCAGCAAGGTCAGTACAAAGAAATATTGCCTTTTCTTAGGAAACTTAAAACTACTGTCTGATTTTTGGAACGGCATCTACCCACTGCAATCCCACGTCTTTGCAAGAACTGTACAGAGCAGCATTTTAATTGCTTGGCTGCTCTGCTAAAATGCACTTCGAGACAACACGCATCCAGATTATCAAACATGGTACAAAATTAGATTAAGGAGGCAAAGAAAAAAACTACCGTAGAGATGTTATGTAAATTCATCCTTCACTAATTGGAGTTTTGCAAGTATTTGCCGTATTATATTGTAATTTTACGTGTTCCTGCTTGGCTCCACAACTCTTGTTAGGATCAATATGCAGCATGACAAGGGATAACCAGAAAGCAGCCCGGTGTTTATCCTTATTCCTTTCTTGCCAAAAGGAGAAAAAAAGGCTTGCAAATCACATTTTACACAAAACCTCCCCCCACCCCTCATTCCCCCTGCGCTTAATTACTTAAGTCTTTCTTTTTTAAATACATGCAAATAAAAATAACAACAGTAAAAAATAATAATAAAAATAATAGCAGCTTTAAAGTGGAAAAATAAAGAGTTGGGACCTACATTGAGCACTGTGCCGGTGTTGCCACTCTGTTTGTGCCAATCCACTGAAGCATGCTTTGAGAGCCTTCTCCTGGAGCATGCAGGAAGACGGACTCGCAGTGTAGAAATCCAGCATCTGAGCAGGGCTCACTGCTAGAACATCCATACAGTCAAACATGATTCCCCCTGCACAGAATGCCTGCAAAAGTGCTTTCCTCTAGGTGTGGAGGAAAATGGCACATAAAAGTACACCCAACTCCATCAAACTCTGCCCCTTTTTTGGCACGTAGGCTGTTGGTCTTTTTCCCAGACCAGAATCATGAATTATGACAGACAACACAGCTAAAAGCCTGTAATTGATCCAAATGATCATTTACCATTTTCCAGGCTGCCCAGCCAATCCAGCAGGATGGGGGGACGCGAGCCGCATGCCAAGTTTTAGCTCCCATCAAACCTCCCCCCCAAGTGTCCTCCGGGGCAGCCCCGCTCCCGGGGCGCTGCCCGCTGCCCGCGGCTCCCACGCCGCGCCGGGCGCTCGCCTCCCCGCGATGGAAGGGCTCCGGGAGGGAGCCGGGATCCCCCTCGGCCGGGAATAGATCCTTCTGCCTCTGAACAGCTCACTTCCTACTACTTGTGTCACCGGGAATGAAAGATTGAATTGCCTAATATATGCGAGTGAACTTTCCGTGAACCCTTCCCAGGCTGCTAACCTTCAAATGACCCAAGCGGTCTGACATCACCAGCTCCCAGGATTCTCACACGCCTTCACAGCTCCCAGCAGCCCTGCTAAAAAACCAGGCAGGGCTGGGGCTCGCCTTTGCCTGCCTGCCCGCCCCAGCCCTGCCGGATTCGCCCCTCTGGCAGCCGCCGAGCAAAAAAAAAGACCCAAACTAATAAAGTAAAATTAACCAAAAAAAAAAAGAAAAAAAAAAAGCCACAAACACCCACACGAGGAGGAGGAGGGGGAAGGAGTGGGTGGGAATTAAGACAGAGATGGGTTTGGGCTGTTGCAGAGAATGGAGGGATTTTAAATTCCAGCTTAATTTGCTAAAACGTCTGTGCCCCCCCCTCTCCAGCCTCCCCATTCCCTTCCTCTCCAGAGAAGCCGTGAGTGAGCCACAGGCATCAGCCGCTGGACCAGAGCCCTGGACACGGGCTTCAGCCCAGCTTCTGGGGGGCAGGGCTGGGTTTGGAGCAGGTCACCCTAACCCAGCCCTGCACACGCCAGTGGGGTCCCCAGTTTGATGCAGAGACAGTGGACTTCACAGGACCTCTGCACCCCAGCAGAGACGATGGACCTCATTGCACCTCTGCGCCCCAATAGAGAATATGGACCTCACAGGACCTCTGCACCCCAGCAAAGAAGATGAACCTCACTACATCTCTGCACCCCAGCAGAGAAGATGGACCTCACCGCACCTCTGCACCCCAGCAGAGAAGATGGACCTCACCGCACCTCTGCACCCCAGTAGAGAAGATGGACCTCACAGACCCAACCCTGCTGGGGCAGTCAGTTCCCATCTCTCCCCACCATCCCCCACCCTCACTCCTAAATCACAGAGGTTTGTTATAGCTGCAGGAGAGCCCTGCCACGCCACCCAGTGCTCCCGTTCCTCCACGCCAAGTCAGATTTGGGAGGCACCATTACCCAGAGGGCCCATCCCCATCACCCAGGCCTGGGCAGCGGCAGCCACACGACCCCTCTTCTCCTCCGCCCAGGGGCCACCAGGTCCTGCCTGTCTCTGATTATCAGAGAGGGGCTGGGGCTGTATCAGCTTTCAGAGGACTAATGAGCACTAGCTCCTCAGGAGAGGAGAGAGGCCACAAGCAGGTCCATGAGGAACAGGATCCACCCGAGGGTGCTGGGAGGGGGCACCCTGTCCAGCCCTTCCTCGGGGCAGGCACCCCTGGCTGCTCACTCACAGGCATTTTGAAGGCATGGGGCTGCTCCCACCAAAACACTCACAGAGGTCTTGGTGAAACCGTACTCCCAGCAGCCCTCCCTTGTGGCGTGAGTGGGTGTCAAAACCTTCCCAGCTTTGTGGCCAGGACACTGTAGCCAGCACTGTGCTGCCCCACCACTTGCATGAAGCCAGCAGGGAACCCTGTGCTTTTTTAGGTACATAGCCACCTTCTGCAGAGTCTGGCTTGTGGACAGACTCCACGGCAGCCTCTGTTAGTCCTTATTCCTATGGATGCTTTAAAAATGAATAACAACAGCCTGGAAACACTCCCTCTGCCCTAATGGAAAGGACATGAGCTCAACAACCATGTGCACGCTTTCATTTTAAGTGTGAGCCAAGTCAGCTCATCCCTGAGTGGACCGAGCACTGGCCCAGGGCAAGGTTTCCCAAGGCACAGAGGAGCCTCGCTTCCCACCTCAAAGCTACCTCTGGTTCAGAAACTGGAAAATGAAACCCTTGATTACTGCTTTTTTCTTGAAAAGCCCAAAATGGGACTCAGACAGAGTGGGATACACTGTGTGCAGACATGACACACAACTGGCAACCGTAAAGAAATGCTGGGGAGAGGACTCACTCTGGGACCTGTGCAGCCACTTTAATGGATGTGGTGTCGCCTCTCCACAAAAAGTCCTTTGATGAACCGAAAGCTCTCTGACAATGCCTGCAGATTGTATTAACAAAACTTTTCACAGAGGTTCAATAACTTCAAAAAAAACCCCAAACCCAACAAAACAGAACCCCATACACAGCACACACACTTGTTCCCCGAAACTGATACACCCACGTTGAAACCAGCAACCAGCAAAAAGACCTGCTGCAATCCGGAATCCAATCCATTTGAAGAGAGAAAAACAAAAGCTTTTCTTAGACTCTTTCCCGTCTGACGGGAGAGCTCTGGCGGTCCCTGCAGCAGGCAGCCTCTCTTTCCGTCTTCCCTCCAGGCAGAAGAATTACAAACGCTGGAGTTTAACAGTGTCTTTTTAAGGACTTTGAGGTGTCCTCCCGCAGCCTGGACTTCTCCAGCTGAAGAAGCCTGTGATGCTCTGCAATTCAAAAATTGTGCATGGCGCACGTTTAGGAAAAAGCCATCCTTCAGGGAAGGCTTGTTTAAACCATGTCAGCACAGCAATCGGCATTTGCTGTATTAAGAAGGTAAATGGAAAAGTGGCTATTTTATTTTTGTTGTTGTTAAAATATCAGCTAGCTATGTTGTTACAATTTTGTTTTGAGCAGCAAAGCTAAATTAAAGGACAGAATTTTCTAACCAGATGACTCAGAACGCACTAGAAGTTTGGAATATGTAACACGTCACCACAAAAATAACTGGAAAGGATGATACAAAACACAGTAAGTTTTGTCAGTCTTCAATTTAGGGAGAAAACTGCATTTTGCATGGACCGAGGCTCTAGGAACATTTTAAGCTTCTACCAAGAAAAACATATTGCCCATGTGAGCTAAAATAAACAAAATCAGACAAACAGAAACATAGTTATGTTTATGCCATTTACAGTCTTATAATACCATATTTAAAAATAAACCCTGCGCCTCAAGATGTAGACTGGCAGCTTCTGGAAGTGAATGTCAGGAAGTCAGGCTTAATGGCGTATGAATTGAAAAAGATTGCTTTTTCTCACTGTATCTAAATGAGGCAGGTAGCTCATCATGATTTATTACGAATAATAGTTGTGCTAATGCTCATACTTATTACTAAAACCACGTGTAATTAACAAATTCTTCAAATAGCCTCGTGGTTTGCTCGCAAAGTATTTCTACAATCCAGTAACTTATGCATCTCATATTTCACTCTGAAATAGTATGATACTTGTTTTCCTTAAACAGAGTTTCAGGAAAAGTTACATTCATAAAATGGTGGGTATTTTCTAATTTAGATCAGGACTAACCATAATTACTGTAATAACTACTAGCCTTCTAATTCAAATGTAATGAAACTTTAAGCACTGCCACATATTTTAAATGCCTACCCAGCTCCCACAGAGGTGCAAGTAGGCAACAACTCTCTAAATCTTCTATACTTTATCTGTACAAAGAAATTGTGATTTCAAATCACTGCTTTGATCTGTTTTCTCTCAGACTGCGATGGCAGAAACTTTACAATAAACATATTCTTAGCCACAAGTGAAATAAAAAGCAAAGTTCAAGTCAGAAATCTATTTCCTTTAGTGTTACTGTATATTTGTCAGTGTGACATAGCACATTTGAAACTCATAATCATAAACCAAAAATTTACAGCCAAGGTTTAGGGTCTACATCTGTTTCTCTGGTTTTTGTACTGCAATTACCCACTGGACAATTCAGAAAGCAGCACTATGAATCATGTACTGCACACGTGTTTGTGCTGGTCACTTTTTCGTTAGTAGAAGAGGCTGAGGATGCCATAATATTCTTCACCGAGAGAGAGAGCGCGCACGAGAGAGAGAGAGCGCGAGCGCATTAACTAGAATTAGGATGAGTGCACTGGGCTCTGTAATAAAAATGAGTTTACTAGAAGCAACAGAGTACTCCTGGAATATTTATAGGATGGAAAAATTAAGAAGTACAGGCAAAAATTTTCCAAAATGAAGTACCTCAGGGGAAGCAGACTTTTCTTCTATGCATGTATTTTACTATTAATCAAATGTAGCACTCTCTTGAAACAGTTTTGACAGCAGAGTAAATGGTTACTAGTGAATGATGTGTGTGTTTAAGCAGTGAAAGCAGAGACAAAGTGATGTTTTCTTCTACTCCCTAGGCAAGAGCTGACACTAAGCTTGCTGCCTCAGCTTTGATGCTCACAGATTCCTTTGTGTCAGTTGCTGGGAGAATCACTGGCAGTTCACTAACCCTGCCTCACATACAGGGGCTTTGATTTTTACCTCTTCATTGAGAATAGATGTTAATGTGAAACAGTACTTGTCTGCTTGGCGCTTTTTTCTTTATTTTTTTTCCTGCCCTCTCAACTGGTGATACAGTTTCAAATTGGAAAACCTGAACCTCTCTTCGCTATGCGTATTTTTTTAGTGTTGGAGGATGTTTTCCCCCGTCTCAAGCACATGAATGATGCCAAAAGATTATGGGGAAAGAAAATTACCGGATCACAATAAAATGGCTGAATATTTAAAACTCCAAGGTAGTCCTGAGGAAATGGGTATCAATTCTGAGCAAGAATTGCCCTGAAGAAAATAAAACAGTAAAATTACTGGTACGAAATGGCACAAATGATATGGAAAAACATGAAGTACAGTGAAATTAAGTCAAAAAGGGGCTTCTTCTCACTGCTATATGCTACTATGCACAACTCACAATGACTGAAACAAGAATTTGCATGTAACAGGAAGCATTACTTCAGGCCTGAAATATAACGGCAACAGGCAAAAGAGTATTCATTACAGAGCAGTATTTTATTTTAGATGAGAAAAGCAGAGTTAGCCAGCTCCAGACCCCGAACTTGGGCATGCAACCAGTCTGTGAGTCACTTACCGATAAAGGCTTTTTGTCTGCTTTAATCAGTGGATATGTATTTGTAAAGATGCCTTTAAAGCTGATTGCTAAACTTAAAAGCTATAAAAATAATTCACCTCCACAAACTTGAGCACACGACCACATTTCTTAGAATCCATGCTGTGTTGTGAACTCCTCTGGCCTGAAGCTAGGGGAAAAGAACTGCCCTGTATGATAAAACTGGAACTGTATCTGTTTCAGCAATCCATTTCTAAGATTGACTGCTACTAGATCTTTCTAAGGAAAACACAGGAATATCTAGCAATTGGTGAAGTATAACCCACACATAGGTCCTCTGATAGCCTGCTCTCTAACACCAAATCACTTAAGCATTAAAGCATGAGATTTAATATCCTTTCCAAATTTGTTTTTGGTAATCGCCCTGATATCCCAGATATTCATATATAGCCAATGGTGATAAATTTGTAGCTCAGTGACACAGAAGTAAGAAAGTAAGTTACTGGGCTGTGAGACAAAGAGGGGTAAATATTTTTTTAAAAATACTGTAAAACTCCTCCACGTTGCAAATAAACGAAAACACAGACCAAACCGCACCTCTCTGAGGCCCCAAAGGCTGACTGATGTAGGCTCCAGAAAGGTTGGCAAAGAGACAATGACATCATGTGCCTAAAGAGGGGATGACATGCATTTTTGAAGGATATAAAAAGAGAAAAGCATTATTACTTTAAAAACTGGCTACGTTCTGAATCTACACTTGCTGTTTAGGAGGATCCTGCAGTGCAAACACTAATACGAAGTGGATGCCAGAAAAAAATTGAAGCGAGGTTAAAAAAAAAAGTTTGTTTCCTTTTGTTTTCTTTTTAAATGACCAGAAACTGCTGTTTCAAGGTTTAGCCAAGAAACAGATTTTTACTGCTAGCCTATAAATCCCTCAAAACGTAGAGTTATAATGGAAATGCTGAGGTAACTGAAGTGCCATGCATGGCACTGACACGTTGCATTATATAATCCAGGGAGAATGAGGGCTGGGAGATCTATAAAACCTAAGCAGAGGCAAGGTGTAAGAAAAGAGCAGAAGAGCAAGTAGAAATACTGAATATTAAGCTGCAGAGAATACTTCTAACAATAAAGTTTCCTGTATGCTAAATGTGCTTGTGGTTGGTGAAAGGCAAACGAGCGCAGAGCTCCATTAAAAATAAAACAGATATTCCAAAAGGCTATTCAAGTAACGGTTTTGTTTCTGCATTTTTTTAGGGAGGGAAAGAAAAACAAAGTTACCTAACAAAAGGATAATATTTCCTGATGTTTTGATATCCTGAAAGGTGCCTCACAATGTGTAAATAAATAATGTTAGAAAATGCAGAATAAATGGAGTTCTGAACACAGACAACTTACAACCCCAGTTGAAACCAGAATCAGAATAGGAAGTGGGACAGCAGTATTTCTAGAGGTTCAGTAATTGCAGATTAAACTCTTAGTGAAAAGTTAGCCCTAGTGGCTTTCTTCCACAGAAGACTAAAGTTACTGAGCAGTAACTGGAGCTACAGCTCAGTGCAGACATATATCCCAGCAAAGACTAAACCTTACTCAAGCTCTACTGAGGACATGCTTGTGCACTGCTGTGGGGACAACCCATACAGAGGGATCCCAGAAGCCAGCAACAGCTGAAACACACTTGTACGGAGCTCTGGTCACGTAAGGCCTGATACAGATTGGATTGGATTATGCCATTAGCGTAAACGGCAACAGATCCACAGCTTGGCAGCTTGACACGTGTATTCATGATAATCTAATTCCTTAGCTAGTACCCAAATCTACATCAAACACTGAAAGAAATTCCAATATCCTATCTGTGTGCACCTTAAAAAGCAAAATGAAGGAAAGTGTTCTGGCATAGCTACCTGGCTAGCAGAAGTAATGACGGCAATGACAATGTGGTGACACCTCCTGAAATCCGCTAGTAATGATGGTCACCATGCTAACACTTCTACTTCAACTGTTGCCCTAATGCACTGTACAATCACTTTTGTTTTATTATGCAGATGTACTTTCTGTTTTGGTGCAGACTGGGGAACAGCCTTGAAGAACTTTTGCTGTAAATGAGGTAGGATTACCCAGAAACGGAAGTACATATTTGGCAAATGGACATTGCTTTCCTTTTGTGGAATACATGCCATTGACACTATGTGAATTAACTAAGGGCACATGTCCTTCTCAGGAACACTGTTATCATTGTAACTTTATAGATGTAGCTCCAAAAGTAAACTTTGCTAACAGTCAGTTTTACAAGCCTAGGGATTATCATAGCGTAACTATTACTGAGCAGGTAAGGGATTCTGTATATCCCTTTCATACTGCAATAAATGCCCATGACTTGGCTGTTGCAGGTACAAGTCTTTCAAAAAATAAAGATTGCTATACCAATGTAACAGTCAAATGTAGACAAGTTTTCAGGAAAAAAGCCACGCTGGGCTGGACTCCACTTGCACTCAGAATAAGCAGTGGCAGCACAAACGATGATAAAACAACACTTGCAAGATATTTCCTAGTTTTCAAATTCTACTAGAATACACTTATCAGGTTGTTCTTTGGTGCATTCTTCAAATTCTGTTTGACTTCTGCAGTTTAAGTCCAAAGAAAAATCTGCATGGTCTCAACCTGCTTCATCAAGCTAGTCCCATATGACTAAATAGATCCGCAAATTCCCATACCCTTGATCTGCAAGATTCTCATACTGGGGCACAGAAGAGACAGAATGTCCGTACGCATTAAGGCCATGATCAGGGAATCATGATTTCCACACATGCTTTATTCAACTTACAGAGTTGGGGTGCAGTTAGAGACTGAGGTGGTCAACAGCATATTGCTCCAGCCATTGAGCAGTACCATGGATTTTTTACCCTTATGTGACTTTTTGTGCCACATATAGTGGAGTACAGGCAAGGTGGTTTCTAAGCATGTAATGCAGCATATCAGGCTTGACAGGTCTATCAAACTATTAAATTTGTTTTGCATAAACCAGACCAAAACTCTTCATTTTGATATGCTGAGTCACCTTCTGACTGAACAATTCTACAAAGACCTTGCCATCACACCGAAAAAAAAAAAAAAAATCCTTTTAATCCATTCACATTTTGGGGCAATTGTCTTCAAGGACAGGCTTCTTATTAACGGGACACTAATCTTCCATGTATTCTTATCAGGCAGGCTATCAGAAGAACAGATTTCACTCGTCTTTGCACGGAGACATGCAAAGAAGAATGTGCGAAAGGAAACCTTTCTTCACAAAAATGGCTCTGAGATCTTTCCCTTGCTGCATCCATCCATTCTGTCTTTGACATAAAATATGCCAAAGGATACACCAGAAGACAGGGTTGTGGCCCAACTTCTTCAAGGAATTATTGAGATCAATGGATGGGGAAAGTTAGCATCAACCCATAGGAGGTTTAGTAACAAGAGCCATGTGCACATTCCTAATTCTGAGAAATGTGCTGGAATTCTCCTTAAAAAAGTACAGCACCATGTTATGTTATCTACAACTGGATCCTAAATGACTAAACTAAATGACAATGTAGCGAATACATGTTATTTAAAGACTTTAAATAGTTAACATAAAAGTTAAAATTCCACTTGCTGGATTCCTAGATTTGTCTAAAAATTTTTATTAAAAGAAAAGTCAAACCCCAGACTTATTAAGAGTATGAGTGCACATCACTGATACGCAAGTCTACTCTGCCAGCTGAACAATGCAGAAACATTATGTCACTCAGAGGCAGGACTGCAGAAGCGTGTAAGAAAGGCCAAGAGCTTTGCCAACACAAATTATCAGGCAGAACCCCACTGGAAAAAATTATGCACAAAGCTCTAAGTGAAGTGTAAAACTCACTGAGAACTGAACAACATGTTGACAAATACCACTCCACTCTCCTGCTTCCTATCAGAACCAAACAGCAAAAGCAGAGATTCCCAAGTAGTGTTTTTACAGGTCAAGCTTAGCCTCTCCCTCATCTTATCAGTAGCCTTCAAAGGGACTGTAGGTGGATCTCCTCCAGGAAAAAAGAAAAGCCAACAAAAAAAAACCCTCAGAAGTGCCACCTCTCCCATACAAATGTATTGGCGCAACCACAGGGGCTTTGCTTGAGCTGTGAGACTTGCAGAACACACACCGGGCTCCTCTAAAGGAGAAATTAAAGAATTCATGCTTCAGTCCCCAAGTCTTGAGTGGCCTTAAAAAGAGGAATAGTTAAAGAGAGAGTCTAATCAGGATGCGGGGAAAATCAATAGTGGCTTCTTGAAGTAGCTCAAGCAGGAAGGAACAGCTTAGGGTCGAGATGTTTAGCCATTGTTTCTGCAAAACCAAATGGCTGAAGGCTGCATGCACCGGTGAGTAAAGAAAGGCAGGAGGAGGCTATCTAGAAGACTGAAAGAGAACCAAGGCACGTGCAACTCTGAAGTTCCTTAGGAAATCTCATCTTTTAAAAGTTTCCTAGCTCTGGTGCAAGAGATCTTTCCACGCACTACTCAAAGTTGTCCAAAGTAACATTTTCAGGGATAAATGCACACCATTGCACCGTTATTTTCTGACCTTGGTGTAGAATACAATTATTTAAGACTCGGCAGGAGAGTATGAAAGAATCAGGAGTGTAATTCCAGTTCAGGAAAACTCCAATAACTGACAACATGTAAGAAACACAAGATAGATGCATTGTATTGTTGGGCTGAGTCTCATTGGCTGGAAACCCTGACTCCCCCAGCAGGACTCAGTTACATAGCAACTCCTGGGGGCAGATTAACCCTTTCCCAGTTAACGTATCTGGCATGATTGAAGAAACCTTTTCCTCCTCCTGCTTCAGAATTAATTTCATAGGTTTGTAAAAAATGTTTGGAAAAAATTAGTTAAGCACTACTAGGGTAAAAGCAGAGCTACCTGACTCACTGTGGGATGCTGATGGTTCAATGAACAGAGAATGCAGGGAGTTCAGGTCAGTCTAAATTGTATTTTATAACATCAGGTGTTGTGACATACACAAAACATACAATGTATTTCTCATAAATGGTTCATACTCAGTCTGTGGGAATCCTATCTGGACTGCATTTATCAAGTACCAATGGTCTCTTTCAGTCAAATTCTGCCCACCCACTGACTTCTGTCTAGATAATTATTGAAGCATTAAAAAGTCCTCAGCTGGTAGAAGTAGCACTTAGTAGATCTCTAAGAGGATTTTTTCACCATCAGAAAATGTGTTGCTTTCATCCAAAATTGTACAGGCTGACTACTGTAAACTCTGAAAATAACACCTGCAAATCTTATATTTTTTCTTTTTCTAATAGGTTTTTCTAATTACTAGTCTCAAGTAATTACATGAGAATCTCAAATTATTTTGTTACAGCAATTTCCCTATCTTCCTTTTAGAACTGCATTACATTTATGTGTACATACGTTCTAAACACAAGTATGTAAGTACAATTAGCATAATAATATTCCTGCTCTCGTGGATATCAGGAATGACAAAGTTTGAATCTAAACCAATCAACATCCAGGACAACAAAGACTCCTAAAGCTCTCTATTTTTAAAACGTTATAATTCAGCCCCGTTAGATTCACCCCTTGTAAGCAAGTGAGGCAGACCCTGGGGACCAGGAAGGGCACATGTCCTCACTCAGGGCGTACCTCGTGTGGTCACACTTCACTGCTGTGAGCCACAGCTGCATATTATTAGGAAAAAAGAGCTGTGAGGTTACCCTTGGAGAAAATAAGAGATCAGACTGATATGATACACATTTATTTCTGATCATCTTCTGGTTGCATTGAGAACCATCTATCTAATTTCTTCTATTCCTTGTTTTTACCCCCCACCCCCCCAAAGCTGGGCTCAGTACTACAAGCACTGATGATAGGTCAGAAGGGCAGGCACCATTAACACCGCCCCATCTCAGACATGCAGGGTAAGCCTATACCTTTTCTTTCCTCTGGAAGACCCAGGGACACTCTCAGTTGAAGGTTCAGAGAAGAAAAGCCTTGAACCAAGTTGTCTTCTGTTCCTCTTCCTACGCCCACTGTCCCCACACCTGCACACAGCAAGCTCCTCCCATACCTCCCAGCAACATTTCCTGTTCATGGAAGATACTCACTGCTCAATACCACTCCTAGCCTGAAATTAATTTCCTTTAATAACCCAGACAATGTTGTTAACAAGAGCCTTCTTTTTTTTTTCTTACATGCTTAAAAATAATAGGTAACCTCTGTATATTTGTAAAAGGAGTACAAATATGTTTAAGACACGCCTCCCTTTTCTCAACATTTCATACTCCAGAAGTTCATCTGTATTTTCTTTGTGTGGTTTTCACAGGACACTTGTAAATCCAGATGGAATAGAAAGATACTATTTCAAATGATAGTTATTATTTAATTTGGTTCATCTTGAAACCTCTTCTTGAATAACTTAGCTGCTGACTTCATAAAACTAAGAGTATCAATATAGAGGATGAGAGGTTAGCCCAAACAAAGGTACTTACAAAATATTTTGTGGTCTGAAAATTAATAAGCGAGAATAAATTGAATTTCTTATTGTGGATGTTTTTTAAAAAATATGTTTTGCTATACTTATTAATCTAAAACTATCAATGATGCCATTGAAAACAGCCTCTAAAAGAGTAAAACCTGAAGGTCTAAGTTTAATGTACTTATAATCTGTTGAACGTATCTTTTCATACAAATGCCAACAGGCACCTATCAAATATTTGTGTTCTTCATTAAACTAATGCCTTCCTGCATAATAAACAAGATGGTACAAAATATAGGTGTATTCCCACATCCTGCTACTAAGGTAGGCGATATCAAAATAAATTTGCAACGGTATCATTACATCAATCTCCAGTATAAATGCATCAGTACTATAACTATAATTAACTAGCTGCAGGTCAAATTTCTAATAAATCTTGAGAAATTAAATGTATAATTTGTCAAAACCATATGCCTTCATAAATTGATTATTCAGAATTTAGAAGCTTTTTAATTAGGAAGAAATTTATGCAATACCATGTGTAATAATTACGAATCAGCTCTTCTGTGATATTTTTGTACATCAGCAAAAATTAAAACATTGGAAAACATTACCGGGTCATTGCAGTATTTCAATGTCAAAAGAAACACATAGTTTAAATGTAGAGGTTAAAGATATTTTCCCGTATCTTTTACATCTTACACAGCTTTTATGATCTCAGGACTGGAATCATTAACCAAATATAAAATCAATGAGAAAAAGATCTAATCTGACCATTTTCAAGCAGAGAGTAACTAAAAATGATTTATGCCACTGTAAAACTTTTTTACCATGGTTCTGTAGTTTTACTAAACAGCATATACTCTAAGTCAAACTTCCATTTTATGCTACACTAAACAGTATTTTGCTTCTCTCATCTCTTCCAGCTAAAATTCTGAAAGCTTTTTACACTTTAAAAATGTCGCCTTTGTAATGAGCATCAGGATGAGGGGTACAACCCTGGTTTCCAAATGGAGGAAAAGAAAGTGAAGCGATACTTGTTCATGGCACACAAGAAGCAAATATACTCCAGCTCCCCTGCTCTCCCCTCCTGTGCTTTCACCATGGGCCTATTCAGACTCTGCACCCCCACAAGGGCTCTGGGTACTTCTATCAACATTTCATAGGAGAAGATTTTTTTTGACAGAGAACACAAAAGCTGCTTTGTTGAAAGTCTGGCCACTTTTTTTCTACCTAATAAAAACATGAATAGAAGTGGGACCTCAGCAAGCATATGGCAGAAAGTCTGGACTAACTGAAAAAAGGGGCCTAGAAGAGTTTGCGCTCTGTCGTTTCCCAATGTGTTTACTGCTGAATGTATATGGTGTAAATAAGGAGTATGCAGAGTGGGCCATAATGGAACATTGTTTATGTGCACATCCTGGCAAATGCATATACAGCACAGAGACTATTTCCAAGCAGAACATAAACACAAAGGGGGAGTGATGACAAACAAGTATTCTAAGGCAAGAAAAATGTTATTCCATATACAAACCAAACAAACTGAAGTGGTTTCTCCCCTGCTAGGATCCAACTGGCAACTCTCAGCTGCACAGACTATGTAGCTGTTAAAGAAATGAGACGTCCCAGGCTTACTGGTTGGCTTTCTTTTTCTTAAGCAACCTTATTATGCTCCCAATACTAAAAAGAAAAACACAGTTAGGATTTTATTTTACTCTCTTACTTTTACACAACAAAACAAAACAGCCCTTTCTTTCAGCCTGAACAAGAGCTGGGGAGACAGTGCAATACCAAGAAAACACCATAAGGTGTTAAGCCACAGCTTTCCTATTTTGAGCTCCCATTGAAAGACACAGAGACGACTCTTTCTTCTGAGGATCTCTCCCACATATCTATTACCCAGCTTTAGCAAGTGGTATCAGTGTTACAATAACCTAGAGGTTTTCTGCTCCAAGTGGAATTTTTTTCCTCTTAATCATTACTTATAAAAAGGAGGAGGGCTTAGAAAACCCAAGTCCCTGGCAATTTCAAGATAGTAAACTAGGGGATGAACTTTTTTTTTGTGTGTGGTTACTTCTGGAGAATAGAATATTGTGCTTTGACAGCTGCTATGTAAATAAATGGGTGTAATTTTATTCCTTTAAAACTAACTTCAAACATATCCAACTAAAGGAGAAAAAAAGATGACAAGTAGGAAAACAGGCAGTAGAGTGACAACAAGAACCACAGAAAGTCAACTGATCAAGCAGAGTTTTTTATGTAATTAATAGGCCTCTTTAGGATATCAGACACTGGAAGCAAGAGGCTTTAGTAAAAGATTATACAGGATCCAGGACAAAAATACTTTGTGATGTCCTTCACAGAAATGCAGAGCCAGCCTGTGATTTAAAACTATTTTAAGATACCCAGAGCGTGCCTTGCTTTCTCAAAAGCTCTAGATACAGACTCAACAAAGCATGAAATATAAATTCAGAACTGGGTCCTGCACCTGCATGTAAGATTTCTGCTAGCCTGTCAAAACCTGGATCCAAATGCTCCATGCTCAGACTTTATGAAGTCTTGGGGCTTGGGTGCATTGCTCATTGGGAAGAGATAAAGCCCATGCTAGGAATATTCATAGCACGCCTGCCATCCATACATAGTCGTTTAATGGAACCACATTGCTGTGTTCTTTGATTTTCCCTTTTTTCCCAAAGATATACCAGTTCCACTATACAAGACCAGAACAATCCTCACAAAGCCTCTTACCAGCCACTGCTTTAACATTAATACTGAGTTAACATCACGCTTTAGAATCTAAAGAGGGCTCACTTAATTATTTTTTGAAATTCTCCTTGAATGTAGACACACCCACCTCAATCAAAAACGACCTTATGCACGCCTGCTGCTTGGGTTTATATTCAGCCACTTGCAGAGCCAGAGTCTGCACCATACTTCAGGAAACACATTTCTAGTAATTACTTTTAGGTACATGGACCACTTACAGCACAGTGACAGTGTGGGTGCAGATAAACGACAAGCTTACATGCTCTTCTCCTCATTACAGAAGGTATTTTTAGTGGCTGAATGCCTTCAGCTTATTAGCGTTGTTTTACTCTATAAAAAGAAGTTTTGTAACGTGTGCTACCCTGGGCAGTGAAGCAGAACTCCATCTCCATCATGGAAAGGTCTTCAGCTTCACAGTGGCTCCTGCCATGGGCAACGATATGGCAAAGAGGAGGACCTGCAGTGGCTGTTGCAAAACCAAATCACGGTGAAGGCTGTAATGATTTTAAGTAAAACAGTTTTTATTAAGACTCCATATCTTGTCCCTCACTCTTAAAAGAATGGTATTAAAGCATGGGAAGAATCCTAAATAATTTTCATAGGATCACTAGGTTGGGAAGGGACCCACTGGGTCATCAAGTCTAAACATTCCTAACACTCCCTAAACCATGCCCCTCAGCACCTCATCCACCCGTCCCTTAAACACCTCCAGGGAAGGTGACTCAATCACCTCCCTGGGCAGCCTATTCAAGTGCCCAAGGACCTTTTCCATGAAATTTTTTTTCCTGATGTCCAGCCTGAACCTCCCCTGGTGCAGCTTGAGGCCATTCCCCCTTGTCCTGTCCCCTGTCACTTAGGAGAAAAGGCCAGCTCCCTCCTCTCCACAACCTCCTTTCAGGTAGTTGTAGAGAGCAATAAGGTCTCCCCTCAGCCTCCTCTTCTCCAGGCTAAACAACCCCAGCTCTCTCAGCCTGCTCCATCATAAGACTTGTTCTCCAGCCCCCTCACCAGCTTCGTTGCTCTTCTCTGGACACGCTCCAGAGCCTCAACATCCTTCTTGTGGTGAGGGGCCCAGAACTGAACACAGTACTCAAGGTGCAGTCTCACCAGTGCTGAGTACAGAGGGTCGCGCCATTTCTGATACACGCCAGGATGCCATCGGCCCTCTTAGCCACCTGGGCACACTGCTGGCTCATGTTCAGTCAGCTGTCAACCAACACCCCCAGGTCCTTCTCCTCCAGGCAGCTTTCTAGCCAGATTTCTCCTAGTCTGTAGCACTGCATAAGGCTGTTGTGCCCCAAGTGCAGGACCCGGCATTTGACCTTGTTAAACCTCATCCCATTGGTCTCAGCCCAGCGGTCCAGCCTGTTCAGATCCCTTTGCAGAGCCTCCCTACCCTCCATCAGGTCCACACTTCCACCCAGCTTAGTGTCATCCACGAACTTGCTAAAGGTGCACTCAATGCCTTCATCCAGGTCATTGATAAAGACACTGAACAGGGCTGGACCCAGTACCAAGCCCTGAGGAACCCCACTTGTAGCTGGCCTCCAGCTGGAGTTAACTCCATTGACCACCACTCTCTGGGCCCGGCCATCCAACCAGTTTTCAACCCAGGAGAATGTGCGCCTGTCCAGGCCAGAGGCAGACAGTTTCTGAAGCAGAATGCTGTGAGAAACTGCGTCTAAGGCTTTACTGAAGTCCAAGAAGACTACATCCACAGCCTTTCCCTCATCCAGAAATTTTGCCAATCAATGTCGTAGTGAGATTTAAAAGACTTTTTTCCTCCTCTTTACTGAAGTTCCACAAGACAAGTGAGCAACTCAGTTTTCATTGAGGGAGAAATCTTCAGCTTTAAGGACTCTAACGAATGGCCTACAAACATGACCGGGCTGGCACCTTGAAAGGTTAGGAAACTAAAGGATAAGGAAGAAATACCCAAAGTTACTATTACTAAGCCTTTAAACTTGTATGTCACTATTATGATTTATTTTACATTTGGGGCTGGTTACACTGAGTTATTCAGAAATACTGAAGTGAATTCAGAACCTGCAAATGAGGCAACAGAAAGGTACTATAAACCGTTCAAGACAAGCTTTGTATTCCTTACTAATTGTTGTCTAAGCTGTGCAATTTTGCACACTTTTGTTTACTAGGTGACTACATACAAAATAGTATTCTTTATATCCTCCCCTCTATTTCCCCTTTAAATTAAAATTGAGTTGTTATTTTAACCCTACTCAAGTATGTAATATAGGGATGACTGTAAATCTTGACGATCACAAAACCCCTTTGATTTATCCCTCAGTTTACTATCCTTAACAAACATAATCCTAAAAACAATAGAGGGGAAGATCTCACAGGCCTTCTAATGGTGGAGGGGGAGCAGGGAATGACTATATATGTAAAGCTACAGCTTCAGGGCTCAGGACTTTTCCTGTTGGGAGGCTTTCTGAATGCTGCAACTAAGGTGCCGCCAGTGGGACCAGAAGCATATCTTCATTAAAAAAAGGCCTTCAGTGTGGGAAGATAAATTTTTACAGAAAATTTTTAATAAAAAGCTTATAGATGTGGGATCTGAATTTAAGAACACACATAAGTATCTTTAAATACACAAGAAAAAAAGAATATTACTAAAAGTGGCATGTCCATCCTGCCTGCCCCCCACCTCAACATCTGTAGTCATGGTCACGGTAGCATGTTCAAAGCTTATGTGAAGATAGCAGACCTAGCTCTCAGCTATTTGTGACCAAATGGCAATAGCCAGTTCAGCGCAGGCATAAACCCCACACACACACCTTTTTTTTCTTCCTGTTCAGTATTCTACACTGTCAAACTCCCAAGAAAACACATGGATAGTTTTGTCTGCATTTCAGCCAAGTACATCTGCCTTGTCTACCAGCCTTGGCCTTAGCTAAGATTACCAGCCACCGTCCTACCTCACTACTGAACCTCCAACCACTTGGAGGTTCCAGATTCCACTTTTAATCTGGATCCAAACAACATTTCAGCACAAACTCTCCCCTGTGAACTCCAGAGGGTCTATGCACAGGCACAGCAGTTCCTCTTGACTGTCACTACATTCAAAAATACAATGGGTCAGAGCTCATTTCCAGCACTGTGGTACAGCTTGCGTTCCAAGCATCACAGCATCGCCTTGGAGGTACCTATAGTGGTAGTCCTGACTCCTGAACCACACCTGGCATTGCTGGGGAGAGGAGGCCTGTCTGCTAAGTGCCAGTGTGGACAACTCACAGGTCACTTCCTTGGTCCATGCCCTGACTCTGCTTGTTTATCTGAACTCCTGCAGTATCCACACTCTAACCAGGAACGCAAACAGGAACCATATAAGTCAGAGAGCTTCCTATGGCATTTGCTGACTCTCAAGACTGTACATCACACTGTAGTGGACAAACAGCCTGTGTAACTAGGTGTGAGATTTCAAGAGCATGAGAAGTGCTAAAAGCAGCAACTGGCAAAATCTTTCCAAGCTGCGTTGCTAGCAGAGGGCTGGAGTCCCTACGTGAGTACTCTTTGCTGTCTCTGGAACTGCCCAGTTTGGGGAAGAACTGGCTCCACTTGTCTAGCAACACTTATGCAACATTTAGTTCTCCTCATTGGACCCACCCAAGGAATGTGATCAACTACTTGTAGGACCTACCCAAAATGTTTGGAATTCTCCAGTTGTCTCACCTGCTTGCCTGTCCTTAGGTCCTCACACAACTTCTGTAACATCCCCTTATTAAAACAACAGAATTTCTATGTTGTTTTGTACCACCTAATATTTAAGCATACATGCAAGAAGTCAATGCTTTCAGTGACATCATTCTCTTCTTGAGTCAAGTTATGGAGAGGCATCTGTAAAAAGCAGGGAAAGAGATATTTTCGTTTTTCTTTCCTGCATTAATCTCCCAAGTAGGCTTGGCTTAGTTAGCAGTGATGCAATGCCTTCTTTGATGACATTCGTAAAGAGTCAAAAATTAGGAAAATATTCTTTGAGCACACAAAGAGGGCTGTTTATCATATGGGAATTCTGCTTGCTTATCTGGAGTTTAACTGCAACCACAGGATGTCTCTTAATGTCCCTACTGACACATAAAACTGGAGCTGAGCTTATTGATCACTTACATGTCACCAGGTTTATTAAAAACAGTGTGCAGTAATATCATGAATACAGCAAAGCTTTTGTTGGTTTCTCATCTGGGAGAAGGAAAAGTGCTACCTCGGTTAGTAAGAATTGCTAGGTTTCCCCTATGAGTAAAGTTTGGTGTTGAGACAACCCAGATGACCAAGCATATTACACCAAAACGAAATTCCCTTCCGGGAGGGTTCTACCCTATCTTCTCTCATTAGTTCTGACCTAGTTGTGTCTAATCGTTAGCTAGTCATCATAGTCATTATTAAACTTGCCCCTATCTAGCTAAAAGAAGAACTTTAGCCAAAAAGGCAACCTTTTTAATGTGCCTAGTAGGGACTCCTTACCCTCCCCTGCATGTTCTATGACAAGACGGAGACAAAATTTCTTCCAGGATGAGGATGTTGGTCAACTAGGCAAGATGCCAGAAAGGAAGGGATATGCTGCTTAGCAAATGTCATGGAGGCCTACCCCCCAGCACCAGCAGACAGAGGTAAGGAGTCAAGGCCAGTCAGTCCTCACACTTGCCCTTTATGCCCTAGGGACAACGTAGGGTATAATGGATCACAATGGACCGGTGTAGAGCTGAATGCTACAGCCAAGGGGAAGAAATCCTTTCAGAGCTCTTGCCCAAAAGTAAGAACCACTGGAAGGTCAACTTCAGCACATACCTGATATTCAGAGAGGAAAAAGCTTGCGTAACAATGCACAACAATGTAGCTTTCAGTAAAGGGGACCTTTAACAGTAAAATTTCTAGTCTAGACCTAAACCTGTCAGAGCATCATACCACTGCAGCTTCCCTATCTTCAAAAGGATTTGCTCATGTTCAGCACATTAAAACGAGACCACCTGTTAGTGCACAGAACTAATGGCAAATGCTTTATCATTAAATACAACCATTCAAAATATGACAGCTCTGGAGGTTAATAATCTAAGCTTAAACATCCTCCTACACTAAACATTCTGCTCCTAGGCCAAAAACTATGAAAGAAATATGAAACTTAAGCACAAAAATGTCATATTTTGTAGAGGAATAAGATGGAGGAAAGGAACTAAGCTTTTCTCAAGTAATGTTTTCTAACGATTTTTGTGAACTTAATTTTGATTTCCAAATAGATAACCCTGCCAAGCCTTTTCCATTTTCATTGCTGATCATGTTCAAATATATCAGGTAGAGGATGCCCTACTTGTTTAAAGTACTAATTGTCCTTTTTAATGGACAGCTAGTGAGAAAATTTGCAATCCTACGTTAGTACGAAGTAGCACAAACAGAATTACATGAGCAAAAATGTCTTCATTTTTTAAAAGCATTTTCTGTAGCTATTTATGTTTTAAATTTATATGCTTTCAAAGCAAAGTGCATTCCACAGGAGTAAAGTGTTTTAAGAGTTACAGAGGGTTTGTTGTTGTTGATTTCAAGAGTATGGGATACGAGGATTGCTCAGCCTACAGGGAAGTCTGTGTAGTTCGAAAAGTGGAAGGATAAACATCTTTATTGCCACAGCAAATAAAACCTGATCCTGATTTTTCTTATCCATATTGTAGATGTCATGTCAAGTTACACAAATATAAATCCACTGGACATAATAGTTACTCTGAATTACTGATGGTCAAATATAGCAGAATTTGGCCTGACATAAAGGCAGAAAAACAACTACATAACTGCATATATGAAAGAAATTAGTAAGATAATATTCTTTTAAGAGCCCTATGAAATATTTAAACACTGACATAAAAGAGTATTCCTATGAAAAATTTGCTGCCAAATTCCCAGGGCCACAAGCATTCTGAGAGTGGGTTTTCAGATGGTATGATGTAGTATTAGTATGAATTTAGGCCAGCATTATCAAGCCAGGCATTTAAAGCTAAGATATATAACTTTTTAGGTGCAAAGGTCATAGACACATTGCTAACCACTGAATTAGGCAGGACAGACAATCCTCCAGCAGTGGATTTTAGGGATACTACCCTTGCCTATATCAAATTAAGACCACTACATTGCTGATCCAGAAGCACAAGAAGTAAGCAGAAAAACTGGCGGTCTCTGGAAATACCCAGCCTTATAAATGTAGAAACAGATTAGCAAAGTTTGGTAACTTGAGCTTTACTGCTCTAAAACATAATTGGCATAATTTTTTTCATGACACCTAAACAATAAAAAAAGTAATCTCAACTCACAAAATACACAGGAGCCCTAAAACTCAAGAAAAAGAAGTAGAGAAATCACATTTGAGCCAGCAGAGAATAAGCACTTCAAGAAGTAATGCTTTTTGTTGTTTCAGTTTTTCTCTTTGGATAGTTTCATTTATAAGCAAGATGAAAAAACACCACAGCAAGTTTTACCACAAATGTTTTTTTAAGCTGATCTCTATCTACTACAAAAGTAATTTACCTTTCTGTTATCAGTCTTT
Organism: Cuculus canorus; assembly: GCF_017976375.1. Lineage (NCBI taxonomy): Eukaryota > Metazoa > Chordata > Aves > Cuculiformes > Cuculidae > Cuculus > Cuculus canorus. Next base: position 120,025,733 of record NC_071402.1, read on the forward strand.
AATCTTTTGGGAGAGTTTGAAGGACCAAATAAATTCCTAATCTCAGCCACTGGCTACGCAAAGCATTTAAAAAGAAACCCTCGAAACTCAGGCTCCTTAAATCAACTGCATTTGGTGCAAGGCTGGATTTGCTGCTTGTTTGCTTTTGGCCTTGCTGCATATTGGTTCAGGGCTTTGGGCTGAACTCAGCTGCAAAGATAATGTAAAACCAGAACGCTTCTTTTCCTCCGGCTGCCGAGGAAATCCCTGCTTTAGATTAGAAAATAACTAATGATTGTGTGTCCCTGTATGCTTTGGAGTAGGGCCCCTTATTTTATCTACATGGCAGCTACCTGTCAACGTGTGGTGCTTGGAGTAGCGCACTGGGAGTTCATACACACCAAGACTATCTAAACAGACCATTAAGTGCTAGTAAAGTAACACATGTGAACGACAGGTCAATAAATTTTAAACAACTTATGCTCACTGCAAAGACCTGGCTGGTTTAGAACGAGCTGTGTTTACATAAAATCAATTTTTACAATCATCTAAATAATTAGGGAATATACTTCAATAATAATTATATTTGAAATTCAATGTAATAGTTGCAAAGGAATTCAACAAATGCCTTGCTTGTCAATGCATTTTTCCTCCTCTTCCACAGGTCTAGCTTCTTAAATAACACCTCCTCTACAAAGAAGATGTTCAAATTCCAGCTTATGTCCAAATGAGAAAGAAGTATTATTTTTTATAGTAATGTTCCCTGATGCTCATCCCACTACAGATGTATGTACAAAATGAGTAAGAGGTCAGTAATTCACACTTTAACTTATTTGTTAGTTTACCCCTTCTAACAATATTTGTCCATATTTGTTTAAAACCAATTGATTTACCCAAAACAACCTATTTATGCAGGGAAAATTGGAATTATCTGAATTCAGTTTTGGATCGAAAATTCAAAAGCTTTGGATTAAATGATGGTTAAGATCTCAACTTCCCAGTCTTTACACAATGTCAGTCTATTAATTTAAAAGCTGCATATGCGTACTCAAATAAACATGCACACATGCTGCATGCACTTGTCCCCAATTGCAAGTAGATGGCAAATAAAAGAACCCAAATTTCACATTATAGACTAAACTAAATGTTATCCATAGCTACAGTGGCAAAGGCACTGGCAAACTGATTTACAGGGCTAAGTTTCCACTTCATTTTTGTTGCTTTTCAGCTACAGGCAAAAGACTTTAGTATGTTGTGAGCACTATAAATTCACATTTGCCACAAGAACCCATGATGCCATCTGTTCCCTAGAGCGTTTACATAAAGTATGCCAAAGCAAACCATCTGCAAACTGTTCTTGCATGAGAATTCTTGTGATAATGCAATGTGGTACATTTGCAATTTCAAGCAAAGACCACTTGAGCTTCTTTGTAATTTCCAAGCTTAACTCAGATGTTCTATAGAAACCTCTTTAAAGCAGGATTGTGGGGTATTTTGTCGGTGGTTTTGCTGAAGTCCTTGATGTTAACTCTTTACCATTGTTTTCAGGTTTCATTACTGCAAGATAATGGAGTATCTTAAGGTAAGGGTGAAAGGAGGGAACACAGAAGTGGGACATCTTCCATTCCCTTGATCTAAGGACTTTGAAAAAACCCTAAGCGTTTTGGAAACAGAAAGAGAGCAAGACCTTGGCTATTTATATCAAGAACTGGATTGTATGAACTTTAGCAGACAACTGTAGGGTTGCAAAGCACTGTAATTCATTTTACTCATTGTAGAATTACATCTCAGTTTATCCTTTCCTCTTCATGACTAACATTTTCTTCTTGTTGTTTTAAAAAGTTGATGTGAAACAAAATGTTTTGGAACTACATGCTGATATGCGCTGATATTCTGAGCGACAGCAGAAAGTTTCAGAAATAGTAATGATGGAAGAGGTACACACATACACACCCTCAACAACAGAAATGTCTGCAGATACTACAGCTGTTGGGTCCCTGGTTAACTCTGTGCTAAGTACATAAATTACTGAACCTTTGGACCATTTTCTAGGTTTCTATATTTGGTGTGTAAATTTCCAGTGACCACCTCTCCCTCTTCCTCCACCCAGTGAATTTAAATGCAGAATTTCCTATTTTGGGTCAAACCAGCTACTATGAGTGATGTGCATGCATATGTGTTCTGCTTCCTTTGCTGAATTACTATAAAAAGAGTGGCCAGTGTCACCGCTTAATTATATTTCTTTATGTAATAGAATTTTATGCTTCTGATGCTACCAAGTATAACATAACTTCACTCTTCCCTACTATTCAAACATTCCTTTCATAAAAACCACTCGGGAAAACAAAGATCTGGTGGAGTGCTTAGGTGACACCCTCAATTAGCCAGTGTGACACATGCCAGCGCTCAGTGCCACTCTCCAGGGCTGCCTGTGCTCTCCAGGTGGGAGCCCAGCTGACTCCAGAGCATTAGCTGATGGTTGAAGAGTGTATTATAGACCGACTGCAGAAACAATTAGTAATTCTTAAAAGATTCAATCAGCTTGTAATTTGGTTCACTCTGCCCTCATGCTTTATGAAAATGACTGTCAGTCTGAATCTTCCCCACTCCATGAGCCTTGCTACTAGGAAATATCTCTTGCCAGCTGTCCTCCTACACCAGCCTCCTAACTAAATCTTAATAAAACTAGTTCTGAGATTTTAATTTCCATCATTCACCCGCTCACTCCAGACTATGTTAAGGGTAGCACACACGATATAATTAACTATGACAGGGAGTTTTCATTTGTTTAAGTGCAGGGGTCTTATTTTCCATTATCTCCCTTTTAGCAGAGAAGCAGGCAAGCACTGACATATATGGTGCACCTCACATACCTCCTACAGCCAGCAAATGCTAATTTTTTGTTCTAACTCTGCCTTTTTTCAGCAAACACGCTTCCTCACTCCCTCCTGAGCCTCCGGGACTGGTACTCACCCCAGGCTGTTTTCCAGAGTGGATTATGTCGTGCTTTGTTGGAAGTTTTCAGCATGCTTAAAATTTATGCTAAAGAAAAAACAGAAGATCAAAGTAGCAGGAATACCTGAGCTTCTCTCCCTGCGATAGCTCACTTTCACTGAGCAAGCCCCAACAGCATCTGTCATTAACGCAATGGATTGCTTTGCTCAGACATCTGTGGGTCACATTATTCCACAACAAGGCTGCAGCAAGAGGGGAAAGTAAAACTGAGGCAGGTTATTAATCATTTACTCACTGTTTCCTGTACAACATAGAGGAAATAATCAAGCAGTATAGTGGGCTATAAAGGGAGATTCCTGAGAAACAAAAATATGCAGTTCATTTAAGGCATTACAGGAGGCCATGTGATAGAGGTGGACTCAGTTTGTCGAAATTTGGCTTTATTTTATTTATGAGATTAAGTAACTGACAACAGCTGCCACATCTAAATGAGGGTATGATGGCACTCACCCAGCATCTGAGAAGAGCAGTGCTTCAAATTTACAAGTCTTCTCCATTCGCGGCCAAAAGGCACATGGTTTGATCCAGATCAGGTGGAACAAGCCCAAAACTGTACTCAGCGATATTACACTACCAGGAACAGAAATCTGGAAGGAATCTGCCACATATAAATTAATGCCAGCCTTAACTGGAGTAACTTTGACTCATCAATATATGCAGCTGTGTCCTCGCTAGGGAGTTTTCTGGCTACATATGATTTTACACATCTGTCAGCTTTAAATCAGGGATCCAAATATAGACTGCAGCATGCCAGGACACTGTCAGTCTGCCCATTTCCCTTGGGCCTATAAAGCACTAAATGGGCAGAGACTCATCAGTGACGGTCAAGTCCTCATCCTACCTGCACCCCACAATCCTACCAACCTCAGTGGTGCAGAACAGTAATCAAAGAAAACAAAGCCGCACTCGAGTTTTAAAATCTGCCCCCCCCCAGCCCATTCATTAGCAGTTGGCAGCAAAGTGAAATTTGCTCCATTTTTTTCCCTGCCATGCAAACTGAAAACTGTAGGCAGTTTCCTGCCAGCAAGCACTGTGGAAAGTCAAAGGGTACACAGCATCAGTGACAATGAACACCAAACCAAATGAGACCATTTTCTGAATCATCATTTTTGTGATGAATAAGGGAGGTAAAACTCACTTTGAAGAATTTTCTGAAGCTACACTGAAGTAATCGCCCAAAACACAACTGAGGCGGCTTACACAGAAGGAGGGATATATAGGGGCAGCATTTTGTGGTTTTGTGTGGTTTTTAGCTAAACAAAGAGAACAAGGCTCAAGACTGCTAGCTGTGATAATTTATAGGAGGCATTTCTAATACTAACCTACTCTTCTGTGTGACAACAAAGGCTTGTCCCTGTTTCTGCTCCTCCCATGAATTTCCGAGGGAAAAAGACAGCATTCAAAATCAGAGACAGGACTGGCCATACTGGCAGATGAAGGGTGCTGCAGCAGCTTTGCACTTCAATACCAAGCGAGTTGCTTCTTTTAACAAAAAAAAGGCAATTTCAGCAGTATTAACATACAGGTAATGGTGATTTTCACAGGAAAAAAAGCATCTTATATTCCACTAGTATTATTGTTATTAGTATTGATGGGCCAAGCTTCTAGTAAGCACTAAAACCTCTAACAAGAAACACTGCCATGCACAAAAAAATCAGTTTCTGATTTGCTTTTTTTTTTCGTATTACTGAGCTCTATATTTCAGTCTTTAGAAATAGCTCAGTCATCAAAAGACTGTGACCTCTATGAGGGCACTAATTGAGGAATGGATAGAGTTTCCCCGAGACTAACAGCCCAGGGTAGCAGGGCTGTGCTGCCCTGCTACAGCACTGCTGCGAGGAATACATATATGACAAGACCTTTGGTCCCTAACTGTGATGGATACCAAGTTGCTACAGCAAATATTGCCCTGGATGACTGCCAAGGATTAATCTTTCGACAATTAAGAACTTGTTTCATTCTCCAGCATAAACGAGGGTATGCCTTCGCTACCCTAATCTCAGTTTGAAAGATGTCAAGCATATTCTTCAATACAAAATTAAAAGATAGGCTGTTTTATCTTCAAAAGAAATGACTGGAACATAGAAAATCACACTTAAATCTGTCCTTGGATACAGGATTACACAAAGACTGGCTGTGTTTTACTGATGTGTAAAGCTTTCAATACCCTTTTAAAAACTGCAGTTCTAAAAAAAAAAATCAAATCACAGGATCTGGTAGAAATTGTATTACATTGTAGTGATCAAATTCTGTCCTTAGATGTATGCACACGGGGCTTCATTTGACATCAAACCAGAAAGTGTTCATCTGAGTGCAGAATCTGACCCACAGATGCACAAAAACATATATGTTTGATGTAGCAGATTTCTTTCTTTTCAGAGGAGTCGCATCTGGCCCTGAAAGTATTTTAACACATTAAGACTGATGCATTTGACATATTGTAGTCTTGCTCAGTTCCTTCCTTTATTTGGAGATGATAAACTTGATAGCAGTCTCCATTTCCAAGTCATTAATCAGTCACTTTTATAAAGGTTATCTGTTAAAAATACATCTGATTAATTTGGTCCAACGACAGAAGAGGAGCTATAGATCCCTTACAGCTGACCCGGAGGCCACCACTGTATAACAATGGACAGATTTCATTTATATTGTGGTGAACACACCTGGAAATCTGCTTGTAATTAGAAAGTGATAATGAATCCATCTATCAAAAGGAGGCCTGTTTGTCAGCATTTCTGGACGCAAACACTGATATTTACTGTAAATCCCTCTGGCTTTCCCTGTGGAGTTTAATCGTAAATAGGAGTCTTCGGCACCTCGAACTAGGGCTTTTCCAGGATCTGTTTTTCAGGAAAAGATTCTTCTTTCTGGGGAATTCATGGTCTTGCTCTAACAGTTAATAGAAGTGGCAAGTGATGAGTTACAGACATGAATCTTTTTCTTCAAACATCATTGTGTCTCTTTCAGCAGAGGAGAAAGAGACTCTGATGATCTGAAAGACAAACGAGACCTATACAAACAGAAAAAGCCTGAAAGAAGCAGAAGTAAGTAAGGCTGCAGATAATGGACCATGATTAAAGAGCGTTGTGTACCTAAGTGTAAGCTCCTGACTAGAGGTATGGGTCATTCAATACCTACAAAGGTGACTGGGGTGATACTAAGGCTGTTTCACAAATAATCTGATTAACATGAACTTCTGAAGAAGGCTCAGACTTAAAGAGGACTTTGAGATTATAAGCTTTGAGAACTGGAAAAATAGAATTACCATCAAAGGAAATGGCCAGGAAGGATGAAAGGGAATGGAAGGAGTTTGGAAGACCCCTGACAACAGCTGCTAGTATTTTTTTATCAGCATTTGGGTGGAGATATCTGCAGATACCAGAACTCCAGATCCAAAACCTAGCTGTAACAGGAACAGAACCATTACTCAAGGTGTCTGAAAACCTCCATCACCCCAGACAACTGGCACTGCTGATCAAATATAAGTAATGTCTCTGAAGGAAAGCCACAGCAAAAGAGTTCAATACATTTCTGAATATCGATTCCTTCCAGAAACGAGAGCAATTCAGATAGGACCAAAAGAAAATCGGACATCAGTCTTTAGTGTAAAATCAGTTACAATCCAATTAAGTGTCTACCACAAAGCCAACATAAACACTCACATGCGGCAACAAGAGAGAAAACAAAACCATGTAGGATCAGTAATCTAACAGCATAAAATGAAGAAACCTGGCCTGTTTCACAGCCACAGACAGATGATTAAAGCATAAAACACATATGTCAGAACAAAACTGTTAAATAAATCATTTTACAAGGAGGAATTTTAAAGTTTATTTCCACCGTCTTCTTGGCAACTAGCTAATTACCTGCTTATGTCTTCTTAAGATGAGGAGGAAGCTGAAAAGAGGCCATTAATAAATCAGATGTTACCCAGCAGCCCCAAGCCTTTAAACATAGTGGACAGCAGTTTTTACTACAGCAGAGTATAGCCAAGCTCATAACAACATTACTCAAAAAGTCCAAACAGCCCTTCAGCCGCCAGTCTTCTCAAGTGTTTGTGGGGAAAAGGTCCATTAAAGAAACTCTAGAATATACACACATGGATGAAAGTGAAGAAATGAAGCACAACAGAGCGCAAACGTTAATCTCAGACAACCACAGCAAGGATGCTATGGCTGTGGTGGTGACTCACACTTCAGAGCAGCAGGACAATTCCAGACAGTTTATGATTGTGGAGGGAAAGAAAATGTTCCTTGTGGCCTTATGGATACCATTGACCATTCCCCAGTGGCATCATCATGGCTTTGCATTAGCACCAAATACCTGCAGGGCACAGCCAGGCTGGGGTGGTTGGAGTCGGAGCTATGTGAGATCTTCCTGAGAACTCTCCATGGCAGGGCATGACAGCACGGGGAAAAGCCAGCATAGCAAGGAGAGGCAATAACTGAGAACAGTCTTCACACAATATGCTAAAATATGAAGATTAATGCAGGTAAAAGATTTGAGAAAAAAAAATAGCCAGAATAATCACCTGGTCAAAGCAATAGATGTAAAGTGAAAATTTAACTTTAAACCACAATTTCTAAATCATAGATAAACAAACACAACCACACCCGATGCACATGGAATGAGAGACAAACTGCATTAACACCAAATTCAGCAAGAGCATAGACTGTTAACCAGTTGGCCACAGGCAAATGAACTGATTAAGAAAATGTAATGAATTTTTCTGCAGCTGATAAACGCTCAGGAGAGAGTTTGGAGAAAAGGATGGCCAGGGAAAAGAAGGCGGCAGAAGAAATAAAGGGCAGCTATCACCAGCCACCAGAGAAGACAATTGCCACCATGCCCTCTTCAGCACCCCAGAGGAATTGCCCAGAATGGCTGAGGTGGGAAGGACAGCACAGTGCCCTCAGAGAACAATAGTCATCCCGCGATAGGCCGCGATAGGACTTGCATGCCCACAGCCCTTGGGACAACCACCAGCAAGGTTTCAAAAGGGAGTTTACTTCAGGGAGACAACCATTCAGATCAGAAGCTCTTGCGCAGTTGCAGCCCCAACAGGACCAAGAACTAGAGCGTTAACGATGTTGCTGATCCTCTGTAATTCCAGCTCTTGCTACAGAAATAGAAGGGTTTTTTCCCTGGCACTTGCCAAACACAGGCAAGAGCTGCTGCAAAGGCAGCTGTGCAGCTATACTGACATAAAGCAGACAGACTCAATCCCCAGTGGCAGTGGAATTGTCACTAGAAGGCAGAGGTCCTCAGAAAAGAGAATAAGGTAATTGAAGGCAATACTATAGGAAAGATCAAGCAACAGAAATGGGTAAGGGACCACAGAGCAGAGAAGCATAGGGAAGGGGCAGGGAGCAGTGGAAAGCATGATAGATAAAGAGATGGATGAGAAGGATGACATGGGAAGAGCAGCATGTGACACTGAGAATGGTCCAGAATTCAACGACTGCTACAGCAAATGCTACCCAACAAGCAATGCTCCCCTTCATGCCATCTAGCAACCTGCAGAAGGCAGCCTTCATCTCAGCATTCTGGTGCCAAGAAGATGAGTGCAAAACAGTTGTTTGGCAAGCACTGAGGCTTCAAATTCCACATGGTTGAATGTGTTTCCCCTAATAAAACATATTTATTAACACACTGCTATTTTTAAATGTGATTTTTAGAAACTGTGTCATCCAAGAGGCACATTGTGGGGTGGAAGGGTGGAGAGGCAGAAAGTGGGAACAGAGGCCCTCTGAGCGTTGCTCAGAGAGACAAAGCTATTGGGAAAGCAGCACTAGGAGAGTAGCAGATACAGAGCAGACACCAAAATCGTGGGTTAGTGAGGATGTTGGTTATGTAGGTGTGTGCAGCAGGGTCACATGGTTCTATCAGACACCAAGAGGTCCCAAAAAAGCTGGATCCAGCCTGAGACAAGTGCCAGGTGAAGGCAAAACCCAATACTAAAATTGCTGCAAAGCTGGGCATGGTCAGTGAGTTAATGTTTGTGAAGTGACACAGAAGCTCTGCATTTTTCAGACACCTCATGATATTGTGGCACAAAAAGAAAGCTAAACAAAGAACCACATTCACTTCAGCTCCATTAAAAACATGGAGAAGAAAATCAGTTCCAGACGTGTGGGAAAGAACCAACAATTGCTAACAACAACAGTAATGCCAGCATTAATTTTCCAAGAGAAAGAAAAAAACCATGATGGAATAAAAAAACCATCACATGAATCATAAAAAGATGTTTTCAGCAATCTGAGTGCCATTTTAAAGCCTGGAACACAGAACTATTAAAAGAAATCAAAACTAGTTTAATGAATTTAAAATTTACATGTCTGAATGACTGAAACCGTTTAAAAGATATCCTTGTATAAATGGTTGGTAATAACAGTCTATATAACGAGTACACCATAATTAAGAAATACAGGTAGCAATAACCTAATGAGACCATCATATTTTCCCCTAAGGAAGGGCATTAGCACTGATAGATCCATCTGCGCTCTTCACACCTAGAGTTTTGTCCTGATGGCACACTCCTCACACATCTCCCTTTGTATCGTTTTGTGAGAAGCATTGGTCAATGCAAGTAGATGTCCTTATACTTTTATGTTGACTTACAAATATAAAAATATTAGTTCCCTGACATCTGATTTAGTAAAACAAGATTTGTACTCAGTCATCCTACTTATTTCATCCTTGTCTGGCACAGCTAGCTGAGAATCTCTTCTCTGCTACCTTACCACCCTGTTGAAATGCTCACTCCCCACTCTGCCCCATGCTCAGGAAAACAGTGTTGTTCATTGCCAGAAAAAGCAATAATAATCTATCATCATGTACACAGAACAGCTCCTCAATTCCTAATTTTCTTTTATTTTAGCTTCTCAATAACCACACACCTTCCTTTCTTAAGAGAAACCTCTCTCATTCCTCTTACAGAAACGGCATTCTAAACTTCAAACACAACTGCCCGTAGTGCCAACATTTTTCAGGTATCCCCTAAAGCGATCAGGATTTTTGAGGGCAGAGCACTTCCCAAGTCAGCCTCTTGAACAGATTTAATGGAACAAATATGCTCAATTATTTGTTCCTGCCAGTTGTATCACACAAATACTGCTCTGACAGTGGTTTCAGAGTAGGCAGGAACAGATTTGGAAACAAGCAAAACTTATGCTTGAGACCAGAGACAAGGATACTAAGGAAAGCACATTTTGGGGCATGTGAGTGCATGTTTTCCTACTTATCGCCCAGCAGGGAGGAGGGTGAGCTGCTACTTACTTTCACAGACTGCAGTGAGATTTCTGATCCCCCCCATTATCACCTGCATCAATTAAGGTACCTCAGCAAAAGTATTTGTAAAAAAATTACAGTAATGGCTTTATCAAAGCACAAAAACATGAAAAGTGTCCCCTGATATATAACTAGGAAACAAATTATTAGAGTATGAACACAGCCTTTAGGGTCATCTGCAAAACAAAAGGATATATGCTGTCGGAACTTTTGTTAGTAGGTAAAAATTTGTTAGTCACAAGAGAAAAAAAAAAATAGCATCACTGGATTTCCTCCCCTCCTGGTCACTGTACTCTTTTTTATTTGACATTTAACTGATAAACTTTCCTATTTTATATTTTTCTAAAATGAAATTATGGACAGTATTTCTATGAATCTCTAGGTTTTGTATAAGGTCTCATAGCAGCTGCAACCTTGATCTGGGTTCTCTCAGCTTGTCCTCTGAATTACTTCAAACCAGCTCCATGCAGACTGTCTACAAAGCCTCTCAAATAAGCACAGCTGCAACAAGTATTTTCATGGTAAGAGAAACCTTTTCTCTAGATATGTCTCTCTGCCACAGTGCAGTTTTGTCCATGATCCTTGCAGCTCAAAGCCAGAGTCAGGACAGTATAATCTCCATAAATACACCTGGTCAGCCTGTTTTTTTTCCTACTGATAAAGAAAGAATAAATTACATACTTTTTGTAATTTTTTTTTAAGTTTTTCGCACTTCTACTTTTCCAAGGCTCCCAGACCAAGCACTCCCTGAGGCTTCTACCCCAGGCTTTATTCCCCTTTTACGGGAAACCCTAAAACAACAATGCCATCCTCTCCAACTGCAAAGCAAAGGGAGCAAGATCTGGCTATGAATTTCTAGTTGAGGATACTGCTCAACATAGTGTATGTTGCTAGAAAGCAAAGACAGGCACTGTATTGCAGACTACTTCCAGGAAATATTAAGGAAAATGTTTCAGAGGGATACTGCAGGGAAGCATTTCCACCCCATATAAGGGAGATCCCATGCACTAACTAAGTGTCTTCAGATTCTGGGGTATTTCTTCAGAATGAAGGAGCGCTAAGAAGGAGCACTCACTTCTTTGTATTTCTGAAGCAGCTAAGAAGTGAGATACGATCGCCAGAAGTCTCCACTGAAATAAATTTCTGACAATGGCTGAGGAAAAGGACTGGATAAAATGTAAATAGATAGAGTGACTGTGATGATCATCCTCAGCACTCACTTCTTTGATGTCAAGCTAAACCCCATTCTACAGGAGAAAGTAAGGAACTGCAATAGTTCCTCAACACAGAATCTGTGTCTCACAGAGTTTGCACTGTACAGAAGAAGATTGTAAAATCACTTCAAACCATTCACTGGTGGTTCTCATGCAGAAAAAACTTCTTAGTTCAAAGACAACCAAAAGAACCTTTAGGATCATATCCTTTGTACAAAGGATTCACGTACTACTTGATTTTCCACTTTCAGCCGTCCAACTGGATGGATAGGGGAATTTGCTCTGGTACATACTAGTTTCCTGCAGCACGCGATTATACGTCTCCATCTCTGGAAGTAGTTCCACAGTGACATCCCTATGTGTGGGTGGCTCCTTTGCTGCTCAGTTGGCCTGACCAATCTCAGCACTCAAGACTGCATTCTGTGGAAGTTCAAGGACTTCTTGGTCCTATCATTCACAGGTCTCAAAGGCAATGATTACCATAAGACAATGGGGAAAAGGTGAGATTTGAAGAATATAAATGAGACCAGCCAACATCCAGCTCCATGTGCTTTCAGCAGTGAGGCTGGACTACTGTTAGGAAGCACCTGGTTCTGACGAGGTCTCTTCTCTCAAGGACAGCACCAATACCAATAGTCTTTGGAAATGACAGTATTTAAGCCAGCTGAACATGTCACGCCCTAGTTGCAGGTTTTGGAACTGACACATGCAAGCTATCCGTTTCCTTTCCAACATCTGCCTGAGCCTCCAGAGCAAGGGAGGACTGTGACAATCCTTCTGAGCTTCTACCTTGAAACCAAGCACACATCTCTTTTCAACTTGAAGTGCCGCACTTGAAGTACTGGCACTGCCTTTGACATCAGAGGTGACACTGGCTTTGGTTCTGCTAATAATGATGATATCAAAGCCAAAGGGGATATTAGGTTGATCCTCTGTGCCAACTGTTGTGGTAAGGTCTTTTCAGAAGTCAAGTGCCCATTTCTTTCCTTTGGGCACCAAAAGAGATGATCAAACTATTCCCATATTGGAACTATGAACTAAGAACCTCAGAAAACTGCAGAGTATTTACTTGGTATACGGGATTTCCTGAGGCAGAAGAGACATAAGCTCCTTTTGCCCTCCAGGGCAATTACCACACAGCAGGGTGGGTGAGGCTTAAAGACAGAGCATTTTGTGTCCCCATTTCACAAGGGCACTTTGCCAGTCTGTCAAGCTGTTAGTCACTTCAACAGTTCATGGCATTCAAACCAGAAGAACAGAGGAATGTACATGAATCTACGGATTGTGCAGTTCTTGAAGATTTCAAAGGAGTTTAGCCTGAGCTAAATGCTAGCAACTTGGAAACCATTTAGACATCTTACTGCGATGCTCAGTAAGAGGAAACCAAAGTTTCAGCCTACCTCCTGCCTTAAGTAAACAAGATACATGTGTAGCCCTGTCAGAATCAACCAGTCAAGAACAAGACACAAGCATATTTAAAACCAAACCTATGCTGACACTGACTTGAAAGAGAAGCGTACATTTGGTGAGCATATATAAAACTCATTTCTCATTTATAAAAAGGGAAAAGAAAGACCAATCCTGATACAAGCTTGCAGGTCGTGTCAGTACTTGAGCCTTCTAGATGTAGAAAAGGGTCTGCTAAGAAAGGAAAACATGCTGGGGATTTGATCTATATTCCAAAAGGTCTTTGCAGTCATATAAAATGACCCAGACTTATTATGGCTTCAAAAGACACACATAGTTAATACTGATTTTATCAAATATCATAATACTACACAGTCTAGCATTGCTTTTTAAAGTATTTGCATAATGAATAACATGCCAAGCTGTGTAAACCTTCACATTTCAGTTTCTCATCTAGATAGCCTTTAAACAAAGTCAAAGGAAAAGCTATATGTTTATTTTGTGGGGTTTTTTTGTTTTGGTTTTTTTTTTCCACTTTTAAGCACTTTAAGTAGAAATAAGATTTTATTTTTTCAAGCATTCATGGCCCCTCCTTCATTTTAAGCAAGGAGAAACGGTCCTGACATATTACATATGACATATGACATAATGGGTTTTTGGAAGAATCTTTTGCTGATTAACCATGCAGTGAAATGAAATGCTTAATAGAGAACACTTGGCACAAGCTCCCTTATCAAAATGTCACCTTGAAAATGGCTCTAAGTCATTTGTCACTATGGAGTTTAGCCATGTTGCAAAATACTGGCATCTCATACTAACCCACTGCAACTGTGACTAGACAGCCCGGGGTGATAAGGAAATTACAGGTATTACCTTTCTGGCTGTCCACGGATAATTAGCGGCTCCCATAGGTTGCAATGATCTAGGAAATACCATGTCAAAGGCAATCTTTGTGCAAATACTGACTCTGACAGTGGTCTGCTATCTTTGGCCAAGGTTAAATTTGGGTCAATGTACATGTAAATGCATGGAATCACGCATATGATGCCAAACAAGCTTTGTTCAGTGTTTGACCTTTACAGAGAATGTTTTTCTTGTAGTATCTAGAAATTATTTGTAAAAAACAGCATCTGAAGTGCGAATACAGTTGAGAGGTTATAAATGAAAATAGGTATTTTCACTTGCTCTGCTGCTATAAAGATGTCTGGGCCCTGATAGTTTAGACAGAAAAAGTTTCTGCCGAGAAATGACATCAACATTAGTCCGCACAGTGCCCCTTCTGATTGCAGGGAAAATGAAGATTCCTCAGACAGGCAACTCAATGCTCTTGTAAAGGGTAAAAGTCAAATTCTGCCCTTTTGAAGAAAAATGTTGGTAGCTGCCTGCCTGCTTTGAAAACTGCCATACACTCTCCACAGATATGGTTGAGAACAAGTACGATTAGTGTTTTACTCCTACATGTCTTTCCTTATTATTTTTATGCCATTGAGATTGCCTCACTGTTATAGTGCATTTAAGAAGCTATTTATTACCTCTGCCTTTTAGAAATGATACAAATACCTGGAGTGCATGAAACATTTGGGTAGAAATGTCAGTCAAATTTTTTTTATCCAGTATTTGTGGCATATGCAATAGAAATCAATACATCAAAATGTCCCCTAATTCCATACTCTCATCACAGACACAGTAGACATAGCCCCCACAATAAAACACAGTGCAGAAAGTGCAGTGGTACCTGGCATGTTGCATCCCCTTCACTCTGCAGGATTTCACACCTCCTTCCTTTCTGCCTCTGCTCTCTGTAGCCCATCTCTAGATGTCCACTCTACATCTGAAAGAGGTAGTTCCAGTTCCCGCTGAAACCTCAGCATTATTTATCTGGTCAAGGTGACAATGCCAAATGCCCTGCAGCACTTTCAGCTGACAGAAACAGGCACCAAAAGTGGGACAGCCTGAACATTACATGACAGCTCAACAAGAAGGATCTTCGAGGGTTTCTTCAGTAATGCTAAAGACCATACTCCTATGTGGATGAGTGGCCCGGTTCCATAACCAATATCATTTGGCATACTTTTTATTTTTTAAAGCAAGATTTTTATATCTAAAACCCAAGAACCTCTGGTGCTACAACATCTGTCAAAACACTTCTTTCATTTTCCATGCATCCCTGCATTTGCAGTTTGAGTCAGACCATTTGGACAGTACTATGGTGCTTTCTACTACCTATGGCCCCAAAAACGTGATACACAAGGGGGCTTTTGGCAAGATATGCTAACACCAAGTCCATGAGTGATTTAATCAGGCCTTAGTGTTCTTTTTCTCTCTCCCTGAACAGCTTATGGTACAGAGGGGAGAAAAACAAATACTTCCATCATCACAGTACTAACATTAACCTTTAGGTAATGAGTACCATAATTCAGGCCATTTAGTTTAGTTCAGTTCAGGAAAATCACATGGAGATATACTCACACGTCACTGCAAAACATGAGTATGCTGCAGTGGACCAGTCACACCTTTGAGAAGGGTGCTTGTGCCACACAAACGGCTAGAGGCAACATTTGCTCTTAGCAGATTTATGAGCATTCTGTGCTATATGAAATCCACTGGAGAAACAATACAGACCCAAAGCTACGAAGGGGCACAATCACTCAGCAGAAATGTGGTAGCAATAGCAACTGTTCGCCATGGGCACTCAAATGTGAACACAACATGCAGATGCCCTCACCTACACTGCTTTGTTTTAGGCAATGAGCAGAAGGCACCTCCCTCTGCTGTCTGTGCCTCCCCATCCCAAAAGGCTAAAACTGCTCATGGAGGAAAGAGTAACATATTCCTTAAAAATAGCACGTACTAATGAATTGGCTCCTTTCCCTGAACTTAAGTTGAGTCTTAAGAGAAGATAACCTACACCTTCTTGTGTGCCTTAATCTAGTGAATCTGCAAAAGACTAATGGATTTGCAGGACAACAGAGGACATGCCAGATTATATACTCCTATCAGCACTTTTGCAAGCAAATTGTGACATGAAAGTTCATTCATAAAACATAAGGGACACCACCTTACGTTCCCTGCAACTGATTCTGGGAGGCTGCTCTCGAACCTTCCTCCTCTGCTGGTCAGGAAAGCCTCCCTTTCCTCTACAAACTGTATTCATTTTTTGACCTGTGCATTCCCAGTTGCTTTTGTGCCTATAAGTTTAACTAATTCCTTTCACCTCCAGCAGCCTTCTCCTCTGGTGTACTTAGCGCTCACCATATCACTGCTCAGCCTCTGCTGAGAGTTTTGCTAGACTAAACACACCAGACTCTTTCAGTCTCCCTTCTCCATGTCTGCTTCCAGCTGACACTCCTTCTCTTAGCGCACAACACACTTCCAGTGCACAACCACACAAAATTTTGATTGTTCCAGTTTTTAATGTATGCAAAGTGCTGAGCACTCAGAACTTATTTTTTATTTAAAAAAAAAAAATATCACTACCTACAACGCCCTACAAAACAGCCGCTACCAAGTTACACATATAAAATAACCAAACCCACTGAAGACACAGTATATTAAAAAAAATTCTGCTTCTATGATGAAATGTAAAACATTTGCTATTCTGGAATACAAGCTAATATTCACCAAGAGCCTCTTCATTAAGGTTTCTGATCAAGACAGTGTGCTTTACTGTATAATACAACAAAATCAAATGTTCATATTATGTCGCCTGTGCACATCAAAGCTTGTCTCGCAAATCCTGTGCAATTAATTGATTTTATTTTTGTGTATCTCAAATAGCTCATGTCACTGCCCAGATGCACAAAACTAAAATAAGACAGAGGGCATAGCTTGCACTTCACTTTTTCTGCCATTGCCATGAAATGTATATTAAATTTAATGTGGAAGAGACAATCATACAGAATATAACTCACTTATTCTGTCAGTGTAAGTAGTATATTGGTCTGGTTAAAGGAACTGCACAGAAAGTCCTTAGCTGCAGCACAGCAGCAAAATACATGGGATAATACCACATGTGATACACAAATCCCTAAAGAAAGACTTCCTGCATTCCTTTTTAAGTTTATTTAAGCTTATTTCCTTCAAAGATTTTACTTCTTTCAGGAGAAGGTCAAGGCAATTCTTCTATACCTATCCCCGAGCAGAAAAGGAGATGAAACATCTACAAAGGGCCTGCACTGCCTAGATGAGTTTGGAAATTGGCTCCGTGGCCCAGAGCTGTTGTCATCTTTGCCATCCCTGATAGAGGACAGCAAACATTTCTCACACAAGTTCAGAGTAGTCACTGGCTCACACGTATTGCTGTTGTTTCTCTGTCCTGTCCTACCCTTCTCATCTCCCACTTGTCTGGCAATTCTGCCCAAAAGGAGAAAGTACTCCTGTGGGTGAACCAATCTATCTGAACCAGAGCTGGTGCTACTCACATGTTTCCAGTTTTTTCACCAAGAGACCACTCATCCCCCTGACATCAGTGGCATGCATCAGATTAATACACTGTCTGAGCATGCGTCAACCCAAATGGTACATCAACATGACTACACGAGCCATTTACCTGGGATACAAGGTTACACCCTCTCAGCTGCTCTTTGGCACATATCAATGTGTACCTAGTGGTGGAGATGAAGCTGATTACTCCTTTCATGTACCGACTACAAAAGGTCCTGTAAGCTAAAGCCAGTCCCTACAGCTCAAGTGATGCACAGAAACTACGGACACATCACAGAAGCATGTCCATGTGTTGAAGCCCAGGGGCTGTAAGTGATTTCTGCCTATGGATGAGCACACAGACCTCCTGCTGGGACCCACAGGGAGCCTGGAGAACTCATCTCAGGGCAAAACTCGATCCTACCCATATAGCTCAAATGAAAAGATAATAAAAATCCCCTCTGTGTACAGCCATATGACACACAGCTAATGTTGCATGATGGAATAGTACAACTCACTCCGCTTCCTTGGACTGATTGCCAGAAAAGCAAAATAATTAATATTTAGCTTCATGCAGTGTTTTTTGCCTGATTTCTAAATTCCAAATAAACCTTTCAGGAGCCTCAGTGATGCAGCCTCTTTACTGGCAGAGCCCCAGTAACAGCAGCATTTGCTCAGAGACATGCCCTAGGTTCATCTTCTGGCAGCCAGTCTCAATAGGTTTTGTCCCAATACACATACACTTTCAGGACAACCCAAAAGCAACACTAATACAGGGAAAAATTATTAACCACGGTCATAATTATTCTATCTCAACTATTACCTGCAGCACACCAGGTGAAATGAGCCTGTGCAACCCCTGAAGGGAAACGCAGCAGATTCCCCGGTCTTTCTGAACTACTGTGCAACCACTCACCCCACACAATATTGCTCCCTCCTCTCTGCTCTGCGTTCACCAGGAAATACCAACTGTAAATGCCTGACAGCAACCGGCACATGGCACAACCTTGTGGGCTTACCATAGCTGACCCTTTTCACAGAAATGAGAAAAAGAAAATAAGATGGTTTTTACCGTCCCATCTCAATAGCTGTTACACTTTAACCTGAATTTTCACAACTGAGCTTTAATATCAATGCCATTAGTTACTACAGTAGATATTTTCATGGCACATCATCTCCTCTTAAAAAAAACAAGCAAACAAAAAGAAACTGTCCAAGGAGTTCACCCTGAGAAAATAAACTCCTGGAATTCACACAGAGCAGATTCCGCTATGAAAACATTCCTGTTCTCTTCAGGAATGTGAAATTGTTTAACTTCATCTACAGACCGGGCTTCACAGCCTGGAAAAGACCTGGCCAGGTTTTGCATTCATAAACTGAAGCAAACAACCCACCATCCTCAAATAAGGCCACACAGAAAAGGGAAGTAATAAAGAACAATGAAGCACTCCTTTGCACTGTGGAGCTGCAAGAGATTTTTAACTATGTGTGCTAAGTTAAGCTGGTTTTACTTGCCTGATGTGAACAAGGTAGGAAATGCAGTGGTTTGATAGGAAGCATCCACAGGAATACTACCAGGACAAGGTATCAGGACAGGTGTTATCCCTTTCCATAGAAGTTAGTAGAAATTAGGTAATTCTCAGTGGCACGTAGCCCATGCTGGAAAAAAAAGGGATTCTGGGTGGGTTCTGGCAGCAGAGATGCAGAGGAGCAGTCTGGGAGGCAGCCCATGTACCTGCAGTACCAGCCAGAAATGACAAATGACGAGGTGTCCAAGGTAGTAGCACTGCTCATCACCTGTAACATAGGCAGCACTCGTGTATAGCTCACACGTATCGTTGCACATACACACATAAACCGTGCACGTATGTTAAGAAAAAATGAGCACTTGGCTGGAATATTCTATGTCATCACAGGCAGTCAAATGCATGCTTTCTAACAGAGTCTCTGCAAAACACTATGGAAATCTTTGGATAAATCTTGCTCAGTTTCAGGAAGCCTGGCTGTACGCACCACTTTCACAAGGATCCATACTTTTTTTTTTTAAAATTATCTCCTATTTAATGCAAACATTAAGACACAACATTTATTTTATGCTGATTCCACATGGTTTAAAAGTCATTCTGTTATGCTGAATTCTAAATCTAAGCATTGTATCCACATTCAGTAGATACTAATATCACGTTCCTCATGCTTTGACAAATCTTGGGACCCTAAAATTTCTCTTGCATCAGAAAGAAAATCTGATTTATTTCTTTTTTAATATTTTTTTCATTATAGTCATCTAGAAGAGTAAACATAGAATGCATTCAACAAATCATGCTACAAATATGCGAAGTTACAATTTTTTTATAGATAGATACACATATATATGAGTATGTATGTATGTACTTAGGCTGTCACCAATCTTCACTAAGCAGGGATTTAATGCAATTTTCCTATGGCAGGATCTCATTACGGTTTTAAAATAATCTGCAAAGTATGTGCAGAGGCAGTTACAGACCTTTTAATTTACTCTGCATGCACTTACCAACATTTGTAAGATATGCACAAATAAGCACAAGGGGAGCTAAAAGTAGAACAGTTATGTGACCTGACCTCAGCGTCTAGAAGTTGGATGCCTCGTTCTGAACTAGTTAATCACAGATCTTTTTACATCAAATAGGTATTTGTAAAAGTGCTTTGCTATCATCTTGCCTAGACAGGCATTTAAGGTAGATGAAGCATCCTAGAAGTGCTTGTTCACTGCCTTTAAAAGGGGGTTTAAAGTAACAAGTTAGTACACAAGTTTGAGAGATGTCTAAAACTGTGTGAGATTAAAACCAGACATCCATATTCACCTTAGCAGGGTTGCAGTAAAGGCTTTTTTTGTCCCATTGAGACCCACACACCATGCATGAGGGCCACCTCCACCTTCCTGTGGTGTGATACCCACAGCTCCCAGGGAATCAACTGGCCCATCTCCTACCACTGCAATCCTACAGCCAAGGCCTGAACATACATCAGATGTGCACCATTAGCAATGATGTTTCATGCATTTGCAGTGCATAAACTTGTTCCTATAACAGCTCGCGCTATTCCCTGTCATTTGGCTGGTGCTTAGTGATGTAACCCAGCGTGAATGAAAGAAACCCCTTTTCCTCCAGCCTCAACAATGTGCCCATTTGTAAGCAAAGCCACTGCTTTCCCCCACGGAACTGGTTAGTAATGATATTTTATTTAAAATTCTTGTGGAAGCTTATGGCCTGAAGTAACTGTGATGTGAAAACCAGATGTCCAAGGCAGAGGAAAGATTCAAAGGGCTTTTAGGAACAGAGAGAGCAATAATTTGGCTTCAGAGCCTGAGCTACTCCTTTCTACAATGGGTCATGGCAATGGGAGGGTGCTGTGGGGTTGCGTATGAAGGCACACGATAAAGCACGTCTGCACTCTCACCATGGGACTGACCTGTGTTCAGACAGGGGGTAAAAAAGGAGATGAGCTGGAGCCTGGGGCCCACTTTCCCTGCAGTCAGCCATGTCCCAGCACCTCTACTCAAGCTTACTCAGACCACTAAAATAGAGCCCCACACATTATCATACCCTTCTGGTTCTGAGAAGACCTTAAGGTTGGAGTCAAGGATGAGTTAACATGCTCTTCAACTACTTTTCTTGTTCAAAATACACACCTTACCATCCTTAAGTCTAGGGCAGCAAGGAAACATCAATGGCAGAATTCATTAAAAAGTAGCATCACTTCTAAATTTGTTACCACAAAATCCATTAGAATAACTAAAAGCCCAAAAGACTAGAGAGAGACAGGTCCTTCAAACCCTTCTGAAGTAGGAGAGCAGCTCACCGCAGCCATCGATAAAATTTGTGCTGCCATTAGAAGCACAATTGCAGCTGGTTCAGGATTTTCTGAGTGTGCTGGTTTGACCCATCTGCTTATATAACTGGCAGAGAAGTAAGAAATGAGACACTTGAAATGGCTCGGCTGTAAAAAAGTATCCAATTACGTGTCAAAGACAGCCTGAACGTTTTTGGATACATAAAAATTTTGAATATGTGTTTCTGCAACTGTAGGTGTTTCAGTTCTTGCCAAAATAACTTTGAATTGTTTTAAAAGTCTCCCTGCTTGTCTGCCAAAGGATGTGCTCACTGACAGGAAAAGCTAGTAATAGATGACAAAACAGTATCAAACTCCTTCCCACTCAAAATGCTGGCAAAATCTTGTATAAATGGGGAGATGATTTGCCCACGAGTGCTATAACAGAACTATTGTGCTTTGATGATGTTTATTTTAATACCTGATGCTGTAAATATACCACAAGGAGTTCTTCATTCACTTTTACCATGGGTACAATGAATGCATATATGCCTTTTTAATAGTTTCTGTCTTTTAGCCTTATCGAAGAACTATTAAGCAAATGCATGTGGAGTTATTCCAGGATAACATCCCCAAAATGTATTATTTTTCCTTTCTCCAATACATAACAAAATGTGATTTTCACTCCGAATTATGACAAGCAAACTGCTGGAAGCTAGTCTTCTATAACTTGCCATCCTACTTTAATTGTAGGAAAATGGGTTGTCCCTGTGAAAATAGTTAAGATATACAACCATCTATGTTCCTTTAACAGTTTCCTTTGAATACATATTTTAAAACAGTATCTCTGTTCTTTGGCTTTTTTTCATATTTTTAGCTTTGTTTCCTTATTTTTAGAGACATGCTTTAATCAGAGAAGATTTCAAGTATTCTGTCCACATTACATCTCCTATTAATTCTCCCTCTTGACTAACAGAACCTTCTTCCTTTTTGAGGTCAAAGAGTTAAAGAGTTGAGGCTAACCCCAGGAAGCCAAGGGCTTAAGTCAGGCTGTGACTGTCCAAAAGTGAGCGTTGCTGCTAACACTGAGGCAAGCCAAACATCAACTCACAGTAATACCGCCAGCAGTATCACCCGGTATGGTGTTCATCAATCTTCTTGACATTTAGTAGGATATGACACCACTAAACCTGGATGTAAACCTGGAAGCGAGGTACATACAAAGGTAATTTATATTGGCCTTCCAATGAGACAAAAGTGAAGGGGTGAAAAATGTATCTTATAAGTACTTGCAGTAACAAGGACCAGCAAAGATGCACTTCAATATAAGCCTAATTTTTGACCTTCCATTGCTTTCCCCCCTTTAAAACCACCTTATAACCCCCTCCAAAAATATCTTCAAATACATGGATACTTGAAAATTCAGCAACACCGAATACTGCTTTAACTGCTGTAACAAAACCAGAAACACACAGACACTCACACAGCCTCCCGCAGGCAGGGAAATGCTCTCTATTTCCCTGTAAGGACGGCCCTTCTTTAATAAGAGCTTCATCTGATCACTGTCATTGTTCTAGATAATGGATTACCTTCACATACATTTTCAAGTGTAATGACACTCTTGCTTATTAAAGACCTCTCAGCTGAAGGGGCAGAATATTATGAACTGGCCAATCCATTCATTTCCTTGAATATGTTATTCAGTATTTTATGCTAAACCAGCAATACACCATCCATTTTAGTACAATGATCCTTATGTTCAATAAAACTGAAGTGCTGGATCATAAATCATTATAGTCATTTATTTTACATTAGACACATTAGCCACTATATTCCATAATCTATTACAATAAGGTGGATTTAAATGTACCCCAAGGAACTGCAATAATAACTTGAGAACCAAATATAGCAATTATGGATAAAATATGTTTAACCTAAAAATGCACTAGCTGCATAGACTGCTGTGAACTTTAAATAAAATTTAGGGAGGATGATAACTGTCCTGGAATAAACAAGCAAGAGAGGAAATCACAACCTCCTCTCTATACTTCAGATAGTTTAATATGCTCTAGCATATGGGGGAGGGGATGTTATGCTTATAAACTAATGTCTATTAAACTATTATTATTCTATTATTACTGGTTATATTATCTTCCCATCACATGAAAATTTCCTATATTTTCCTGGTTTTTACATCCTACTTAAGTTTTTAAATAGCTCTCTCCCTGGCTAGCTGTCTGGTTAACCTGTTTGGATGCCCTGAACGCTCTTCAGAATCCCTCAAACAATTTTAAACATTTTTGGCAAATTTTCCATAACATGTCCAGACTTTTCTGGTGCTATTTCAGCTTCAGGCTCACCAACAATGAAGGGGAAAGACTGTTTGTCTCCTCCAGACGCAATGTCTCCACTCAGTCTTAAAGGCCATTGGTAACTTTTTGGCCCCAGGCCAAGAAGCAATCTCAAATGTTTGTGAACACAGTTTAGCATTTTTCAGAATTAGTGCTCTGCCAAGTATTAAAAACAACCACATGCTAAACCAAGTGATTATTTTTTTACAGGGAGGACCCAGCACTTCAGACCACTGGGATTCCCGAAGATGCCTGCCGCTAGCCCAGTGTGGAGGAGAAAGGGCACTGAGGGCCATCAGGCATCATCAGCACAAAGAACTGATGTATGTCATGCCCGAATTTCACCCATGCTGCTCTGTATTTATAAAACCACATTGCTTCCTGCATAAATTCCTTTATTCCCAAGATACTTTCTTAGGTTTATTACCTGGTTTTTTTTGTCATCCCAGGAACAGAAATTATACGTAAGAACTAAATGCTCACTGCCACCACAGTAGCTGTTCTTACCATTACCCTCTGATATTTCTGTGATGTTTCCAAAATAATTACTATTAACTTATGTAACTTAATTAATTTCCTAAGAAGCATATTAGTTGGCTCTGCATATACGTACATTGGATGCTCCATTTCCCAACTATTCTGTTATACGAGCTTTATCTAGAGGTCTCTTTACATCACTTTCTTTACTTCATCAGTACCTTTTATCTTCCCCTATGAAGGCCAAATATTAAGGTTGGACATTAAGTGTAGCTCATTGAGCAGCTTCCAAAAGTAATTACACATGTCCAGCCGGAGGCTGACAGGCAAACCAACACTGCCCAAGGTGCAGTGCTGCTGCCTGCCCTGCGCCTATGCAGATTTCAGTCTCCAGCTGCCATTGTAGCACCTCTCACAAAACTTCATATAAACAAGAGAAAGTGTCCAGTTTACTCATGACAAATTCAAATGAAAATTTTGCTTTGGCTTAAAATCATTAAATATATTCAGGCAAATAAGGGCATCTGAACCAAGGTAAGGCAGAAGCTTGCTTTTCCAATGACGTGTCTGCATTTTACTTTATATCACAAAAGCCGTAGCAGTGAAGGGCATGCTCAATGCAAGAAACCTCAGCTCTGGTTTAAATGTTCTTAGCAGTTCCTATCAGACAAAAGATGCTCCACATGACCTGTTTGTTTTTATTCCAGAGTCTCTGACCGAGGAGAGCTGTTGTGGTGCCACCGCAAAGGGAACAATGCACCCAGTTCTGTGTGTTTTGGAAGAGAACGTAAATATTTTGTACAACATCCATTGCTGAACAAATAACTTTCTTTTTGATAAACAAGCACTGAAAATCTGTATATATCATGAGAAGAATTCAAAACCCTGGGATAACCTTACACCACGGGTGTCCAGCAGAGCTCTGTAATGAGCAGCCGAGAAAGGCAGACTCTCTCCCAGCCTACTTTGGCCTTGCATTGCTCCCTATGACACTCTCACATTCATCCACACGTGTGATATGGGAACAGAAAGGAGAACGGAGAGGTGCGTATCTAACCAAGTCACTGTAAATTTGCATCTCAAGGACAGAGTCTGAGAGGCAAGCTGCAGACTCCCGCTCAATTCACAACCTGGGCTGTGCTCTGCCCCTCTGCTGGCACTACAACCAGTGAGCCACAGTGCCAAGTAACCTCTATCTGACATCTCCAAGGGGGAATACTTTTTTCCAAAGTATGGTATCAAAACAGAGAGCGGTGCACAGCGAGGGCCTCTGATCACATGGGAGTTATGGCAGCCACTGAAGAGTCCTGCCAAGAAAAACTTTGCTCTGTTACTGGGTACAATCACAGAGAACAAGCTGATCAAGCAGGGTTCTCTGTCCTTCTCGGTCCTCCGTGAGAGAACAAATGGAAGAGGGAGATGAAAGCAGCAGTGATCAAACCACGTCATACAGCATGCACTGCCCTCAGCTACCTGGTGGCCACCACAGCAACCTAGATGACAGCATGCTGCCCAGTCAGGGCTAGCCTCATGCTCCACCAGCCATACCTCGTACCACGCAGGCACGCTCCCCACCACTGCCGGGGATCTCCAGCATAAGGCTGACTGCAAACCAGAGAGAAGCCTGCCTGCGGCGAGGCGTGCGGGGGCAGCCGTGCCACCCCTAGGGCAGTAAGGCGCAGCTGGTGCCAGGAAAGAGCTCCCGGTTCCCACTGCATAAATATATAGCAAATGGCTTAGTGAGAGAGCGCACTCACTAATGGCAAGTCCTTGCTTCTGCATAAGATGTTTTGTATTTTAAAAAACAAAAAACCAAAAACAACAAAAAAAAACCAAAAACAAAAAGAGAAGCTCTTAGGGTATCAAGCTCTATTGAAAGTCAGGGCTGGAAGCTGCGATGCCTCAAGAGCCCTGCCTACACCCAAGGCACTCAGGTGCTATCCTTCCCCTGCACAAGGAGGTGGTTCCCCACTGAAGCAAATCGTCCATAGGGCACAGGACAGCCTTTCCTTCCCAGGCAGGCCCAGGGACTCTCACCGCAGTGCCAGCCTGTGGAGGACGGCAAGGTGAAGCGGTGAGCGAGGCAGCCATCCCTGGGGACGCCTCCTGCCGTCGCTGGGGTACTAAGGTCCTCCCTGACGCCTCCCCTATGAAGCTACGGCCGGTGGAATTCAAACAGCCACTTCCTGCCAGCCTGGCTGGCAAACAAACCTGTGGAAAAGTAAATACGTTTATCACACAGATTTCCTCTGCCCCTTTTTAAATAAGAAAGGGCTCAATGGCTTTCCTGAGCCAGACCTACATTGAAGTCGTGATGATAAATACGCGCTCTCAGGCTCACTCGAGTGACTACAGCCACAGGCGATACGGGGTTGGGTGGTTTCAGAAAGAGCCCCCCTGTGAAGAAGCCTTCCTCTCCAGAAGCAGACATTAGGTACCATGTGGACCAGTCTGTGGGAGACGAAATGCCCGGGCAGCACAGCCAGATGAACGTGTCCCTCACACAGCCTTGCTGGAGCCCGCAGATACACCGCAGCTTCCCACCGCCATATCTCCCCCTCGTCAAATACAAAGGTCCTCTTGAAGGAAACTGAAGTGAAATTTAGCCCTGTTAGCAGCAGGAAATAGCCAGCGGCTTGAAATCACCTGAGCCAGGAGTTTGGCCTTAAATTTTCCAATCTGACACTAGCACAGCATCAGTACCTTTAAAGTCTCTATTAAGAAGAGGTAAAAACAGTTGGAGAAGTCAGGGTCATCTCTGGGAATTTATACGAGAAAGGTTTGCTGTACTGCTGATCAAAATAGCATTTTGACTCATTGATCCCCTGAATGCCATAAAATCTAAAGCAAGATCCTTGTGCTTAGTGGTGGGAAAAATGAGTTTCTTTGGCTGACTATCCTAACATAAAGAACGAATAAAATAAAGAAAAACAAAGGAAAAGAAAGGAGATACAAAGCTCAAGAGGAGGGTTAAGACAAGCCAGCAATTAAAAAAGACAAATGGACTTCAGTTTACAAAAAAAACCCTAAACCTCTGTCTCAGTAGCATGTTTAGCTCTTAATCAAGTCTTATTACAATCGCATGCAAATGCCAGGATGGCAGGACATTCCTTCAAACTATGTTTTCATTAAAGATTCTGCTTTTTCCAGAATAATAGTAAATGACACGTGAACTTCATATGAACTATAGGTCATGAAAGGATTTAGTATTGGCATTTTTAATCTAAAAAGTCTGTGCCAGAAAATCAATATGTTTCAGTCGCAGCATTCGAATGCAATTTTCTTCACGTAACAGGGTTCTTTCTTTCACTCCTCCCTCTCCCTCTCTCTTTCTCTCTCCCTCTTCTTTAAGAATAATGAATAATTCCCAGTTTTTCTATGAAACAAGCAGGCGCATTAGAAGGCAACAACATCAATAACGCGTTACATGTAAACAGAAAATGAACAAAAAAATCATTCAAGGCCCCTTTCAAACCGCCGTGCTTTTCATCAGCGCTATTACAGGTTCCATTCACATTATCGGATTGAACCACGCTGCATAACCAAGGTGCTGACAAGCCTTGATTACCCAATAACTCCTGTATTCCTTTCAGGCAGGTTCACCGAGAGGACAGGAATGCGCGGCCTTCCTGTGGGGCAGGCTGCTTTCCAGCCAGACCAAGTCAATGAAACCCAACGCCCTCCTGCTCCTGCACGCCGAAACAGCCCCTGCATTTCCTGAGAGGCAATTATGACTTTTCCCTTCTTTATTCTCAATTGTTTCGGATAACAATTTATTGTACATCGGAGGGGCCAATATAAACATTTTAAACTCTTTTCATAACACTCAGAGGGGGCTGCTAAGTCATCTCCGTAGTAAATCTGTTGTCGGCTCTTTCCCATGCTGCAGAGTCAACAAATCTGTCTCTCACCCAGGGCAGGCCCAGCCAGGCACTGCAAAAACAGGGGAAAATGTACACAGCGCTTTGCACGTCACGTATCTACTTGCTTTGACTTTCCCTGCATGCTTGTTAGCTGCCCACCTTTTGGTTTTCCCTTTGCATGGCACACCTCTCGAAAGACAGATTGCTCAAAGGGAAAAAAGGTTTCAGGCAACCCTTAAGTGTTTTTCATGTTTGCATTAAACTTCCAGCCCAAGGAAGGGCAGAGGATGCATTACGCACTCGCTCTCTCTACCAACTCAGGCTGGAGCACTAATGAAATGCAGGAGGCAGAGTTGGCGGCCAGATGTGAGGTGAAGGCTTCTACTAAAAGGGAACTGGAGCCATTAGGGCTGGGATCTAACAGAGGCTAATTCCCTCGCTACGTCACTTGCCTAATTCCTTGCAGACAACTCCTTTTCCCTTCCCTAACAAGCAGGCAGGTATCAAAGGCAATCAAGCAAAATAAACATTTGCAAGAAATTTATTTTTGGTAGCTATTTATACTAAACTTACTGTTGTTTCTCCTTAACTAATTAGTTCTTTGTCCTGTTCTATGCATCCCCCGAGTGAAACAGCTGCTTTAGTATCACTTAGCATCCAGAGCTCTGGGTGTAATATTACCCACATTTCTCTAATTAACTTCTAATGACACTATTTATCTGCACATTTTTCTTATTATTTTTGTTATTTTAAAGTCAGAGCAGTATTCTACTTTTACCTGTGTCTGCTGCACACATTGCAAGACTTTTAGCTGCGTACAAAGCTTCAGCCCAGCTCTGGCTCCATGCAGCCCCAGCCACCCACCAGCTGTAGGACCACGTGGACCTCCTGCACAGGGCTGCACCTTGGCATAGGCTCAGTTCATCGATCAAGCCCTGTGGCATCAGAGGAAGTATGGTGTGGTCCTCCCACCTCTCCTCAATGCACCAAGCCCCTACCTCCTCACAACAAGGATTTCAGAGGGACAAGAAGGAAGAGGTGGCTTCTGCAAGCCCTGGCAATACCAGTGCAGTGGGCGAGGGAAGGGAGAGCTGTGGGATGGGGCTAGAGGAGTAAATCCATGCTCAAGGCATGAGGCTTGGCCAGGCCAGCTCGTGGTAGAGACCTCCAACAAGCCACCGCCAGGTATGCCAAGCACACACATTATATTCTGATTTAAGGCCTTAATATTATGTTTCCCTGGACAAATACACATCGTCGCACAGAGCCCACGAAGCCATACTTCAGAATCGGTGTCCGAATACCAGGTCTCTGAAGCGGATAACGCCACCACTGTCTTGCACCACAGGTGTGCAGAGAAAAATGCACGCACGCTGCTAATACACACCCTGATACACTGGGAGCTTTCCTGCTGTAAATATCCATTACCTGGTTCTCACCTTTAATATTTTGCCTTCTTTTTCCTTGCCCACACACAACTGTTATGTTCAGCTCATCACTATGGTCTACTTATTTATGGTCACAAGCCTTTTAAAATGGCAAATATTTTGAGCTATCCATGGTTGCAGCAGTTTACTTTTCAACACAGCGAATGAAGGCCTTTCTGCTTGGTATTGCCTAAAACTGGCACAAAAAGTGATTTCCTACTGAAATACAAACAACCAAAGGCTTTACTGCTTTCCTTCCGAGCAGAGAAGTTACTCTTGCCCAAGGAACCATACTTGATACATCTCAACAGAAAACGTGCTGCTTTGGGGATTTTTTCACATATTTGTGATATAGCAAACTTTTCTACATCCATCACCAAGCAAATAGTGTCACGCATGAACAATTAAAAAACTCTACACATTTGGCCTGACTTTCTCCTTAGATGACCATGGCTCTAACAATGCAACCACTAGAAACACTTGTATGTTTTAAAGTGAGTTGTAGTAGCGTAGATTATAGGAATAATTCTTGATATTATAAACACAATAGAAAAGGAACATAAAGAAGATGTATACACAACAAAAATAATCTTCTAAACTATTTTCCAGGATAGAGCATCTATAAAAAAAAATTTCTGTTTTACTTGTATCTACAGCAATTTGTTACAATAAAAAGAAAAGAAAGGTGACTAACTGGACTACTGGAAACCACAGCAGCAATAGCAATGGATTACTTGCCTGTTGAGAACAGAACAGATTTGAAATCTGTGTTATGGATTTGCTAATATTTGCCTGAATGAATAGTCTAAGGGAACCTTAGGATCAAAATGCAGTTAAGTAAGTGGTTTTTTTTTATTTTAGTTACTCTTAAATTATACAAAGAAAAGAAATCAAAATTGCACCTTGTCATATTTATCTGGTATCACACTTCCCAGCATAACAGTAATTGTTACCGAGCAAATGCTCCAAGGAATACTTACTAAACATGACTCTGAATTGCAGTCTGTCTCCCAACAACATCACAGTTGCGAACTGCAGCTTTACAAAATCTCAGCATATGACAAAGAGAGACCAAAAGTGAACTGCCAGATTTTTGCAGTTCAGTCGCATTCACTCAGGTTGAGACATAACTATCACGTCTTCAGACTACGTTAAGTTTTAAAATCTCCCCTTCAAAAATTACTTGCATTCTTCAGCTTTACAGCAGCCCCTGTTCTAGTGCCTACTAGAATGGAGATTTTATATAGCCATTTTCTTCAATCAATCTAAATGAAAAGACATGTCATCATTCCCCTCTATCCATCACTTTGTTTCTTGTACGTTAAACTGTAACTGTTATGGCCTTATGACCACGGAACAGTACATTTTTAAAAACATTCTCAGAAAGCTTCTTCCTTAATTGTGCTGAACAAATTGTAATGACATTTTTTTTAATAGACACTCGGGCACAGTTCATAAAAAAGTCTATGCACCATTCAAATAAAGGTTTTATAGGACTTAACCAGATAAAAGTGAAATTAATCTTTTTTCGAAAAGCGATTATCTCATACACCGAGACACCCTTTCTGTGGTCTGACTAAACATCACTAATCTGCTATATCACCTGCTGGGATAACAAGCACAGAGAAAGAAGAAAAAGCAAGCTGGAGTGCGAAGACAACCCTGTATCACACTAGCATAAACCATCATCAGCACATAGTCAAACTTCTGAATTAAGTCCATGAATGCTGCAATCCCAGAAACCTTAATGGCACAAGGCTGCAGCGCAGAATTTGTTTTCCAATTTATGCATTACTGTTACTGCCACTGCTTGATAGCAAGTCTCTACATCAGGGAAGTCTTTACCAAGAAGATTTTATTAAGAAGTATTGTTGCTTTGTTAGATGTCGAGCTGCCTTTCAGTCAATGCAATGCCGTTGCCACTCTGCCATACAAGCAGTAAGTGCAACATCAGCGAGACAACCTGCTGTCTTTTCAACAAATCTGGGCACCAGACATAAGCAACACCAATCACTGTGCTCTCAAAAATGAAGATGACTTCCCGCCATCAGCAACAAGAAGTGACTAAACTTTATTACAATACAGTTCAAACACCTGGAAGCCTCCCCTCAACAAAGGGGGTTGCACAACAGTGCTCTGCATCCAGGAGCTTAATGCACCACCCTGCAAAAGCTCCTGTGATACACAAACTCCCATCCCTCAAACTACTATTACTGGGGGAAAAAACCAACCAACCAAACAAAAAACTAAACCACCTGTAGAAACCCAGTCCAAAACAAGTTTCATAGGGGAAATAAAGTTCCAAAGGAAAAAGTTCAAAAGTCACCCTGGACTGAAAATGGAATTTGGGTCTGAGCCACCAAAGAGACTCCACATTAAACTAGCGCGGCATCACTCTCAAGAGCAGGTAACATCGCTCTCTAAGCTCTGTCTGCATCCATCCAGATGGATTCATACAAGTTTTACTACGCAAACATTCCTAAATCTGCACCTTTTTCTCACGTGTCACTTCAGGGCCAGTGACACTGAGTCACATCACTTCCTAGACAGAGCCTTTTCCCATACGCAATAGCAACACATATAATGCACTGCTGTCTCCAGGACTGAAAAGAGCTGCAAAAGGCTTCTTATTCATGAATTAGTCCCTTAGAGAAGTGTTTACCCCAAAGCAAACTGCTGGCAGCATGAGATGGATGAAACCTGTAATATACACTGCGCAACACGCAGAAGGCAGCAATGCTGGAACCGTGCGCTGAAATCCTTTGTCACTGCACAGCAAAACTTTCCTTTTTAAACACAGGAATAAAAGAATTAGTAGAGAGTGTGACAAACAAAATCAGGTGACTGCTTACAGTTCTCTTGTAGCTGCACAAATAAATATTCATTTTTTCTTTGAAGAAAGAGCATATGCTCAACACTCCTTTGTCCTGTATCACAACAGAAAAACCCTTTGCACTGGAATATCTGAATCACTTCTTGGCACTCTGTCAAGGTAAACAGAGTAAATTAAAAATGAATGTTTATCGGAGGTGCACACATACACACACACTAGCAAAGTAGAGTGCTGTATTTGCCTATCAAACATAAGAAGCGATTGAGTCCATCAGTCATTCAAACAAGCAACTGAGAAGTGGAAATAATGGGATGACAACATCAGAAAACAACCTCCCAGAAAGAGATGAATTTCTTCATACCCATTTGTCTTGTCTAATTAATCCCACACTTGGGACTAGACTGAGACATTAAAAAAAAATTAGGTACAAAATATTACTTTCACTGGGAAGCTTCAGAAGTACAAAAGAAACACAAATGCTTTGTGTTTGTGCTTTGCTTTCAGACCCCGTTTTTCACATCATCTTCATAATCTGGGACTATGCCCCTGTGCTTGGATGAGACTAAGATAGCGTTAGCAGCACAAAAGAAAGCAGTTGGAAAAGCTGGGGAAAATTATGTCGTTACCACTAATAAAACAAGATGTCAGTTCCTAATAGATTAAAAACCTGTGTATTAGGTTGCAGAGTATTCCTGGGCACCCATGGAGCGGTCATGCCCAAGAGCACTTCCCTCTGCTCAAGACCGGTGAAAAGGGCATGACCTATTCCCTTCCACGCAAACCTTGTCACAGTTTATCCGCATTTTTGTCAACTTGGAATTAGACTGCTGTAACACACTCTCCACAGGGCAAAACAAAATGCAGAAACAAATACAGAATGTGTCAACCACTGATTTAATGGAGTTTCATGCCAGGAGCTTGTTGTCCTAATGTGTACAGGTCTGTGATATTTGTTCTCACAGGAAGCTGTGTAGGTATAGCAAGGTGGTAGGTTTAACATGCAAAATGCTAAACCCAACAACTTTCGAAAGGGATTTCTGATCCTGAGTACAGGGACAGATACACTCGACCAGGTTCTGAAAACTGTGGCTATTTCTGAAAAATATGGTTTTGGTTTTGTTGTTTGTTTGGTGGTATAATAATAATAACAATAATAATTTTTTAAGTACACAGCAGATATCACCACTACCATAGTGTGCACCAGGTAAGCTACCAGAGCTGAAATTAAAGCAGAGCTGAACTGAAAACTCCCTCAACATGGCAGGAAATATCCTCCATATGCCCATAACTCTAAAGCTGGCAACATATATTACAATTTGGAACATGACACAATGTGAGTGGTGTTCTGTTTTTAGAGGAGCACCTTTACAGGCTTTTGGGAGGAGAAAGGACTGCAGGTTGCAACACTTCACCAACTTTAGTTTGAGGCATGTGTGTCAGTGTCTTCTACAATATTAGTGATGAAATTAATAATGTAATGACATACGAGGCATATCTTGCATATCATGCTTGTAATGCAATGAGTCATGGAATTGTAGAATTATAGCATGGTTTGGGTTGGAAGGGACCTTAAAGATCAGCTAGTTCCAACCTCCCCTGCCATGGGCAGGGACACCTTCCATTAGATGAGGCTGCTCAAAGCCTCACCAACCTGGCCTTGAACACCTCCCAGGGATGGGGCATCCACGACCTCTCTTGGGCAATCTGTTCCAGTGCTTCACCATCCTCACAGTTTTTGCACACTAACTACTCTGGCACTTCTTGGCATGGTGACAAGGACCATTTGCTACACAAACCCCCAAAATAACATCCCACACTAATTCCCAAAGGGGAAGTGGCGCTGAACAAACCACCACCATACTAACAGCTTCATGAACAACTTGGCATGCTTTGGCAAACATTTTAGAAGAAAAGTAAAACAAGGAGTCAAGCTCTGTGCTGGGCCTCCACAGTGAGCTTGCTTTGGGCATAAGAACACACATATACGCGTATGTGCTGTGCACATGTATACACATCTGTATATGGATGTTGTGCCCAAAGCCCTGGCATTCGTATATGAATGCCGGTATAATTTTGAGGCAAAGAATATTTTAAAATCTTTTCCTTAGGAGGTGCTTTCAGGATTTTTGCTGAAGCAAGTTTACTGTGTGGTCTCACAGAGCACATTTTCCCCACTCCTCCTCACTCCCGAAACTCTCTTCAGTTTGCTTTCGGAAGGAGAAGGGGCCAATTGATGCCTCACGCTTCAGCCAGGGCAGAGTTGCCTGAAATGCTCTGCTTGCTCCCCAAGTGAGGATGTCCCCCATGCCTGGGGGATATCGCTCTGCAGTCACCCACACTGAGCTGAGTGCCTTTATGCACTCCCTGAAAACCACTCCAACTGACTTGTCCCAAGCTTGCTGTCTGGCTTAAAGAAAACAGGTTAATTCCTGTTGCAATATATTTGAACCAGATGTACTTTTAGTTGCCTTTTTTTTTTTTCTATTTTTTTTTTTACAGCCAGAAGAAAGGGGGAATTGCAAAGTTTTCCTTCTTATTTGAAGGGACATCTACCTTTTGGTTACTTAGTCAGCTCCAACCCTCACATAAAAAACCCTTAGCATATAATTCTTTCTCTACTATATAGCACTTCCATGTTTTCCTTTGGCATTTACAGGGTTCTAAATATGATAGATCTGTTACAAATATTCCCAGCACATAACTGCCCTGAATGGAGCAGGAAGATTACCAGAATGCTCCAGTTGACACACCATTACGTCAATGCCAACAGTCCAAACGCCTGCTTTTGCCATCAGAAACCTCTTCTGGAGAAGAGTCGGCTCGCAAAACTGTCGGAAGAGCCTGAGGAATGTATCAATACAGATTTAGGTGAAACAACAGCAGAGAGATCTGTTCTCCCACCACTGCTAATAAATAAGGTATTAAATCGTTAAGATTTCAATTACAAGGGAAGAATGTGGCTAACCAAATAAAAGCAGGGGGAGTTGAAATAAGTAGTAGGTTAAAGATTAATATTCTGGGTGCAGAACAAAAGGATGCTCTTTTGTGGCACTGTGCTTATGCCTCTGAATGTAAACATTGTTCCGAGAACCACTTTTTCTTTGCCCAATCTTTAAAGGGTAATAAATTAGACCTTGGACAGCCATACAAGCTGCTACTAGATGTGAATGTGAATGTGTCTGTAGAAAAGGCTGACTTTCAATCAAAGTCTATTGAAAGAATAGTTGGATTTTCTAAAGAAGCATGTTGTGCCTATTAACCAACTTACAAAAGGGGCCATTTTCTTGATTTATGTTTGGTTGCTATAGAGATCTTGCAGTACAGACTGGCAGGTGAAGCTCCCATTTAACAATCTCACAGGTTTTTCTTAGCTGTACTCAGAGGACACAGACCTGCAGTAGGTAAAATCCACTGCACAAACACACTACATCTGTCAAACTTAAAGATCAGATTTAAGGCTTTCCAAGAAATTGTCAGGAATAGGCTAGACTTACTATACAATCTTTGCCAATGAACATTTTACGCCCTGAAAAATCTTATCACAGCGAGCTGCTTCAGCTCTCTTAGGTTTTGTCACTGATCCACTTCTCATACAGCAGGTAATGACTGGTGAGCTGGATACCAGAACATCACAGCACCGCAGGGTCATCTATTTGGTCTGGGTTTTCGGTTTGTTTGTTGTTTTTTTTCAAGCATACAACATATGAATGAGGAAGAGCCTTTGTTCTGCAACAGCAATACTAGCATGTGTAAAGGGGTGTTAATTAAAAAAAGCAGTAATAGTCCTTTTTCCATGAGCCACAGAATATCCTAGAGAGCGTACAACTGAGAACCAACACAAATCATGCTGGAACTGGAAGGAAAACTTTTGCACATCAGTAGGTCACAGGCAATTCAAGACCCGGACTAAAAAAAAATGCTATTTTATAAGTCCGGGTCTCTGCCTAAACTCTGATGCAAGGTTGCTGCATGGAAACTAGAGTTCCTGAAAAGGTAACGCAATCAGCAACCTATGTGATACTCCACAGAGCCGCTTGGGTGGGGGAAAATGGCAAATCTGTAAGGCAGTATGTGCTCCAAGCCAAAGCCAAACCCAAACCAAACTAAAACCAATATTGAAGATGTCAGCCTTTCCTCAGTTGCTTCCTTGCATTAGTGAATACAATATCAAATATACAGAATAAAGATTTTAAAAAAGCAAATCAAAATCAGAAATATGTTTCTTACTGTATTTAACAAGAGAAAAATATTCAATTATTCCTATGTGAGTCTTTGATTCAAAAAGAATTTTCCGTTGGCCTAGCCTCATCAGAAAAAAAATCTGCATTTCATAAACCAGCGAAGTAATTGGATTATAGCAACAATTTTTATCAGAAGGCAGTACCTCATAGCTGCCTTACTTACCAGTATCTTCTACATTACTGCATACTACTATTAAATTTTTTGAGTAAATAGAATGTGGGGGCTGAGGTAAACAAGAAATCAAAGCATTACAGCTCCCCTCTCATTTTACCAAAGTACTAACAGGGTGTGGAGGTGTTTGATATGGGCCAGTCCCATGGACACCCAAGACGGGCAGACGCTTACACACTCATTTTACTGGAGTTTCTCCATGCACAATCTGTGCTGCTTCACAAGCAACTCCTATCTTTTGCTGGGAGAAGTGATCGGCTTGGGTGCTCTGGCTCATACATTTACTATTCCTAACCAGACAAAATCCAACTGCGCTTGACTGCAATGAAAAAAAACCAAAACCCTAAAAGTCTCCACTAATTTTTTGATGCTACTATGTAATGTTGTTACCAGGAAGGTCTGATTTCAGTTCCTGAGATGTATTTAGCATCTGCAGAACAAAGAGGTTGTTGTTTGGGGGGGGGGGGGGGGGGGGGGGGGGGGGCTGGGGTAGACAAACACCTGGAGCCATCATTGGGCATGAGCATGGCACAAGATGGCTAAAGGTGGAGTAACTCCTGTGGGCAAAGGAAGCTTAATCTGATGCTTATCAACACACAGAGGTGAGAGTCATACATAGCATTAAAAGGTGTAGGAGAAGAAAAGGTTATCTCTTGCTAAAGCTAGTACCCATGTCTCTCCAGAGGCAGATAGCTCAGGGTCAAGGTTGGTCTGATCCTGTACAGCTGAAATTAATAAAGAAGAGCTTTGCTAACAAGTCCAAGGGGCCAGGAGTGAGGCATGGGCAGGAGGAGGTCTAAAGTCAGGCAACCAGAATTCAGCCTCTCCAGAAATGATCCTCCCTTTCTGCCCCTCTTTCGGAAGAGAAAACTGCAAAAAATTTCTTACGTTTAAAAGGGGGAGAAGGAGGATGATAACTGCAGTAACCTTCAAAAGATTTGTTTTAATTTCTCTGAAAGGACAGCAAGTCTTTCAAACATATGTTTTCTGGGGAGAGGGCTTCACGTTAATTCAATACTGGTCTTTTGAAATTTTGCTGATTATCAGGAACAAATACAGCCTTAACACCAGAGCTGTGAGGAAGAGAGATGACTTCCTTGTAAAGCTCTCTGTTGTTTGCATCCTAGTAATTATTTGGCAAATGGATTCCACCTGTTGTCCATCACCCAGCACATACAGATGGAACTGAAATACATCCCGGATTTATATTTTATTTGGACTAACAAAGCCAGGATTTGAATTCAAGGGATAGTGAAGGAACTAAGAATGTTCTGCATCAGAGACTTGGATAAAGAAATACAGGGCTTTGGCTGTGGCCCTTCTGCTCAGATGACCTCCAAATACTTCACGTGCAGTGACTCCTCCTAAGGAAAGCAGAAGCGATCAAATCCATTACAGTCTGCTGTTGAAGCCTGTCCCAGGCTTCTTCTTGACACATTTCTTTTACTTCCTGCTCTTTATTTTTTACATTAAAATGTAAAATGTACTGGTGATATTTTGACCATCTCCTGCTTTAACTCCAAATCATGATGAAAGCAGATTTGACTGTTAAAGCAGTATAACACAATATCTGTCATCCAGACTGAACAATAACTTATTAAACCCCGTTTTATTGAGAGTCTGCATGCTGGCATTTTGTCTTTATATCTTGCATGTGTTTTTAGTGTTGAAATTGGCTTTTCTGTGAATCTTACAAACATAAAAAGCACAAAGGCCAAAATCCTGTCCCTCCTTAAAGTAGGAGGATTTTTGTCACTGATGCCCACAGGGTAGGATTTCAACCCAGGCTACTAACAGATTTAAAAAACAAATAAAAATTCTGTCTCTCCAACGTACACCTTTTGACTGGAGAGTCAGTGGGGATGAAAGAAATTTGGGCAGAAATGCTACTATTAAAAACATGTTCTAGGCAACAACCCTGTGCAGTGCATGCACACACATCTTCTGAAAGAACTGCTGACAGCACATGGCATCACACAAGGTCTAACACCTCAGCTAAGAGAACACCAGTATTAGACCTGCGGTCTCTAAATCCGCAAGGGTATGTCCAATAACAGAAAGACAATGCAGGAAAATAACAGTGCAGATCCCTTAACTAGACAAACAGATACTGTGTCTACCTTCTGTCATTCCACAGGATGTAGCCTCTTAGATTTTGGTCTTCGATACACATACACATGGCACGTATGGATGCAAATATAAGAGGGTGGTATTATCATTGTGGAAAGTTGAAGCATCATATAGTAAATAAGTTCACTGTACACATCACCAGGTAGCTTTGGGTCCTTCTCAGATTCAATGCAGCTAAGATGCTTTCAATGGCTTCGCGCTGTGTTCCATATAAAGCAATAAGGGTGGGTGGAAAGAGGCTGTCTTCTCCCTGCTCTGTGCAGAAAGGACCAGCTACGGGAATTGGGCTCTTTGCTGCCCTGAAAGTTTAACAACTGGCTTCAGCTCCACAAATGAACACCAAAAGCTCAGTGCCCCCACCAGTTAAAACCTGCAAGTTTTAACATAAAACCTTGAAAAAGGAAAGTTCTTGGGTCATTTGTAAAGGTGTTTTGCTGTTTAATAAGCATAACACCTCACTTTGCAGGAGGAGGATCATGAAAAAAAAAGTTACAATAAAACTTAAAACCCTCCAAAATATCCTTACATGGCTTTCCTATAACCCATATGGCACATAAATGAATATAAGATAGTGTTCTATAACAAGTTTATTGGCATACAGTTGGTATGGATGGATTACTTCTCTTTCCAGTGAGAAACCTTAGACTACAGCCATCTTAAATGCATTCTGACAAACCTCAAGCATACGAGTCCACTGTGCGTTATTTGTTCTCCATACACACACTTCTCTTAAAGTGTGTAAGTAGATATTTGCATATAAAATTATAATGGCACACCAAGGATTTGATTTATGCATTCCTTTGTAAACCCAAAAAACGCATTAAATTTTCCACCATTGATAAAACCTCTAAAAACTCACAAATGTATTTTTACAATTTTTAAGCTGCTGTTATGACCTGTGAAGGCTCCTCTCTGGTAACAGTGGAAACTGGAGTCTTATGTTTACCTTCAGGCCAGGACGGATGGAGGCAGCAATAGTATATGCTTTCCTAAACTGACCTGCTAATGACCTGAATCCTGCCCTGAGGGGTTAGTATCCCTCGGAGTAAAAGGATATTTAGCTCTGATGCGGTTTCAATGTACTGCTCATTTAAAAGAAATTGCCTCACCCAAGTTAAGGGGCTTAAATCCTATTCTCCAAAATTAATCATTCATACAGTGTGTATTTTTTCAGATGTATTTGCTTAGAAACATAAATGTTATTTATAAAAAATATCTGTATTAAAACGTAAGTGGCCTTGTACTACAAAAATTAGTATGGCCAGTGCCAAATGTGGAAGAAAACTTCAGAACCATGAAGATTTAACAATGGGTTATATTGCTTATAACTTTCAGCAGTCTAACTTCAGTATAACTGTTTTTTGCATCAAGTCAGTCATCTTGTGCCTCTGTGAACCAAGATGTTCCAGTGATACCAATTTCTTTAGGTTCTCTAGGTTCCTCCCTTAAAAGGATGGAACAAGCAGTTCAGAATAAACAGAGTGACTTCACCCACTCTGGATAAACTGCTCTGCCCTAATGCTATAATAAATTCAGCTACACTAAATAACTACTTTGCTTTCTCATAAGCATGTACTTTTTACATGTTTCTGATCGAGATCAGAGATGGAAAATGGCACAGGACAGCTATTTCCACATCCTCTCACCCATCTGGAGATTAATGACGCAGTGTTCCAAAAGGGTTGTATAGTTTGGAAAACACCCAGACATTTGAGTACTTACTCACAAACCCAAACATGCAACTTCACCAAGCACTACCAAAATACCACTCTCTCTAATTTACTTCACTATCACAGAGTAATGATACGACCAGAATTCATATTTCCTAGAGACTACGCTCTCTTCTTTATCTCTGCATACATCTGCCACTTGGCGTTGTCCAAATTCAGAACAGCACTTGCTATTATTCTATTCCAGGTTTTTCCTTGCATGCTAATCCCCCAGGAATCTAACATCTCAGTTCACAGCAAATTCATGCACACATGCAAAACAAGAACCCGATTTTCCATTTTGCAGAAACATCAACAACGAGAATTAAAGCTGTCATAAAACAGTAAATTTATTTAAGCTTCTTGGCAGAATTCCCATCCAGATAAAATCACCATTTCTGCCAGCCTGAAAAAGTCCGCAAAAAAGTTTGCTGAAATTTTGCTCCTACGTTACTTCAATAGCTTGGAAAATGTTCTCCTTTTCCAATTCCCTCATAAAATGGAACAAAATAGGGTTGGCGTAAAGATGATGTGTTTTAACCATTTACTTTTAGGCAAATTCCGTTCTACACATCCAAATGTTACCACCTTGGGAGATTCCATACCTCTAGAGGCTGCATTCTCCAGCATGTAGTGAAAAAATAACTAAAAAAAAATAATAAAATTAGTACCACACACAGCAACGTGTAAATTTACCTACCACCATATTTAGTACACATATTTATTTGAAAGTATTGAGCACTTAAGCCTTTTTTGAAGAAGTTACATTGATTTCCTTACCTCTTCAAAAACTTTTCAAACTTAAAGCCCTGAGTGCTTTTGAAACTGAATTCAACGACTCCTAGAAAGCTTATTTCAAAAATTATTTGCTGCTGCAAACGAGAACCACAGTATGTACCAACTGCCCTATGCCAGTATGCACAAGTACTAATAAGTCATAATATTCAAGGATATCAACACTGGCTCTTTGATCACTT
This sequence comes from Cuculus canorus, assembly GCF_017976375.1. Taxonomy (NCBI): domain Eukaryota; kingdom Metazoa; phylum Chordata; class Aves; order Cuculiformes; family Cuculidae; genus Cuculus; species Cuculus canorus. The sequence continues at coordinate 120,067,047 of NC_071402.1, forward strand.
GCACACACTCCGTGCATGCAGCTAGGTTATCCCAGCAGGCAGGATGAAAGCTAGGCTATAGTGCCCCAAGGCTTTCCAACTGCATGCACCCAATGTTCCCTACTGAGGAAACACATCCCAACAGACAGATAATGTTTATGCCTGCTATCCTACTGGCTCCTATCAGCCACTGTGCCCACTCTGGTCAGCGAGGGAATGGGTGCAGCCTGGGCTCACCGGGGCTGCTCAATGCCGTGACCTGGAGCCTGAGGTGCTGAGCAGGGACAGGAATGCACTCAGATGGCATCACAGGCAATAAAAACTTGCAACCTGTAACGCAAAGACGCAATCAGCCAAAGGCAGCTTCTGCAGGCATCGCTTCTGAAAATACACCCAGGCAGCCCGTGCCCCTTGGTGCGAGGCTGGAGGTCCCCAAGGCAGTCAGTGATCTTTACACCGGCAGCTCCAGCCCAGGGAGGTGTCAGGGCACGAACCACGCTGGTACATATATTCCTCTGGATCCAGGTGTACTGTTAATAAAACTGTATTTCCCACACAGTCGGCAGAATAATACATTTTATATTCTAATGAAGTAATTATTAAAATAGGTAATTATTGAAATAACCACATCAACTCCCAGTCATTAAAATCCTCCTAAACAGACCGGCATGATGGCTTAGGCTATTAGAAAGCTTGGCAGCCACCCAACGCCTACAATAGCTTCTAATTAATTGATCTCACCTCTAATCTGCTATTGTTAGCCTAGTGCTGATCATTTGTTTGGCCTACAGATCCTATTGCCCCTTTCATTTGATTGTATTTGTTACTGTACCCTCTCTATCTCTTTCAATTAAGCACAGGTTAAGTGGTTCAACCGCAAGAGAATAGGAGATAATGGCACCAATCAAAGTAATCTCTTTAATTTGCTAAATGGATTACAGGGAAACCCCAGCCAAAGTGAAGTCATAGCTGGTGGCCTTCACTTGAACTATACACAAAGAGTATCTAATTATTAACCCACCACATGCCAAACTTTACAGATATCCAATAAAACAACACAGCACTCAGATATCAGCGAGGCTGCTCTTGTTAGAGAGTTCTCCACTGTAAAATCACTTTGCCTGCAAAATCTTTGTCTTTCCAAGCATGCCATACGCCGTACTTTCAAGTGCTACATACCTAGATATAATAATCAAAACACGACATTGCATACCAGTCAAGAGAGTGGATTTATAATCTCTTTAAGGACATGCTCGTGGTAGAGTTCATTTTTTTATTTATACTATAAATGCAAATTCAGTTTTGCAGTCAGTACTGCTTTTGCTGACTACAGAAGTTTTAATAGTAAACAAACTTCATCCTTCAACTGGCAAGTGGGTTCCTTGCTCCTCTTTCTTCTGAAGTGTTTTTGAGCAAACTGTCTGGCAAGAGAGCCTCACGACCAGTACTTTGGCTGAGCATGTCTTTGGCTCATCAGTCAAGCAGAGAATACAAGAATGTGAGCAGCATCAGACGGAAGGTCATTTCCTTGAGATCTCAGGGAGAGAGGGGCATAGAAAGAAAAAAGGCAGGAGGGGACAAGAAGATTTCATTCAGAAGGAAAAACAGCTTGTTGGACAGGCAGAACCTTAGCGCGTGATTGGATCACTCTGCCTTTTCAGAACAAAAAGTTTTGATTAGTGGCAAAACAGATTACCCACTATAAATCTATTGCTCCTGCATCAGATGACAGGTCAAGTAACACAGAATATCGTATAATTTTGCACATCCATTTTGCCTTAGATTGGTTGATTGGAAACAGAACGGCTGCATTATCCTCAAGCAGAACATTTAAGCAGAACAATTAAGAAGTGAAATCTCCATTTTAAGCTAAAGGAAAGCAAGGTATATAAGAAAGAATAATGTATATTCCAGGCTTGATGGCTTCAGATTCTACAGAAAGTCCACTAAATATGGAACAGGACTCCTGCTTTCCAGACCTGATACCAAGCCCACAAGAAAACACTCGATTCTAACATTAGCTAAAGTTATCTTGTAAGGTCAAGAGCTACAGTTTTTATTTCTTACTTGGCTTTTTGCATCCATGTTTATTTGGGCACCAAAGTGTTTGCATCAAGGTTGTCACTCTTCACAGTCACTTTTGCGATGCTTGTGGTTCCAGGTCATTTCCACACAATCTCCATAAACATCTCCAAATTTCCAGTACTGCTGCTAACACAGCCTGCCTCTGTTTCAATGAGATGTCAGCTTTATATTTCATAACATATTTTTGTTTGCATGGTTACTGGCCAGTAACTTGGCATTATTCCGCCGTTCTGTGTTTTGACACCAGTTCAGCACTAACCTCTTAATGCCAATGACATACCTCCCACATAATTGAATTAACAACTACGTATACACACTATAACCTTCAACAAAGTCTGTCCAACTACTCCTTGTAGAGCAGGTGTGTTTCCACAGGAAAATAACAACTGAGCCCAGGTTTATACACCCAGCCATGCAGAGATATATGCCATTTTCCCATCAAAAAAGCTGCACAAGCAGTTTACTTACTCTGAACATGTCATATGTTTTGCAATAAAGTACTTTATGGGTGCAGTTTGGGGGACACGGTGAGATGCTCTTCTTGTTTTCTGTCCCCCACGCCTCCACCTCACAACGCACAGTCCTCCTTACAGTGTCCTGGTCTGATGCACCAGAGACATCTCCATGGGCTGACTCTACTCATCCAGCCAGTGAAATCAGGTTTTGTTCTCCACAGGGTATGGGACCTCGGCTGCCTCATAGGAGGAGCCCTGCAGCACCAGCAGCCGGAGGAAGGGATGCCTCAGCCACTCAGGGTATACTTACTTGACTTCCTCCTCTTTACATACAGCATGCCAACAGAAGAAAAAGATCTGAAGCATGACCTGCGGCCCATTCCCAGTTTTACCTCCAATAAACCCCTGCCTGGAGATACACTTTCTGCATAGAGCGATCTCTTGTGCCTGCGTATGCACACCTGACTTAAAAATACAGGAACAGTTGACACATTCAAGTATGGAAGAAATCAAATGTCTAAATTTCCAAACGCCTTTGCCATTTGAGAGCACACACACAGGGCTATATTCTGCTTTCCAGCTGTTACAGCTCTAAACAACCTTAATGGATTTAACAGCACAGATAGAAATGGCCTTCCAGACTTTACTCAAAAAAAAAAAAAAAAAAAGAAAAAAAAGTTGGCATTTCAAATTATTCTATTTTTCAGGTAATTCATAAAGATTAAACCGGGCAAAAGGGATGGTGGAAGCTTACCCAGTAGTATCGTTTGGTTGGATGTAATTCAGAAAGCACAAGCTTTGGGGATCTGTGGTGCTGATTCAGCCCATTCACAGAGCCAGGGGTCAACCCACAGATCTACTTCTCTGGAATGCAGAAATATTTATTCACATCTGGAAATGGCTCATCTGCACTGGAAACTTCTCTAATATTTTCTATTATGATACAAAAGCTACCAAGAAATTCTTTTTTTTCATTGTTGTTCTATTTATCCAGTAGTCTTCCCCTCCGTTTATACACCTACCTTAAACGAACAAGCTGTGCCTGCTATGAAGTAAATCAAAACACTTTGAAATCTGCCAGGATTGGCACCAATAATATAAATCTGCCCATAAATATTGAGGCCGTAGTGATCCTCCCTCAACAAGTGAGCCAAATAAGGAACCAGGTGAAGCCCTCTCATTTTAATTCCACTGAACTATTGCTATTAGCATGGAGGCACTCCAGCATACACAAGTCCCTGGCTCGAGTGACAGTTTTCAACACCACCTTAATTAAACCTGCTCCAAGCAAATTTAATCAGTGCAGTGAACAAAATGGTTTCTGAAAGCAGGGAGCAGTTTACATTAGCATTTCCAGCATGACTATTAACAGTGCTGCAAAAACATTTCGATAGGCATCAATGGGGATATCTGGTTAAAAAAAAGTCCCATTGTAACTATTTGAACAAAGCACTTCAGAAAGATCCTGAGGAGAGTGAACACAGGGCAGACACTCACCCTGCACCTTGTTCTTTCCAGTCCCAAGAGGGATTTCTCTGAGCGTCTGAAATCCTCCCCTATATTTGTCTCAGTGGTAATTTTCCAGCACCGAAATTCAGACAAATGTATTCCTCTTTTTCCTGTTCTTCCCTAGGTGTTTGCTTGTGGTCAGGGTTGAAGACAGATTACCGGGCCAGACAGACCCTCGGTCTGAACAGCCCTTCTTACACTCTCATATTGCAATATATTTCCCACACTACCCTGCCACTGACAACACAGAAAATATTTGCTCTTTCCTTCTTCTAGCTGTAAGAAGTCTATTATTTAGATAATTACACTAGGAACTGTACCAAGTGAATGTTTTCCTCCCCGCTCTATTGATGCAAGACAAGGCTCAAGACTGACGATAATTCTATAGCCTTGCTATACAAGTAATGTAAATCTCTCTGATGGGCGTTTTGCATGATTCACAATTCAAAACAGCCCCGAAAAAAAGGCAACTGTCTTTAAGTCCCTTCTTCCCTGAACCCCACAGCTACCACAGAAGCAAATGAGAAGCAATTCTTTTGTTGAACAAAGTAAGACAGCACTGTTAAGCAAAGCCCCAAGCTAGATTTTGTATCAATCTCTGCACCCATCAGCACAGGCTGATTGGCTCAAGAGCTGCTTTCCTGCTTCCACACCACCACCCAGAAGGTATGCTGGGCAAAACATGCCGGATTCCCCCTAGTAATCCATTGGCCATGTAAAAATAGCTGTGCTGGCAACAAGGACAGCAGGATGAAGAGGACAAAAATGTAGAGCAGCGGTACAATTTCTGATCTACTCCTGGGGACCAATAGGAGACCAAGGACATCAGCCTCTCACAGGATTGGAGTCAGAGTGCTCTCTTCGTGCACCACATTGTTGGAGCCGATATGCATTTCCATCATATTGCTAGAGGACTTGGTCACCACATACCCTATTAAAACGGATGTTCTTAGGGACTACAGCCCAACTTGTCTTTTCTCAGCTCTGACACGTCTTCTGCAATTACTACATATTCTTTTGAATGCACAGTGTAAGACAGAACAGCAAAGGCACAGTTACACCAAGATACTAAAGTTTCATCTTGTACAGTGTAGTTCGTCTACAAAGGTGAACTACATATACAAAGATCATTGTAGGAAAGGCCCTCTTACAAGGACTACTTTTAGCAGCCAGGCATAAAACACTGGGAAATTTGTAAAAAGTAATAGTAATAAATGATTTTAAAACAACCTGTCTTTTCATTTCTGTGGGTAAGTTAAATATCCCAGCTCTGTGTCAATAAGCACAGACTTCTTAGGCTCTATACCAATTCCTACCATGTTTAGCCAATGAATATGTGAAAGTTTAATACAGTTTCAGTAGTAGTTAAAACAGAAATGTAAATACCTTATGTCTAGAGCACTCTGCCAGAAAATATCTGCTAAAAATCCCTGATTTAAACTTAGGTCTGTGACATGCCAGGTAATATTGCAGTCAGAAAGTAATGGGGAATGCAGAAGAAAATGAACAAAAAAATGCAGAAGAAAATGGGAAGCTTTGGTGCCTTTCCTACTAACCCTCCAACAAATCTGTGAAAAATACCTTCTTCTCAAGAGATGTAGCCTTCCCTCCTAACATTCAATTTTAAACTGCAGAAGAAAATATTTTTTCCAGCTCAGAAAAACGAAGCTCTTTTTCTCCCTCCACGTGAAAGTATTCTCTAAAGATGAGCCAAATTACCAAGTAACTTTGCTTCAACCAAAACAGAGTTTTTCAGTAAATCAACTCTTTGCAATTTGCATTCATCTTAATGCCACTATGCTGTCTGAAGGACTGGTTTGTACATATAGATACATACACTGGACAAGGCAGTAGCAAATACAATGGTAGGTTAAAATCCGGTCAGAGTTTTTAGACTCAGGATTTACAGAAGAGCATTCCCACCACGCAACTCGCCAGGCTGCCTGGTTTGGCTTGAAGTGAAGCAGATCCTGACGCTAGCTGAGGAAATACTATCACTCATAGACACCAGAATACCCACAGCAAGAAGACACTACACAACAACACAGCCATCTTATAACTGCACTGTAGAAGAGATTCTCTCTTCAGAACCGTTAAAGAAAAATCAGAATTTCTCAAAACAATATTCTGCACTACTAATGAGAGAGAAAACCAAACATTAAAGCTTTTACAACTTGAGGAAAGCACGTAGCATAGCTAAAAAAACCCAAACCAAAAACAAAAGCCAAACAATTTCAATCCTCAGGCTTTAAACACACTACTCACGTGATTTCCTCTACAAAATTTAAATCCACCAGTATTTCAACAGTTCTGAATTAATAAGTTACACTGTTCTTGTAAAGTCTGTTCAAACAGTAGAAAAACAGAAAGCGAGTGGTGTCAATTAGGTACTAGCTGAAAGTACAGATGAGTATTAAAATCTAAAAAGTATCCAGAAGCTAAGACTTTAGAAAAATATTCACATAAAATACCTATGAGTACAATCTTTGAGGAAAAACAGTATTTTAAGCCAAGTACATATGGAAGCATCTAAAATTACAAGCTCTTATTCCAGCTCCTGGTTATTCAGTAGCTAATCTGCACTGGAAGAAGGTAACTAAATACAAATGAATTGTTAAGAAAAACACCAAGTATTTGCTTGACTATTTAACAGCTGGAACAGCTGGACTGGATTACTCAACAATGAAATTCAGTGTGCACTCAGGTAGTGAAGAGTGAAAGCTCCCTCAACAAAGCCATAACAGAAGGAAATAAAATAATACGTATTTATAATAATTCTTTTCTTTTTCTTTACTAGCTATTAAATCGCACACTGAATGTCTCATTTCACAAATACAAATGAATCAAATCCATGTTCCTCGAAGCCTCTTTAAGTCTGCTTTTTAGAGGTGAATGGCTTCTTAATTTCATTTTACAGTGGCAAGATAAAATGAGATTTCTTTGATTTTGGGGTTTTTTTTCCCCCCGATTGTAATTGAATATGTTTGATTCCCAGGTTGGAAGGATGCCAAAATTTCTGCATGCCTCTATTTATTTAAAAGTATATGAAATTCAGGAACTTTTTCAATCACCCCTTATCTACCCTGTCTGCCGTCGCTGTAAGCGAGAGGCTTATCTTGGATACTGACCCAGCATACTTTTATTGAAATGGTGCAAACCTGCTCTGACACTCTCTGAAATATATGAAAGTGCAGTCTAAGTACAGAGGCCCAGACCAGCTCCCGAGGGACGCGGGACTGCAATATGCAGAGGTGTCTCTCGACGAGGAGTTGTTGGCTTAGTGGTGGAGACTAGTGGGGACAATGCAAACCATTCTTCACCTTTCTGTTTCTGGTCTCCACAAGCTCATGGATCATCCCCCCCATCAGATAACAGCAAGTGAGATCCAATCCACCTAATTTAGATGGACTCTTTTGCATGGGAATATTACACACAAGTATTATCCTTTAACTCTTGCTTAAATACTAGCTGCTTAGGGGCAATTCCATTTGCAAACATTCAAAAGCACTTTTTTCTTTCCAGCACAGGGAACTTGAGGGTTTATTTTACAAGAGCTGCACCACTGGTATCTAAAATATAGGTAAAAGTTTGGTGGTGTGGGTCCCATCTATTCTCTTCTCTTGGCTTGACTTCAATTCTCTTCTGACATGTAGAGCTATTTTTCCTGAACCTCCTGCTCCCAGGAGACAGCCTGGATGGTCGTTCCATCTTCAACTTTTGCCTCCAACTCCGACATTTCTCCGATTCACTGAAGCGTTTGCTTTGTTGCATGGTTCTTGTAGTATTGATACCACTGCAGTGTCCAGGCAACTCAACACCAAGGTGGTGAGTACAGGGTAAACATCCTGATAGACTGATCTCTAATCAAACAAACTGACCAGGTACAACCCCAACAAATATTTCTTAGAAGGAACCAACGTTTCATCAGGACAACTGAAACCTCAGAAAATAGAGCAATATGGAAGATACTGTGAAGTTCAAGTGTCTGATTCCACACCAAAACATCCACCAGAGTTGCTCCAGCTCCTCAGGTGGAACTCCATGCTCAGGTACTAACTTGCTTTGCCAAATATTTCTAAGGTGAATTAAATCTCAGAAAAGATCCTGAACTTTGTAAGCTAAGCCAAACCACAAGCCCAGCCAAAGCCTTCAAGAGCACAAAACATTTATCTTTTAGCAGCTGCAGACTTAGGGAAGCCCAGCAACAAATTTGACCTGCAGCTGCTCATCATGCCAACACCTGTCAACAAACGGCAGGCTGGCAGTGAAAACGTCAAATAGCGCTGATTTATTCAATGCATACCTAATCAGAAGACTGGAACACGTGAGAGACCCAGATTTGGATGAGACTCCTGTTCATCCATTTGAGAAAGACCTGGATCACACAGCCTTAGCTGCTGCAGTGATTTTCTTGTTGGCCAACTCCATCAGTGCCCATTCTTGGATAAGCTGTCTGTTTACTATTTTTCAAAGGAAGCAGGTGCTCAACAACAGCTGTCTTATTACACGTTTTTCACCAGAGTTCAAAAGAGGCAAGGGAAAAGGAAGCACTGTACAGAAAACTATGGATGCAAGTCATACTTGTGAACTCCCATCCTTATTCAAGTCATTGATGCAGTAAAACACAGTGGGTGCACTCTCCAAGCAGCGGATGCAGCTGAACAGCTGAGCAAGGTCCAAGTTTGCATGGATTTCTGCTCTCACCAACTATGCTGAAGGAGGCGGTGAAGAGCAAGTGCACTGGGGAGCTGAGGAGCACCTGGCCTCCCTCCGTGGTCATGCAGAAGCCCAGGGCAGGACCACGTAGATCCTCACTATGTCAGGCAGGGAAAGGCAAGAGGGAGGGGATGGCATTTCTCAGTGGAAATACAGCAGAAACAAGAGAGGACACAAAAAACAGGGACTGGAAGAGCCTGTGTGCTTGGGTTTGGGGCCAAGGGAGGACAAGATCCTACAGCTCTGATCCATCCCATTTCTATATGGCTGAGGCACCCTGACCCAGCACTAGTCTTGTCTTTTCTTGGGCCAAAGGCTGGGAGACAAAAATTTGGAAACAAGATTTTGGGTCGAGTCCATTCTGTATGCAAGATCTTGCACTACCCCTAACCCAAAGGCAGCTGCACTGACCTAACCCAAACCCCTGGAAAGCCTCTCATTGATCCCACAGGCTATGTCAGGCTTCACTGCGCTCCCACTGGCTCAGCTCTTGGAGTGCCTCGGGGACCATCACTTCCCATTTCCAGAGCAAGAGTGTGATGGAGAGGTGAAATATTTGATTTCAGGTAATGGAGAGGTTGTCAGCTGCTCTTTTTCTTTCCAGCACCCTTGCCAGATTATTCACAGCTAAATTTAAACAGCGAAGAGTTTCACGGGTGAAACAAATACGAGGCCAGGCTGCGGGCCACCTCGTTACCTTTGCTGCCTTGGCTAAGCGAGGTTTTCTTAATTTTGCTGTGCTGATCGAGGCTGTAATTGCAACCCTGGCAGCAGACGGCTGTTAGGGAGGCTCCACTCGCGGCACTTGTGTCGGACACATGCTTGCCTGGATGCTAAGGGACTCACGATCTGAGTGTTAAATGCCAGCTTATCTCCTGGCTGAGAAAAAACTCACTGCACAGAGAGCTGGGATGACATGCAACCTCCACATGACTGATCCCCCTGGGCATATACCTTCAACAGACAGCTTTGAAAAAAGAATAATAATTTTAAAGCTCTTTATCTGATAGACAAGCTATTATATACCAAAAGAAGGGAAACATCAGACAAAGTTCTGAACAGTGCTGACTACCCTCAAATCCCATTTTTTTTTAAAAAAAAAGAGCCAAGAGAACAATGAAGCTCTTCACCCTTAACCTTGGATTTATGTATGTGTTGTAATTAAAGATAAATTGAATTTCAAAGACATTTGGAATAAACGGGCAGATCAAGAAGCAGAGTGCTACAGAGATCTATATATAAAGCCAGGGTTAAATACATGTCAGTAATATTAATATGTAGTCTGCTCAATGCCCGCAAAACATAACCACCAACAGGTAAGTAGGATGTTACACAATACTGACCAAGTTTTTGTAAATTTCGAAAAGAAATGGTACTTCAGAGGAAACATAAGATAGCAAGCAATGTCCTGGCAGGGGAGAAAAGCATCCATCCTCCAACCATTAAGTCCAAAAGAAAATTCAGAAGAACCTTCCCTGGAAATCACAAGAGCTCTTTACGTTACCATTATGTTTTGTTTTCCAAATACCTGGTGAAGGTATTTCTGACCACCAGACCTCAGTTCTGATTTTGACCATTGCTGTTAGCAGTCTGTGAAATAACTGACACTTTTTATCTTCCTTTCTTTTCAGGAATAGTGAGAAAGGAGAGGTGCCAAGAAAAGAGGCTCTTGCTGAACACAGGGCACAAGGTTTTCAGGAGGAGAACAGACAGGCAGGGGAGCAGGTCACCCAAAGCAGCTGTGCAAATCTCCCCCCCCCATCCAGGGCCGGACTGGAAGAATCTGAGACCAGGCTGGGCTTATCCAGAGCTAGTCCTGCTGCCAAGAGGGTGCCTGACTGGAGCGCTTCTGGGGTCCCATCCAACCCTCCCATGCTACCCTGCATGGGGCTGCTAGTCCCAGAGCAGTGCTCAGGACACCTGGGTTTAGTTTCCAGCTCTGCCACAAATTCCACACGTTACCTTGGGCAGGGAAACCTAATCCCCACGCTTTCCTTCTCCATTACCTCTGCTCTTCCTGTTTGTCTGTGTTCTCTGATTAAATGTTGAACTCTAAAAGCAGGGGCTGTGTGTTCATATGGTATTTCAAGCAGTGTTGCTTGATAGGATTTGGCACATTCATGTGCAGTGAAATAAATCAATCAATAGTCACAAGAGTTACGTTACAGCATAGCGTCGGCAGATACATCTACTAGAGGGTGTACCTTTAGTTTCTTGATTTGGTTCCAAGAACCTTAAGGATGACTTTGCTTAAATACATAATGAAGCATGAGGGTTAAATTTGTAATAAACATGAAAATGAAGTTATGCAACACAATGAACAGTTGTTATTGTTCCACCCCTAGTAAAAGTTTATTATGCAAAAAAGCCTTCTGGAGGCACAGGTAGCTATTAAATGTCTATGCGCCTAGTTCTGGTTTCACTGCTGCACAAAGCAGTGGGCTCATGAATCCCTCTGCAAGACCACAAAACTAAATATCAGTTGTTTAAAAAGAAAAAAAAAGAAAAAGAAATGGGGAAAGTAGGAATATATTTATGCACCAAAAAAAAATCTGCTCCCAATTGTTTAAGTGAAGCTACTACACAAAGAGAACGAACTGTGCCTGTTGCCTTTCTCAGCTGCCAGTGGCTCACGGACACCCCACTGTACCTTACCCGACTGCCTGCTGCCAAGCCCTACCCTTGGGTCCTTCTAAATAACCACAGGCATCATTTCAGTATAAACCCTCCACCACTTCATCAGTTAGGGACATAGTCATGGCAGGAAACCTGCTGGAAAGGACAGTGAAAAATATTCCAGCACCAAACAGCAAAGCCATAGACTCTCTCAAACTAGTCATTACACTGTCTATATTTTAATTTTAATGGCGAATCTTATGGAAAGACATGTTGGAAGAGCAATAAATAATAAGTTATTGTACTTGATCCTTCATTTCTGAATAGTTAAGGAGATTAATGTACTTGTCTGAATTACTACTCCAAGCTATTCTGAAACGAAACTCTAGGCAGAGCACTTTCCCCTCTACTGTTGACATACTGAATTGTGGTCATTTTCTGCCACATACCTCCACAACACATGCCACAGCTTTTTGTTTGTATTGTCTTCTCTAAATAAAAGGTAGATCAATAAATAAATTTAATTAGCACATTAGAATAGTCATTATTGGGTCTTACGTGTAATGGGGGAAATCAAACAACTTGAAAAGAGATTTGCTCAATTAACACAAGTCTTTATAACAGCACTGGAATAAGACCACATCATAGATCTAAGTACTCTAGACTCCAATTTCTCTCTGGATTGTATCGGTGTCTTCCTGACAGCCATGCTATCATTAGAGGGACCCGTCTGCACCTTCATGATACCTCTAATCCCCTGTTTTGAATACATAATACCTACAGCAACTGAAAATCTGTGCACCATACTCCAGAGACGACTCCTGTACCGAAGAGGGAGTGGCTGTATCACTGCAGCCTATCGTAGTTCCTCTTCCCACTCAAACTTCTCAGCATCTTCCCTGTGAAAACCTAGTTTTGTCATGGAAACACCTGGCTCTGTCATGGGTTTACCCATCACCTGAAAAGCAGTTCATTAGCACCGAGCAAACCTATCAATGGTTATGCACTTCACCTTTGTGCCTAGGTCTGAATGAGTAGCCCCTGCCTGGCCTCATGGTACATACATACATGTACAGCACAGAGAGCAACTCTTAAATTAGAGGAAATTCAGCACAAAAAAAAAAAAAAAAAAAGTTAACCTCTTCAGTGTGCTTTATTTAAAAAAAAAATATTAGTGGTAGAATATTCCACAAGACAAAACCAACAAAGTTGTTCTTCAGAGTAGTCACCTCCACTGGTTTTCAAACCAAATTCCAGAAAAAAATTTCAATAATACCACAAACCACTTTTAGTTCAGACAAAAAAACTGAGATTTTCCTTACAAGACAAGCAAAACTACCTACAGATGACCAGGACACTGCAAGTCTCTCTCATTAGGATACTGGCTGAAAAAACGGTCAAGAAAAAAATTCTCATTTCTTCCATTTGTCTTGTCTTTTTTAAGAAAGAAAACCTTGCTGGCAACAAGGAGAAAAAAACCAACAACAACACTTTCCTAGACTTCCAACAAAGTAGAATTTTAAAGCTGTTGAAAAAACAAAAGCTTTATTGGAGTTTTCAACACCCATGACCTCATCCATAAGCAAAGGCAGAAGTCTGCAACGACAGCAATTCTGTGCAACATACTGGTTCTTCTTTTAATACACAAATCAAATGCCTAACACCAGTGCTCACCAGGGGCTGTGTTCAGCAAAAACCAGGCAGCTCTAATAGTTGTTACTTTCCAACATATATAGACATCTATGGGAAAAAACTCGTGTGACTCCAAGAGAAAAACAACAGGCATTTTTCATCTTAACTTACTGTTAATTAAGCCGCTCATATAATTTATTTCTTGGTAATTTTACAGAGAACCTAAGCAGCTGTGAACTCGGTTCAATGTGGAAAAAACCCCCTTTCTTTGAAGGCTTCTGCAAAATTCTACCACACGTGCACAGAAAAAAATAACCCTGTCAGTACAAAATGCCTTAAAGGAATCTCCCATCAAAACCACAGCGAGGATGTAGACTGTTGACTGAAAAGATCAGTGCAGTCTCCAGAGACAGTATCAAAGGCAGAAAATCTTAGCAACAGCAGATTTAGCAGATCTCTCACTTCCATCCCTTCACTCCAGGACACCAGCCATCTCAAGAGACTAGCTCACATCAAACAGAAGGATTCATCAGCAATAGTCTCCAAATTAGGTTTACATGATTTCACAAAAGACCAGGGTGTTTTTGAGAGAGAAATACACAGCTGAATTTTGAACAAGAAGCACACTGAATACTGACATCATCCTGCTTGTCTCCATCAGCAACTTTGACGGGAGTGACAGCGGAGCTCCACGCACACAGCGCTGAGGATGCTCACCGGCATCAACTCACTCCTGCTTACACAAATGCCCTGAACTAGTATTTCTCCAGGAAAATATAGAAACCAAGAGGATTTGGCATCATTTGTATAAAGACTAGGAGAATACAAACTCAAGAGACTTTGCTGAGAAAGACTCAGACGGCTGGACAGAAAGCACTGTGGAGTTTGAGGCAACGAAGGAAGAGACGCCAAGAGATCACACAAATGTTAAAATAGGAGCTGCAATTTCTTCTGAACATGGACCATGCTATAACAGCAGATCAGACCTCATGGGGAATGTAGATCCTTGATAACATTAAAGAATGTCTCCTATTTCTAAATGACAGTCTGCATTCCATCGTCTGGCAGACGTTAAAAATCTTTGAAGTTATAAATTAGTGGGTTTAAACATTTACTCAAAATATGGCTTGTTTTAAGGCAAAACATGCTCTCACACAGTCCAGAGGTGCTGTGCTACAGGAATAGAATATCTGTTGACTTTCTTCCTCTGTAGGACTACCAGATTGTCCTAGCTCTAGGTCACAACCAGCAATACATATTTTCTAAGATAAAAATGCTAGCTTTCCTCTCCCATGATTGCATGATTAAATATTTGTTCTCTAAAACTTCAAATGTTATTTTGCATCAGGAAATCATAGTGGTTTTGATTTGTTTTGGCCTTTGTTTGCAGTTTGCCTCTACGAAAAATGATACAAGAAGAACCAAAACATACCGTACATACACTGTACATAAAAATAAGGTCTATCAAAAATCTCTTCAATTGTGATGGATAACCTTACACAGCAGGAACAAATAATACGTGAAGAGCAATACTCTGAAACTGCTTCCTATACACACATTGAAACTCCTGTAACTTAGACCTGTTTATGCTGTCCAGAACAGCACAGAAAGAGAATGGCAACAGATATCACCCCAACCCTGCTGGAAAATTCTGAGTCAGCTGCTAGAGTGTCTTGTGCCACTGGGCAGGGCTTTGCATCACTTGGCAATGCTGCATTATTGACTGGTGAGTGGAGCAACAAAAGAAAACGAAAGTAAAAAGGAAAAAAAAATAAAAAAATAAAGAAATATATAAATAAAGTCTATTCCTTCACAACACTGTAAATCTCAGCATTGCTGGCACACTCTCGTGATGCTCCCAAACATCTTTCCCAGTGAGAAACCCCATGCAAGCAGGAATGTCTTCCACACACAGTGGGAATGGCAATGTTTTTTTTAAATATAAGTCTCTCTATACCTCAGTTCCCCAACTCTAACATGGAGACAATTACAGGCCTCACCACACTGACAGCCTCTGAAAATAAAAATATGTACTTGAGGCTATCAGACAAAATACAGGGGGGTTGGAGTAGACGACCTTCATGGTCCTTTCCAACCCAAACCATCCTACGAATGTCATTAAAAAAGGACTCAAGAAAATTAGTATTATCTCAGAGAGAGTCTTCAATAGCACACAATAAAAACTCTTTATCTATGACACAGTGAGTTAATTCCTAATTATTCACTCTGCTCAGAAATATTTTTCATGGCTCCTTTGATTCCTGGCTTTCCAAATATGCCTCTTTTCTCAATTGTTTCCTCCAGGCAAAAATACTCCCTAGGTAAAGTAAAAACATGACATGAAATAGAAACCAAAATAGCAGGGAATACGGGTGTACAGAATAGTTATTGTGCTAGCTGGGACTGCCTGATCCAAGAGCTGCACAAAAGTCCTGTGATAATATAAATACAAAATCCTAGTGCAGACAAAGATACACAATGAGGCATGATATAAATTGATGTCTACTACGGAGTTACATCAAGGCTGAATTTTCTCTGCAAGTCCATGATTCCTGTAACTTTGGTACCTGAAAGACAGGAGATTTTTCTTGGTAGTAAAGACCCTTATAAGATACACTTAAACAGATTATGTTGATACTTTTCGTGATGCAACCCTAATCATAATTTAATTGATAAAAGTCCCTTAAGCTATAACAACAGAGATTGCGGGATTCCCTTTTTTCTCTTTGACAATCAAGGGCCAGTTTGGAACTGCTTTCAAAATAAGGAGGAGGACAAATTTCCAATCAACTTAAAAGAATGTGTCAAATTCTGCAGTAGTTTTCCTCAAGCCAAATACAGAAATGTACTGGCATCAAAGCCCACAGATTTTCTCATCTCTATATCCATCATGGAAATGACTCTGTTTACCCATGTGCGAGCATGCTCATTACTGTATTGCCTCAGACATAGTATTTTTGCTATCTGCTCTTCGGAGCAAACATCTTCCCAGAGATTGAGGAGCCAGTGGGCAAGGCTACACGACTTTTACCTGTTGTCTCTATAGTTTCTCCAATCCTGTATCCTTCAGTGCTTCACATACACTTTTTGAGATGCCAATCAGGTTTATAAGATTGAGAGCATTATGCCACTAACAAACGTGGGACAGATCATTATCAGCATGAGGACTGGTGCCACCACTTCACAGACACAGTGCTTACTAGAGATGGAGTAAAATTATTATTTTTTTTCTTTAATACAACAATTTTCCTTTCCATCTTTGTTCCACTGATCTATATACTCCTCACAGCCAGTCTGCAAGGTGTGCATGAAACAGGACACGTACTAGAGCTGCCTCTGCAGGGATGGTGCTGTTGGGAGGGTGCGGCAGGACACAATAGGAGTTTGTCCGTAATCCCATCCTGTTTTCCAGGCTTGGGGGAAGTTGCAGCGAGCTAAAAAAGCTGATTTTCTGCCAATACTTTATGAGAGCAAGCAGGATCAGCTGAGTATTTATAGATAAGCTAACCTGGTATTGGTTTCGGGCAAAATAACGTAAAAGCTGTAAGTGCAATCAGTAAAAAATTAAGGGGTGGTAGCATGACTAATGGAAACCAACACTGTATTATGGAAAAGAAGCCTTATTGCATAAGCTTCGTATGATTACAAGTATGGTTGGCAAGACGACTGAGGAAATAATACACTTAAGACTACTGTCAGGCATTTGAATTAGTTTTACATGCCATTCCAATTAAAAATTATCAGTGGACATAATCAACGGAGAAGAAAACAGATTAAAAGTTGGCTGATCTATCCCAAAAAGTAATTGCAAATGGGAAAGTATCAGCAATTACAGATATTTCAAAGGCGATTTTCTATGGATTTGGTCTCAATCCAACATTGCTCAAATTCTGTCAGTAACTGGGGGATAAAGTGAGTAATACTAACAGTATCACTGACAAAAGTTTCCGAAAGAATAGTGCTAGGTAAGCAAACACCAGACCAGATCAGTTCCAGAGCATAAACTACAATAATTGATAAAGTAGGCTCAACACCAAATAACCAGCCTCCCAATATCATCTCATTTCAAGTTCACACACGTGCAAATAAAAAAAAAAAATAGGTCACCTACAAAGGACACAGGGTGCTCCTGAAAAGCTGTGACTTAAATGTAATTTATGGCCACTGTGGTTGACCAGTTTAATGTATAATTACCACGCAATCCAGACACAGAGAAATCCATCCTTCATGTATGGAAACCGGAGTAGAAAGTTGATACTTGTGACTGTAAACAATGCTAAGGAAGTATTTACTGCACACAAAATTCTGGCACCCACTTTTTCAAAGGGAGGCTGAACAGTTGGAAATTAGTCCAAAAGAGCAAACACAACGATCTACACAATGATCTATGTCCTGGGTACTCCGTTGTAGCCAGAAAACAGAATAACAAAAAAAAAAAGAATAACAAATAAATGCAATCAACCAACCAATCAAAAAAAACTGAGAACTGAGTCTGGGTCTCAATTTCTTGAGGAGAAAAGGAGATTGGAAACACTTTGCATCATCTGGAAGAAGAATCCCAGACACGTATGGCAATGAAAGGTTAAGTGGATGGACTTGCCCACAGAGGAAAACACGAACAGATAAACTTTAGTTCTTGCCCTTCTCCTTTAATATCAGTCTTCTTATCCAATCACTCTTCATGGCCCTGAACCTGAAGAACAGAAGGAGTGAAGAAGAGGAGTTGGCAGCACTGGAAAGGACAAAACATGCACTAAGATATGATGCAGCTAACCAGGTGCAAATGCTCATGCTACAAACAGCAGGGCATTGATGGTGCCCTCTCGACAAGCAGGAAAGCTTTCTTTCTCAGCTATTCGACAATCCTCTGCCTCAGCCACAGAATTCAATCTCTATCTACAATGAAGACAAAAACTACATATGTGCATGCACTGACTGGTGAGGGTACAGAGCAGTCTGTACCCTCAACTTTCTTTTCCAGAGAATGTATTTTTATCGCTGAGCAATCCTTTTGATGAAAACCCTGCAACTTATTTTGCCTCCCAAGGCAGAGAGGTCAGCACTCCCTAGGCAGGAAGAGTTCAGAGATTCAGAAGAGTTATCATCTTGCTGCAGCCATACAGTCTGGGTTTGGTCACCCAGGGGGCTCTTCATATCCAAACTCAACTTCAAGGGCCTTGATCTTGGCCAACTTTCACTATGTTGCTCCAAACTCATGACTGATCACTTACTACCGTCAATGAGCACGGTAGCTGCCCTTGTCCCTTCATTTCACAAATATTCTGTGAAACGAAATACATAGCAAAAATAATAGAAAGCATTATTTCATCCCTCAATATTTCCAAAGGATATCCAAAAGGATAAACAGCCTTTTCAGCCTATCACATAAACATTTAATGGGTACCATCGATTTGCTCAGATAACTAACTTCCTTTCCTTATGGGCACTTGCAGGTGCTCCACATCTGGTTTTGTGAGACAAGGAAGGAAAGGATGAGTTAAGCCCAAGAGAGTCACAACTGGCATTATAAAGCCATAACATGACTGGGCCAGCCCCAGTTTCAGATTTTCAAATAGTTTTGCATTCCTAAAGCCATCCTAAAGACAAGAGCCTTCTTCTGTTTATTTTATGCACCCAGAATGTCTTCCTATGGCATGAATTTAATTGGCAAATACTTGCGTTCTCAGGCCTTTTCATTCATTGCACATTCATGTAGCCCATCTGTATTTTCACATTTTCATTGCTGAATTCCACTCTTCGCAGATATGCAGCACTCTTCACAGATAGGGAAAAACAAGTTATTTCATCTCCAACATACTACTGATCTGCTTATCAGCCCTGCTTCTGACAGCGAAATCGCGGAGACACAGAAAATCTGCTTAAAGAATAGCATATTAGATGATGAAAGAGAAGCATTTAGGAAAACTCACACAAGAAAAGGGGACAGAAAAAGACAAGGTTAGATCTAGACATGACTGGAGCAGAATGAATAGGCCCACATGGCATCCAACGATGCAAGCAGTAGGCGGTTTTTAAAGCTCGTGTTTGTTCCCAACAAACAAGAGGTAGCAGCTGGGGAATGCAGAAGGTCTACAGATAACCACACCACTGTTAAATTCACTGTTAGCGTGTCCCACCACCAGAGTCGCGAATTCAGCTTGCAGATCAGCTGCCCATTTGGCACTGAACAACATGCCCCACCTTCCTCCTCCCTGAGCTCATCGCTGCAAGTTCCCATCCCTTCATGCCAGCCTTGGTCTTAACCTGAACTTGGCAATCAATATGGCAATTCAGGGATCTAAACTAGCAAAAATATTTCACTTCTAATCTTTCTTATCTTCAGTAGCCTAGCTTTTCACCAGTTTGGTTCTCTGAACTGGTTCCCTAAGAACAAGAGGAGCACTAAAGAAGGGGACGGGGCTGGAGCAGTATTAGCACTCCCAGCAGCCACCAGCCCGGCTACGAGCAGACACACAGCACAAAACCTGGCCCTTGCTTAGCATGAGACCCTGTTTTGTAACAGGATCACATTCATCACCTTACAGAGCATCTTCTGAATGAGGATACGCTACATTTTTGAGTGATCAGTCAAACCCAAACAATCAATTACATCTTTTGTCAAAACTGTTTACTCTTTCACACTGTGCCGGAGTCATTAAGAATGAGCACTGAGGAGGACTGGTTATTTATCCTCCTCCTCTTGCCCTGAAAGGGAATTAATCTTAAACTCTTTCTGTTTAATGATCTCAATAAAGGCTCACTGTAAATGACAGCAGGCTGCACTGACAAATATTTAAAACCAGAAGGGCCTTAGGACCAAGGAGTTTAGCAACACACAACTGTTCCTCAACACACGCGTCAAGTGACACCAAACCACCGTGGAAGGCAAGGTTAAAAATGTGCTGCTCACCACTTCAGCACCAACAGAAAACACAGTGCAATTAGCAACTTCTAGAGATTTTTTCAAGCTGAGAAAGAAAGATAGAAGTGAAAGGAGCAGATTCTAAAGCAATTCTTAAAACTGCTGGCCAAGCCACTTAACATTCTCTCAGCGTCTATGCAAGAAATGCAACTCTTCTGTCAAAGAGAGGTAATTAACGAACCTGCCCTGCCTGCCCATCCATCGCCCCTCTCCGGAAGCCAGCTAGCAGAGTGCTCTAGCCCACACAGCGAGGTGGGCAACTGTGCTGCAATCCCAAACCGGCGTCAGACAAAGCTGCAGACTGCCTTGTGCAATCGTGTACAGCATCCTCACGGCAAGGAATGATGCTTCAGCTGAGGGGACATAATTTATTAAAACATGTGGTGCAGGGTGGGACAAGCACATTCCTTGGCTTGGGCTGGCCATGGTCCTCAGTAAGTCCCTCCCTCCCTCTTCGCTGTACACGCTGACCTTGCCATGAGACCAAAACTACCAGACAAGTTTAAATAAACCAGGATGTTTTGAACTCCGCTCAGGGTGACTTTTACTGAAACACAAGAGGGAGATGGGGCTTAGGCATTCAGAGAAGCCTCTATCCATGCTGATCCCCTCACAAATATTTAGTAGACTTTGATCTGTGCTCCTTGCCTGTGTGGGGTGTTTCTTTCCTTCCCTTCCCCTCCATAGGAAAAAGAGAGTCTGCTTCCACGTACATTAAGAATTTTTAAATCCCATTTTAAAACCTATGCAATTTTTATAATTATTTTCCCTCCATGGATCTCCCTCCACCCAAGCAGAGCTGACAGTTCCCCACAGCAGCAAGCCATGTTGACGGCCACCATCTCATTCATATGCACTCTCAGAGCACTATAAATCTGCTGAAATATCATCCCTCTCCGGGGGCAATGTTTTCTTCCCTAGAATACCTACATTGCTAGCTGCAGAAATTTCTCCTTCTAATTAACTTACAGGTTCCAAATACCACCAGCTGGAACTGCAGCACACAGCCCAGGTACTGGATGCAGGGGAGCCCAGCTGAAGGACGAGGGTCATGGCTATCGTTCTTCGCTTTGGTGCTTTTTTGTTTTGTTTTTTTTTCCCCTTTCATTTAACAGCCAGCAAGTTGAAAACTACCAGATCCTTTATCAACACATGAATGGACAGTGAATAATCCACGAATTGAATGAACTGAAACTATCCACATAACTCTTAACTGATATTTTTGTTGGCCGTGTCACATCACATTATATTACTGATGTGTCACGTTTGTGCCTGAGTCACAGTGCAACCTGATGGAAGAACAAAGCAGGATGCAATGCAACAAGACACACTTGTAAGGTCAAAAAACTTCATAAAACTGTTGAGTGACAGCCCACCACTCATTTGGATTTAGTTAATTCCTTCTAAAAGACAAGAACGAAGTTCAGAGAAGGCTGAAGTGCGTATGCAGAGTTCAATAATCTATTAACACAACAACCTGCCATGTATGACTAAGCAATAAGTAGAGGGAATCTGCCAGAAACACTTCACTTTGCAAACAATATTTACAGCAATATTTGATTTATTACACACACTGTATACACAGAGAAGGGCTGTGATCCTCTAACAAGAAGGCTCCAAGGCACGAGCTGAGCAGTACTAAGGTAAAGAAAAACCAAACAGCTAAGCAGCCACCAAATCAGAAAATCAAGGTTATAATCTTTCTAATTTTTATTGATGAAAACTATTAACTTTTGGGGCTGAGTTCAGGCAGGCTGGAAAAGAGAACCTGATTTCAAAGTACTGTCAAACAACAGCAGGGCAATTTTAATCTTTAAAAAGTTGCAATTTTAATCTAAAAACTGTAAAGATCAAGTCATTAAATGATCTCTGCCTTCACACTCCTGCTTTTTCAATGGACAGTTTTTAGCTTTATCAGATTTTGTTTATTTAATGTATACATCAAGGTTGATGTTCATTTTAATTTAAAATCAAAGGCATCAGACAGCTATGGTGCTGTCACTGGGAAGAGATTCACCAGACTTCACCCTTCTGCCCAACGTACAGGCGAAGGTTTGCTCCTTCAGCTGCTTCTGCTGAAGCAGAAGGAATGGTGCTGCACCAGCATCCCCCTAGAGAGCGAGCTGGGACCTCCAGGAGCCTAAACCAGTCCCATGGAAGAACTTCAGAAGATCAGGTTTGCATTACTTCCAGCATTAAGGGAGACCCTAACATCAAAGACTGTGAGATTTGTGACGATGATCTTAACCCAGCACCACTTCAAGAAATATATTAGTTACTGTCTTTTAAGGCCATTCATACTTTGCCCAAATAAGGCTTCAAGCAATTACAACTGAAGATCTTTTTGGCTTGGGGTACTGCTTTTGCTGCCTAAATAAGCCCACAGAGCACTTAACCAGTAAAAGAATAACAATACCAGCAAAGTACTCTTCATGCTGTAGCAATATGTACATGCTTTGGATCAGGACAGTAAAAACATCACGAATGAATGAAACAAGCTATAGCAGTAAAAAAAAAAAAAAAAAATCTCCATTTTGTTGCAGTAACAGAGGGCTCAGTACTGGTTCCTGTGAATACAGCAGTGTTGTCACACTTCCTCATCTTAATGACATAGGTAAGGCAGGAAGAAGCAGTTGGTAAAGACCTTATGGGGAAAAAAAGACAGACAAACCAGAAGAAAGCCATAATCATGCTGCACAGTCCAGTTATATGGCAATACAAAAGGAACAAGAAGCAAAGCAAAGGAAGACCAAATTTTGCTCAACGTACTCCTCAAGAACCCCCTCTCATATTTGCTGAGGTTTCTCTGTGACTCAGAAGTTCTTTTTTAAAAAACAATATATGTGGAGCACTTCAGCATCAAAAATATGCAATGCAGATTCAAAAGAACACTGAAGTTCAGACCACTTTTAAGTTTCCTTCTCCTGCACCCGTAAACTGGATGCATCCAAAAATTGCTCTAGAAAACATCAGCCATCTTTACAAAAAGTTTCAGAAATACCTCTTTTATAGTTAATATTCCTTCCAATCTTACTATGGATGTGTCCTACAGAGCAGAATGGTCCTCTTATTATATTACATAAACCACTGGCAACTACATTTCTCCACATGGCTGTCCCTAAAACCAATGCAATCCCATGGTGGGCACCTCATGGTATCACCACTGCAACTCAAAAGCGTAAGGAAAGTCACGCAATTGCCTTGCCCACTGCACTAAATCTTGCCTTTGAGACAACTCCTGTGGGAAGGATTGTTTTGCTATAGGATCTTGCGGACCACAGAACAATAACGGGTCAATACAGGAAATAGACGGATTTAATTTTTGAGAGGCAGTGCTTTTTAAACATTTTTTCTTAGCATATTTGACTGAATCCTGAAGATGTATCAGGGAGACATTGGAAAAATCCTTAAAACTGCAAATTTTGGCATCAAGTTTTCATAAACCCTTTCCCTATACCCAAGAATTGTATAGCAGGTACTCAGGCAGGAGATTTACAGCTTCCTAGTCAAGCCCCCCCTCAAGCCATCAATCTAAAGAATCAATTCCTGCTCCTTCTAAACAGAAACACAAACCAAAGACAGACCAAATACACCTCTTTGAAAATACAATGGCAAAGTCTCAGCATACAGAAGGCACCCCCTCCATTAACATAGTTATGAAATTGGGAAGCTGCATCAATCTTTAGCAACGTATTTTGCCTTTGCTGATCTGAAACAACACAAGGACTGCAAGATGATTTTCTGACCGAGTAGCACTGTACTTGGAGTAATACATTACTGGTGGGACTCCCCTGATGATGTATTACACTAATGCATCATTAGCATGATGTTTCACACTGATGATATATTGCAGTGCAACATAATGAGAGCAATAGCTCACTGGGTGCATAATCCTGCCAGGAGCTGTGTGCCTGCAGCTCTCTGACTTCATTTGCAGTTCAGGGTGTCCAAGGCTCAGATGGATTAGATCCTCAATGCGCACACCTTAAAGGATGGCAAGAGTCAGAGAAATGCCAACATACAGGTGGGTGCAGTTAATTACAGGATACGATGTACAGTATGCTAATATCCAGATGCAGTTTGGCATTGTGTTTTTACACCTGTGCAAAACATCTTCAAACTAAGAAGTTGCTGTAGGCAGGGCTACCAAAGCTCCTTATTCTTATGCTTGCCTGCAGGAGTGATCATAGCAGGCTCTGGTTGCTTATAGCCTTGATAAAAATACTTAGCTTAAATTTTCCACGCCAGATGTCTGTTAGAAGAAGGGGGAAGGTTGGAGAAAAGAGGTAGTTGATTGTTTTTAATCAATAACTTCAGTGAAATCAGTTATATTCAGCTGTTTCCATGACCCAGACTAAGAAAAAAAATATGTAATTTTGCCAACAATGAAAGATTCTGGTGACCTTTTTTTTTTTGACCTTTTTTTAACAAACAGAGCTATTTAATTCGCATGAAATTTTAAAAAGACCTTTGCACTATGATCAGTGTCACTGACAAGAAGGCAACATTTTAAGATTTGTGAACTCTTCACCGTGAAACCATATACAATGTTCAAAGGGAGGGCAAACTGATACATAAACAAGGAAGGAACAAGGCAGTTTGAATAATAAAAGAACTTCTCTTGCAGTCTCTCACAAAAACATTAACATTTACAATTGAACCACAACTTCATTACTTATTTAGTTTTCGATTCGATACCTTCGGGGTTCTTGACTGCTTCTAAATGTGCGCACACACACAAATATAACAAGGATCCTGCATGCAATTTCCAACTTTGTGGATTTATTCAGTTCTGAAAAGCATAACAGTATTTTAGATAACTACCTAACTTGCTCTGCGTGTTCATCTTCCAGGTTCTCCTAAATAACAGTCGTCCACGGTGGACGGTCCAGACTGCTCTCCAGGGAACATCAGCTTCTCTGGTCACACATGCAAAAAAGCCCTGGCTTTCGTGCCTTTTTTTTCCTGAATACTGTAATTGAGAAACCACAGGGTATCTAAGGAATCAGAAAAGAATACAGCCATCTAAAATAGCTACATGAACAGTTAATAGCCGATTTATACTTTTTTTTTCATGTGTAGACTTCCAGATTGCCTGAGCAGTAGGGCTTTTCCTTGCAGAGCGAACAGGTTGGGAATACAGAGGGGAATACTGATCTTTCCAATTCCTGTTTTTCTGCCAGTTCGCAGGTTCTTCTTCATCAGAAAAAAAAAAAAAAAACCCAACCCAGTTTTACGAGACCACTTCTGATCAGCCCTCCTGGAATAAATTAATTTCTAAGAAGACGGTTAAGCCAGTTGACCATCACAATGATCTAAAGAGTAGCCTGAATCCACCTGTCAGGGCAGCACACGTTTTCCAAGCAGAGCTATACCCTCTTAGGGAGAGAAAAAGGACAAAAGCACAGAGAAGAAAGAGCCAGCACAAACCTCACCCTGTAGCTTGCAGCATACAGCTATGCTGTCCCCAAGCCTGGGGATAGCAATGAAACCCCTTTAAAAGGCTTCAAGAAAATAAAAAGAGAGATCAGAATGGCTTCATGCATTTCTTCCACCAGGCGCCCATGCCAGGGCCAAATGCATTCTCACCATAAATTCTCTGGCACAGAAGCATTATGCCAAGGGAAATGAATGCCTTTCCATCTGTGTATTTCCCCTCAGGCACTCACTTGATAATGAAACCAGTTAAGGTCTTTGGGTTCACAATGTTATTATAGTAAGATAATATTTTGTTTGCAGCCGAGCCTGAAGAACCCCTAAGTAGCACATTACGGGCACCATACACCTGTTAAGTCACGGCGTTTCTTCTCTAAGCGGACAAATCTGTTTTAGCCATCTCCAGAGATTTTCCGCTCACAGTTAATTATGAAGCACTGACTGTACTCATTTCCTGATCTTAGAGGGAATCTGTAACAAATGTTTGCCACAGGTGAAGTCCATTCCCTCCACCCCTGAGAAATACCAACAATCCTTCTAGCAGCCTCAGCTGCCCTCCTTCACCTCTTTCCCCAAGCTGTCGTGGACCTTCTGCTGAGACACAAATGCTACACAGAAAATAAGAAAATATTATTAGGAAAGAAAGTGGACGGACTGACTGAGCCTAACATTTTAGAAAACGATTCACTGCAACCGCACCTCTTGAACACAAAAATACAGGCAGCCAGTCCAAGGTCACTTTGCAGTGAACGGCAAGATGGACAGTCACCTGGCATGGCACCAGGATTTTATTCACCCTCTGCAAAGGCACATGTGGCTACAGAGATGATTGTTTCCCAGTGGTTTGGGGAGCAATTTTTTTAAAGTGATTAATGGGATCAGGAAGAAATTTGCCCTTGTTTGATTCAAAGTTCATTGGAGCCACTCACACCCTACAATACATATCCTAGTATAGAGTTTCGATCCAAAGTATCATTGTACCTTGTATGGTACAAGATATTCTGAAATCAGTCCAGGAAAGATAAGCATCCCCGGGGAAAAAGATAAGGGAAAAACTGACCTAAAAAAAAAAGCGATACTTTGTTGTGACAGCAACCTTTCTTCATGCTCCTCCTAGCTGTCAGATGTTTGATCCTGGGCACACAAATCCTTGGAAAAAAAGTCTTCCTGACCTTAAAGAAATACATTAGGTCAATGGTTCCCAACTCTCCGCACCAACAGACAATTCCCAATGATCAACATTTCTCTCAAATTGTCACCCACGCTTATCATCAACCCTGTGACTGGAAATGCAATCAAGGTGAGGTGACTCAGCAGGCTGGTTCTAATGCCTTCTCCATTACTTCTGAGGGAAGTAATGTAATTACTTCTGTCCACAAGTGCTCTGTGGACATAGGTGAAGAGCCCCCCCTCAGCTGGTGAAACTCAGAAACCTAGAAATTTAATTTGTTCACTGGCTTCCACATCTTTACAAGTTGTTTTACACCAAATTCCAGGAGCCAGCTGCCTCACGTGCCTTCATCCAGGCAGGAGCCCCCTCGCAGACTGTTCTCTCCCCATATCTTTGCTGCTAAGAACCAGCCCAACCTTCCTAAAAACACTTCTGCATCTCTACTGCCCAAAAGATTACATCTCACTGAAGATACCACCCTTTTACTTTCGGGATAACCACAAAGTAATTCCTCCAGTAAGGAAAGAGAGAGCAGAAATATTTTGTGTAACTTTACATCCACTTGTATGCCTCCATAGGGGATGAAAGCACAGAAGCACACAAACACCACAGAAATCAATTAAACATAACCAGACACAACCAGACAACTTGTAGGGTCAAGAGAGAGCTCCTGGGTGATGAGCAGGTGGAATGGGGCAGGTGGACTGAGACTGGAAGGTACAGGTAAGGAAGAGACTTCGCGTGCTGGATTCCTTTTGCGATTGTACATTACCGAATAGCTCTATGCCCACCTCCAACAACAGATCTGAAGAAACCCACTAGACCTCAAAATGCATTCGGTGCATATAATGAGAAAGGAGAGGCATCAGGTCCAGAGACCTTGCAGCAGCAGGACCTCAGGAGAGCAGCTTTAATGACTTTAAGACCTCCTAACACTTTTCTTTTGCCTGAAAGACTAAGTTTACCAAACGGGGACACACATTTCTTACCACTTCACTGCTTTCTTACTGGGACTATAACTGTGGAGACTTCTAGGCAGCCAAAGCACTTTCATGGGCCCAGAAATGACTAAAAAACTGATTATCAACCAACATCCAGTAAGCAAAAATGCACGTCTTGCTCTGGTTTTCAGTGCCAATGCTCTTCCTATACATACTTTGTGAGGTTTGTAAATTCTAGGCTGTCCAGTGTATAATATCCTCAACACTTTTAGAAACCCACCAGCACACATGCAGAGCACTTCACAACGGTGAAAAAGGTTTGACAGAAACCCCATTTAAGCTACCTGCACTAGTGACTTTCCAAATACTTGCACTAGTGACAGACTGCTTCCTTTAGGCTTTATCTTGGTTATGAATACTCCAGCCTTGTCTTGGATGACAAGGTAAAAATTCTCAGGTTACTGAAAAAAAAGTGAAGTGGGGAGCATTTCCAGTACAATACTTCAGTACTTGTTGAGGAGAGTAAAACTGAGCATTTTTTGTGACTTTGGCTATATGCTTTAATTTACCTTCTCAATTTATAACAACAATTCACAATTCTTACTCTAAGTAAATACAATCGCCTATTCTTAAAAATGAAAGATATTGCAATATGTTTTCATCGAGCTTGTGTTAGTAACTACATATTAAAATGGCAAACGTCCCTTCCAACAATATTCTGGCAGAGTTTGCTTCTTCTGCAAGTAATAAAAGCAGAGGAGAGCAAACCATGCTCCAAGATATTTGGCTGCGGCACCACGAGGCAGCTGATGTGTTCCAAATGTCTATCAGGTCACTTTGCAAAACCAACCACCACTAATCAATACTGAAATCTTTCTCTCCCTGGATTAACTGTATTTCTGGTTTCGTTGAACAGAGAAAACGGCCAATTAGTTGGACTGTCAGACCACGCAGCTGGGGAAACATACTGCCAACCTGACCAGTTCAGTTAAGAGCTAAAGACAATGCAATTCAATTACGATACTTCATCGATCACCAACTGCACATGCAGGTTTAGTGAAATAAGCTGCAGCATCTTACTGTGGATCTTCATAAGAAGCACGTCGGTATCCGCGGGCTGTCTTGTTTCTATGCATCCAGCAGCTTTTTAGAAGCTCTAAACTCAGCTTTGCGTCTCCAGCATGTGAGCCTTTCTTTGCCCCCATTACTCGGCCCAGAAGGCACATCCTTTTCTCTTACTACACGTCTTTCTTTGCTTGATTCTGAGCTACTTGGAACAGAGATCCTATCTCTCTCTTTGTTTGAAAACGCTATAGCAGTTTGTGTGTTGCAGTGGTATAATAAATAAAAAGTAATAAAAATGTTAGGAAAGTCCTTAGAAAAGTCCATGTTATTTTTACAATTACTCATGCTGTCACTATTTAAGAAACAATGCCAGGAAGATCTAAGACTTGAAGGGGACTTATAACAATTTTTGTAAGAATACACCATTGAAATTATGATGTTACTGACAGCAAAGTGTTTTGCAAGGTGTATGGCTTCTCCCGCTGGTTTTTCAAGTGCTTCTAACAGATGTTCAATTACAAGTGGTCTGCAGATACCAATAGGCTGATGGTTCTGTAGGAACTGGAGCAGCAGATGTGCCCTGCATTCTGTTTTGCTATTCCCTTTATGAATTGATATGTTACCCCGTGGATTTATAGCTAGTTAATTTTGTAATGACATCACTATTTCTATACTTTTAATGATTCTCCCAGGAATTTAATTTCTCAAATAACAGAACTCTTGATCCTGGAATCGCTATGTAAAAGCAATATATAATAAGCAGATTTGTTTACATGATGCAGTTCTATTTCCCACCAAATGCCTTCACTGATGGCTTTTAGGTAATGCTGGTATGCAGGTGAACTCTTCCAAAGACTGCAGGTTTACAACATGGCCTCGTTTCAGCGCTCTAGACTTAATGTGCGCATCATTCTACAGAACTGTTATCCTAAAACAAGTATCGCTCAGTGGCTGGAAGGAATGAGGATAAGAAGGGAGTAAGGATAGAAATAACGGAGATTTCCATTGGCTCTGCTGTAGCTTCTAGGTATTGTCACTGTTAGATGCTGCGCTCCACGGTGGTGCAACTTTACTACTTGCCTGGTACCCAAATAAAATCACAATGCACAGGAAATTGCACTGCATTTTCCACTGATGGTGACCTGACTGCGACAGTGCTCTGGCTTTTGGCTCAGACGTTTTCAATCTTAAAAGAGAGACGAGCTTTTTCTCCCTTAAATATGGCTGCAGAGGTTGTTAGAGGCCACAGGTTTTGCAAGCCGTTGGGGTGAATTTCTGATAACAGCTGCAAGCTGTGCAGAGCAGGCAGCAGGAGACCACTCTTTTCCCCTAGACTATTCAGTACTGTTAAAGAATGTCTGTCCTTCTGTTTTTAAATACAGGGAGGGAAAAGTGATGCCATTTCCTTCGTAAAACTTATTAACTTATTTTCTAGTATTTAAAAATAACAGGGTTGTAAAAAAGTTCTAGTGAGGTCATTAAGAGGACTTGAAACATACTTTAAATGTTTTAACTTTGAAAGGTGAAAACCGTGTAAGCATACAGTCCCCAACCCTGATATCTCAGAAATTATATTCCCATATTGCTGCAAATATCGAAGTACATGTTTAGTAAAAGCCTGCTCTTGAAAAGCAACTAAGTCTTATATTTTCAGAATGAACACTAGCTGCCTTTAGATTCCCTTACCAATGCAGCTGAAAGATCAAGGCTTTATTTTCTAAGAAGCAACAAGATAATTTTGGCAGTCGTACAGAAGAGGATGATCTCCAGTCGTGACCACATGCAGTGTCTCCGCAGCCCTCAAGGGAGCTGTGCACCTGTGCTGAGGTCTGAATCCATCCCTATCAAAGTAAAACGATGAGGAAAGTATTTCTGTGAATTTTCCACAACATTTCTCCTTTTCTTTTCCTGAAAAAATGTTCCATCCTTATTTCTTGCAGCTCAGATTTTTTTTTTTTTTTTTTTTTTTTTAAAGTGAGTATGCGAGCCTTAGTTCAGGTCCCAGATTTAAACATACGAAACTCAGGAAATCTAACACTGAGATTAACACAAATTTGTCTGGCATTCAGCACAGAAATATAGCAAAGAACAAGCTCCACCTCAATGTCCGCACCCTATTGTTTGCACACATTAGCTGACTTCCATCTAAATGGAAGCTATAAGCAAGAGTGCTGAGTAACAACAGGCAGCACACCAAACCCTTAGACTCAGCATTTCTCCTCCAAAAGCTCCCAGCCAGGACCTTCAGGCCCTCTCCCAAATGCTTTGAACTGTGGGATGAAAATCACGCTTAAAATGTTTGTTCCTGTGGCATAACTAAACTAGTTATACTGGTGAAGCTCATGCAGGCAGCTGGACTTCTTTGGGGGCTTTCCTGAAGAACAAGCACCATCGTAAACCCACAGATTTAAGCCAAGGGCACATTGCCTTGGTCCAGCCTTCTCCGGTACTGAATGAGACATAGCCACACAGAGACTTCCAGCACATCTCCAGCACATTCCCTCCTTCAAAACCTAACTCCCATCCAAAACACACACCTTGCTGCCCAAACACTTTCCCCTACAGAGGCTATGAAGGAACGAACACATGTACACATTGGGCACATTGCTCAGTGCACAGCTTCAGGGTGCTCAGATACATCCATCAGGAGCTCAGCAGCCCAACTGAGATGAGATCCACTATATTTAGGGGATGACTACTTTCTAAAAATGCATTATCTAGACAAAACAGTTGAGTATCTCAGGGATGCAGGTTCTGGTTTTCCGAATATTTCTGATATTTACCCTGACATTTCCTCTGAGCGCGTGTGGTGTTTTGAAAGGAAAGGAGTTTTCTGTTGCTTAAGGACAGTCCCTTCCTGTTTGTTAGTTTATCCCAAACTTAAGTTTGCACGTGAATAAAACTGTTGCTTTAAGTCGGATTTCAAATGTGTGTTTAAAGGAGAATCTAACAATTTTATGAGATATAGTTACTTCTGTAGAGGGTGAGTTTGCCCTGGGGAATTTTCTCTGACTAGATTTATCACAAGTTTTTTGAACCAGATAATTTTGTTTGATAGCACATCTGGCAGCATCATAAAATCTTGACGTCCCAAGCTATTACACAGGAATTACTTTTGTAAATCATTTATGAATATTACTGATGTAGGCCTATTCTGGGCAGTAAGAAAGGAAATGAAGCGCTGAAGGACAAAGGAAGGGAAAAAGGATTCCCTGCCCTTTCGGGGTTCATCAGATAGGATGGGTATTTGTCATTTTAAGTGGGTAACATGCTGTCATTGATACAGCTGAAAAGTCCACATAACACAACTTGTTCCCCATATTCCCTATATAGGCAAGAGGGGAAGAAATTCTAGCTCAGAAAAAAACATAAATCGATCTCTCTTGATGAAAAATTGCCCTATCTAAATCTTAAACAATGCCTCCCAATTAAATGCTGTATATTGGTAAAAAACATAGCAAACACAAACTAACAACCCAAGAAGTCTTACCAAGGCTAGCACCGAGGCAAAAAATGGTATTTACAAAAACTCCATGGTGACATGCCTTTTGAACGTGACGACATGACTGAACGGAAGGTCTCCACGCAATTAAAGTAACATGATTACATTTTCTTAAAGCTCTAGCTGCTAAATGCATGCCTTCAGACAGAAACTTGGCAAAAAGAAAGCTTATGTTCGCTCTTAATACTATGAACTACCGCATGATTAACTATTTTGGAAGATTTCACCTACTAATTTGGATTGGAAACAGATTAGACATAGAGAAAACATTGGGTACTGCTACCTGCCAAGCTCAAACCTGGCATCCTATTCCTTTCAGAAGATACAGTGCGTTTCATTTGCAATGGATGAATTGATACCGAATACACCATCATCAGGCAGAGGGGTGACAGAGAGGACACCGAGTAAGACGGCAGCAAGGGACTGGAACCAGCCTTTTGCTCTTCATTCCTGACGTCCTCAACACTGGGACCTACTGGATGTTATTTTTGTTGGGCCAGAGCAAAGAAAAAGGTCATTCACAATACTCCACAGAAACATATTTCCAACCTTAGGTAAGAAGGCATTTTGTTGGGGAATTTCCTTGCTTCGGGGCCCATAAGGAGCAATTCTCTGACAGCTCCTATTAAGACTTCCAAACGCCAGGCTCCTTCAGTCTACAGCAGGTCTATAAGGGATGCACAGAGCCATTATAGACCACATGCCAGAATTACACCACATGCTCCCCCTTGCCAGAGCAGACAGTTTCTACATTTGGCTTCCTCCCAGGAAGCAAATTCCTGTCTATACACACCCAGAACTGATTTATTGCAGATGAACACATTACCCACTAAAATTCAAAGTGGACTGCATCCGCAGGGTAGAGCTACAGCAAGGGCCACCAGCTGCTCCGAGTCGAGAGGCACTGCTGCTTTTTTAGAATGTTTCAGTTCTGAAAAAAAGTTCTAACACACCTGAAAAAGTAATTTTAAATCTTTGATAGTTTCGGCTTAACTAGAATCAGGAAATGACAACGTAACATAGTCTTACTAATGGAAGTATGGACGCTCTGAAGCTGCTCAATGAGCCCAACCAAGAAAAACCACCACGATGTAAACAAAAGGAAGAACTAAAAAGAAACGGTGGTTTCTAAGGTCATGAACGATATCTGCCGGGTATCATCTGGACACTGCTCCTCAGACTTGCCAGCATGAGGCAACAATAGCTGTAGCTAAGAAATCTGATATTCATATTTTGTTTATCTCTCTCTTTCTGAATATGAACACGTGTTCTGCCTTTTCAACAAAGATGTGCAACACATGCGCCAAGTAGGTACAGAAGTCTTAAAAGTCATCAGTTAATTGCAGATACGTGTAAATGACTACATGGCAGCCTTTCTAGGGAGACAGAACGAGAATAAAAGGCAGACAGCCACACTAAAATTAGAAGGCATGAAAAAGCTCAACAACATAATCAAGCAAAGTTGATTCATATATTTTTCCCCTAATTCAATACAACTATTAAAATATTATTTTAGACAATTCTGGAGTGCCAAAGAGTGCTGAGGATTGTTTTTCCGTTCATTACAGACAACACTTGCCTCAGTAACTATGCTGAGGGAAGAAAATCCATCATGTATTAACCATACTCCAACCTCCAACAGAAATATTCCCCATTTTGTGAAGTAAAGTGAGATGTGGGAGTCCTTGACCTTCTAAGTAATTAAGGGAAACAGAGACATTCTTGTTTTTATTAGGGAGACACTAAACTATTTGAAAATAATTTGAATAGCTGGAGAATTAGTGTATTTGCCTGTTCATGAGTAGTGCAGATAGTTTAGAGTTCTCTTGGGGGCAACACATCGTAATGAATATCTGCTATTCATATTTAATGCAATCTGCCAAAGAGTGCTTTTGGGAGGACTTTCTGTGTCAATATAATGATTAACAACAGAACTGGAAAAGTAAATGAATTCCTGCAACGGGTGGGGCTGGCAAAAATATCTTGCAGTACTACACCAGTAACACTGGATTTGACTGTACTCTTTTAATGATATCAGTGGAAAAATCCATTTCCTGGGGAAAAAAAAAAAAAGCAAGCAATCTTTATGTTGGAGTTAAAGCGGTAAATAACCAGCAGTAATGGAAGGAAAAGCAATTTCAGCAGAAAACAATGCTTAAAACAACAATATGCCTGGCCTGAGTATGTTCGAAAAGCCTGAAGTGCAATACTGACTACTAAATATAATAATTAGTATTTGCATAGCACTATTCAGAAGTAAAGCTGTAGTTAGTTCTTGTCTACATCTTCCAGTTCCTCAGACGATCTTACTTTCCATACATTTTCTCATAGCTAAAAGATTTACATAAAACAGGATATAAAATCCTTTATTCTTTACAACACACTTTTAAAACACCCCAGACAGAAAAATATTGGCTAAAATACAAAAAAATGACCTTAGCACAGATTTTTCTCCTTGATATCCCCCACAGCCCTCCAAGTAACACATTCAGATTTTCTTTCTTTTTTTTTTTTTTTGCTTTTTTTTTTTTTGTGTTTTTTTTTTTTCTTTTAAACTATCTGGATGAAGCAATCTTACTATTTTATATGAACTCCAGGACATCAGTGTCACTGCTTTTCCCTGCCCCCTTAACAAGCTACTCCTAATCCTTCATGCTTGCAACAAATGAAGGCAGAATATCAAGGATTCCAAAGGCTTACATCAGCAGTGTAAGGACCAAAACATAGTGGCGGGACAGAATATGACTCCCATCGAATGCCAGGAGCTACACATATCACCCCATTCAAGCAGGATGCCTAAAGCAGGATGCTCAACCCAAGCAGAAAGGGAACAACTGCCAACTGAAGTGTTTTATTATTTAGTGGCTCTCATAGTGGCTACTATCCAGATCTTATTTTAATTTGATCTAGGATATACTCAGGGATTACTTTCACCACAGCATTAGCTCAGGTTAATGTTTTTCCACCCCATGCCATAGTCTCTAGCTCACATCAATGAGCTTTGTTATGTAGTGGTCTTCTCCCATGTTGAAACTATTTCTGTAAGATTCATTCTGGTGAGGCAGTCTGGTGAGGACAGAAACCAGTCTTACAAAGAGGCTGCATCTTCCTTGCAGTGAAATACAACTGCAACATCGCTGTGTGTCTTGCGGTTCCATCAGCCATAACATAAAGACAGTACCTTCCTCATCAGTTTTAAACTCAGCAGATATACTATGATGACCTGTACTGTCTGTTAGATATCTTCCTACTAAAATTTCAGGTGCTGCTTCACTTGGCTGGGGTCTTCTGTAGTTTAGGGGGTTTTAAGACTGATTTTTATGATTAGTCCTTTTCTAGAAATTAAAAGTTGCATTTACATCCACAACAGATGCCTTATAAAGGTGGTAAACTTTTCTTAAGTTGATAAGCTAACATCGTGACAGTTTCCTTACTGGTCTCTCCCAACAGTACTGCCAGCGTTAATTCTCATGATGGTAAGATGGGCCCCTTCTTGCAGGACTAACGAAGAGCAATGCCACCCAGATAACAGTATTGCTTGTGTGTGCACGACTGCTTCTCACCTGAACTGAAGATACTTTTACTTTAATAAAATATTGTGTAACCATCTTTACCCCTTTTCCTTTATCCCTCCCACAAAACATTTCTCTAACATTTTGCAATTTTCCCATTGCAAACACATCAGGCTCTGCAGGATGTTTGTTAAGTGTTCATTTCCCACAGCTGCTCGCAGCCCAGCACAGAGCCGAACAGCGTTGGTCTTGGACAGGCTGGCACACAATCCAAAAAGCTCGGGAATGCCTCCAGTTTGGCCTTCCCTTGCCATTTCTAAATGAGCTAAGCAGTAATCTCCTGAAACAATCTTTGCTAACTTTTTCTTTTAAATACAGAAGCAACTCCTCATTATTAATTCTAACGAGGGGAGCCTGCACACCACTCCATCTCAGGAGTGAAAACATCTGCTCTATGCTATGCAGGGTAGTACAGTGGTAGGTAAATCAACTGGACTTATAAAAGTAATGATCTTCTTGACCACAGTTTCATTCGGTGCTAATGCACAGTTCATGTATGCATAAAAGTGATCTTTTTTCATCTTCTGACCTCTTTTGCACTGTGACCAGCTCTCTAATTATTAAGTATTTTGCACTATGTATCTCAGCATAAAAACAGAAGCCAAGTCACAGGTCATGGAAGCAACACCATTATTAACATCAATGAAACTAAATCACTCCATCCCACACTCTTATTGTAAGCCTCATTAATACGTGTAAAATACTGTTGTCTGTTTAGCAGGGCTGGAGATACCTACCCCAACAGCAGATTAAGATAACTTAATACAACTTAATACAAGGTTATCTGCCATCACGGGAAGCGTAAAGCCAAGGCAGAACAAAAGCAAACAGGACAACAATATGAAAGCTTAAACGACTAACTTTGAACAAAAGCTGTTGAACTGCACTGTTTTAAAAAGATTAGAGAGATCTTCATAGAATTCCTGTCCTGGACAGCCTAATCTAGTGGGATGTCCCTGCCCATCAAAAGAGGTTGGAAATAGATGATCTTTAAGGCTCCTTTCAACTGAAACGATTCTATGATTCTATGTAAAATCATTTCTATTGGCTTTCACATGAATGGAAAGAAACTAGAATATAAATAATACAATAGCGTCAAGCATATAGAAAGCAGTGGCTTGACCAACTTTGATTTCTTCAGGTCTTTGCAAGACAGATCTATATTCCCCCAACACCCAGCATAAGTTCTAATTTTAAGAAAAGCCATCAATCATACCAACCCTGGCCCATGGCGGGGGGGGGGGGGGGGTGTGGTGGGCTTCACTGGAAAACCAAAAACCAAAACCAAACCAGACCAAAAACAAATAATCCATGATGAAAAAACAAAACCTGAAATATAACTCAAAGCTCAGCCTGCTTGTTCCCACGAACTTGTCTCCATAACTCTACTGATATTATCCTCAAGCTCCAGAATCAGAGGTCTATAGGTTTTGAAATAAGACAGATTGTTTCCACCAAAGGTAGGAAATCAGAGCAGGATGAATCAGAATAGTCATCCTGCAGGAGACTTTGTCAGAAAAGAAGCTCTCATTCAAGTCACCCTCCTCCCTGACTCCCCTATATTAGCTCTTATTTTCAAACACTACTGTCTCAAGCTTTGCACAACCTCTGCCAGGCTTTCATGCACATTCAAAGTGAGCCAATGCAGAAAAGCACCTTGATAGAAATACCACCATGAAAATGCTGGGACTAGGGCATAAAGATCCAAACCCAAAAATTCAGAAGTAGCCACTTATTTTGCATATTCACATAAAGTTTCTGCTTCTCTGTGGTTTTGCATTCATGTTTGAAGCTCTAATTTCACGTGCTTCCTTTTGAAAGACATATCAGGGGCACTGGTACAGCAAATCTCCTTTTCCTTTAGTAGAATGTGTTGGGAGTTCTGCAGGTTTGCTGTTCAGTCAAGACCTTTTAATATTGAGCAATCATAGCAATGTATCTAAATAAGCATCTTCACCACAAACTGACCTGCAAAGCTATATATATTCTGTTTTCCCTTACTTAATAATAATAATGGGTAATAAATGCATCAGTCACCTCACTGCAAAGGTATCTTGTCTATATGATACTACTTAAAAAGAGTCCATACTTGGGATAGCTTTGTTAGGGGTTACTTAAACATATATAAAAATAAGTCTAAGCAGGAAACGTGTGTTTGTCATAAAGCTGAAAACAAACTTGCCCAGCTAACAAACTCAGCAGTGGTGAGAATGTGAGAGGGCTCCACATGGAACCCACCATAGGTGCAAGAGTTCATTCTGCAGCCACAGCCAGCTCACAGAGCTACCAGCCATCCACTGAGCAGCTATTCACAAGCCACCCAGGAAGAAAGTAGTTACTCACAGAACAAAATGAAAGCAACCATCACTGTTCATGAATACACAACAGGCATTTTTTCTTTAAACACAACATTGGATTCTGCAGCTAACACGATAATGCAGGATATACCAAAATCCATAGCAGATTTTATCACCTCTGGGTTCCACAGCTTCTCTATGTCATACAGTTGAATGTTTATTTTTATACAAACAGGATTAAATGAAAATGGTATTTCAAAACAAATGGGAGCTCTTTGCCCAAGCAAAATACATCACAGATAAACAACTGCAATTACTCTAAAGATAATCTCAGAATGAACACGATCAGTCTTTGTTAGAGGAAAACTGGTCAATAAAAACTATTAATACCAAGCACTTACTTGCAGGTGACGGGGTGCTGCATCCGCTAGTTGGTGGGTGGCTCTGGAGTCCATGGAGAGAAGGTAGAGACAGTCCACTGATGACTGGAGGAAAAAGCAATGGATATGGCGCTGCTGGATAGTGAGTCATATGTCCATTCACTGCTGGTACTGGACATGTGCGGCTGCTGGTTGTCATGTTAACACCTCACAGGGTACAAATATTGTGTTGCATCACTCCAGGCCAACAAATAGATACCTCAACTTGTGAGTAAAGAGGGCTGTCAAGCCTGCAGTTACTGCTTGAGCTGGATTGCGTGATGATAAAAAGGTAATTCACTAGATCAGGTCCGTCCTATATTTCATCACTGTTTCCTACTCCTCTCTTTTCCAGGACATTCTTGCTCTGTGGACCACAGACAGGAAGTCGTCTTACTCTGGATATCAGCGCACAACTCAGTGGCTTATGGAAATATTTTTCTGGAAGGACGATTGAGCTCTACAGGTGCATTCTGTTACAGTCTGTAGGAAGAAAACAATATATTGATTATAATATACATCTTTTTAGCATATATGCATAGAAAACTCTTTTATCCCTTTGCTACTTTTGTTAAGTAACTACTTATTTATCCATGTCCCACCAGCTTGATGGTTACCTGGGGTAAAATTCTCACTTTACTGAAGCTAAGAGCAGAACACCCACTAACTTGATTTCCCTGTCTGCCATGTTACATGAAAAACAATTTCTGGTCAGACAATCTTGTTTTGGAAGCTGCCATTTTTTTAAAAAAAAATACCTGAAATATTGATACTCGGGGAGAAAAATCAACTTCTGAAAAATTTCCATGTACGTTAAAGCTCTCAGTTTTCCCACAGAAGTTACAGAATGAATGGCACCGAGTAGGCTCTCTGCTCGGCTTCAAATGCCATGGCTCAGGCAGGGCACTGGGGAACTGTGTCCGAGGGTATTTGTATTGGGCTGTTAAGACACAAACTGTTTTACCAATGATCATTCTCACAAAGGATAGTTAGGCTACCTTATTGTCAAGGGATACCTCACTGATAGTTCTCTCCTTTTTATTTTTCTCTTTTTCTGAGGGGAGCAGGAACTGCCTTTATCATCGAACAAACAAGCATCTATTATTTCATAAGCTAGGAGATTGAGTAACATGATGACAACACACTGTTCCTGTACTTGTCTAGGGAACATGCTTCCTCTCATGACCACCATTTTCTAAGTCATCCAGAGCTACACACGCCTTCCTTGGTGTTCACCCAAGTAGCTGTTGCCTACTGAGGGGTCCTCATTTTCTCAGCCTCTGTATGGAAAGCCTCAGGCTGAGAGCAATGCACTTCTTGAGCTGTTCTCAGCATCGAATTTCCCTCCCACTGTAGTCGTTTAAGTCTATGCACAGTGAATGATTGGTCTTCTCAAAAACAATCTGCTTATGCAACACTAGCAGGCACTACTGGTGTCATGAGAGCTACTGGGAAGGCTACAACTGCTCCATATTGCAAACGCTCCTTCTGCAGTTGTCTGTGCAGTGCTTCAGGCAAAGCCGTCAAGTGCTGTAGGTAGCTCCTCATCATCACTTTGCGTGAGGAGTTACCCATCCCCTCCAACACACGCTGTCAGGGGAAGATAGCAGAGGTCACAGAGCAAACCCAACCACTCAAAATCAAGACAGTCTAGGACTGCCAAAACGCTTTGCTTCCTGAGAGAACATGCTATGCCCTTGCATCTGCTACAGTCAGTGATCAGTAAATACATCTGCCACCTATATCACATTTTTACTCATAATTCTTTAAAATTATAGACTGAAACCAAAGGCAAGACAATTTTGAGGTGGGAAAATAAAGACAGCAATGAAATGTTTTGTCAAGGTCACAAAGTAAAACCAATGCCAGAGGAGGGAAACTGCAAAACGCAACGTTGACTATCACTACTGCTACTCAGTGTCCTAGTCATCACTAAGAATTCAAAAGAGCAAGGTAAAAAAAAGGAAAAAAAAAAAATCAACCCCAAATACATATGTTTGCCTGTCAGAAAACAGCAGAGTGTTTCTGCTCTGTGTGGAATACCAGGAAAGGTTACCAGCTGTGCATCTTTTCAGACAGCAATTTCTGCTGAGTACATCCTGCTTGGGGATAACAGACACGTAGCTTGTAAGTATTTGATAACCGTGTAAATTATGCACAAAACACCTTTAATGCTGACAGACGTATACAGAGATGAGACTGTAACAGAGGGTACAATGAGCTAATGCACAGCTGTTGGCCATGCTGAGCTCAAGGACCAGGTGACTGAAGTCTGATGAAGTCGGGTGGATATTTGAGGAAGCCTCAACAGCCAAAATGTATCAACTCATTAACAACACAAAATGAGATGAACCAGTCACAAGTTTACCTAGCTAAAGCTTTATGGAGCTTAAGAGACAGTGAAAGCCAAGTATCAAAGAAATATGCAAAGAATTAATGTTTTCTAAAGCAATTCCACAGGAGTTGGCAAAAATACCATACCTCAAATCTCTG
Source organism: Cuculus canorus (assembly GCF_017976375.1). NCBI lineage: Eukaryota > Metazoa > Chordata > Aves > Cuculiformes > Cuculidae > Cuculus > Cuculus canorus. Next base: position 120,107,857 of record NC_071402.1, read on the forward strand.
GGAAAAAAACCCAACAAACCCAAAGAGGCAAGGGATATTGATGAAAACCAGCTCCAAAATCCATACATTAAATTAATCACAGAACAAGGTCACCTATTTTTAAATTATGTAGGCTTTGGAAATAAAATTCATTTTATAAAACTTTCTAATATCTCCAACTGTATTTTTATTAGCCAGAAAAATGCAGAGCTCATCATAAATTATCAAATTCCCAGAACCACATCAGCTATATTTGCATATTTAAGTGACAAGTATTCATAAAAGAAGCAGCTCCTCTAGGACAGAGGGGAAAAATGGATACTCAAGGAAATTTTTTGATCACTTCCTCTCTGCTGGAGGAACATGTTCTGCAATGGACCTGGTGGTTACACAATATGCAGCAGCATTACAGATCCTCAGTATGCAACTCCATATGAAATACCTAATGGTGCCAAAATTAGATTATAATCCTATAGTTTTGCATGCTTAGAATTTTATCTGAGGTGTAATTATATACTATTATATTACCACCAAAAAGCAAGTTTCTCCTGCCTTACTCAGAAACCGCGCTCCCTTAACCTCTCATGGCAGGAAGTTTCCTACAGATAGCTGTGCCAGAGAACTTACTCCTCTCCAAAGTTCTTCCAAATTTTCCTCTCGAAACAAAAGCAGAGAGAGAAGACACTAAAAGCTATGATACTCTAAACAGCACATCATTTGACTCCAAGTAGTGACTCTTGGAGGAGCAGGATGTTACAAACGTTCACATGGCGGAACATCTCTATGATGGTCAAGAAGTAAACTGTAGGCAGACACCTATGTTCCAGCGACTCCAGATTATTGTAAGGAAGCAAATGCCACTCATGTTCTGTGGTTGCTGAGGGACTGCAAGTCATCAGCTCAGACAGAAGTTACAGACCCATCACCTCTATCAGTGCACAGCAGAGGACATTAAAACATAGAAACCGCTGCAGCACAGGAAACCAAAAGATCAGATTTCCCCATTCATGCCAGTTCCACGGCAACAAAGACAATTCCTAAGACTTCACTCAGGTGTCACCAGACCAACACGTTCACATCCCGCAACTCACTGAAGAGGGTTCTAGCATTGGACATCAAGCACAGACGTCTAGGCTGCAGATGGTTCCAAGATGAAAATGTCTCTTGCTCAACTAAACCTGCAGCACAGCACAATACACTGTAAGACCCTGTACAGGTGCCACCTTTGAGAAAAAAATGTTCTATTGCTTTTACTTGCTAAGCACTAAAATACCACAGCTGAAGGAACATGTCCTCTCTGGAGTGTGACGCTTGCTCAGAAGCAAGCCCCCTCTTTTCCACGCTACGTGAATCTTGAATGTACTCTGCTCTAGTTTACACCTGGACTCCCTTGAGCAGGGAGCCAATGAGCTTACTGTAACCAGGACAGGAAGGGCCAGCTACCACAGCTGAGGAGCAATCCCAGTAGGAGCAAGACAAACTGAGCCCAGAGTGATCTTGGTGGTGGTTTAACACCCATTCATTGTGAGGCAACAGCACGGACAACTGCCCTGTATGTAAAAGGCAACATTTTCAGAGAATGGCTGTCATCAAGGTACTGCAGAGAATCTGTGCAGTATATTATGAAAATCCTCTTCCATCAGATTTGCCCCTAGTGACTGTTCATCAGTAAAAGGCCCTCAGTATGAACAGTATGGAAAAGGATCATACAGAAAAGTTTCTTTGAAGGCTCACCAAGAGATGATCACATTGCGCACTACATCACATTGAACAGCAGCCAATGACTCTTCTTTGACTGAACATATTCCTCCTTTTTGGTTTTTACAGGCCTTTTATTGACTTGACTTCAGTGATAAAGCAGATGGCCACAGGGGAAGGAGGCTACAGTAGTTCTAGTACAGACCAGACAGCATATTTATCAGTCTCAGTTAATGCAGCAGGTGTACCTCCCTTCCACATTTCTTCTCAATGTTTGAGCAGCTGAGCAGAAGTTTAAAACCACAGATTTTCACGTACATGCTCCAAATTTCGCCAGATAAACAGTGACCTGACTTTTCTCATTGTATCCTAATCTCCCATACATTTTGAACAGGCTTTACTATAGAAAATCGTTTTGCTTTCCATACATCTACCAGTTTTCCTACACTGTACCAAATGAATTTATTCTCATTCCTTGCATTGCTATTTAGCTTACATTCAGTAACAACAGTTAGTATTATTGTAACATAATTTATCCTTCTGAATTTTGCACTTGCATAAGACTTTATTTTAATTCATAAAATCCCTTTACTGTTCTAGGTGACTTTGACACACATCAATAGCTGGATAGGCAAGAAGCCAATCCAGGAGGCTTAGCTGATAGTCCTGCACCAGTAGGAAGGTGATGCTCTGTCCTCCCTCCTGCCAACACCACCCCTGTTCCACATTCTTCTTCCTCCACTCTAACTGTCCATAGCATGGAATTAAGTTGTCAATATTGCAGCAAAAGCATGATTTTTGCTTTTTTTTTTTTCCTTCCCTCACTTTGAAAAGGTCACTGGGGAGTTCTGCCCTACCTGCGGCAATGTTTAAAATTCAGCAGTCATTTTAAGATATCCATGACTATAGCATTCAGCAAATTTTTAAGCTAAATCCACCATCCCTACACCTTTCTACCGTAGCGAACCACTACTGCTCTTCCTTTACAGTAGGGAGATGAAATCACGAACACAGGAGAGGCACGCCGACATGAGGACATAGTCTGCACACAGCTGGGAGGTGGAGAATTTGCTGCTCTGAGCTTGGCCGTCTGCAGCGTAGATGTCCCCAAAGCTTCCAGGGTCACGGAGGAAGTCTCTTGTAAGTTCATTTTCTTGCCAAAGCCAAAAATCCCCCTCTCTTAAATCTTAGGCTAACTCCTAAAACAGGAACCTCTGTACTGCAAGGGCAGCATGGGCAGTATGAAGGGAGAGGCAAGTTGCTCCTCTTCCCAGCAACAAAAACAATTCCAGAGAAAGACTGCATGCTAAACATTTCAACAATATTTTACATCTTTTTCCCAAGGGACAAAGTTGATGGAGTCCTTATTTATTAGGTGGCTTTGAGACATATTCTAGTGCTGTTTTCAAACAAGTCAAGATCTCACAGTTTAAAGAACCCTTACTGTATTTAATGTATAGTTTGCACTGAAATCCCTGATTATGCATGTGCTTTCTATTACGCTGGCTGATGGTGTTGCATTGAGCAGTACTGAATAATTCAGCAGATTTAGTATGACTCAAGTGTAAATCAGTCAGATACAGCAACACGATAACTATGCTGCCTTTAAACTCTTGAAAATGCATGGAAACTTTTAATTCACAAAGGGGCGTACTCCATTTTCCACCAGTCCTCATTGACTGTGAGATGCTGCATTTTTGTTTTCTTGGCTATCCAACAAGATATAATTAAACAATAAACTAGTTAGCATGGTAGAAGTTAAAAAAAACCCCAACCTTTGGAGAGTTATGTTTCCTTTATTAGCATAGTGATGTGAAACTAAACAGAAAAAGCAATCTAATAACAAACATTCCTTTGAGAAGGGCTCCGGGAGCAAAAGGACATCCACTTATTGTTCAGCCCATCCCATTGGTCCATATACGGCAATAAAGGTACAATAGAAGGAAACAGGAAACAGACTGGCACATCTGCATTATCTTATTAGAGGCTAATGGATATCTGAGAGGAACATGCATCTGATGCTGAATAGTCTGTACCAATCTCCGAAGCAATTACTCTTAATTAGTGGATTCTGTTTATAGATGGAACTTAGTGTACCCTTCTGTATCAAAGAGATGCAGGCATCTGGAGAGAGATATGGTTTTCTTAAAGAGAAAACACTACAGCACAATGTGAGGGTTGGGCTGGAGGGTTTTTTTGGCAAATAAAAGCTCTCTGAAGCATAACATATTCTACTGTATTATTAATCAAAAGAGAATGCTGATTTAAAAAAAAAAAAAAGGAAAGAAAAAGAAAAAAATAAGACCATACTGTTAATCTCAAACTCTGAAAGTAAACATAGAAAGCTAATACTTGCATATGAATTATATGACAAAAATCACTTTGATGATAAGCAAATAAACAACCGAGCCTAAAATTTTCAACCGCTGGCCAAATAGCTTAAAATAGCAGCTTAAGTCAGAAGAACAACATCTGCATTTTGTATCTGCCAAGTCTGCAGCCAAAAAAAGTAAACCACTCTATATGACCAGACGCATGAATAAAAAAGAAAATACATGAAACAGAACTTCAAAGTCAGTTTACTGAAAAGCAGATCTGTAGCTCTTACATCCCAGAACCACGACTGTCATATATTTTCATCTATAGGTGCAAGACTTATGGGAGAAGGGAAGATAAATTGTTGTAACAGAATTAAGACACTATTACTATGACATTTTTCCTACATTTGCTGTGTAGGATAGCTGTCTATTGGGCAACTGTGAATTCCTTTTTGTCATAAAGCTGACACTTGCAAAATGGATTTCTGTTTTATTTGTTTTTTCCTGACCGAGACTGTTAGGAGATAATTAATATCATTAATGCAACTGTTGTTTATTTGAAAATCCAATTGGGAAGTATAAAAAAGGAGGGGAAAAAAAAGCTTCTTTTTCCCAAAGCAGCTATGCTTTCGATTGCCTACGTTGCAAACACACTCTGATGTATGCCTGAAAAATAGAAAATCTAAATCTGAAAGAGGGGGAGGAGGAGGTGAGTGAGACACAATGACACCCATTTATTTACACACCATACAACAGTACCCTGCTGTGCCAGCTATTGATTTTAGTGGAACTGAGAGTCCATGTTGGAGAGTAGCAGCTGTGAGTACACAGCCTGAATCCTCATATGAGAACAATACTCTATAAGTAGTATAACCTATTTCAGCCAACCTTCATGTGTAACATATAACATTAAAAACACACTCAGATTACATTTCAAAATCTGAAAGGCACTATAGTTATTTGGACCCAAAAGGTTCAGGGGAGTTATTAATTTATTTGTGCTAGCACAATACTAGCATAATTAAGACATGTGAAAGACTGAAAATCCATGCCTCACGTCTGTTATCCTACAGAGATGTTAATTCTGTTCTATACTAATCATATTTAAGATCTTTCCACTGCATCAAGCAATTTTGCATTTTCTCCTGTTGTTTGCTGTTTTAAAAGGCTGTTTGTAATTGAGGTGTGGAGTGGAGGGTTTTTTGGGGGTGTGTGGGTTGTTGTTTTTTTTTTTTTTCTCCACAGCTATCCGCATTCCATGTTTCTTTCATTACTCAGCAGTTGCCAAAACTATACTGAGAAGTAAAGATAAATGGTTAGGTCAGGTGATGGGGTTAACAATTTACTGTGTGTACTGCCCTGAGAGCCAGATAGAGCAGAACTGGCTCATGTTTATGTACAGGATGAGAAGTTGATTTCCTGTGCAGGGACTTTCAATCACTTCTATAAAGGACTCTCTTGCAGTTTTCTGCAGAGAATTCAAAGGGCTTTGAGTGCATTTTGTGCTGGTATATAGGATAACCTGCTTTGTAACTAAATACATTCCTTAGTTATACTGCCACATTCAAAAATCCCAATGGATCATCAAGAAAAGTTCTCTTTCTTTTATGGAAATCAAAAAAAGGGTAACTGAGCTTCCTTCTCCATGAGCTGAAGTAAACTTTTACACCAATTTCCACTGTACTTTAAAAGGTATTTCTTAACACTTAAAACTGCTCTTTCAAGTTGTATCAAAACTTCTGTTATTGCACTGTCATCTCTGTTCATCCTTTTCAATGTTTCTAAGTATGTGAAATAGCAATTCCATATTGAGATTATCATAAATGAGAGACATGGGCTACAGAGGTTTAGGAAATCAGAGATTTTCAAGACCAAACCCCAAACTCGAAGGGAAAAATACAGAAAGCACTTCTATCAAACACAATTCAGATGATGCTCAATTATGCAGTACAGGGCAGCCAGCCAAACCAGCTCTTACAAAGTAGGCCGGTCACCCAAGTCACATATTACCAGAAACCGCAGTAATAAGCTTTTCCCACCCTCCATGGTGCTATGCCTACTGCTTTAGTCTTGTTCTCTGACTACATTTTTTCCTTTGTTCCTGCACAGTTTCTCCCTACAGATCAGAAAAACTAGAGTGGACTTTGCGACCCAAATCATCCTTCATGGTCACGTGTCCAACCAGACTGCTTCGATCCTACCTGCTCCTACCAAGACAGAGAAGAACCACAGACAGCAAGGGGGAACTGCAACCAGCACAAACATACTGCTAAGATTTGGGAAGATACAAGTAGCACCGTGGACTGACAGCATACTTAACTACCTATAAAGGACAGGTAGCATTGCTGATCTCTGATTAAGTTCAGAATAGGATACACTTCCTGTGCAGCAAAAAGATCTTCCCTTGAAACTCTTGCCCTTAACTGGCATTAGTTGATCTTCAACTGTGGCTTCAAGGCACCTCAAGATACCATCACACTGATTCCCAGTCAAAGCAAGCTTTTGCGAGGAATGCTCTTGGAAAGAGATGGGAGGCCAGAGGAGGGGAGACTGAGTAAGCAAGGAAAACCATATCCTGCTGTCTATGTTCAGTAACGTCATCCAATATTATGATATGTGCAGATGTTTACAAGAATGCTAATCTCTTCCCAAGTGGTGTTACAGCTAGCAGGGTGTGGAGAATCTATCTGAAGACTCCCAAGCACGCTCTCAGAGTGTTCACCCTTAGCCTTCTAGCTGATGGGAAACATGTCATGGTGACCAATGGCAAATACAGCACTTACCATTACCGCAACTACTAAAAAGGCTTTATACTGGCTGTTTATAACCTTTAAGAGGCCTTCGAGATCAGTAAGAGGGGTCAAGTGATGTTATTGTTTTGGTGACAGACGGAAGATCCCTAGTAAATGATGGTGGTCTGGGAATCATTAAAAGAATGGAGTACTTCATCTGTTCAAAAGCTGAAGAGGGAAGCAACTTTGGAGAGCAGCTCCTTGACAGAGAATTACATCTCTTTGGGAGGCCAACACTCTGTGGTCATGATGAACACTGCATGTGAACCACAGATACTTCATTAAGTGAGAGCACAGACATGCAAGACCAGTGGTGACTTACTGGTGACCATAAGCAAATGCCAGCCTCAAAACCTCCACCAGTGAAGCCACAAGTCAGGACAGAGGCTCATCAAATGCTCTATGAAAGGTGGGTGCTGAAAATATTTGTGTTGATGGCTATGCTTTATCCATACATCCGTGTAGATAATGTAAAGTCGTTATGTGCTAATATTGGGAAGGAATAGGGCAACTCAGATTTGCAACATCATCATTAGCCTTCACTGAACAGGAAAGATATTGGTAGAGACGAATGTCCCAGTAGAGAAGCAAGTCTCATCTGTCTGCTCAGCCTTAGAGATATCTTCCTGAGTAGTCTTGGTCTTAGCAGCACTACCAAAATAACGCAAAGCAGCACACCATCCCCTTCCCTAAGATCAGCTGGGTAGTATTCATCCATATGGACCCATACAGGATCTCATTAGTGGCACAGAGGATGGAACCTATTAGTCAAATTTGGTAAACCTAGATGCCTAACCACAACTATCAATCATGGCATTAGACTTGCCTTCACCACTAATTTAAGGAAGAAAAATCTCTAGAGCTTCAGTTTCCACTTATGGTTTGTTCAATATCCGGACAACCGGTAAACAGAGTATTTTTTGTGCCGTGCTACTGGGAAAGGCACTGAAGAAGGGTCGGTACAGTACATCATGTTCACACGCTACGCAAAGAAACAAAGACTTCAGCATAGTCACTGAGGTAAATGAAGAGAATAAAATGCTATTTAATCTGTAAAATATGCACCACAGTAAAGGGCTCTGTCCGAATTCAGCACACCACTTCATATGCCACATAGAGAAGGATTCTGAGAGTCCATTTTACTGTGAAGAAAAAAAATCTGCTCCCTCAAGTAATCTAAAGTTATTGTTAGGATGAGCATGTGGATTCACCAAGAAAAATGTGCAATGTTTATTCAGGAGGCTGTCTGAGAAAACTGAAAGAAGATTTTGTTAGGGATGTGCCCAAATTGTGAAATTATGATCCAGGCTTCTCAATCCCCCAGGCAGAGTCAGGAGGCAAGATGCTTTTCAGGAGGCAGGTTCAATCTGTTAGCAGTCCAATTTTTTTTCACATCAAGGCTGGAAATTCTTCTTCCTTGGAACTAGAGAAGTTTGTATCCTTGCTGCACCTCTTTTTCAAGTGAGGAGGGTGATCTAGGTGGAATACAGGCAAAATAAGGTTCAAGCACTGGTTGTGAACTTCGTTTCTGAATACCAGTCTGTTGGACTACAGGTACATCTATCATCTTAATATCATGGAGGTGTGGACACTGTGCTAACACAAAATAACTTAACACACATAATTTATCATCTTTTGTTATATATGGCAAGTGCAATAGTATGTCTGCTGAAGGGTTCTGTAATTCCTCCGAGTTATTAGTGTCTTCAGTCCTACTTCACTGAGAAGACGACATTTCTGCTGTCTACTCCAGGCCCCTGAACTTTCACTTATTATATATCACAAGTTCCAATATATTTCCAGTAAGACTCCCCTAGGGTCAGCAGAATATGCCAGAGGGCTGGTGGAGATTATCAACATTTATTTTAAAATCTCTGTTCTCTGCAGTTCCCTGTCACAGGAGCAATACAGTAGCAAGATTAGGAACAAGTGCAGCCATTAACTAGGAGGGGACAAAGCCACAGAGTGGACTCCAGAACAAAAATAGCATTTTTATTGTCAATATTTTGCTTAACAGGGAGCCAATAAAGCAATTGCAAAATGCTAATACGCTGAGATAACACTGCACATGTAGGCACCTTCAAAGTCGTCTTCTGAATCATCTGAAAATGTTGCAAAACCTTATCAGCCAGGTCATAAGGACAGAAGTGCAATTATCAATCATGGTAGCGACAAAACAAGCACATCTTTTCCACATCCTAACACACTCAGAAGATCTATGTCCCAGAATTATTCTGCAAGAGGTGCTGGACGTACACAATACATTATCAGAAAGACCAATGTGAACTACAACCTTACATTTCACTTCCAAAAAGCCACCTAACAGGATTCTAAGCACTGACAAAATTCAGGGAGACTCATGTCATACGTCAGTCTGCAAAGTACTTCTGATACAATACAAAGGTATGCTTGCAGAAAAAGCAAGTGTGTGAATTAATCACAGCAATTTTTCCCAACAAGCCCATTTCTGAAAGTACCTTTCCACTGGTAAATGCAAGATAGCTTCCCCACTTCTGTGGAGTGGGAAACTAGCCTGAATTACTTCACATGAACCGTGCACAAAGAAGTTGCACACAGATGCTTAGCGATGGAGGCGGGTAAGATGCCACCATACAGCGTTTAGACCTGCCCAAACCCACTGTCACATTTAAGCATTTTAGCCATAAACAGTTTAACCTCAATGCAACAGGGCAGCATTTGGCCTCTGAATGCATCACAGTTACTAACCTTTCAGCTTCACTCGCTAAGTAATGTATTAAAATTATTAATTTTGAAAGCATTCAAGAAAGTAACAGTGAGTATTTTCATAGTCATGTCATGAGATGTGAGTTAACTGTAAAGCTCTCAATAGCATCTGGAATCTCATAGGAGCTGCTGCAGTTGCCTGACTAACAGTCCACAAGACTCCAGCTGGAGAAAGGCAGGGCACAGTCAAGCAGCGCATCCTCCAACCAATTGTGAACCACCACAAGCAGCGAGGATACTCAGTCTCAGGAACAGGATGCTCATTTCTGCAACCTCCAACATATTGTACATGCATTAATAAACACGAACCAGTAACAGAACTAATGCTCTCAAAGCTCCCAGCACCACTTTCCTCCTGCACGCCAGGAGTCAAGTGCAGAATCTGCTGAGTACAAGCCAGCACACACCCCTTTCGCTGTACTGACACCACCAACTGTGCTGGTTGTGCTAGATAGTTGTCTATCCTTCCACTGTGCTTACCAAGCAGTGTAGTTTGAGTCACTCTGCCGAATACTCTGCTTTTGTTATTATTTCCAGAGCCAGATAGCCAGGCAGGTACAGTTTCCAGACCACCTTTGTTGGGTGTCTGGTAATCGCCCTCCTCCACTGCAGCAGAATAACCATATCAAGATTCTTCCTCCATGACTTTCAGGACAGCAGCTCTTCACAAGTCAGGATATCCAGCACCCCGATACACCGCAAAGGACACAGAGGAGTGAGAAGCTAGAAGCTGGGAAGCCCAGCTGGATGCCCAAGGGTGATAAGACAACCTGATTTAACCATGCAAATACCAACAGCCAAGTAGAGCATATCTTTGAATTGGGAATGTCAAAGCAGACATGTCACAACAGAAAGTGCTTTTCTAACAGCAGCTGAAGTTCTTTCAACAGATGCACATGTTGGGTGAGCAACTGAATTAAAACCTAAGGAGAAAAAAAAAAACAAAACAAAACAAAGAAAGGGGAAAAATAAAAAGAGGATCTTAGCTAGTAAGGTAGAGGCATTCACTCATGACTTTTCTGATTATAACTGGGCAAAAAAATCATTAAGCAGAATAGTTCAGTCAGAGATGGGTGAAAGGTATGTGTTGGTTCAAGCACACAGTATTATCCTGACTACATCTTCTCCCCAGCTAGTGCTGTCTGTACTAACTGGCAATTGTTCGTTATATGGGATCTCACAGAGTACCACAGGCTAAAGCAAATCACAAGTAAGCGGAACAAAAAGCGTTTAAGTGTTCTCAAAACAAAGCATAAGCAAGAGAATGCAATAAAGATGCCACCTAAGGGAAATAATCTCTCAAAACAAGTGAATTTCATAAAGGCTGTCACTTCCTTTATACAAGCCATGGTTCTTGATTATTCTGCTCATATGGATCCTAAGACAAAGTTTTCCAGTTTCCAGCATGGTGTCCCATCGCTGTAGGGAGAACCATGGTTGCTTCGCACTGCATATCTGAGTTTATGAGGGAGGGGGGAGGGAGTAGAAGTGGGAAGAAAAATGAACAGGCTGGGTACAGTCACTGTTGCTTAATTTGATGACAGATGTGAAGATATCCTTTTCATGAATGCAAAGCTCATGTCTGCTGTGAGAAACTCATGGTGACAATGGTCTGAAAAAAAAAACCCTCTTAAAATCCTACTTAAAATAATTATTTAAAATGAAAAGTTACTAAATTGCATGGAATACTAAGAAATTCAAGATGTATTACAAGCAACACACGAATGAATGACACATGAAAGAACATTCCAAGAAAAATTATGCAGAGCTCTAATATAGCAAGAGATGGAAGAGATACGACTGAGAAAAAGCACCCTCTAGATAATTCCTTTGTCTAAATAGCTGCATTTATGACATGGACTAGGTCTCTCACTCATGCAGCCACTCTGGCACTGTTTTTGCAAGACAAAAACGTGTAGATTTTTTAATAACAGACATTAAAAAAACAAGATATATACTCTTGAAATAATAATGGGAGTTCATGTGTTAAAGAAAACCATAGGATCTCCTCCCCTTTACCACTTTCCATAACCACAGTAATACATCTACATTATGGTTTTACCATGTGTGAGCTAAGACAAGTTTTTCCTGCACGTGTTTGAACAGTAATGATGGGCCTTAATAAAAAAAAAAATTAAAAAATCAGGTGTATTGTCTTTATTAATAGAGTGTAAGGGTTTTGAAATGGAAAGAAATATTTATTCTCTTGCACAAAGAAGAATGCAAAAATATAGCCTCGGCACGTCAGATCTAAGTATCAAAGACCAAATGGCCTAAAAGTAAAGCAATACAAAAATTTGAGAAATGTTATAGTGAGAACTTAAATTCCAGTCTAGTATTTGATTTTGTGATAATCCTCTAAAACCAGTTCTGCATCTGATAAACACAGGTTTAGGATCCAGTTGTTGACACATGGTAAGGAAATGAAACACATTCTCCCTATATGAAGTTCACATTTTTCTGGGTGAAACAAAGCACACTTGTATCTCATGTCTCTAAGGCACCTTTTAAAGCAGTAAGGAGAACTGAATGTCATCTATACGAAGCAATATTGTCCGACATCCTAAAAAGATCTGAATTAAACAGCTCAAGTGTCACATTCGGTCTTAAATCTCTGAAAAATACGGAAACCCAATTTAAGATTTACACAACTAACCCAAGGAACATAATTCCTTGGCATTACAACTCTGTTTCAGATGCCTCACCGCAAAGGTAGGTTACTCACTGAACTACTTCGGGTTAAGTGAAACAGAACATTCTGTATTAAAAATGAGGGAAGGTAGAAAGTTGGGTTCACTAGAACATCGCCAGTCCTGAATAATAACAACCACAATAATAACATATTCTCCTTTAAGAAATTCTCCACTTTTAAAGAAGAAACAGAAATGTTGGCAGGTCTGGCAAGTGGTGACGAAAGCATGCAGTTCACACCCTTCTGAACAGAACCCATCATTTAGCCATATACCAGCCAACCAAAAAAATTACTGTCCCTCAATTTTTAAAAGCACATAATTCTGAATAATTATGTTACTCAATGGTCCTGAATATTACCGAACAGCAAATGCATCAAACAGGAAGCTAAATTTTATAATTTAAAACATGTATACACGTAAAAGGGGAGGAAAAAAGTAAAGGACACACTTTTTCAAAACAACATACAAAATTACATAGCAACAGTGTAAAAGCTTCTGGACAATTTCCTTTCCCCAGCCTCCAATGAAGGGTTTATTCCAGAGAGACTACCCTCAGAAGACAAAGCCCGCTTGTAAACATAGGAACACAGGAATTGCTGTACTGGGTCAGATTAATAGTCCATTTAGTTCAGCAACCTCTCATTTGACAGCAGCCAGCATCAGATGCTTCAGGGAAAGGATGAAGAAATCTCTAGGAGAGCAATTACAGAAAAACTTTCCCATAAAATTTCTTTCCAACTCCCACTGTCTACTGGATGGCTTATTGCTGTAACAGGATATTTTCTCTTGGTCTTTCTGTTTGTTTTTGCTAGCCTGAATAATACAAATAATGTTAAATAATACCCAGGCATTGCAGATATCTTCTGTATATATTCCATATGTTTTCAATCCTCAAAACTGTTGGCCCTAGCAGATTTGAGAGGCGCCGAGTTTCAACATCACCAGCGTGCAGCTTAAAATAATATTCAACTGTGCTTTTAACTAACTCACTCATTTTCCCTGAATGATCCTGTGTAGTTATAAGTTCTACTGTAGCATAGTAGAAGAAAAGTTAAGTGGATGTACCTCACCTTCAAGAGTCCCTGCTGCTCTGTTTTTCCTCAACACAGTATAATGCTGTGACTTTTCAGAGGCTCGAGGGAGGCTTGGAGAAGGCAGAAATGCCTCCAAATTCTTTCCCCTGCCCAAAATGTTTCAAGGTTTCCTTCAAGACAAATATTAGTTTCTTTGTCAAATATACCTGTCCATCTTAATTGCTAGTATACACTTCTCCGAATGTCACCCATCTAGTTAACGACTTCCTTAGATTTCAGGGCAAGCACTTTTCAGGGTAGGGAAAAAAAAAAATCAATTTGTGAATAACAACTCAAGAGTACCAAGTCATTTCTCTAATTAAAGCATTGACTTCTTCTAAGATTGCACTAGAATTATCTGTAAAGTAACTTCCATGTTAAAACCCTAGGTAAATATTAGTAAAGAAACAATTACATCAATTAATAACAGCAGCTGACAGTTAAACACTACTGAGAGGGCTCCATCCGAGCCCCAGACAAACAACGCCAGTTTCCAAATGAAAGCAGAAGGATAGTAACATGGACTCAAGTCACCTTAGAAAATATATTTGCATCTGCGTGTAAACACTTAGGCTCTGTAAATATCAAGCCATTACCAGTCTGCTTGCCATCCTCTCAACTGGTCCACAGCAAGCAGCTAAGGGGAGAAGCTCCAGGCAAGCAGGGAGAGCAGCTCTTGGGCACCTTGCCCCACTGCTTGACCTCTAATTGGCTTTAGGGTCACTTATGAGTCATCTATGCTGGCTGAAGTCTGAGAGCTGTCTCCAAGATTTCTGGAAAAGGTGGAACATCTGTAATTTTTTTACTTCATTCACACCATGCCCATCCATATGCCTTCATTTGCAAGTCAGGTCAAGCATGGAAATGAATAGAGCATGGGCAAGTATTAGACTAAGTTATTTCAGCCTTCACATTACTTCTGGTAAACTGCCTTTTGCCAAACCAAAGCATCTGCAGCTCAGAAACGTAACGTCCAACTTTAAAAAACTTTTCACAAAAGAGTATGTGTTCAAACAGATTTGGATGATGGCAACCCTCCAAACCCTAATTCTGCAGATAAGGCTAGAGCAAGCAAAACATCCCTTTGAAATCAGTTGTGACAGAACACCTGAACAAGGAATAGCTACAAGCAATAATATTTAATTCTGATTTTTAAACAACATGGTGTGAATAGCATCACACTTCAAGTTTTTTCACTTAAAATTACATTCCCCATTCAGTTCTACCTACATAGAGTCAAAAGGCATGGCAGAAACAGTAAGAATCTGTCTGGAGTTTGAGATTCAGGCTGAAGGAGGAATTAAATAAACAGAAACAGCTGCTGCTGGAGAGCTGGGAAGCCTCAGCCCATCTACCTCATCTCTTACCGCAGAGCCTTCCAAAGAGCTCAATGCCGAGATTACACTGCACGGGCAGGCAACAAGTGGAACCAGGTCTCTATCCCACGACCAAACTGTATTTGCATGTGATCTGCCCTTCACAAATACCAAAGAGATAGTACGGAGCTGACAGCATTTGGCAAAACCCGGCACAAAGAACCCTTACCCCAGGGCTTCTGGTGCTGCCAGGGACTGATGGCTCAGAAAAGCATTGCTGAACGTCTGCAGGATCTCCTCATAGGTAAAGAAAACAAATACTATCACCCTTCGGGCAAAACAGTGAGGAGGGATGTTCCTGATCTAAACACAGCTTTTGAAAGCAGGCAGCATGGTCTTGTCTTATGTACTACGCGAGGAGGAGTAAAATAGATGCATTCAGATTTCTACAAATGTAACAGTAGTATTTTCATTATTCTTCACAGGATGTAGGTGATGTTTACAGCACCACCAATGGAGTCAGGGGCTGAAAATAATGGTGCAGCACCAAAGGGAACACGTGAAAAAGGAACGAAATCACTCAACTCAACTGGGATGGCTCAAAAAGGGGCAAGAGGTAAGAAGCAAGTTCAAAAATACTAAAAATCATTTCTAAGCAACGTCAAAGCTGACTGAAATCTTAAGAGTCTGAAAAAAAAATATGGAAAGTGTTGTGACAAGTAATCTAAACAAATGTTAAAAGTGAAGTCTGACAAAGATAAAATATCTGCCAAACACCCAAAACATAAATGAAACTGCCATTCAGTGAGGGCCAAATAAAACAAGACATAGCCAGGCAGTTTCTCACAGAACAGTAAGGGCATTGTTAGGTCTTCTTATAGACCTCCTTTCTTCATGCAAAAAAAAAAAAAAGAAGAAAGAAAAATGGCACGCCAGTATGTGGAAAAGCGTGTCTCCACTTCAGTACACACCTCAGGCTTTCTGTATTTATCCATGAAAGAAAGGGGATAGAGGTTTTTGCCCTGTGGTTTCTGCCGAGCACTGAGGAGCTGCATATGCTGGAAGGTTCTTAGAAGCAGAGCAGGAGAAGATGGTGAAAGACAATAAGGAAAGTCCAGTGAGAGGAAGACAAGGGTTTAGGGGAGCAGTAAGCTCATCTGAAATGTCTGGAAAGATTTTGGTTTTGTTTAAAGCCTATTTTGTTTCAAAGGCTAATTAGCATTTTAAATAAAGGACCTTTTCATTAAACATTAACCTCCATCCTTCCAGCCACCATCCTGAAATTCAAAGGTAACAAAAAAACCAGATGTAAGGTCTTTATATTTCTAATTAACAATAAAACAACTTTTTTCCATAAACTTCCCAATAAAGAGGCAAAAAACAGCACAGAGACTACAACACTAAAAAAAAAAGCCCAACCAACCAAGAACCCACAAACTCCACAGGTTTGCTGAACAGCATTTTGATCTTTTCAGACACCAACAGTAAAACCTGCATATTCTCCACCACAAGGTTCATTTTAGGATCAAAAGGCTACAGAAGCACATACGTATAATTATCAGAGAGAATAGAAAAACCCATTAATGGAAACCAAAACACATTCTGGAAATGAAAATACACTTCAAATGTTACACAGAGGCACCGATGTGCGTTCCTCTGTTCATTGCAGCCATTCACGAGGAGTAAGTTCTGAAAGTGCACACTTACTTCCAACTCACAGCTTTCCAGGATATTCACCCTTCTGTGACTCCTTAATGTGATCGCTATTTATAGCAACTTCTTTTGCAAGTGTTATCATATAGATATTAAAATGAACAGGCAATCACAGAAACACGGCAGCAACCAACACCAGTGACTAAATAAAAGACACTACTTCAGCACACACTTTTGCATGTAATTTCGGTGGCTTCAAAGTTTTTGTTGGCAACTGCAAAGGTTAGGAGAGCCTAGGAGTAATGCTGGAAGCGTAGGTTGGGGCTGACCCAGAGGTACAAGCCACAGCATGACAACTACTTAAAACAGCAAGTGTTAGCAACTATGTCTGTGTCCAGCCCCCTGACCATCCAAACTAGCAGGGTCTGTGGGGCAGCAAGGGCTCACATGCTGACCCAGGGCTGCTCCTGCGAACAACTGCAGTTCTCCTCCTGAGCAGCTGTGGCCTTCAAGCAGTAGGCTTCATATGGACAAAAGACTCCTTTGATCCACCGAGTCCTCTCTTCCCTAAAGCACTCAACCACTTAAAGAGATTCTGCCAAGAAGCAGATCTGTCCTTGCCACCTCCCTGATGCATGGTAGGAAACACAGAGTCATTTGCTGCTGGTGTGTACCTACAGCAATGCATGACACACTGCAGTGCTGCAGGCAGGGCTTCCTGGCCCCACAGAGCCTCTCCGCCACAGAGGTGATGAGCAGACCTCTGAAAACTCACCTGAAGCTCTAAGTCTTGCACTAAGCAAACCCAAAAATCTGTCCTGCATTAAGCTCAGCAGATATGTAACTCCAAATTGTTTCACAGGTACCTGGATCAAGTGCATTCAGACCCGTGGAAGCATCTCCTGGGGACTACAGGGTCACAGTGAAGCACCTCTCCCCTGTGGTGGGCTCACCACTTGCCTACTGAGGGTGCCCAAGGTCAACCCAGCCGGCAGGTGAGTCCTCCAAACCATCACAATGCTCACCTGGATGAAACGGTCCTGCTAATGCACTCCACCTGGCTGCATGCTGAGGCTCCCAGCAAAGAAATGGCACTTAGACTTCTAGGATGTATCTGAAATGCAGGTGTATACAGCCTCTAAAGACATCTTGTTTTGCAAGACAGTTTAGGTCCTCAGAAACAAAGAAACCATGATCTTAGCCTCCGCTTAAATCACAGCTGTTTCTCATAAGTGTCCCATGTATTTCTTTACAGGTTGGTTGTAGTTGCATTGCATTTCAATTAATTGTACACATGAGAACTAAATTTTATACAAATCCACTTCAGCAGTTTCCAGCCCAGAACAGCCTTCAGTCAGACATTAAAAGAAGCCCAGCTCTCTCCTACTATAAATACAGGTCACAACAAATGGAAGCAAGCCTAAATGTGTTCAGATTTGTTTAGACGATAGAAATACTTGATATTTCACTATGACAAACACCGTTATGGGTAAAAAAAAAAATTTAAAATCTAATTGTTGTTTTAATATTTATTTTAAACTTAGCAACAAAAAACCCTTTATTTTAATTCATTAATTACACAATTAACACTTAAACCCATCATATGTCATCTATCACTGTTTTTATTATTTTTGAAACGTGAGCCCATTGGGAACTCTAGAATCTGGACTCCCAGGCAGAAGGGGACGGCCAGTGCTGGCCCACGGGGCAAGCACACGCTGCCACTGCAACCCCCACTCTGGTACCAAGCAGCTACTCCAAAGCTGGTTTGAGCCAGGGTTGTAAACATCAAGTGAAGTAATCCCTACAACTGCAGCTTCTCAAAGCTCAGTGAAGGAATCCTAAGAAAAAAACGAAATAAAAAAAAAGAAAAGAATATATAATTCACAACCATAAGTTCTCCACACCTACAGAGCAGCTCTCATTAGAGGGCAATATTCTACTTGCACCTAACAGCTTCCAAGATTCATGGGACAGAAATCCCAGCTATGGACCGTGCACTTCTTCATATGGTTCCTTTCTTCCCCTCACAGCCACAAATGCCAACTACGAGAGGCACACATAGGGCTGGCGGCTGGAGGCTGGAAGTCAGGCTCGCCAAGCAGCAAGGCACAGGCAAGAATGAGAGACCTGGGCACAATGAGACCACCACAGCTTGTGTGGTTAGTCAGCTGGAATTACTGATTCCCGGAGCCAGCAGTGGGAAAGTTACAAACCATGACTTCTCCATAGAAGAAGAACATTCAGAAAGACCAGTAAACAACTCTAATTTATTTTCAGATGTTAGCGAGGACAGAGGTGACTATACCACACGAGGGGAACCCAAGGCTGCATGTCACCTCAGTGGGACCGAAAACAAACACTAGCATGCTAATGAACTTCAAGGCTTACTATTCCCAGTAAGATTTAAAGACTACCTGCAAGAGATATTCCCAGCTGAGGTTAGGCAGACACAAAGCTCTCAACATCTTAGAGTTGAGCCTGAAGTACATTCATCTCAGAGAAGCAGCAGCTCAAAGGTCAAGATAAGAAGGTGCCAGCATACTTTCTTGTTCTGCAATTCAGCTTATTGCTTATAGACTACATGGGAAAAATAAATCCAGAGACCATATTGCCTGCTTTGTATTTTAATTAAGTAAGTGCCTGGAAATAAGCGATAGGGTTTTTCCACTGCCTTCCCTTGCTAGCTGCCCAAACATAGGCCTTTCTATAACCACATCATGGATCAAGACATTCATTAAAAACAAACAAAACCCACACTGGCACATAAGCTAATTAAAATGTCTCTACCAGTTTCACCTTTGCTTTTCTTCTCAGAAATGAACACATTCTTATTTGACAGAAATCCTCATATTCTGTAATCCCAATCTCTTTCCAGCCACCCACAGTTCTTTTGCCATTACAGCATGTGACATTTAAGGGAGGCTCCGATGTTCCCATTTCCTTACTCAACTTCCAGAGATGTCCAGACTGTATTCCATTCATCACAATTTGTTAATATCCAATTTGCTCAATGCTCTCTTCATCATTTTAGTGTTATGAATAGCTATTGTTAGCCTGCTGCTGTTTGCTCCTTAGAAAAGGAGGGACTTGGGGATTTGCTTTTTTGGTTGGTTGATTTTGGTGGGTTTTTCTTTCAATAATTTAAGAAAGTAAAATATTTGTCCAACCTTCCAGAGCTGTGGAACCTCTTTTAGCTGCTGTACTGGGTTTGGCTGGGATGGAGTTAGTTTTCTCTGCAGCAACTCATACAATGGAGCTGGGCTTCCACAACAGTAAGACTTCCGCTCGTGTCCACTCTGCCCTGCAGCACCCTTGCGCAGTGAATGAGCTGGAGGTGAGCATGAGACTGGGAGATGACACAGCCGGGACAGCTGACCTGCACTGACCAAAAGGATATTCCAGACCATGTGATGTCATGTGCAGCAGTAAACATTCAGAGAACAGAGGAGGAAGGGAGGACATTCCTGGTTAAGGTGTTTGTCTTCCTAAGCAACCACCATGCACGATGAGGCCCTGGTTTTCCAGGCAGCAGCTGGACATCTGTCTGCTGATGGGAAGTGGTGAATGAATTACTTTTTTTTTTTTCTTTGCCTGCATGCACATCTCTTGCATTTCCGATTAAACTGTCATTATCTTGACCCATGAATCTTCTCATCTTCCTTCTGTTTTCTTCCTGCCTCATGGGAGAGGGAAGCGTGCAGGCAGCTGGGTAGACATTTGGCTGTTAGCCAAGGCTAACCCAACACACAGCTACAACGGTTAATCATTTTCTTCTTTACCTACTTCTTTATCTCTACTTATCTTCTGTTTAATTAATCTAATTAATCCATATTCATTTAGCAGATCAAAGAAAAGTCTTGGCGTAACAGCTGACAGCATCACTGTATGCTTGGAATTACAAGAAATTTATGCAAAGTCACTGGCTGAAGCTGGATGTCCTCCTTAGGCCAATCACACTCTCTGAAATCCACAGGATAAATTTAATCTTGCAATTTGTAAGAATTATTTCAGGGAACCCTTAGGAAAAGGGAAGACAATGATGGTACAGATGTGATATAACCACATACACTTATATGTACCTATCTCTATTTCCACCTGCAACAACAGAAATTATATCAGAACTGCAAGACCCTCAACTGATCCAGGTGGTCATAATGCAACCAAGTTGTTCTGTGATGTTCAAGGTACTAGCAAATGCCAGAGAAATGACCCCAAAAGATGTGAAGTTACTCTCGTCTTTGTAAAATGAGCATAAAAGCACTAATAAACCAAAATTACTTAGGCACTCCAGAACGTACATAACCACGTAGGGCAACGGGGAGGGGGCTGCTGGATTTTATCTTCGGATCTGACAGTGATTTGCTATTGACTTCAGGAAAGTCATTTGAACTCCACCTGACTCAATTTTTCCATTTGTGAAATGGAGATCAACATGCACTTCCATTTTGAGATAAGTGAAATACACAAGGCTGGCAACATCATTAACTATAAGTAACTAATATCTATTAGTACTTGGTGTCTGTGATTGCCCCTTTAAGCGGTTTTCCTGGGGGTACAGGGAAACATGACTTACAGTTTAGTACAGATAACAACTTCATTTCAATAGCCATTCAGAAAACAGCAATGTAGATGCTCTTAAATGAATTCCACACCCCAAATCAATTCAGTGCCTAAGAAGAAAAAAATATCCACTGAAAAATAAGGCAACATATACCAAGAAGGCTGTTTTATCTATCTGATATGTTTCCTGCATCTCATGGTGATTTACAGTAATAGGTAATAACTAGTGTACATTATACCTAGTTTTTAATAACCACACTTCCATTACATTTCATTTCCCAAAGGGACTATTTGTATTTTTTCATATCTTTAACTGTAAAACTGTAAACTGCTATAATCAAGCATTGCTTTCTCTTGTATTCTGGACATTCTCAGCTGATTATAATCACTGCCTGCTGAACTTATCTTCAAAATGTTAATCATGAAATGAAATAAAAATTGATATTATTACATTATGTACTGTCCCATTCATTCACTCTTCTCTACTTAACCCAGGAGACCCAGAGTACAAATAATTGCAAAAAAGAGAACAGGAAAGAAGAAAAACAGAAGAAAAAAAAAAAACGAAAAAAGAAAAAAATATTAAATGGAAGGAAAAAAAAAGAAAAGCTAAAAACTGTCTTTGAAGATGAGGGCTGGAGAAGACAGTTGAAAAAAGCCAAAGCACATGCTGTTTGCCCTATCTGTAAAAGAGATGTAGGTTCTGAGAACACGTTTGAAGTACTTGTACAACGTTCACTGTAACTTTGGATAAAATAAAGCATGTTAAAAAATAGCACAACTGGTACATATACACATAGTGCCTTGCTTTTTTGGGATCTAGGGACTTGCTCCCACAACCATCTACCAGCAGAAGGAGTATATGAGGGGAACATATTTTAGAAGACGTCAACAAAATGAGTGGATGGATAAATGCGTAAACCAAGCTGCAAGGTCAGCTGGACTTTTCAAGCTGAACACATACTTAGGGGAACTGATAGGTTCAGGACAATGCCATGACTGACTGACTGACTGACTGAAAAGGTCACAGGACAGGGGTGTATTACCTGATACCGTCCACAGTTACATTTTCAGCAGCCTTACACACAGTATTTCAGAGATTTTCAGGTTTCCAGAACAAAACAATGCTACACGTGGGAGACCTAAAGTTCCTTGGTTTAACTTGCACTCATCACAAAGGACACACGCAAATACACACACAGACACACACATACACAAGGTCTTAGTTTTCTCTGCTTTAATACGGAAAGCTAATACTACAAACTAACAAAACCCAAACTCCAGCGTGGTCCATCCCTTTAACTTTACCAGTATAACCAAAATGCTGGCTCTAACTGCATGAGAAGAGTAAGACACAATCACAGCTTACTTGAAACTAAAGATCTCGTTAGGAAAGAGAGTTTTAGTGGGACACGTAGAACTTTACTCTCTCAAAAATCTCTCTCTCCTTTAGGGGGACACTGTCATCGGAGGTAATGAAAATTTCTTAGCTTCCTCTCAGAAGAAAGGGATGAGTATTTGCAAGGAAGATTTAGGAAAACTACACAAACTGGCCAGCTGAAGTTCAGCCAGTTGGAAAGTAAAATCAATGAACAGAAAACATTATTAATTGAAACAACTGAATATGGACAGAGGCAAAACCACTGACAGAGCAGAGGAGATAAAGCAGACAAACCATTATCACCAATAGTAAATAACATTGAACCAAAGAGATATGATCAAAGTAGCATGTACATAAGTACCAGTGATACTACTTCTGAATTTGATTTATTTTATCTTATGCTACAGCGTATATCATTTAAGTAAGCCGGTTCCTCCCAGATCGCTTGCCAATATCCCCTTAGCAGGACTGCATGTCCAGACAGTAACAGATTAAATGAAAAGGCAAGAAAACTCTAGCTAGAAAGGCACTATCAACTCAGGACGGCTAACAAATTTTCTATACATTGTAAAGCAGGAGGCCACTATCATCATACAGTCTGGTCTACTGTAAACATGGGGCACGCATTTTTGCCCAGAACCTGGATTGATGCAT
The DNA here is from genome assembly GCF_017976375.1 of Cuculus canorus. NCBI lineage: Eukaryota > Metazoa > Chordata > Aves > Cuculiformes > Cuculidae > Cuculus > Cuculus canorus. The sequence goes on from NC_071402.1 coordinate 120,130,722, forward strand.
ATATAAAAGGCAAGAGTAGGTATGGTAGGAAGTTCCTCCCTTCTCTTTTCCTCTCCCATCTAGTGCTCACTTAAGGAACAGCTGTAGACCTGATGCCCATGGACCGGTGACCAGCCCCAAAGAACAGCTTGCCTGTGTAGCAGCATTGCCTTTCTCTTGGTCTGATGTGTAAACACCTGGTTTAGATTCCTGCTTCAAAAAGAGAGGTTTGTAGGAAAATTTTATCAAATGGAAACAGTGGTATCCATGACATGGTAGGCAGCATCCTTCATTCTAAGTATTAATAAGTATCAATCCAAAGAGGTATCAGATAGGACAATAGTTCTGGCTTCAGGATAACATGAGCTCATAATAACCCTTGAGGATTAATACTCAATGCTATCTATCACCTGAAAATGGGTATCATGGCCAAGGCTTTAGTCAAATTTCTCTTCTGGCAATAACAGCTTCCAGATTCCCCCTGTAGTTGCAATAACATGTCCTACTTGCATCTAATTTTGCATCCCAGGTCGTGGGTCTGCTTTGATAATCGTCACTATACAGAGCATATGCAGACATGGTAAGGAGAACATACATCATGAGAACAACTATAGATAGCAAGGGTTCTTTGGGCATGAACCAGAAAACGTAGGGAAACATGTTAAATGCACTTTTAATCGCAACTGATTTTATCACAGCTGAGTCCGGCTCAGCCTTTACGGACTGCACCCACAGTCACTCAGTGCTCAGTAGTGGTCGTTCGAAAACTTGCACATCTCAAGAAGGTAGAATATATTCTCATCTGGTCTCTGTCAGTTAACACGCAGTACCCTCAAACAGTAACGCCGGTCTAATACTCCTACGTTATCATTGTATTATAAAATCAGTTCTGGCACTTTAACTGAAGCTGACGAAAACCATGCGGTGTTACTATAATATAACACATTTAGTGGGCCACTGAAAGAACCTCATTCACTGTCATCGTAATAGTTCTGTATAACCTACAAGGACAGTGGCTGCATGCTCCCCACCTGGAAAGTAGATGCAATCCACTCTGACGCAATCATTTGCCTTTTATTTCTTTCACTACTAATGTTAAAACCCTAAATAAAAGAAAAAAAAAAAGTCAAATTCTCCATAAAGTACCCTACGGAAGCAAAAGTACTGATAATAAGGTATTTAGTGCATATGGCTAATTATCTCATTTTATTTTTGCTACTCAATAATATTTTCATGAAAGTTATGAAGGGTATATGTTCTACTCAGGCTTGGAATAATTTGTAAAATATACAGTATTTCACTAACACTTCTGCAAGTCTGAGACTATAACTGGCAATCTGTCCTGGCTTTGTGGCTTTCCTAACCAAAAAAGACCATTAAAAAATGAGAGCTGTGAATTTCATAACTATGCTGTGTTTCTTGTCATGCTGGGATTAGTAATAGCAGTGCTATCAAATATTACTGTGCAATAAAACCTGTGGTTTGCATTTAGATTACATTTGATTTCTTCATGTGGAAAATGCATGCTCTAATTTTCCTCTTACAGTAAAATTGATAATACATAGAATACAACATCACAGCAGATGACACAGTCTACAAGGTAGGCATGACTTGTTTTATAGTCATAAAGCTTGTACTTCTGGCTGTGATTTTATGAGCGAGGCATACAAAAAGGGTACAAAAAAGAGATATTTATAAATAAAGGCATACAAAAGTAAATAGGAAAGGAGACCAAGTTACAGAATAGATTGAACTGGGTATAATCAGAACCAAACAGCTCTCACAGAAACTGCAAACTTAGCACTTGGATACCTTACCAGTCAATAACACAGGTACAGCAGCCTTCTTTAACAAAAGAAAGCCATTCCAGGCAGGAAGAAAAAGAATGTAGATAGGACAGGTGGGATCCTCATCAGGCAAAAAAAGTATTTATTTGAATATATGCTGTTAAAGCTCACAGTATCATAATCAGGCCCCTCACCTTTCCCCCTTCTTCCACAAAGTAGAAATCATCTATTGCTATTTTTTTTTATGCTGGGTAATCTAGCAAAGTATTCACTTCAGTGAATACATTTTACAACACATCTCAGAGAAGCTTCTATAAGCATCTAGGATCTTATTAGCCAAAAAAAAAAGGAGGTGCACGCCACACATGGTCTCCATGGGGACACCGCACATGGCAGAAGCTGTGAACAGAGCACTTCCATCACAAGGCGGCAATGGGGAAGAATTATACAATAAGGAATGGAGTGGAGATCTCATTAGCATGTAAAAACCATAGCCCTATATATATTGTTGTATTTTTTTATGTCGCCACATTAACAAATTGCTGTTTATTAGCCATTATTTACTGAGTCAAGCACATCAGAACCGGGCACTAGCTGAAGCAAAGCAGCTGGATGTAAAACTAATGCAACCAGCTAAGAGAAGAGTGATATCTTAACTGCTTCTCTGCATAGCTTGATCCACCAGCCAACAGACTAACTGATCAGACAGCATAGCAAAAATTTCCCATTTTGCTAAACTGTAATAATTCCTGAATAAACACAAAATATGGTCAAGCTCGACAAACTGATATATGAAGAGTTGTAAAATGACTCCTCACTTCCATCAAGGATGGTGCTGCCAATGTTAAAAGAAATTATCATTTTATAATGCATGAGTGTTCTTACATTCAGGCCAACCACGAAAGATCACAAACTGCAAATGTATTAACTTTTAACCATTTACATGCACTTCAAAGTACATATTTCTCTTACTACTACCCCAATGTTATCACTCATTATCTTGCTCATCTGAATGCACATTTCTTTCCACTGCAGTCTCATCGCTGATGTACACCTCAATCCAAAATAATGAAATCCTGACTGCACGAAGCCAATGATAACACTGTGCTCAACGCTCAAAATTTCAGCAGAAGTGTGAAATCCCAATGGAGACCACTACAAGTTAGTCTCCCCATAATGCTCAAGCTCTGACTTGCTTCTGCTTGCTTGCACAAGCGTTGTCTCTGGCTTAAGAAAAGCACTGATATCAGGAGAAAGGCACTTTAACTATGTATCATAAACAACATGCGTTGATGGGTTATGGGCTGTTAACCTTCTTTACTTCTTCCTTTTTATCCAAAAATTGTTATGCTCAGGAAGAAAAGAAAAAGATGAATGGAAGCTTTTGACTTTTTTTTTCCCTACTGGAAAAGCAAAAAAAAAAAAAACCACCCTAACTAGGCAAAAGTCGTGCAAAATGCAGCAGTTCCCACAGACAGATGAAGCTTCTTTACCATTTTAGTATAGCTCTCAGTCCCTAAATTTCTAGTTCACATTAACCAAAATTAAAACTCACTGCAGGTTACAAAGTTTCGTGTGTTTTTTTTCATAGCCCTTATGTAAAATTTACTTTGGCACCGTACAAGAATACATTATTAATCAGCATAGGTTTGTTTGAAAAGTAGGCTCTATTTATTCAGAGGTAGGACTGACTCCAAATCCAGGCTTTCTTTTCCACATGGAATGCCAGCTATCAGATTTGATATTTGATTTTTTTTTCAGCTCAGCTGTGAGGAATGAAATAAACTTTGGAAAAATACCAGAGGGAGAGTCTACACAGTATCAGAAAAAGAAACCACACAGTATTTTTTGTGGTTTCAGGTATCAAAGTGAAAATGTCAATCTCTCCAACCACACCCATTACAGTAAAATTTCAGAACAGTTGAAGACAATGACTCTGCTGTTGGCATTAAACGAATCCAGTCTCACTCATCCACAATCAAAAAAAGACACAGCGTCATTTCAGAATCACAGTCACTTTTCTCTCAGCTTCTGCAGCTTTTTCAGATTTATACCTCCCTTGTTTTTTTTTATGCTGCAGTCAATTAGCATCTGTAACAGCTAGCTGAGCAGATCTGTGCAGCTTGAGCATGAAGAAGTCTTTAAAATCACTCTTCTTTACAAGTGATTGTGATGAAAAGAGAATATTTACCACCAACTATTAAATAGGAAAGTTAAGGAAACAGAAGCAGCTTGTAGGAGGATTTACTAATGCAGTTTATTGCTGTTACTTCTCACATCTGAAAAGATAATGCCTCTGAAGTCTCCAATGAAAATGCAAATAGATATTCTTGGGAGGCAGCACAAAGCCAAAGGCAAGTCACAAACTCAGATAAACTTAGTCTTAAGGATTTAATCAGAAATAAATCCACTGATGTCTCAGCAGTGTCACACTAATACACGAGTAAAATCCACACCTAATAGTCCAGTGCTGCTGAAGAAAGAGATGGTGGAGACACACAAAAATTTTCATGACACAAGTCTCCGTAACTGTGTGCACAGAACCAAAAGATGAAATCCCCTATGAAAAGTCACAATACTGTCCACCAGGCAGTGATAACCTCTCAGTGGTCACAATAGGTATGCTTGTTGAAACAACTAGATAGAAAGAAAAGGCATTCACGCTTGAGCGATACTGCAGAGCGATGTGCCTACACCTAGCACAATGGGAAAACTGCTCAAGAATAGCTAATCTGTGTGAAACTACAACCGCAATAATGCGGTTAGAAGCAATGAAAACTGTGAAAATCCTCTGAATTAAGTGTTGACTGAGCAAGTTAAAGCCTTAGGTACACATCTCTCAACTCATCCACCCACATATCTGGGGTGGTATCCATGTGATAAATTGAATTTAACACACACCTGCACTCTGCCTACTAATCCATCCTCACCTTGGCTACTTCTAGCATTACAAATCGTTGAGGCACTTCAAACAGCTGCTTTCTGTGAGGAACAATTTCTCCTCAAAAGTGGAGTGGCAAGAAGCCAGGAAAGATTTACATTCAAGTATACTGCAGTTCAACCTGGTCAGAAATAGGATCTTAAAACACTTAGAAAACTAGTTTTCTACTGATTTTCAAGATTGTTGCTACTGCTAGGACATGGAAATCCAAGATTTCTAAGCATAAAAATCATAGGTTACACCACTAAGTGATAAGCAACTTGGAGACCCATCTACATATACACAGCTGAGGATGTGCTTAGGTGGTGAAGTCCTATAGATACTGACAGAGACAACACGCACAGCTACTCTCTGTTCACCTACAGGCAAGATCACCGCTTCTTCAAGCTGGATTAACCCATCGCATGATTGCCCCCCCCCCCAACAGCTAAGAGTATGTTACAAAGCACTTTGTCAACCATCAGCTGCATGGAAAACTGATGCACAGGGGGAACATACCCTACAGTTGTTGAATATTAAGAAATCTTGGACTGTTTTCAAGTTGCAAACTAAAGATGCAATAAATTTAGGGAGGAAACACTAAATTTTTCCACAAAGTACTGCAGGTAATTCATATTCCATGACACAGTATCTTAGAAAAAGGCCAGTGTTTCTTTCTTGTCTCCGAACTACATGCACTGTAGCAGCACAGAGAAGTGCCTGGAGCAGTACCAGAGGTCCACAGAGACCTCCACCCAGACCCAGAGTGCTCAGGGTGCACCTCCTCCATCAAGGAGGAAAATTTTCTGCCTCAGAATGAGAGAAAGAAGGATTTCGTGCAAAGGACACTTTATTATTATTTGAACTCTGGCTGGTACCAGTACTGGACCTTGAATAAATTGTGCCAGGATACATGCTCCAAGTTAGCTTCCCTAGCAGTTCTGCACAAACAGAAATCAGCAGGAGTCCGGCATGTAGAACAGCTTCCGAATCGGATCATTAATCTGTACAAGCAGAAAAACCTACCCAACAAACACATTAGCAGTCATCGTGCTCCAGATTACAAGGCTGAACTATCATGCAAATTGATGCACATCTCATGCCTCCTTGAGTCACAGAGCAACCTACAGGGGAGAGCAAAGAAAGCTACAGATACGTGCTCTTGGTAAGGAACAGAACTGGACAGATTTATTTAGTCACTGCAGTGATGACATGGTATTATTTCTTTTGAGACAGCATGCAAAGTCTTCAGCAACGATTAAAGCCTGAAATGGCTTGGCTTTAAAAACATACTTGTTGCCACAAAAATCTCTTGAAACGCACACAAAACTGTAAGGGCAGAAGGCAATTCAAGGTCTTAAGTACACAGAAACATAGATTAGCCACAAGCATCTTTTCCCATCAAGTTATTTGATGATTTATCAATAAACTAAGCAACCTCCACCTGCCGTCCAGTCAATAGCTGATCAGTTAAACAATTCCTTCCAAGTCTTTTGTGAGGACAGCGTCCTCAGGTCTTGATTTCAAGGACATAGCAATAGGTTTTTTTCAGAGTTATCGAGGATGCAATTCCTTAATAATGGTGTAAATAAAGCAGAGCTAAAGGACCTTTCCATTTTGATGTTAACGTAAAATGCAGAAGAGACTTTACTTTGGGCTCAAAACAGCAACCTTTTTTGGTGGGTTTTTTTTTAATATTGATAATCATAGAATCATAGAATCATAGAATCACCACGTTGGAAATGATCCACTGGATCATCGAGTCCAACCATAATACTGCTGGCATGAAGGGATGTCGCTTTTGTAGTCCTCATATAAAACCTAACAGTCTCTAGATAGGACAGACCTAAGTGGGACAGAAAGACATATCTCTTAGATGCTCTTTGTATCATGAAAACACCCTTTACTTACATCAATCCATAAAAGAACCACATATGAGGCAAGTTATGAAAGCCAGTACAGCCCTACATTAATCATCTAAATGTATGGCTATAAAATCAACAAACATAATCTGAGTTAATGCTGGCTGGCAGTTCTTCAGGAGGATGCAGGAAATAACAGGGACTAAGGAAAGCAAGAGGGAAGAAGAGCTGCCTGAGTGACGTACCTGCTCACTTGCTTTCTTTTCCCACTTTGCACAGAGAAATTTACAGTTACAACTCTGAGGTCTGCATTACACTTATGACATTTTCCATTGACATGACTCTAAAGATCTCCAGTGGACGTAGACTACTACACTACTACTAAGAAGCATTCCTGCACCACTCATACCAACCTCCAGCTGATGTAAAAGGGCCCTTGTACAGGTAGGAATTTGACTTTGTAGCTCTAGCTTGAGAAGCTGCTTAGCTGTGGCTTTTGTTTTCCTGATGTATGATAAAAAACACAATGAAAAGACTTGTTAGGAGAGTGGGTTTATGTTTAAAAACCACTGAGAGAGAAATATATGAATTTTATAAGTTAATAAACACACATACACTTTTATATATATATATATATATACAGTATATGTACCCATATATTTTACTTCTTGAGAACACGAATTGCCAGGTGTGTGTACTTGGACTACTCTTACTCTCACAAAAATGTCAGGAAAAATCTTTAAATAACAGTCACATCCAAGTTCTGCTTCGCACTGGAGAACAATCAGTGAGTATAAGTTTGGGCTGTTCAAATGAGCCTGAAAGATGCTTATTCACCAGAGTTTGTATCTGTTGCAAATGGCTCATTTAATTCAAACCTCAGAGGCATTTGCTCTCCACTTTTCAACCTTAGAAAGCCATAACCTAGCTAAGGAGGTTAGACGCAGTATCATCAGTGCAGATCAAAAAGATGCCAAAGAACAGCTGAGACTTAAATTTATGCCCAGCACACTTACACAGACATGAAAATGAATACTAGATGTAATCAGTTTCAACTATGTTATGTATTTCTGCTTGTTCTTCAAGAATTTCTGGAAGATAAATATTAAACAAAAAGCTTGAAATTAAAATAAACCAGGGAAAAATTAATCTAGCTGCCAAGAAGAACAGACTCAGGTTCCATGACAAACATAGATAAATATTCAATTTTAAATTTAAAATTGCTTCTAAATTCAATCTACATGACAAATGTAGAAATTATACACACCAATTATAAAACATTGCAGTAAGGATTAACTACATGCACAGGTATTGTGAGCACCCTGGGAGCAGGAAGGTGGACTACATAAAGTTAAGCAATCTTGAAATCCACAGACATTCCATTTTCCCTGGATTAAAAGCAGAAGGGAGGCAGTTCAGAGGTTGTTGAAATTATTTTCTGAGCGAGAAAGAAAAATACAAGGCAGCTACTTGGAGTATCAGTAGATTTAGTCTAGATACAGAATATTTACTAGAAAATTACATCTACAGAAATCCGGCAACATCTGCTTTTATCAGAGACTCACCTATTTCCAAGATGACAACGGCTTATATACCCATTTTCACAAGAAAATTATAAAAATCCTTTGGATATGCAAGGTTCAGTATTCAATATTTGCCACCATCAGACACTGTTGTTAAACAAAATGGGAAGCAGCCTTCGAAAGCATCCAGACAGAAAAGCGAATTCTGGTCTCCCTGTAAATCCTGCAAAAATACATCTCGTTCACTTGTGTGGATCTCTTTATTGCAGTTGACATGGGTTTGCCCAGGGGACTAACTTGTTGTTCCATAAAGATCCTTAAATAGGCACTACTGATGAAACATTTAATCCAAGCCCTGGTATCAAATGGCTGCTATTGCCAGTGACAGTGATAGAAAAATCTATTTGCCAATTAAATAACTGCATGCAAAGCTATGACTGTTTATTATGCCTTTTAACATAGTTCAGCTGGTTTGGATCATATCCAGCAAGCTTCATATTTTACAAAAACTGCATTCCATATAATTTATAAGTAACATGCTTTAAGCCTTCGTTTTTTAAATACACCTTTTCACTCATGTTGTTATGAAGTGTTTGCTTGGGCAGGGGAATAAATTTTACACACAAATGCCACTTATATCATTCAACTCTACATATATACGGCTTTGGACCTTTCTCTGTTGATAATGAAATTATGATTTATACTTAGAATATACGACCATATTTTAGTTGTTGAAAAAAACACTTTAAAACTCGCTGTGTTTACTTTAAACAAGAAGGACGTACAAAGGCTATTCATTTTTTGTAAAACTAATGGAATACATTTTGATCCCATGAGTCTAATAAAACTCTGCATAAGCATAACAATAAAGAAAGCTAAGATGAATAGTTGAGGTGAACACTTAAGCCTGGACTTCATTTCGCTTGGACTTCCACCATGCCAGGAAACAAGAAAACAAGCAAAGGGGCAGTAATTAAAAAGGGATTTAAGATTAGATGCAGTGCTACATGTACATGTGGCACACCATTAAAATAGCACACAGCATTCAGTTTGACAAGGCTGTGGTTTAAAAAAGTACATAAAGGTGTAAGTTGCAGCTCAGAGAAGCCATCTCCTCTGAGAGCAGCTTAAGCATATGCTTAACTTGAAATAATCCAATCCTAACATGTGCTTTATGCCAAGCATGGATATACATTTTTGGGACGTAGACTGTATTATTGTTTCATTTTAGTATGTTAAAAAATGAAGCCATGCTAACACATATAAAGGTACACAATAAAGAGAGGATAAAAATACTGGCAATTGCAGAACATGCAGCTGAAAATAATCCATTTTCATAAATAGTGAAAAAGACAAACCAAGGTGGGTCTTTTTCCTCTTTTAATGAAAGGAATATTAATTTTTTCCCTGGATCTTAAAAAAATACCAAATGTAAGTTAGTCTCTTATAGTTTGGGTTGGAAGGGACCTTAAAGATCATTACATATTCTTCATTACATAAATTTAATATAAATTAATTAAAAATATACTTAATGTTGCAGAATGAACGTTGATTCTTCTGCATTTTTTATTAAGATTTAAGTTACTGCTTGCTATGCCATTTTTAACTTTGTAACTACTTTGTCAGGATGAATTGTAGTTTTTACTCTATAGATTTCTGGAGAAAATGTTTCCCTCTTAATGATCATCAAAACAGCAGATTGTAATTTATGGAAAACACTACTTCCATTTTCATATTTAACATTATTCACGGAAATTATTCACGAATATAGTAACCCTTTTAAAGTAGATAGTCTGAAGTCATTGGGCAGGAACCTTCACTTGAAGAGTTTCTGTGAGGTAAAGTAACTGATTTAAGCATGCTGCTGTATCACAGGTTCATGAGAAAACAAACTGTAGCATTAATTTTGACTGCATTAAATTTAGCCTCTAAAGCAAAAAAAAAAAAAAATGTTTGCCTAGTAAATAAAGTTAATGTTATTATGTCATATTACAATATCTCCCTTCCTATACTTTATGGCTATTTATATGGGAAAAGGTCCAGACTGTCAGTGCTTTAAAACTGCATTTGAGCCTCTTTACTTCCTTTACTTCTCCCTGCTAGGCAGAAATTTTTAATGACAAAAATACCTCCTGTAAGTCCACTGCATACCCAACTTAGTTATAGTCAAATCCTAGCACAATCGCTTGGCTGTAAAAATACCTTCTGCTGACTTCCAACTGGAACCCATCAGGTTTGTATTTGAGTAGCAGATTTTTGTGAAGGATACAAGAAGACAGCAGAACTTGCAGAAACACTGAGACCCCAGTCCTGAAAATGTTTTGGGGGGCAAGTAAGCATGTGAGTGTAATCTCTGAGAGCCTGCAGGTACTCTCAGGTCCTTCCTTGCCTGCACTGGGTCACAGCCAGAACACACAAGCTGCAGGAAAAAAAAAAACTATTTGCTAACTTCCCCCCCAAAAATAATTTTTTTTTAGTGTTTAGGATTTGGTGATTTTGCGAGTGTTGGTTTTTTTTAATTTTGAATGAGATATTTTTGTGATAAATATTCATCAATATATCATGAAACAGTTTAGACTTTTTTAGCACATTTCTGTAACCAGCTTGGCTCTGACACATGTTCAGCAAACATTTTTGGCATCTCTCATCTGTTGCGTTTGAAGTTTCTCTTTCAAATCAACAGCAGCAATCATCAAATCTTTTATTTCATTCTCCTAGGCTTCCGATCTCTAACATCTACAATTATACTCATTTCTTAGTGTAACAAATACCTTTAGAAGTGCCATCTCTCCAAATAGATACGCTTCAATGTAATTAGCAATGCATAATCTATTCTTTTTTTTCTTTTTTTTTTTTTTTTTGATGTATCACAATGAATACATTGGCTTTAACATCTATTCTCTTGATCAGTCATTTTGAGGTGGTCCACTTTTGTTTTCCTGACTTTCACAAACACGCTTGCAGCCAGTAAGAGACTCTTCGCTATGATTAATGGCCTCCCATTGGGTATACAGAAAATTTCCCAGCCTGGTTCCCTTGAGAATGCTCCACTACATGGATTTCTACGCAAAGCTAGATTAAAAGAGGAGGAGCAATAGCTATAGTCCACCTACCCCACAGCCATCAATTATATACAGTTATAAATCAAAGTTTTCACCTAGAACAAAGCCTAGTGTGGCAAACAAACAAGGGCGTTCACAGCAAATTGTTTTGAAGCAGAATAAAACTCTTGATAGAAACAATAGGGCTAGCAAAGCCACTGTCAATATCACTATAAAGTTCTGTTGATTTATTAAGAATTAGACACAGTGTATCCAGTTACTGCTGAATTAACTTAAACAGAAAGCAGCAAGTGGAAAAATAAGCAAGGAGATGGATTTCTCTTTTTAAAGGAAAAGACCCACGCAATTCTATATCACAGTTAATTGAAGACAGTAACGCAAATCGTAAAGTATCTGTACTTTAACTCCCTATATTTGTGTTTCTTGGCTTTTGGTTTTAAACTCTCTCTTTCATGAAACACTGGTACATTCATCTCATCCATATTTCATCTCCGGTCTGTTTGTTTTCCCGGCTATGTCTGCCTCTATGCCATAGATGATTTTGATCAGTTCAGATATTTTTAAATACCTTTCACACACAAGCTGCGTTCAAACAAGACAGTAGAAAAAAACACCAGTGGACATGCAGACAACAGACTTTTAGCTTCTCTCCTCATGTGCCTCTTCCCTCCTGGATACCATGAAATATCTGTTAAGTGTTGGGTCCCCCTTTTTTTCAGACACTTAAAATTTCACTTTTTGATACACAGCAATTTTTGGAAAGCCAAACAATATGGTATCAGTCAAAATGCAAGTAAACTCCACCCAAAAAAAAATCCACTGATATTTGCTACTGAACCCAGTCCTCACTGCAGAACACATTTCACGTAGACTCTCTCTCTGAAGAAACAGAAGCTCGAGGAAAGCGCTCAGTAATTTTCAGCAAGACTCTAAATTCCTCAGATGTTTGTGAAAAAATAACTTTTGATAACTCCATCTAAAGCTGCAAAGCCAAAGGCAAGAGTCTTCAGGATGATTGCACCTCCTTGTGAAACAAACCTTGTCCTACATCGTGTTTTCCCTCATGCTACAGTCCTCCAGCTTGCAATAGGCATCAGCACCTTGAATTTGGAGGAAGACAGAGCTTCTGTGCTGGATACTGCAGCTCTGACCAAGTATGGTCACATGTGAAATATGTCCAGACCTAGGTTAATGCATACACAACTTCCTGTTTTCCCTGCAAAGCCCTCTTGAAAGAGTCCTGATCCATCCAGAGTGGTGTAAAGGCACCATACATTATGGGCTGAAGTATTCCTATGGGCTGTGCAGATTCCCAGGACACCTAGCCCCATGACAGAGAGCAAGCAGTGCCAGAGCCTGTCTGCCAAACCACTCCTTCTTCATAGAAAAAGAGCTTTCCAAGAAGAATTCTTGAAAAATCTAGAAAAGCACTGGTGTGGGATCCTTACTCTACGTGTTATCTTGTGGGATGGTCAGGCATGAAGACTAACATGAGGCAGCTACTGTAGGTTCCTCGCACCTACAAAGTTGTGTGCAATGCAACACACAACATGGTGCAGAAGGGCGAGAAAGGACCATGAAAGGTCATCTCATCCCAGGACAGGATGCACCAACGGCTTTTCTGATAAGTATGTTCTTAAACACTTCTAGTGATGGGAATTTCATAATCTCCTACAGCCGTCTTCTCCACAGCTTTATTACTTGTACTGTTAAAAAAGTTTTCTAATCTTTCTGTCACTACTTTCTTCTGTTATTCCAGTTCAGATCACTCCTGTCTTTGCAGCACTGTCACAGGATCTGTGATGCTGGTACCTGTCTCAGAAGAAACTCACAGACACAATGCACTGAGTATAATACAGTATGTAAACATCCCACCTAAGCAAAGCTGCAGTGAGAAACATGGACCACCATCTCAAGGGCAGCTGAGCAATTCCCAGTAAAAATCCAAACCACTTAAGTGTGCTCAGTGTCTTGAAGTTTGTAACTTCTATACTAACAGTATTGGCTATAAAGAAAACAGGATTTCCTCCCCTACCTTTTATTTTTTGTTTTGTTTCTTCAAGGGAATAAATGACTGGCAAATACAGTACAGAAGCAACACGATGTCTTGTGCCCTAACCCCAGCTCTGCTGCTCTGTATCACCTAATTCAGAACTCCTAAAAATGAAAGTGTACATCCTCAGCAACCAAATTAAACTGCAGATGATCAGTTTCTACAAAAATGCAAACAATTAGTGCATACTCAAATTTTCTTTTGTGTCTCCCAGATGTGTTCATTCTGGATGAACGTCAGTTTTCAAAACTGATAATTTTTCTATCAGATTCACAGGGGCCAGCAGCTATGCAGTACTAAATGTTTGTGAACATAAAAAAAAAAAATCACCTTTTAGCATTAGTTTTTTCCCCAGATTTCTGAAATAAAGATATCCATACAGAGGTACTCTTCTACTGTTAGACAGATTATCCTTCTTGAAACTTACATGATTTTCTTGCCAAGACTGTCTTCAAACAAGAATAACAAACTTTGGTATCCACAGGTTCCATACACACACACTAGTGGACCTCTCTTCCTACATATTTCCAAACTAATAAAAAAGACATTCGCCACAGGAAAGCGTGCAATCCTATTCTGGTATCTGATGTTAAAATCAACTCCTGTCTCTTCTCAAACAGCAACTGAAGTTTAAGAAAAACATTACTTTCTGAATAGTTTTAATACTTACAATAAATAATATTGTAATTACTTACAATAAATAATATACTCACACTGCAATTTCACCCTCCTTGTGCTCTGTACAGTAAGCAGCATATCCAATATGCCACCATTTTTATTCTGCACTTTATAAAGAATTTTGACAGGGCTTTAGACTAGATGTGAAGGGAGAGGGATGTAATATCAGGCTTGCCTACGACAAGCTGCGTGAGGACAAACAACGGTTAGAGGGATGTTGAAGGAAGACAGCTGAAGTTTTCTGGAGATGAACAGGGGTCTCCTGAGGTAGTAGGTGCCAGCAAGACAACTTCCATGGAACACCTGAAGGGAAATAAGGGGTGTTCCACTAAGAAGATGATGCGGCCATCAGCCCAGCTGAAACGTCTCTATACAAACCCACGCAGCTTGGGCAACAAGTAGGAGGAGCTGGAAGCTACCATGCTGCTAGAAAGCTATGATCTTGCCATTACTGAAACTTGTTGTTGGACAAATCCCACAACTGGAGTTTGGCTATCAGTGGCTACAGGCTGTTCAGAACATACAGACCAGGAAGGAGGGGTGAAGGTGTTGCCCTTTATATCAGGAATTGGATAGAGTGTGAAGAGCTGTCTTTGAAGAATAGCCATGAACAGGTTGAAAGCTTACGCGTCAGAATTAAAGACCAAGGCAGCAAAAGGAACCTTATGGTTGGTGTATACTACACGCCACCTGATCAAGGAGAGCCTACCTTCTCCTTCCTCCACCTACAGGAGGCTTCACACTCACAAGCTCTCACCCCACTGTGATGTTGTAGTTTGAGGTAAATTAAGAGTCAGTTTTGTGACTAACTCAGTTGCTGTAAGCAACTTGGTTTCTCTGAAAACTAACTGCATATTTTTGAGAAAGTGTTCTCTGAAGTGATAACACAGGGCATTGTTATGCAAGAAGGCCAATGCTTGCATTAAACCAAGGCCATCCTCAAGCTGGTGAAAAAGGAGCCGCACCTGTGAGGAGGGGCGAATAGGGCAGGTGACCCTAAACTGAGCAACAGAGTATTCCATCCCATATACATCATACTAGGTATAAAACTGAGAGATCACAAGAGTCTCACTCTCTTCCGCGATGGCTGATGTCCAGTGAGAATCTTGTCTGTCTGGTTGCTCCTGATCCCAGATCCATGCATTCCTGACTCCATTTCCTGAGCCAAGCTTCCTCCAGTTCTGGCGTCCTCGACATAAAGAAGGATATGGAACTGTTGGAACGGGTCCAGAGGAGGGCTACAAAGATGACCAGAGGGCTGGAGCACATCTGCTATGAGGACAGACTGAGAGAGTTGAGGTTGTTCAGCCTGGAGAAGAGAAGGCTCCGAGGAGACCTTATAGCAACCTTCCAGTACCTGAAGGGGTCCTACAAGAAAGTTGGCGAGAGACTATTCACAAGGGCATGGAGCGACAGGTTGAGGGGGAATGGGTATAAACTGGAAGGAGGAAAATTTAGACTGAACGTTAGGAAGAAATTCTTCACGATGAGGTTGCTGAGGCACTGGCACAGGTTGCTCAGGGAATGCCCCATCCCTGGAAGTGTTCAAGGCCAGGTTGGATGGGGCCTTGAGCAGATTGGTCTGGTGGGAGGTATCCTTGCCCATGGCACGGGGGTTGGAAGTGGATGATCTTTAAGGTCCTTTCCAAGCCAAAGCATTCTATGAATTTAAGAGCTGCACACATACATGCTCCATTTAGGTAAAAAATTCCTAATGAGTATTCAAACTTCCAACGGGATCATGAGATACAAAGTGAAAATACAACCAGAAAATGCTAATGTGCCAACTTCTAAGATGATATACCATGCATATCTGACTCCCTTTAAAGAGGCATCTAAAACATATGAAGCTGAGGTAAGGTACTGCTGTTAATATCAAATAAGATATCAACAAAAGGTACGATTTAACACACTTAAGAGCAGTTTAAGAACAACCTGTATTACTGCTTTATTTCTCCGAAGCTTCACACTCCTTCCCTGTATCATTTGACACACACACCTATTACATCTTGTACTGTGGACAATATGTTCCTAAAGGTCAATGGTAGTACTGCATTTTGCCTGTAGAAAACTCAGTGCAACCCAAATGAGGTCCAAACTGGCAGAAGTTTGTAGCTGCTTCTGATAAGTGCTAAATATTAAGAATAGAAGCTAACATTACTTTCATAACTCAATGGTATTTATGTGTTTAAAATGAAACACAAGGTTTATCGGATCACAGCTATTTTTCAGTGTTGGGTGAATGCAGCTGCAGCGTTCTCAGGAAAAAAAAAAAAAAAACAAAACCCAGAAGGGGTCACCTTGGCACAAATATGATCTGAAAAAAGGACTGAGTGGAAGAAAAGGTTGCATTTTTTCAACAAGCTGAATGTGTAATCCTCCAGATGGACTTGCAGTTAGCTGCATGAAAACAGCAAAAAAGCACAGCATCAATTGAAGTGTGAGAGCGGCCAATTCCCTTGTTTCTTCAAGGCTCATCCTGACTCTCCTCCAGCAGGAGGGTACTCTTCATCCTCCTAGTTAGACGTTTAGTGCAGGAGCTCCAGAAGAAGACCAACACAGCAGATACAGATAGCTCAAGCCCTACGTCCCTTTCATGAAGTAGATACAACAAGAAGATTTGACTTACCAGGACAGAAACTTGTCACTGAAAATTACAGTAATATTTTGATTATTTTTACTTACAAATTAGAAAAAGAAAGGAAAAGAAACAATAGCACATACCTAGTTCCAACAAGGTTACGCAGAAGAATATATCTTCTTAAAAAATGGAGGCAATATTAAACACACAGTTCTCTGTATGAATTTTGTGCATGGATGACTACATCTAAAAAGAGCAGATGGAAAGAAATCT
This sequence comes from Cuculus canorus, assembly GCF_017976375.1. Classification (NCBI taxonomy): domain Eukaryota; kingdom Metazoa; phylum Chordata; class Aves; order Cuculiformes; family Cuculidae; genus Cuculus; species Cuculus canorus. The sequence continues at coordinate 120,147,440 of NC_071402.1, forward strand.
TCCTTCACTCAATATATGAAGTTCTGCCTAAACCATATAATTTTAAGACAAACATTATTTGTAGTTGCAAAATGACTTTTTGAAGGGGCCAAAAATTCAAACAAAGCGCCTCATCAAGACAGCAAATCAAAAAGCCTAGCCTAAAGGCTTCCTTTTTTTTTATTACCCATTTTTAAATGTTTATTTCATACATATTTACCACAGTTCATTTCAGCTGAACAGAACCCCCGTGTTCGTGATTTTTGCCTACAAGAATATTAAATTTCTGTGCATCTGTCTTCTCTCTAGGGGTTTCTCCAGGGAATATAATAGTCTATTTGTTTTTCTATTGATCTCATATCTAAATACTGTTTTCTCCCTTTCAGAAAAAAAGAGCTGCCAAAGAATCAGTAGTTTCATTGTAAAAATGTTTTTCTTAGCTGGATGAAATGATGGCAGAGCAAGATTGGGAAAAATATTTCTCAAATCTGTTTTAATAAGCGTATTTCCAGATAGGGATATGCTAGATATTGGTCTAGGCATGCCCCAGGCCTATGATCCATCTTTCATCCTTTTTACCAATTTCAGACTGACAGCTAAATTAGCTCTTCGAAAAGGCTCCCGTAGGCAGTAACCAATAACCTGCCATCCAAGGTAAGTTGCAACAGCAAGAGGCATAGGGGAAAAAAAAATGGAGATAGAAAGCTGTATTCACATCAGTTGGTAAGGGGGAAAAAATGGGGATACAAAAAGGATTAATTTTTATTTAAGCAAAAGATAAAATTAAGCCACATTGGAAAAAGAAACATAAATTGTGATTCAACGTTATGTTAAGCAATAGGCATAAACTGAACTCTTACGATATGGCTGGCCAGTCTTGGAGTAAATCCAGTAAAATTTACGAATATACAGTTGCAAGTGGAATAGCTTTCTCTACCTACAATATTTAGTCTCAGTACCGCCTAGTTATGGAGATGTGTTCATCAGAAAAGGAAGACAACAGCTGGTCATAAAAGGCAAGATACCAACAACCTTTTGAATCACAATGCTCATTTTCTTCTCAGGAAAAATAAAATCCTCAGCATGGGAGTCTTAGTATTACAGTGCTAATAGTGCACATGTGATGAATTATTTAAAAAAATACAAAGATAGGAAGAATGACATAGCCACCAGTTCACTGACAATGCAGTCAGTTAAATATTTGCACAGTATCTATCTGACGCAGCTTATTGAAGCTGATGTTTAACGTATATCTCTCCATGAAAATAACTGCTTCAAACATGTCGAGTAAACTCTTTCTGGAATGGGCTTAGTTATATCTGAACTTGCTTTTTGCTTGCATTTTTGTCATTTTTTCTATAATAGGTAAAATGCAGTTTAAAACCAATGGCTTCAATACAGTTAGTGATCATTTTCATGGTAGCGATTTTCCCTAACGTTATTTATGGTACCATAAAACATTAGCAATGCATTTACAATTATAGTTCAAAATTTTGTAGACCACTCTGTTAAGCACAGTTATCAATTTATCTTCTGTTTTACTGTATATTAGAAGTTCAACAGATAATTCAAACACAAAATGTTAACAAACCTGCTTGCAAAAACTCTGCTTTTGTATAGTGCGATGCCACGAAACATGACAAACCCACCAACTCATGTGACTTTGAGACAGGTATTTTGTTGTTCACTGCAGCTGGGTACCTGCGTTTGAAAAGCATGCTTAAATTAAAGATGCAAAGAAATGCCTGGGGTTTCATTGCATTGCAAATGTAAAGAAAGACTGATTTTCTTCAAAGGAGGTTGATAATAACCCACAAACAGCAGGTATTTTCTGCTACCAGCATGTAGCTGGCATGTCATGGCTAGTACATCTTTAATCATAATAATGAGTTCTGTGGTAATCATGATAAAATATGTTTTAACTGACAATGTTTTCACCTGCCATTGCTACCCTCTACTGAGAATTAGCTGACTTTTCTTCTTTCTGAGCTCTAGACTTAGCAGCACGACTCATAGCTGGGTGGCTACTTTAAAAGGTTTTGTGGGTGTTGTCAGCCTTTAAGTATCAGTTTAGTACTATGAAATTCAGTTAACTGCTTGGTACAAGAAACACACAAATAAATGAATAGTCTACAAGAGTAAGAGAAATTGCCATTTCTTTTCCTTTAACAGGCAAGCAGTTCTCTAATTTCCGATGTCCTCAAGTTAATTTTTCTTCTGCCACATTTAATTATCTCTTAAGTTCTCATTTTCTTTTTATCTGCATTTTCTTCAGGAGTTTTCACATGTAAAACTAGCATATTTCCCTTGTCTGTTGGGAAAAAACAATCAGTCCCATTGCAGGAGTTTTGTCTTTCAAAAATTATCATTGCTAAACAGCCAGTTACCAAACCTTCCAGTAAGCATCTCTTACCTCTTTACACCAACTATCAACATTTACCACTCCTAAGTGCAAATAAGAACACAGCAGTTTACTACAAGATGACACCAGCTCCCAACCTCCTCCAGCAAAATTGACTCTCCTTGAAATTGCTTGACAGGTCACCATCTTCTTTTAAACAAAAATCAACACATTAATGAAAACTTTTACCTCTTCAATAAAGAAAATGAGTTAATAAGCTAATCAGAGAAACATCATTGAAATTCCACAAAAAAAAAAAAAATGGTGGAAGGGAAGCTGGAGAGAAGTAAGTAAAGCTTTTTTTAAAGTATAACAAAACCTGCGCAGTGAAACATCCTGCACAGTGGCAGACCCAGCATTACAGGGCAAAACCAAACATAAACCTGATGTCTAATAAATTTCCCTCAGCTCCACGATAAATGAACAAACAGGCAGCTATGAATAAATGCAACCTCTTCCATTAGGCTTATAGAGGACTACTTGGAACTTGGTAGAGCTCTCCTGTGCAAACTCAAAATGCCTTTAAGTGCTGGGAATGAACCCAGCATGGGCGCCGGTCCCCATACAGCACAATACCTGCTCCACAGCCAGCTTCAAAAGCTTCTGTCCAGACCTCAAGTATTGGGTTTGGCTGGGAGAGAGTTAATTTTCTGGGTTAGAGTTAATTTTTTAAACACCACCACTTCATCACAGAAGAGCTCCTGATGCGTGGCTTTATTTTTCCTTCTACTGCCCTCCTCACAGTGGTGCCACTGAGACTGTTCCTGCCACTAGACCAAAAATATTTATCTAATAGACTTACAACTTGGCTATGGCACTTTCAGAGAGCCGGGCCTCCAGCTCAAGCCCTTTCACAGCTGGGAACCTCACTGAGCAGTAACGGTGAAGGATGAGGTGGAAAGGGGGATTATATGAGGCTATGGCTCAGGCTCAGTCCCCGACTCCATCGTCAGCACTTTATGTGAGCTTTCACAAGCCTCAGTGTGCTGCAAAACATTAATAATGCTTTCCACTACGCGGTGTTATTACGACTAGAGCTCGAGATAACACTGTTGAGTGGTTCAGATTCAGTGGTAGCACAGCTTTATTCAATACTTCAGGTATTTTGTAAAATCTGAGCAATACAAATGAACACTATCAGGTAAAGATGTCCGCAGGAAAAAGTGTTTAAGGACTAAAATATGAAGAAATAAGCATTCTAAATGAGAGCCCATTTCAAAAGCATTTTTCTTTTGCCACTTATTAAGGTTTGCAGAAACATGCTGAAAGGATGTTTCTCTGTTACAACCTTTAACTCCGAGTTCTTAACCGTACCATAGATCATAATATTGTCATTCTTCACTGTCACCACTGCGTCAGCATCTGTTTTTGGTCTCACAAAAAAGGATTTGACCTTTGGGATGGACAGGAAGCTGAAGGAGCAACTTTCTGAAAAAAATAGCCTCCTGTTTACATTCGCCTTGTTTAGCGAACAATTATCTTGGGAGACATAAGTAATAAGCATCTACATTTACATAAGCAGAAGTGTCATTTTGATAGCACTAAATATGAGTACATGTCAAGCTGTCGCTGCGTAACTGTTCTAACTATAAAATGCTGATCTGTGTTTTACCAATAAAAAAACATACAGATGCTAATGACAAGACCAACAGCACAGTCCATCAGAATCTGATCTCCGCCTATCACAATGAAGCTCATCCCTAATCACAGAGAAAGTAGCAGCTGCCATTATCTTGCAGGGCACAATTTTTAGTGGTATTTGTTTACAGTGATATCTATAACGCTGGTACATCTAGGCCATCGCTTTTGTTTCTATTCCATATTCTCAGATCTACAGCAAGGAAAACAGTCCTCAAACTATCCCATATATATGTCCTAAATATTCTCAATATTCTCAAATACTTTCATTCTACTGTAGTCAGCACTAAATTCTCTCTATATAAAATTTGTATGCTAAAAATAGGTAACATTATTTTATATCAGTCGGAGAAAAAGTAAGGTGAATTATATGCGGGTGTAACATCTTATGAGGGTTAAATGTACTTAGAGATAACTCACACTGGCAGAGACAAAGCAACTCAGTCTTCCTTTAAAATAAAATAACCTGCTAAACTAAAATGCTATTTAAACACATTGCAGGTGTTTACACCTACTGTCTAGATAATCTTACTTATTTTTTCATATTATAAATTGTCTTCACAGTGATATTAACATTAAATATTTTAAAGGAACAGTGCTGTTAAGGTTCAATGTACAGTACCCAACCAGAAATCCAAGAGCAACCCTGAAAGTTTACTTTAATGGTACAACAGAAATTAATTTTATTTGCTTGGAACATATTACTGTTATGTAATATGTTATGTCCTTATATTCACAGTTTTGTATGAGATCTTCAGAAAAACTACACAAGTTATGGAACAGACCTACTGCTATATACATGCATAGTTCTATTAATTTGACATTTGCATGTATTTTATACCCAGCAGATTCTGTAGAACACCTTTATGCTACTGCTCAGTGCACTACAGGCTGGCAATGATACCGACAACAAAATCATCCCGAGTATACTCAGGCAATGTCTCCTCTTAGTTACAGTAACAGCCCCTTGGAAACCCATCCCTGATCAAAGCAAAACTTAGATCTTTAATTATTTAAATTCCTAATGAACAAAGAGAACAAAGTCCTCCACAGATTAGTAAATAGCTGTTTTGCAGAAAGGTATGACTGTAAAACTGACAGACTGCAGAAAACCAAAAGTCTAAGTCACTCCACACTGCAGTACCCTAAGACCACAATGCCAAAACACTATGACCATCAGTGTGGCTCCTCCTGGGGCACTATGTTATCCTCTATTTCATCACTGACATAACCGAATGTAAATGAGAGAGAACATCCAAAACCTCACTGGACTATTCCACAATACTGAAATGCAGGAAGTATAATTTTTGGCTTGCCATCTAAGGTGTTGAGGATATCTCATCAACGTGTTCCTCAACACGCTCAAGGCAGCTACAGGTCAACATCATATTTAGTGTTCAGAAGTACCATGACAAGAAAAGTATGCACCTATATGCTTTTAAACAGCTCCTGATGACTCGAATTACAGAAAGCTCTGTCTGAAGAAAGACATGCAAGCCATCTGTCCACAGCTCAGCAGAATCCTGCTTTGCAGGCTCTGTGGTCAGCATTTATTTTTTTTGGATCCATTTACAGCGAAAGATGGATTATGAAATACAGTTCCTACATTTACAAGTCCAATGGGATGGTTGTGATAACGCTACCTGTCTTACTGCTTAACACAGACCACTGTGTTTTGGTTTCCTCTGGTTGAGCTTCTTTTTGCAGTAAAGATGCCGGCAATATTTCAACTGAACATTTGACAAGCTTTTTTCACTTAAGAAAATTAAAAGCCTCCACAGAGTTAAGCAATGTATGCTTCTTTACTCACAGAACTTGACGTCAACTTTCCTTCTGCCTCAAGTTCATCACCAACTAGTGTGCTGAGGCAGCAAAAGACTATGGATTAACCGTCTGAAGAAAGCTGAGATAATGTGCTATCCTACACTTGGGAGAGGATAAAGATCTAGCATGACAATCAATGCAGATGTATTCCCATTATGGATTTCACTTACTGGGATGAGTTTTGTTTAAGCACTAGCATTAGTGATCAGTAAATCATTATTTAAGTTTAAAAAGTTGTACCTTGCCTTCAGCAAGGCGCCCCTCTGAACCTGAAACCAGCACAGTGTGAGACCAAAGAGTTCACCCCTACTCTGCTTCTACTCAAGACTCAACCTCACCTTCTCCTTCTCTCTTCCTTCCTCTCCCCCACCACCCCAGGACCTCACAGTCCCATGCGCTCAGACCACCTTCGTGTGCCCAACTCTTCCCAAGCTCACATCTCTTTCTCTCTCTTCACCCCAGCATGGCCACCACACTCACTCCAGACATGCCCACTACCTTCCCTCAACATCTTCCTCTCCCTCTGCCCTCCCCAAACTTCTTGGCATGTTGCCCCGGACTTGCTCCCTCTACCAAGAAGCCATGCCCTCACATCTGGTTCTCCAAGTTTCACATACTTTTTTTTCTCTTCTTTAAGCCTACTTGCTCTTCTTGTCATATAACTGACTCCCATCAGAAAACAGACCAAATCAACCCAAACAAAGCAAAAAATAACCCTGGCCCTAACAAGGTACTTGTTGCCATCACATGTTTATTCGGCCTGAGCTCCTTCAACCAGTGCATTCCTTGTCTATTGACACTGCAAACTTTGAGCACAAGGTTTATTTGCTATGAGGTGTTTGCACACTGCCAAGCACAAAAAGGCCCTCCTGTAATAGCATCATTTCTTTACTCCAAAGAGTCAGTGTCAGGACACTGTACTATTTTTAATGCAGCTCAACATCCTCTCTCCTTTTTTTTTTTTATGCTTTCTAAACAATGAAACAAGTTGCTGTAACTGTTTGCAGTCACAACTGAGCAGGCTGCTGAATCTAAGGAGTATTATTTAGCATATCAACAGACTAGACGAGTACAGGCATCTTGTACCATTCCCAACATCATTCCAAGAGAGGTGAAGTGGAAAGGCAGCTTGTGTTTTCAGCCTTAGGTAACAGACATCTAAGACATTTAACTGCCAGTCACAGGTTTATTTGTCTGATCATATAAAAATGTGAGCCCAATTCATTCCAGATGGGTGCATACAGGCGCGCCCAAATTTACACATGCAACTGTACAAACATGCTCCTGCACAGACCCACGCTACCTGCCCTGCAAGGTGCAGCACAGACCCTTGAAGGATCTTTGCTACTTCTCTTCCTCCACACACTACGAAAAACCACAACCTAATTTCGCTCATGCATATTGTTGTGCAGATTAGCTCGTGGCAAATGACAACTGCTAGACAAAAACATTTCTCCTGCATCGTTGTACAGTAAGCTCTTATTCATATTCATCTTCGCTGTCCAGATGAGATGACATGGCAAGAACTGAGGTCATCTGGGGCAGGAATTGGTTCTCTTGCATAAGGAAAGGTCTGTACTATTCACAAAGCAAATAATACTAATAAAAAAATAATACTACATATCCATAGAGCAGTAGGAAAGAAGAATTGTGAGAGAGTGATTGTCATTTGTCCCCCACAGAAAATATGATAAAGTGAATGTGGTTTTTTTTTTTAAAAAAAAAAAAAAAATCGAGACAGACAGATTAAGGAAAGAAAACATCCTGACCACTAAGACACCAGCCCTCAACATCTGCAGTTGGTGAGGAACAGAATTTATTAAGACAAAGTGAATCCTCAGGGTGAAAATAAGTTTGAAGCATACTTTAACCTAAAGAAAACAGGATGCTTCTCAAGCAAGGAAAGCAATTTATACTTCAGTGAAGAAAAACAAGTGTATTCATTTGTCTTAGTTGCCGAGTGCCATAAATTGAGACACTCAAACTTTAGTTGTCAGTTAAAAATATTTGTATGAAAAATTGTTTTATCTCTGCTTAATTAATTGCCACCTATAGCCCTTTGTTTTATCTCTTATGAACCTGAAACAAGCACTAATCTGTATCTCTTTGTTTAATTGAGTGTAAGGAGAAACAGATGCTCAGAAGGTAGGTGCTTCCCCATCCTCTCAGGATTACCATTTGGACCCACTAGGAAAGGACTCTCTCCTGTGGCCAAAACCTTGCCTTTAAAGGCATTTTAAGTTCCATTGCCTCATCTTTATATAATATATGCACTACGGTGAGCTAGCTAGGGAAAAAAAATTAAAAATCATAGTAACGCTTCTAATGGCCAACACTACATATGCTTGAGCACTGGCCGATGACCAATTTAGACCAAACAAGACAGTGTGCAATTATGGCTGGGAAGAATCCCTCCAGCACCACTGTTCTGTAGCCATTTTGCACACGGCTACAACATTCAGGTGGTATAACGCTGCTTCAGAGCATCCAAGAAGCACCAAGATCACTATTATTACCACGTGCCTATCTCTACAATGCCCTCTTCCCCCCACAAACTTCACTGCAGCTGTTCCTCACCAGCAAGGCATTAAACTGCTGCAACACGCCTGCATAGAGGCAGTGACTCCAAGACTGGATGGCTGCTGCTTAGAGAGTAGGTAGCTCAAGTGAAACACCAGCAGTGTTGATGCTCAAGCTGTGCTGGCTGCTAGCAAATTTCCATCACGCTACTGGTCTACCTTGCATGGTGCTGAACGAGCACAGCACTACTCTTTTTCCCCTCTCCCTACCTTCTTACCACCCCCGCTGTCCTCCCCTGCAATCAATCAGTAGCCTTAGCCTGGAAATCCCCAGCTGTGAATTGGATGGAGCTGCTGGCAGGGTGTGCTCCCATCCAGAGCCTCAACTTTGTGATTCCTTGGATGCTTTGGCTACCAAACTCCATTTGTGAGTACACAAACAATGCTGCAAGGCCAGTCTCACTTTCCACCCTGAAGACTGAGAACATTTTGTGCTCATCGCATTCCCACTAAACATTTGTCACGGTGAGATGAGCAGTCCTTTTATATTCCACTGCTCACTGTATTATGTATTAACTACAGGAAGGGCATCCAGAACATAGCTTAGGTCTCTTCAATGGCTTTTAGAAATCTAAACACATGAAAACAAACATCAGTTTTTGTTCTGTACATAATCCTTACCAGCTGCAGCTGAGCTTTATATAAATGGGGTTATTTGATCGACTTCCTCAATGAGAATTGCCTTGCAGTGTAAATCACCTGAGGATGTAGGACAAAAAGCAAATGTTACTTAGTCCTATGCTGTAGTGTCATCACTTAGAAAAGGAATCAACAGAGCAATTAATTACTTCTACACACGTATGTCTGAACAATTGGCACAATCTAGCACCAGGCAGGTAACTGTTAAGAGTCTGATATTTCACAGATGCGCAGCATGTTTATGGAATTGGTCCAAAGACATTTGGCCTGGTGGAAGGTGGGAGGGGGGACACCACCAAAACACTTCCATCTTCTTTCTGAAGATTTGCTATTTGCCAGCCAGACCACATGTCAATGCAGCACTTATTTAATAAAAACAGAATCTTAGTTTTGGAAAGTTAGAACATTTGATATAGAAAACATCAGCTACAAAAATTGCAGTTACGGACAATGAGAGCAAACTATAAATCAGGGAGCAAAACAATTGCTATGCCAGGAAACAAGCAATACGTGTGAGATGCCTGAAGAGTGAAAAGCAGACACCCTCTCAGTAATAGCAAAGTATTATCTCCTACATCCTGATCCAGCTTCAAAACCAAACACAGAATGCCATGCACTAGAGTTTCATTGTGCAATCATGAAGAATTGATCATAGCATCCATATTACTTCACCACCAAAGTCAGAAACGTGGCCTCTTGACCCAGTGGACGGCAAGAGGTGAGTACCATGGACAAGCTACATTACCTGAAACAGTACCTGCTCCTCAAGCAAGGAGGATCATGGCTCCAACTTCAGACACTTGAAAACTGAGCATCACACTTGAAAACTGAGCAAACCTCCAGAGGTTTTGGATCTGCAAGCAATGGCAGCATGATGGGAGCATACTGAGTTAAACATGTGTCTATAAGGGACAGTAACACCAGTAAATGAGGGGCAGTGCCATCTTTGAACAAAGTGTGAGGGAGTGGCATTTTCTTAACTGTGTCTAGGTGGTGGAGGGGAAAAAAAACCCACCACAATAACAACAACAACAACAAAAGCAAAACCTTTAATATACCTTCTAAAAAGTCAGGTCAAAAAGACTAAAAAAAAATGCATCTGATAATCGTGATTACTGAATGAGAATGGTGGAAGATTATTTGTCTCTCTTGTCTACTTACAAAAAAACAGGTGTTTTTAATGCTATATTTTACTTGGAATTCTTCAAAATAGAGATCTAAGATGCCCAAATTAAAAGAAACCATTTTACATAGCAGTACCATCATATGACTCCTTCTTCCATTACTAGTGCCAACTCCAATACATGACAAAAATGGTCAAGCAGCAAAGAGCTTTTTCCAACCTCCCAATGGCTTTTGTGCCTTTCCCCATACTACAGAGACTCAAACACACAAGATGCATTCTTAAAGCCCTTCTCAGCCATGACACAGAGGTAAAAAGATTTTCCAGTAGATTATTTAATCCATGGCCCACCTATAATTAGTCGTGCACAGAAAGAGAAACTCCTTTTTTCAGGCTTCTGAAAGCAGATTACTGAAAGTGCTTTTGTTTATGGGGAGAGAGGGAGCAGGGAAACTTGCTAAACCAATACACTTTTGCCATATGTAGGTAGAAAATAAACCCATCTATCAAGGAAGTATTAATAATAGATGAAAACTGGCTCCAGACACAAGATTACTTGGTGAAAATGCCACAATAATGGACACAGAATTTTTTATTCGATCAACTCCAAATGACAGCGGAGATTAGTTGATGCAAACTCCACAGAAGAAGGCTTTATTTCAGAAAGTAATCCTTTAATTTAACCAAGATTTTGTTTGCTCAGATATACAACAGAACAGAATAAAAAATGTATCTTTCATACAGAAAGACAAGCCTGTATACTGCACTTAAAAACAATTAAATAAGTGGTTTGCACCAGAGTAAAGCTTTTAACTATTGGAATGGGCAGAGCCAAATCTCATATTTTGTACATACAGTTTAAACTGCCAAACAGGGTTTATGTACCGATTAGTGGAGATTATGTAGAGTGGTACAGCCATTTTTTAAAAATACAATATTATTACAAAGAACCCCCAGAGGTTCATATGAAGATGGTCTCTATTTCATAGACAGTAAAATCACTGAGGCACATCATCACAGTGATGACTTACTACTCCTGACAGAGCCAGGGGAGTTGAGCTCAGGACTGTTAATGCAGGGAACAGCACTCCCTTGCAACCGAATATGCGAAAGCCAGTTTACAGCTTGTATCAGGTTTTTACTGGACCTTGAATGAGGTCTTAACACATCTACATCGCTTGTCAGCTTCACCAGCTTTTCTAAGAAATTAGAACAAACTAAAGGCACCTAAAATATTGAGAAGTTTCTACTACATGTCACTCTAGTAACACTACTGGTTGCTATAAATCTTCGCCAGGCTTTTGGGAAAAGTCAGTTTCACAACCCCACAAATGCATGGGAGAATATTACGTACTGGGTTGTGTCATGATGAGGTTTGAGTTGGAATGTCTTCTATGGCCAGCATTTTAATCAATATAAGGCTATTTATCTTCCCTACAAACAGAAATTCTAACATTACTTAACTGCTCTCAAAATGCTTCTTTGGATAATTTTCTTCTTGTAAAACATACTTAACATGAATAATTGTCATTAGCAGCACAAGAGAATTATAATATAAATATTACATCACTGGGTTTTAGCAGTACATTAAAAGCAGACAACACAGCTTGCTTTGGAGAAAACAAAACATATTTTTCAGTAAGAGCCATTCTATGCAGTTTGACCGAAATAGGAGAAATTGAGGTATAGTCACCAACAGCAATAACAACATTATCCACTACTTAGCCAAAGTACTTGCTCTCATATTTGGACGCCATCTGAATTATGTCCCACTTCACCTGAACCAGGTAGTACATTGCTACATGTACTGTAAGTGTCCTACACTCTCTTGTACTGTATGGACACAGCTACACACATTATATAATCCCATGCCAGGAAGGCAGTATACTCATCATGGCCATGTTTTCTACCACCTCGCCATGCACTCCAGGAATATGTAACACAGAGCCTTGCACTTCCACATCTTATTAACATCTGCAAACCACCCAGACAAACCTGCATGAGAAACAATAACAAATCGTGTTTTATAAAGATATGCAGCACAGGCAGTTTCTCATCACCCTTTTGTAAAACTCCTCTTGGGTGCAAATTCTGCAGGTTCTCCAACGACCCCGCTTAAGACCCTGGCCTTGGAATTCCTTAGCACAGATGATGTGAACAAGGCCTTCAGTTGGCATAACAGCTAGTAACATTAGCCAGGGTTAGGCTATGTTTATGTAGGTCCAAAATGTACCTGTGTCTCTATACTTCACCTCAAAGAGTAAGAGAAAGAAAAGAGAAATTTACTATCAAGGAAAGCCCACTTGATTCACACAGCTGATGGCACACTAAAATCTTCACATGTTATTAAGGCAAGCATTCTCTTTGGCCAAGAGGCTGCACAGCTTGCAAATCAAAAACACAACTACAGTTTTACCACTTCTCCTCACTGTCATCAAAAAAAGAGAAGAAGAAAAGGTTTGTTTGGGTGCGGACAACAAGTCCACAAGAGAAGACTATACCCCACAGGAGAGCTGTGGATGGATTGGATGATGTGGATGATGGATGGGAGAAGCTTCTATGGTAAACCACTGGGTGATGAGAGTCACCTTGAGCAGAGCAGCCTTGGGGAAAAACCTATCCCCAAGCAAAGAGGCACAGACAGAATTGAGACATGCAACAAATGAACCACAAATACAAAATTAAGACAAAAATTGCTGCTTATTATTGTATTTTAGGGCTAACTGAGAATAAAAGTGGCCCAAAACAACCACTCTGTCCTGAAGAGACCTCTTCCCAGCCTCGATAATAAAAGTTATAATATGACTTTCAGTAACACCCTACCCCATTGGTGCATCTAAAGGAGGACTGAAAGGAAAATGCTCTTTTTGTTTTGTCCTCTCTCCTCTGAAATAGCAATAACTGTATGCACACTTTAGCATTTTTGCACCCTAAAGACTAGGGCTGCTCTAGCTCTAGGAATAGCCAAAACGTTGGCAGGAGAAAGGAAGAAGGGGAGAGCCAGGATGAAGCCCTCATGCTTTGAGCTTGCTTGCCCGATGCCCGCTAGCGGCACAGGCAGTGGGTGCTGCCACTTTATGAGCTACGTTTCCTCTGTGCAGTGGCCCTGGCTTTGCAGACCCAGATCTGATGCCTGTAGTGGCTCTGGCAAGCCCCACTTCCCCAGCTGTTGGGAAAACGGGAAGATTGGACTACTGTGGGAACTGCTGCTCCCAGCAGTCTTGACTATCTTCCTATGCCTGCTTTCAGAATACTGCCCGACAAGCAGGCAGGAGTCACAACCAGGCCATGTCCAGATGCATTATGATGTAAATCAGGTTTACAAGGACAAATTTCAATGACGGGCAATGACGGGCATTGGGGAATCTGCTGCTACCACCCCTTTGCAGATCCAGGCCCATACCTTCAACCACCTTCAGATGATTGACCCTGAGAAATCCAAACATCATTAATCTTACTCTAATGTAGAAGAATATATGTCGCATTCAAAGAGAAAAAAACTATTATCCCTGTTATTCTCATGCTAAGAAAATATTGTGCTGATGTTACCAAGAAATAAAGTGCATGGTAAAATCATGCTCAAGATAAGCAGGTGTTTAAGCTCAGTCCTGTCCCAGAAGGAACAACCAGGACTCTTGGAGAAATGCTGTTGCCCTCCCTCTCCTTGATGGCAGGACCACTATCCTGTGTGCCACAGCACTCGGCACTGACAGCTGGCCCTCCTCTAGCCACAATAAGCTTGTAACGCACAAATAATTCCAAGTAAGATTTTAACTCACTGTTTTAAAAAAAGTAATTTCCAAATCTGAAGGATCTCTCCCTTTCAAGCATACCTTCAGTCCCATACTCCTTCTATAATAACAAGCTTAAAAGGAATTAAAGCTCAAGTGACACAATGGAAGAGACACCGGAGTACTTTAGACAGTGGAAAATGAAGAAAAATAGACATCACATGAAAGAAACTGCTGGGCTCTGTGTTGTAGTGGACTGTAAGACAATGAAAAGAAATGCTGTCAAACTACAAGGGAAAAGTGCATCAACCAGGTAATAATTCTACTCATACAAAAATCCCATTTATAGTAATACTAGCGCAAAGGGGAGAAAGTGCCTAAAACAGACAGTCCTTTACCCATCTGATGAAAAGCACTCTCGTCAATGTCAGCCTCCAGAATGATTTGCAAAGACTTTGTGTCAGGGCCTACTTAAGACTCCACGGTAGGAGGGACAAAGAAAGAAGCTACCATCCCACATCAGCTGAAGTCAAGCAGGAACTTTCTAAGCAGCTACAGTAACTGCAAGCTCTATCCAGTCTACAAATAAAATGTTCCCAAAATAAGTTAATTGAAAAACTAAAATATACAAATAAACAGCCCAGAAGAGGTATAGGAAAAATACTAGCATAACGTAAGGCACAAATAACAAATTTCCATATAAATGAAGACGAACAAAAGAAGGTTCGAATTTCTATGAGTTCTTCATATGTGTTTAAGAAAATGTCTAGGAAATAAAATGTAACTATTACATGTACTATGAGAGAATTCTTAGAAAATCTGATTTAAATCCCTCAAAACCAAAATCAAAACACTCTATTGCCACTGAAAGGAAAACAAGACAGAAAAAACAGTTGTAACAGGTGTTACAACTGCTTAGCTTCTTATCTGTGGAATTTCTGAAATATTACTTATCATCAAGTCGCTGACTATGGAAATACCAGAATGAAGTAAATAAGCGTTAAGCTACAATTCAGAATTCGGATGATGAAGTGAGGTACCTTTTAAAAGTGGATTATTTAGATTTGCACTATTCCACAAGCCTGTTTGTAAGAACTCTTCAACAGTTTCCTACTGCTTCTTCTACATGCAGAAAGAAACTTCTTTTCCTTTCTAGTCTGATTTCCAGGGATGACATCTGCTTCTCACATCAAGGTTAGCATTTCTGTGAAAAAATGTTCCTGACTAACAAACCTCCAATGGGTAAAACAGCGATGAGACGATTTCAGATTTCCCTCAGAGCAAAACGGTTTTGGGTCAACATTCCTGTTGAACGATGATGAATTATAGCGCAAAGTTGTGCATGAACAGTCAGATGAATATGAAATGAGATCAACATTGTTAAAGAGACCACAATAAATGTGAGATGAATTGGTGAATACCAGCCAACTCTTAAAAGAGCTCTTCAAAGCCAGACTACTGGAGTCACTAGAACAACATTCTTATAGCAGGCGCAGGGTTTATAGCTGCAAACACGCAGTGCCGATACTGACTGGAGAGAAGAATGCTTACTATTCATTTAGCATGGAAAGGGAGACAAGCGATGGTCACAAAAACACTTATTGGAATGAATGCACAGCCACAGATGTAGCCATCCAGGCAGTGGAAAACACATGAATCTTGATGCCTCAGAAAAATTAACTGGAGTACAATTTACTACAGAGCCTATGGCTATGGCTAAAGACTACGCGCTGCTCAAAGACAGACACGTCAACTGCTGGACAGCACACACATCACTAAAAAGAACATAAAACACCACCACCACCTTTCTGGAAGTTCAGCCATGGAAGGAGTTGCCTCTGCTACACTCACCCCAAAGGGGACCCTGCTCTCCTCTTTTCCATTTTGGTATGGATACAACGTGTTTCCTCTATCCCAAAAGACTCCTATCACTACTCAAATTGCTGATAGCTTTCAGCTATGCAAAGAAAAAGATCTTGGGCAACTGTGATCCCTCTAAAACACCACAGTGGAGCAACACAGTGCAGTGCCATGCCATGAGAGACATTCACTGATAAGCTCATTCTGCTGACACTACTGCTGTAACGTGACAACTGGGCTGAAACAGTCAGAAAGCTTCAAAATATATAAGTAATATTTGGCTGCTAACAGAGGGGGAAAAAAAAAAGGGCCAAGGTAAACCAGATGAAAATTGACACTGCGAGCTGTTGGGTTGAAAAAACAAACAAGCTTTCCACCCGCCAGCAGCAGTGCACTCACAAGTCACCAAGATCTCACTAAGGCTGAAGATTTGTCCCTCGCGGTGCTATGACCCATCATCCCATAGTTCACCGGGGAACCAAGTAGCTGGGTCATGCGATGGGCAGATGCATGTGGGAGAGAAACCCTCCGGCTGCTGGAGCTGCTCTGGCTCCCAGAGTCCCCTCTGTGACCAGTGAAGCACACCAGCTTCTCCGCCTGGAGCTTCTGCAGCCCGCGGAGCGGGCACAAGCTTAAACATGGACTCATAACCTCGTTTGGATGCATACCTGACACATTTAAAAAGTCAGGGTGGAGATTCTTCCTTCTTCAAAAAAAAAAAAACCAACCTTAAAAAAATGTTAAACATATACGCACACCACACAAACAACACAGAGAGACAGAACCACATTTGTTCTTTCAAACTAAGAGAGCCATATAACTTGTTTTCTTAAAACCATGCTTTAATTTGATAGATGTGGAAACTGACTCCCATTCTCCCGTAAGAAATGAAGAAGACAAAAGAGAAAAAGAAATTAATACTAATAATCCAGAGGATTAGGGATCAGAGGTTAGTGCACAACCTTTTAATGAGCAAGGTATTTAAGGACTGATGACACAGTATATTTTTATTCTTCAATAATTTAGTACAGAAGTTCACATTGATTGCTTAAAAGGCCATTCGATTTTATTTCCCATATTTAATTGTTCTTAGTGCCCAATAAATGGTTGACTGGAGAAAGTAAAGGATTATTTTATTCTTTTTGTATCATTAAAAATACTGCCAGCCCAACTCGCTCATTCACACGCCCTCTACATGCCCTTCATGTTTTCACAAAACCATGCGGATTATCTGTTTTTCATTACCGCAAAACCTGAAACCCCCACAGTGCTCAGGCTCTCTAACCTGAACTAAACCTCTCACAGGTGCATGAAGAAAAAGGAGCTATTTTACCATTCCCAAGGAGAACTTTGCAAATATGATAAAGAAAAACTATAGGCTTGCACGGTGGAGTTTTGTTTTATCTTAAAATTTACATCTTCTATGAAAAAGGGATGCTTGCTGAGTCCTTATGTCTTATCGCAGCTTGGATCTCTTTAGATCCTGCTTGCCGAGGAAGAGCTGCAGGTCCTCTGCTCAGGAAAATATGTATTTAAACACATGGCTTAGTTATATGCTTAAAAGTTCAGCATGTGATTAAATTAGCTCATCATCTGCTCATCTTTCTCCTTGTCAACAGAGAACAAATGTGAAAAACATAGGAAAGGTTCTTTAACCTATCAAGTATTTGCTATATCTCACGACACAGTTAAATTATGCCACTCGGTGAACATCGTGACAACTTCCTAGGTACAAAAGTTATTTTTGTGTTTTCCAAGAACTACCTAGTTATCTGCACAATATGTACAATTTCTAGGTTGCTATTCATACAACATCCAGACAATGTGGTTACTTGTTGAATCCACCTACATACTTCTATGATTCCAAACTCTCCACAACCTGAAAAAAAATACAGCAGCTTTTAGTTTCTCTCTTCTTAGCATTTCTATGATGTAAGAAATTATTATCACCGTTTGACATGCAGGGAGCTGAAGTACAAAGAAATATGGTTTGGATTTGCAGAAGGTTCTGAGGAAGTTTAATGCCCAGATCACCTTATCTTAATTCCTAACATGTTACCTTTACTTTCAACAAACTCTGAAGGTGAAACTGCTAATGCCATTGAACTCAACAGGATATTTTACAATGATTTCAACAGTGTCAGGATTTCATCTTCTAAAGTCAGTAGGATTTTTATCTAAATAAAATCTGAGACTTTTCCTTTACAGCAATTCACAATATTTTATCACATACAACTCAATTACTAAAAAGCTAACTTGCTTCACTACTATATTTAAAAGGAATCTCATTCAGTGGAAAATATAGATTCCTAACAAGGAAAGAAATAGGTAGCATACAAGCATACATGTGTACAAAAGGCAATTTTCAAATTAATTTTCAGGTACCATTTCATACTGATAATCTCAAAGATCATCACTGTAGGAAGGAATAGAGAAATATCAATAATAAAAAGGAAATGCCATAAAATTTATTTTGAAAGATAACCACGTAGAGTTTTTGAAATGTAATCACATAGTTGAACTAGTACAATAATATTGGATCTGTAATCTACTTAAGTATTTATTGATTGACATCCATGACAAAATAACTGTTGCCTTAATAGGATTCACATCCAACATTTTTTAAGTTTACCAAATAGTTCACATGGTACACTTACATATAAATCAATTATTATTGACTGATTGATCAATATATGCACAATATGAAAAACAGTTTTGGCGGCTTTATGTTCTCTGCAGAGAAGCTTTACCTGCTGATGATTAATTTTAATTTACTTTAAAGGATTCTATTGCACTGAAACTTTAATTAAAAACAAAATGAGAAAGTCTATATAAAGTCTGCATAGCATCAATTACCTAGACTTGAGATCCTGCACTTCATCTACCCTCTGTACATATGGTTTCTGTTAAAGTAATTGCAAAGCACTTCTGAACAATGTCACCCACACATCCATTCTAAGAGCGAGAGGATATATTACCATTAAACATCACTAATATTAATAAAGAAACAATTAATTCTTCATTACCTATTTCTAAAATACACCATCGGACTCCTTCAGTTCAAACACAAATAAAGCGTTACACATGCCTGTCAGTGAAATGGGTAATCATCATCATTGTTATAATTTATACTGCTTTCTGTTGTAAGTCTAATGCCTCTTTTATTTATAAAGCTTTTTGGCTGACATTATAAATAGCCTCTTTGAAATATTTAAAAAAAAAAATCTAGCTCTTCTTAAGGAAGCTCCCATACCTCTTGTCAACTCTTTCCTCATAAAATGTTGCTTCTAATTGGCATTACACTTTTGTTTGGTGAACAGACAACATTTATGTGAATGAACGTTACTGTTTCAGTAAAACATACTAAATAATACTTTCCATTGTCTTATATATATATATATATATATATAAATGTATATTCAGCAGACTAATCTCAGTCCCAAAGAAAATTACTACTAAGAAAATCCACATAGAAAATTACTTGGAAACTGCTGGTGAGCTTCTACTTGGGAGTAAGTCAGCACAGCAGCCACATAGTATCTGATTTAAAGATCAACCCTACCAACACTGGTTTGGACCACATACAAGAACAGCTCCACGTTTTAATTATTAAAAAAGCATGGAATTGTCACAGTCCTCATCCATTCCAGCCAGCATCAGGTTACAAGCCTCCCAGGTGTCTCTGGCACGCTGCCTGGACTATTTATTGCTATTTGTAAATTAGACACTTGTGTAGGAATGTCAATTTTAAATATCTTTGTTTAAATGAGACTTACAAGAGATGACCAGATATACATTTTATGAGACTGCTAGATAATTGTACCACAAAAGGCCAGGTTGTTAATTTTACAGGACAGCTAATGACACAGCACACGCTGAAGGTAGCTTGTGGATTCAGCATTAGAAGAATAGAGCTATCGGAAACAATAAAAAGTGTGCATTCTAAATTTTTAACAACAAAAATAGCGAGAAAGTCAACTATCATCTGTAACGAGAAAAATCCTCAGCGCTCTCCATATCTGAAAGTAATGAAGAGTCTAAGGTGCCCCATCAATCCTACTAATACACTCCAGCAATTATTTTTCGTACTCTACATCAGTAAGTTAAAATATGTTTTCAATGCCTAATGCAGCAGTCATTAAAGTTTCCCCTGCCTCAATCAGCATAACTAATGAGGCCATATAATAACAGAATGCAATCTCTAATGAAAAGCTGAAGCAAGTCTCACTGCAATAATACTGCTCGTGATTTAGCATTCTCAACTTGCCCATCCTCCATCTTTTACTCTGTGGATATTATCACCACTCAGAAAATTACATTTCAATGAACTTGTCAGGAAATAAGTAATAAATTAATCAGGCAGCATAAGCCAATTACAGTCATTTTCTGTGTGTTTTCTTTCAGGGCCCACGCATGAATGCAGCACTGGCCGCACTGGTTACTCCTGCAGATGGCTCGAAAGGGCAACGAGGAGTGTGCAGGAACGCTGCTGGAAGGAGGGGTGAAAGCATCTCTGCTCCGTTGAAGCCACTGCAAGTAACATTGATGCCAGTGGAGCTCCAGCACCAAAACTTCACCTAAATGCTACTGTTTTACATTTCAGGCTTTTTTTCTTCTTCTTTTTTCTTTTTAATATGCATACAAATCTATATACAAAATCTAAACCTACTCTGGCACTTTGAAGAGAAGATACCTAACATGCATAGTTCATGCACCTAAATCGGCTTGAAAGTGTAGCCCATTCCCTTTCCTGTTGTCAGGAGTGACAAAGAAAGGTGCATGCAGGACTACATTGTTTTTATGAGTATCTAAATATTAAATTTGAGAGTACCCAAGGCACATTATGCCAATGGCTATTGCTAAACTGAGGGAACTGGAAAGGTATTTGGTGGTCTCTCGACTCTCTTAGGCACTGCCCAGCTGTAACGCAATTCCCCTGTTCCCTCCAACTGCTAGGGAAACCTTTCATATTGATTATATTTCTTCTAAACAGTAGATGTTTCTTCTTGCAGTGCACAACAGTGCCACCTGAATTACCAGTTGAGATCTCCCACACTAACACGGCCCAAGTAGTTCGAACTGGACGCTTCTTGCTCTAGGCTGTGCAAAAACTCGAGAAGAGCGGTGCATTGGTTTAGCACCTCTGGTTTACGGCACTGTGATCGACTTCACAAGTGAGCAGCGCCAGAAAGACATTTTTTCTAACAAATAAAGCTCAGATGCTGAAGTGCAGGGAACATTCCATCATGGCACAGAATTTCACAGCTTATTATTTGGATGCAAAATATGAAGCATTAAAGGCTACCGGTCCTATCTATAAGGTAAGCCAAGATAATGCACAAAATGGTACAGAAACTCCTTGCTTAACAAGGAAAGCAAGTACACATTTGGTGCCTTCAAAAGCATCTAAATGGACTCTAAAAAGATGCACTTCCATATAAGAACTTTTCTACTGACTGCTTTTGTCAACACATAATGAAGATTTAATGCATGCAAACACACTCTTCACACATATGCAATATTTCAATGAACTCTTAAACTTAGTCCTGCCAGGGTAATTATACAAGCATCATGCACCTGCCCGACTTCAGACTCTTGTACAGCACCAGGTTCTTTTTCATGAATTTTGCCTGTGTTCTGTCTTGGCTGGGAAAAGATCCAAGTGGGTTAAGCTCTGAGAGCTCATTTTCACTGCCACTTTTTGAAGGCTGAATATTGTTCAACCTTTCCCCTGCAGTCTGCATAAAATTGCTAAAGGGCAGTTTGAGCCTCATACGGTCTAATTAAAAGTGGGATTTATTAAGAATGGAATAAAATAAATTAAAATTTCAAAAAAATTGTCATAATATATGTAACCTCATACTTGGCATGAGGAAGGCCAGAAGCACACTAAAAAATTAAGTTACAGCATTTAAAAAAAAATTATCTACCAAGCACTTCTGCCACCAAGCTGGCTGCCAAAGTAATAGCCCACCTTCATGACTTTCATAATTCTTTTATTCTCTTGATTTATCCTCACACCAGACAGCTCCTACCAAAAAGTCATGTGCTCTCATTCTCTTCCCTATACTCATGTGAAACTGCATTTCATTCATGTAATGGTTTCAGACCCTATTTTCTTCCTTCTCTACTTTATGCCGTCATCCTAAATCTTCTTTGAAGGCAGAACCAAAGAAGCTCAAACTTTTATACCACCGGTCAAGGATGTGAGTGAAAGGAAATAAGGTCTAAAGAGTTAATGCCCATAGAGTATCTATAAAGCAATCAGAGGTGAGATGTGCTCCCCAAAAAGGTTTAGTCAAGCTAGTTCAGTTATGGACAGCAATGAAAATGGAACAACGTGGGCGCTGGCTGGCCAGGAGATAGGTTATCCTGTGCTCCCGTCTATGCCACTGCACTTTCTCTGTAGCGCAGGCCAAACCAAGGAGGCTAAATTTCATCATTCATCCACTTCTGTCAAAGCCATGTCTCTGACTGCAGTACAGGTATATCTTTAGACAGAGCATTTGACATGAATATTGTGCTGTCAGAAAAACACCAAGAAAAGAACTGAAACAACTAGCCCCCTCCTGCTATAAAAATCACAATGGATCAGCAGCACACACACACTGTACAGCACCGGGGAAAATCTGAAGCACAGAGACCGAGGAACCAATTTCACCAGCTGACCCAAATACACCACGGTGACAGTAATCAGTTGCAGAGTTTTCAGCTTTTTGCTACTTCTCAGTAGGCTTTTCTCAACAACACATCTTAACAGCAGCCAGCCCCGTAGCAGCAGCAGCATTCTGAGAAACTGTGCAGCTCAAACCTTTAACCCAGTTCACCGTAATCATAAGCGGGAAAGATGCAGGCAGCCAGCAGGTCTGTTGCAAAGACAGAGTCAAAATTGCTAAGAAACTGGTACACACTGCAGTACAAGTTCAGTTACTTTCCCCGGTTCATCTCAGTGCCACAGTGCAAGAGCCCTTTTAGGTAAACCTCTTTTACATCCAGCTTCAAATTTCATGTGTTTAATTTCCTCTTATTATCCCAATTACTTCATGATGTGTCATGCTAAATGATTTATCTGCCTTCTCTTTTTGCCTCTATTCATTTTTATATACTTCAAAACCAGCTAGGTGGTTCTTGTGCCCCATCATTTCAGTCCCTGTCAGCAAATATTTAAGTTTTTCAAATCTGGGCTCTTGAGTCAGTACTTCCAGCATCTGACGTTTGTTTAGTTTGTTGGCTTCCAAATGCTGTATCTTACCTTCCAAAGCAGAACATAGCTCTAGTTACACTCACTTCAGGGTTTTTCTATTCTGGGAAACAAAGCAAAATAAACAAAACAAACAAATGCACCATTTTCCCCAGTTGCCCTTAATTTGACTTCACTATGGTCCACGTTAACAGAAACAGCAGCTAAAGCGTCTTTGAAACTTTATTCACCATAGTCAGAAAAAAAAAGAAGGAAAAAAGACTGGTGAAATGCCTTTAAAACATGCTTTAATCTAGCTGGAATGCCATAAATTGCTTCCAGATGTGCTCCATACAAAAGTCAATCATAGCTATTTATACTGACACTCTGCAGTCCAAACAATCTGAATCCAAATGCCATGTCTCTGCTACAATAAAGCTATAAATGTCAGTTTTGTTGAATTTGGAGAGGTGTTGAAGAGTTCATGCTAGTTTGCTTTCTGGGCTATTTGTTAGCCAGCAATTATTAAAAAAAAAAAAAAAAAAAAAAAAATAAAATAAAAAAAAAAAGAAAAGGAAAGAAAAAAAAAAAGAAAAGGAAAGAAACTTTTAAAATAGGTCCTTTCCTTGCTGAGCTATTCTTAAAGCACACCTGACACCTTCCAATCATGACCTTGAAAGTGCCACAGGTTACAAGTTGAAATTCATTTCATAAGTTAGAAAAATGTAGTGCTTAGGCTCTAAGCCAAGAATAACTGAAGGGCTTGGCAAGGCTCCCATGCCCTCCCCTAGACCGAACACACACGTAGTACACCTGGGACTAAGTGAACTGGAGTACAGTAAAATCACACACTGACTGCAATAATACCTCTATTCAATAACCTTCCAGGGTACTGGGGGGAAAAAAAATAGTCTCACTGCAGATAAAAAAAAAAGAAGTTTGGAAACCGTACCCTAATCAGTTGCTTTGCATGCGACACATGGCCATCAGAAGCAAAGCAGTCTTCACTCGAGGAAACTGAGTAACTTCATTTGAGAAAAGTGAACAACTTCACTTGAGAAAACTGAGTAACCAGCATTTAGATGAAAAGATGACCTATGGAGTTATCCTACACTATTCCAGGAAAATATATATATTTTTTGTGTAGTCTCCACAGATTTTCTGCTTCATTTTTATAGACTTCATTAAGATCTTCCCTGCTTCCCCGCCCCCACAAAAGTGCACCTGCAGTTCAATTTACGCATAAATGCTCAGAGTTTTAATTCTGTCTTTTTGTCAGTGAAAGACAACAGGGAATTTTCTTATCATGGCTTGAAGTTTGGGGAATTAAAAATATTTCAGAAAATCATAATGTATAATGACCTTACTCTTCAACTTCCCTGCCTTTTTATTTCCCTTGATGTTTGCTTTCTTTTCCAAAGACTTCTGCCTTCCCACAGTTCCTTATCGCCTTCCAAGTCCAGAAGACCATCCATATGACAGAGCGGAAAAGCATTCCCCCTTCCTGGGCTAAGCTGTAGCACTGACTGTCATTTGTCACCACACAAGTTGAGAGAAAAATGGCAGAAAATGCACACTGACGTGATTAAATCTTGGTATAAAATGCTTTCTGAATTTTAAGAGAAGGGAAGCAAACTGTACAAGACAGTATTTTAAGGTTCAAGTTGTATATAAATGCAGAAAAAGAGACTATATGTGCTCTCAGTTCAACTTACTGGAAAACTTAGTTTTTAATAAATCTTCAGTCAGAGTTTATACAAATGACCACAGAAGTAGCAACTATAATACCCGTATTTAAGAACGTGGGAGGAACCTATCTAGTGAACTACTGAGCCATCAGTCTCGCCCAAACATTGCACAAGGTTTTATAACCTGTTTTGAAAGAATGTAATTTCTGTATAATTGCAGGGGGCTGGAGAAGAGATAAGCAACAGAGAGGCAGAGAAGCTATTCAAGTTAAAAGACAGTTTTGGCATACGAACAGATGATTAAGACTTGGCCACGAATATATCAAGACTGGAGTTAACAAGTACGTGTCTAACCATCAGGAGGGTGAGGTGCTCTAAACACCGTCCCGCACAAATGGGATGGAGGAAAATCCTTCCACAGGGGAAACTGAGAAATTTATATGACTTCAGTATCCTGCAACTATAGGGGATAAAACTTGGTGATGCACAAGCTGCCTTCCAGTCTGGTACTAGCCTATGTTCATGTATCTTTATTTCTAGCTCCTATCAGACAGCAAGATGTTTTCATTGCACTGATTCTCCAGATAACTCTTGCAGGAGAAGCTTGGGAGGCTGCTAACATCACAAATGGAGAGCAACAAATAATAACAAATAAAACAAAAAAAATGTTTTTCAGGGATATCTATTAGTGTATTTCTTCCTTTTCTTCCACCCAAGCAGTGACGCTAACCTTCAGAAACCTTCCTCCATGAATTTTACTGCATCTCAATCCATGTTACTTTATACCCTCAGATTACCAAAATTTATATGGGAAGTCCTCCTCACAGCCTACCTCTCTGCAAAGACCTACCGCATCGCCTCCAAATACATAGACTCTCTCCTACAAGCCTGTTCACACATTTTTAACATTTTAAGACAAATGTACATCAAAAGGTAGTAACTCATTTACTATGTCCATAATCCTTAGTGTCTTCTGTCCACCAAAGCTCCTTCTCTGGCACAATGTCCCCCTCTCCACCGTGCATCAAACTTTCCACTTAGATCCCAAACTTTCTGAAGCTCGGACAAAGCCTTTTAATGAGGTACCAGACCTACTCTGAAACACAGTAAATGTAAAATAATTTGTGATGATAAGAACTAATGCTAATTACTATCACTAGCCTTAACCTCTTAGACTCTGTTCTGCTTTTGCAGCTGTGCTGTGATTCTTCTGAAGCACCAAGGGCGCTGCCAGCAGCCTACATATTAAATTATTAATTCAACCCATCCTCCCCATCCAACAAAAAGTACTGTATCTCCAGATCTGCATAGCTTCTCCATTTGTGATGGCTGACCCCCAAAAAGAGATAGCAGGAGAAAAAAAGTCAGTAAAGTTACCAAAATATGCAAGTCTCTTACAGCTACTGTTTCAAACAAAGAGTTTTGGAGCAAATATAATAATTTCTACTAATATCACACAATGTTTTATTTGCTTTAGATTTGTCATCGGTTATTGGAAACAACAAGCCTTCTGAAAGGAACAAGAAATAAAACCCACCTTGTGTTTAAAATTATTTACTATAGCTTTAAAAGTAACAAATTAAGCACTTGAGTCTCAGATGTGTAACCAGTAGGGAGTTGGCTCGATGCATCAGTTTTTACACCTCTTGCAGTTAAATCAGAGATCCAAATGCAAAATCTAGCACTCAGTGGTGAACTTATAACACTCCCTGGAGGAGTGTGTCCATAAACCATTCACTGGATTACACTCATCCATACAATACTTTATTTTATATATCCCATCCCCACAAAAAAAATAAAAAAGCTTAACTAAGGTGAAATTAAGGTTGCACAAACTATACATATATGATGACAAATGATATAAATCTCCGCTTTCTTTTTTGAGACTTCATTAGAACAATTTTCCGCTATCTTTATCACAAATGGATTTGCTTCTCCAAATTTGCATCTTGGCCAGGAAAGGGATCCAAAAAACACCCAATGACATATGTGGCATGGCCACACATGGCCCAGGAGCACTCTCAGGCCTTTGGAGTATGCTCAATATGCTTTCAAAAACTGCTGCATTGACTTTTCTGCAGAATGACCTTAATGACAGTATTTTGGGAGTTTCACATTACGCCTCATGTACTTACGAGTCTTCTGGACATTAAGCCTTTTACAATATCATTCTGTTTACACATATAAACATGTGCACACACTGTGTGTGCGTGCTCTCATGCATGTGCACATGCATAAAATATACATACATGCAGTTTGGGGCCAAATGTACAACGGGTAAAGACAAATGTTATTTCACTGACTTCCAAGAAGCTACGTCAGATGAGAAAACATGAGGACAGGGAACCTGCCTGAATGGCCTACTGACTCTTCCAAAGCTCACATAACTTCATAAATGAAAGTCCTTCACAACTGAAAAAAAGAGAGAGCAAATAAACACAGGAAGAGTGTTTTTATTGTTCCAATGAATACCATCCTCCAATCCAGCCAAACAGTACTCTTCTTATGCAAACTTGCTGGAAAAAAACATGATACTACAGTGTCAATATCAAGCTCCTTGATACTGTCAGTCCTCCCAAATTTAGGAGGAAAACAGCATAATTGCCATCTAGGTGGAGATACTTGCCCCAGAGAACCTGTATCAACAAAGCCTCCTCATCATACCATTTAGTCCCAAGATGAGATGCAGTAAACCTCATTTGTGAGCTACAAAAAGTTCAGGAACCAGAAACCAGCTGTCCTACTTAAGAGTGCACTGTGATTTGTGCTAATGGAGGTCCAATAAAAGCAAGAGTTGCATCCCAGATCAGGGCTGGGCAACCTCCCTAACACCAAAAAGCCAGTGGAGATATACTCTGTAGTAGGAATGGCAGGATCACAACTACTAAACAAGAGATCCAAAATTTCTGCATATGGCGTTGTCCATTGATCATCAGATTCCTCTCTCTTACTATATCAGTCCCTAAGCAAAAAAGCAGAGTTTAATCTCCCTGTTCCCACGACTCCTACCAAGCCTTCTCATAAAAAAGCTACTTATTAAAAAAGAAAGGTCTTATCGGATAGAGGGGAAAATACATAAAAATTCACAATTTATCAACAATTCGTAGTCATTTGTGGTATGTTTTCAACCATTTAAGAGGTGTAGCTAACCAACTTACCATTTGGTGTTCTTCTGGTGCTATCTTTTTCTTCTTTTAATGATTATATAAAAGCTTTGTCTTAAGAAAAATAAGTGGCATTTTCTCATGCCAACAGCATGAGAAAATGTATAAAACTGAGTCTGACTAGCATTTCTACTTATCACATAGCAACATTTACCAGCCTTTCTGTGGGGTAAAATGTTTTCCCTTTCCACTGTGCTCCTAAGAGCCCCAGCAAGTTTAACAGTCTGTTTACCCATGGAGAGCAGGATGAGGATGTTCCCTGGGACAGAAAACTGCACTGACTACCTAGGACATGGCTCCCACTAGGAGCTTCCTTCCATGTCTCTTGTTTTATAAAAATTGTGGAATAGATGGCTCCTGGGTTTAACGGTAGTGTTTGATTAGACAGCCTCCACTAACCATAATTTATTTGCCTTTTACCAGCTATCCAGTTTTCTACATTAACTATAATTTCTCAATTATACCTGCATGGATTTACTAAAATATAAAGCTTCCACTGATTCTCTACTGGTTTTGTACCACAGCAATAAAAAACCCAGAATATCACTGTTCTTAAAATGGGCATTGAGTTCTTGAGAATTTTTTTAAGCTGACTTATAAAGTGACATTATTAAAAGAAATATTTCGCTTTTAAATTCTGAAAACTTGCCATAATGCTCCCCTCCCCAATTCAACCCATAACCAAAGCCTTACTCATTTCTAAATGGAGGTCCTCTTCCAGTGGCTTAAGTTCATGGCAACATAAAAAATTTAAATAAACAAAACCCCCACATTCCACTAAGGGTTCATGAAACTTTGATCAACACAGAGATCATTTTTCACACCATTACCTAACACTGCACACAGTTTGCCCTCAACCCCCTTGCTTGCAGCCATAAAGATACGTACTTAAAACACACTGGATTTGCCATTGAAACGCTGTAGCTGCAGGAAAGCTCCAGCTATCACAAATCAGTTCCTTGCTACAACCTGGATGAGAACAGCAGCAAGAGCAGCTCATCTGCGGCTTCACCTTGTCCTCCAACTACGATAAACTCCAAGCAGAGCGGGTCAAGCTAACAGTGCTATCAATGTCACATTGATCCATTGCATGAACCCATGCCAGTGCAGTGAGAATATGCAATAGTGGCTATCAACTCCATCAGTCAGTTGAAGTAATTATGCCCTCAAGTGTTAGGAACCTGAAAAGCCATTTTGGCTATAAAATACACAGGGAATCTTAATGTTACGGTCAGTAAGACAACAGCACGCACATTACTCACGCTGCATTTTACCTCGTCCTTGAATGCAGCTCTCGCTGGTCCTGATGTAAGATTTTCATTAGGCATTATACGGCCAAATGTGAAAGCCAAGCCAGAGAAACAAACTCATTCAAACACACAGACACATCGAGAAGTTGACAGCACATGCTGTAAAATAGAACTGCCGGCTTCTTACATGAGTCACAAAATATTATAGTAACTTTCACAGCATGCTTGTCAATAAACAAGAGCCACCACCCAAAAAAACTAGGAGGGGCTTCATGAGCAGTAACAGGTAATGGTTTGTTCATCTGTTTATCAGCCAAGCTCCAGAGACTAATCTTGTCCAATTACATAGTTCTCACTCAATGTGCCATACTTCAGTGACCACATTTCCGTGTCAATGTTTTTTAATTCCTTTATCTCCCCTGATCTTCTGCCTTAGAAAGCTAGCCTAAATCTTTGCTTACATCATTCTGTTGAATTTCTATTACCTTGAAAAAAATCCTGCTGATATTAATTTTTTTTCAGCGTATTCTGTGGTTGTTTTTTTAAATCAACTAATAAAATCGTATCAGAAGGCTTCTCAGTACAGCCTAAGCAAACACTGGCATGCAAGTACAATGAGGTATAGTACAATATGCAAGAGAAGTCAGAGACTGAAATGAGAATACAATTTCCCATGAGAGAGTTTTATGTTCAAGCCATTTAACTTTAAAACTAGTTCAATATTTGAAGAGGACACTATTTTATTCCCATTCAAAGTTTAAACACAGATCACTTTGAAATCAATCATAAATTCAAACCTCTTTACTTTATAAACTGTTTCAATATTTAAAGGCTTTTTTTTTTCTTTAATGTAGCAGCAGCTCAAGGCTGCAGAAGCAGAATTGACTTTGAGATCCTTAAGAGCAATGCTACTTTCCTGCCAATACATACAAAAGGCAGTTCTAGGAAAAAGAAAAAACCCACAAAGACAAGGCTGTGCTTCAGAGTTGAAGAACAAAGTTTGGACAAAGAACACACAGCCTTAGTCTTCAGCCCAAGCTAAAGTAAATTAATTTGGTGTGGGTGCTTTTCAGGGTGCAAGAGTATAACTCCCCATTATTTCACTGCTTTTGTTCTCTCTCACCTGGGTGCAAGGGAAAACCAGACGACCAGGGGGGTCTGTGTAGACAAAACACAACCCTCCTCTCGGATTATAAACAGACTGAGAGATCTGCAATTCCAAAGAAGAATGTAAAGCCCATTCACTGATCACCATAATTTGGTCCCCTTCCCCACCCATCGAAGTGGGGCTTCCCTTGGTGTCTCAGAAACCACGATTCCCTGGACAGCACTGTGGAATGTACAACTCTAGCTCTGCCACACAGAAAAAATAATTTCCCTTGGTGAAAAAGCAACATTTTACACCTGTATTTCATTTTTTTTTAATATGATGTTAAAGTTCTTAGGTGTTTTTATATTAGTCTGTTTTTAAATCTCAAAACCTGTTTTTCAGATGGGGACCTTACCACAGCAGGTCAGAGATGGAGAAGTGAACCCAGGACTCAAACTGCACCACTGCCAGCTCTTCAGCACACACCACTCTTAATTCAACTAATTTCATAGCCAATTTATTTCTAAAGATTATCTTTTGTGCTTTTCATCTTTTCACAAAGTTCCTATTGACAAGGGAAGAACACACAGCTCAGTGCGAGTGCTGCACTACAAAAATATTCATATCAAGTAGGAAAGACAAACTGAGTCTTACAAAGCAAACTATCTTAACCTCAGGGCTGCCCTATTCTGGTTTCTGGTCATCTACAGCCTTCACAATTAAGTAAAAGACCCCTTAAAATGGATTAAGTATCTGTATTATCAGGAGATCACAGGATAATGGCAAGAATTAGGCTCTGTCTTTGTGATAATAATGCACTTAACTACCTACGGCTTTGCATGGACCCAGAGTGTATATATACTTTTTACTTGCAACAAGATAAACCCATGTCTATGGGTAGTCCTGATGATATTCTCCCAGTAAAAGAACTGAGCATCTGACACTGCCACCTTCCCAGGAAACGGCAGCTGCCATTCATAACATCTTCACTTAATTGAACGATGAGGGGTCCTTATTTTCAGGAAGCCACAGGCCACTAGCATGATGCAATAAATGAGCTTTATTTCCACCCCCCCACAACCCTTTTTACGTATCTCCAAATCATAAAAAAACCCAGTTGTAATCAACACAATATTAACATGCTGCCTTCTAGTATTTCACAAATAACATGTCATTGAAAACACAGTATTAAGCAGGAAGGTATTTGATGAATCAAGTAGATGAAGCCAAGATGTAGTTATTAGATGCATTACATCTTTAGCACATCATCTGTAAAAATGTCCAGGGTAAACTAACGCTCCAGGGGAAAGCTGACCTTTAAGAGCCTCCCTAATACTACATCTGAATTAATGTCACTGACAGGCACTTCAATCTAAAGTAGCAGGGTTCTTTCGTTCTAGCTACACTATCTATTCCTCCATTTACTTGCGTGTAAATGTGTGTGCATAAATGAATTTGCGTCACTCTGGCACTGGAGGAGTGGGTGGGGAACAAAAGCAGCTCCTAGATTTTTTAATTCCTATTCCTTACTACTCCTATGTATATTATTCCTTCTAGAAGATTCATTCAGAACCTTCTCAGCGTAAAACACACTAGGAACATTACTTTTTATAGTAACTAAACCTACTTCTGCAACGTATCATCCTTACACAGCAAAATAAACATGCTTGAAATGGAGCAGGATGGAACTCCTTCAGCAATCGATACAACAAGCAATGCTGAATTTGTTTTAAAGAGCTGGGCTGGGCTGGGCTCTGACATGACTGGTGGCCAAGATAAAAATCGTAATTGAGATCAGTTTTGCCATTTCAAAACAAAACATTGCAAATAAATTCAGTAGAAGACACATTTCTGCCTTGGGGGAAAAGAAATAAACAAGCAATACACTGCAAAATTCTGATAATGGAATAATTTCATGGCAGTTAGTCAAATCAGCGCTAACTATGGTGGCCAAACTTCCACTTATTTATATTCTTCCTTACATTTTGGAGGTTTTATGATCATGGAGTGGGGGAGGGAGCGTGCAACTGCAAAGCAGACACTCTCTTGCCCCTCTTCCAGGCTTCTTAAGAGTGCTCTTCCTCCTCTGTCAACACCTGAGAGGACCAAGCCCACCAAGACTTGCACTCATCTGCCTCCGGGCTCCTCACAGACAACTGGAGTAACTGTTTCCAAGAGATATATCTTCGTGTAATAGAAGTTTAAGTCTGTACCTTGATGCAAAGGATTTATGCCTTCCTCTGAACTGAGGACAATCATATTAGCCAAATCCTAGTGAACTAAAATTGCTAAGTCCTTTCATATTTTGTTGATCAAGAACCTTTTCACTGGAACATTTTCTTTTCAGACCTCAGGTGGGTAATAAACTATTCTCTAACTGGTCTTTATGCAATGAACAGCTACCTTGCATTTTAGCTATTTTATGCGTGGTTATATTTTCTTACAAAGACACAATTGATCAGGAATTATCATAATCCCACACAGAGAAGCAGTCCTGGAAGCACTGAGTGCATAAAACATTAACGTCAGTACTGCAGACATGACAAGTTTCAACTCTCCTTTCAGCTAAACAATCTGCCTTTATCATACTAACATCACCACTCAGCCCACAGGCTGCATAAACATTGTCAAACCTGGTTTCAATATAAAGAGAGCATATTAATGTTCCCACTAATATACATTTCCCAGTAACTACCCTATTAGATTGCTTAGTTCAAAGTCCATGACATATCCCATAGCGTATCAGACAGTTCAGATGCACAAGCTCAGAAGATACAGACATTGTCAGCTTCATATGCAAGTATTAAAAAATCTTTTATGTGTGCATACTTAAAAGCTCTGCTACTACAAAAACTCCCATGAGGCTCCCAAGAAAGTACACCTATGCGAAACACAACCTTTCTCCAATTTTTGGCTGTTTTTTAGGTGATGGTCTTCCACTCACTTCACACAGCCTAAATGGGAAGAAAAATAAAAGGTGTGTCCAGAGGGGACAATCCTTCCCATTACCTCAGACAGTGTACCTGAGACTAGTGGATCCACTGACAACTCTCGTACCTTCTCCCAAAAGCAAGCCAGTAAGTGGCTACTAAGTTTAATGTAGATGATATAGAAATGTCCATTACAGACCCTCTGTTATGAAGACCCTATTCCAGCCGCATGAACTTTGCCTTTTGCCTGGTGGTCGGTAAAAGCACAACAGCACCAGTCCTATGAGAAAGAATGTGCAAAGTCCCTGCACTACACGGTCATCTCATAGAACCTCCGTAACCAGCCTACGGTCCCACAAAGTACAGCACATACTGTAGAACCAGTGCGCTACTGACAGAATGACAGCCGGGGTTATAGGGTGGTTTATTATGCGTTAGGGACCAATAGACTAGGAGCTCACACTTCCAATTTTCACGTTCAGCAGCTGTAAAGGCAAATACCCTGAGCCAGAAAGTTCACTAACCCAGAGATTTTCCATGGCTGGGCTTCTTCAGCACTGCAGTAAGATGCAATTTTACATTTGGTTTATGATATTTTGAAGTACTTAATGTAGCTGGAAGCCAGCAAATACCAGCTAACCTTACCACTGAGCCCAATAGTCCATGGCACAAAATATATCTACTTTGAAATAACATGACTTTAAAAATTGTTTATGCTCAACATGGTGAAATTAAACATAGAGTCAGACACGCAAATGTCTATGTTATTGAGTAAGAGTATCTTAAAGAAGTGAGAAGCAGGAAAGAGATTTAGAGATTTAGAGAGCAGCAGGGAATTAACATCAAGCCATCTGATTTCTTAGAAGGAAAAGAATGAAAGTTGAAAGTGAAATTGAATTAAATCCAGAAATATGTAATGCATGCCCCCCACTAATCAGACTACAGGGAGCACTCAACATTGATAAAAGAAGGTCCAATCAACCTTTAAAAGAAACAATACCCACTCTGAAGTCCCCTGACTCTTCCAAGTTCACCAAATTTGACCCAGAATACATAAGTCTGGACTGGCACTGATCTCATAGGGCAGATCCTCAGAAGGTGTAAATCAGAGCAACTCCACTGACTTCAAAAGTCTGCAGAGTCTCTGGCTCCAGATGTCTGTGTGCAGTCATGAATTCCTGATTTCAGTAGACTTTAACACAGCTAGAAGAGCAGCAGAGGCCAAAGTTGTTGCAGTTGTGGTTAAGGAAAACATTCACTTAAATGTTAATTAAAATTAATAGCTGAAAATATTCTATATATTTTGATTAGCAGTTGAGATTTATCCCATGCATCCAGGTTCAAAGTACTTTTGCTTTGGGCTTCAAATCTCACTTTTAACTTCAGCCAGCTTCCACTGTCAAGTTTCCAGTATAAAGTTTAATAAGGTTTACTATTGAGAGCTAAGCCATTAACGTGTACTGCACACTGTTTCATGTACAGTGTACCTACTGAAATGCAAGTCTTCAAAAGCAATGATCCAAATATTGTATTATGTCAGTCAAAAGGTCTGGCCCAAGTATCCCAGTCAGAGCTATTTCAACCATTCAACAATACAATTACTTATACTATGTTAGACATTGCAACTCCATTAATGTAAACTGTTTACACTCGGGCAGCTACGGTTGTACTGATAGGGTTGTATATTGTGAGTTATTTTGTCAAAATACAGTGTTTCAAACATAATTGGCAGAAGGATGTAACAGGCAGGCTTGCAGCCTCAAGTGCAATTGATGATGATGAAGCACATATGATTAACATGTGCACTCTCACTAAAAGTGATGCAAGAAAATAATACAGGACTGAACATTATCCCTTCATATACAGGATTCGCTAAAATTATAAATAATCCACAACAAATTAACATGGAATAAATTCACTTGCATTATTTACCATGTAAGTGATTTATGAAGGTGCTACTAGTAGACAGTCTGTATAATTTTCCTATTCTTCTACTACTTTTCCTATTCTTCTCAGATGACATAAATGAGTACATGCTGAAAAGCCTTCTAAAATATACTTGAGAAATATTTAGCCATATAGATCCCCAAAACTACACTTCCAAGATCCTTATTGTGCCTCCTCTATTGCTGCAGACTTTGGGGAAGAGAACAGCAGTCTCAAAACCAGGGGTTAGGAAGTGTTCTTCCTATAAATTCCCCCATCTCAAGAGAAGTGACTTTTCAGGTGCTTTCTGCCTTCTAACTATATCAATGAAAAATAAGTTCAACCTTGCCATCATCAACTACGCTTTCTGAAATTTGAGTTCAATTCACTTCGCATCATACCCTCTTATTCTTCCAAAAATTGCAGCAGCGTCCTGTAAAAAGACCGAAAAAGAATTATACACGCATGCCCCAAGAACAGCCCAGCATACCTCGAGTCTAGCTGGTGAATCACAACGAGTTCTCACATAACTATCTTGGAATTTTGGATTCTTCTACTCACCATGTGCACAGGAAGCTGAGGGGAGGCCTTACATCATCACAAACTTTAATGAAAAGATGAAGCAAAGTGCTGGAGATACTATTTCTTATAAAGTCAGGTAATACAACTTACACAAGAGAAAGGAGGGTGTATTATATCCTGACAACACCCCTGTATCCCTGTTTGGGATACAGAGCCAAACACTGGGGAGAGTGGGAGGTCTTGCTCAAAACACGTTGCCCCACCTAGGAAGAATCTGATTCTCCAGAAAGAGAAAGAAAATTAATTGTGTAAAGTAAGGAGGTATGAAGAATCAAACCCTCTTACTGAAGTAGGAATGACTAATAAATGATTGATGCTATTGTCTTATTTATTATTTTATCATATGCCATTTCCTTGAAAAGGTAGTGTAACAATCAAGGAGTTCATCAGCTCAATGTAACAAACATTTTTTAAAAGACACTTACTGTCATAATTTTTTCTCTTGTATTTTGTCATTTAAATCCAGCGCTGCGGGTTCTCCTCCCATGCATAGTATGTGCATACTGTTCTAAGCAGCACCACACAATCTCCTTGTGCCGCACCTCTTGGAGACTTGAGAACCCACAGACAGGACTAAACTGTGTTACCTAATCCGTAATGTAATTGATTCCATTTGGGTGGTTGACACAGAGCTCATTTTCAACTTACATCATGATTTTGCCTCACGCAACTTCTTTCCTGTCAAAATGCCACTTCTGAGGTGCCACCAACAACGCCTGTTGGGTAATGGAGACCACCATGCTTGGGGCAGGGAGAGAACTGAACACTCCTCTGTGCCGTGCAGACATGCCTGTTGGCATAGATCACATACTTGGGGAGACAAAGCTCAGTGTAAGCTGCTGAGCCACTTCCCTGTGAATCATTTTTATTTCTGTGCATTGACTCCTGTTTCCTTTCCCTCTCCTTCCAAATTGATGCTGTAATATGGTCACACTGTGGAAATCTGTATCTCAGTAGGTGCAATATTCTGCAGAGCCGTAGAGCGCTCTGATATTCAGGAGACTGCTCCTGATTTATCAAGGCTTCCTTGATGTCTTACAATGGCTTGGTCAGGTCATAGGGTGCAGGCTGCAATTTCCTTTGCCTTTTTATTTGTATTAATCAGGAGTTTGGGGACTGTGTATCTGTGGGTTTCCTCACTGGATCCAGGCATCCCTGCATCACAGCGGCACCTGGTGGGTTGGGTCCAGCCTGGGAGAAATCATGGCCTATGCCACGCGAATCTGTGCTGTGCACAGCGCCCAGACATTCCTAATGAAATGAAAACTAGCATTGTTCTGCTCCTGCAGGTCTTTGTAACATCTGTTGATGTGAAAAGTTCAAAATTAATACCACTGAACCCTACTCTGGTATTTGTGGAAGACATGTTAAATGCTGGACAGGGAGCAGACCAAACTGCAAGCCACATCTTGGAAACAGCCTGCAACCCGAGGGATCTAGGAACTGTACCCCACAGCACCAAAAGGAAAAAGAAATAATCCAATAAATAACTCATCTCCAAGGCCTCTCAACTTTTGATTCATTAGCTATCATTAAAAATTTATGAAAGTATATTAGAAGTAAAGCTCAGTTCAACCAGCCACACGTATTCCAGCAACAGACTGACACATTGAGCCCTTTTCTTTTGATTACTGCCTTCAATCTCATCATTTTTATTTTATGGGACGCAAAGCATCAAATTCAGCTTCAGAAATACAATGTTCAAAATATAGTGGCCAATAAATGTTTCATCTTTTTCACAAACTAGACCTTAAAGAGCCTCAGTTATTTATTTTTATAGCTGCAGCATACATATGTGTATGACACAGTAAAGGATACTGATCTCTGAAGACCTCAGATTATCTTAAACTCCAGAAAATCAATATCAAATCCTGTGTTTATGGTAGTTTTCATTATTTATTTTAGAGCCTAAGAAAGTGGACAATGGAGGCTGCCAGTTTTGTAGAAAAAGAACACAGCAAAGTTGCAGTCAGATTTATAGGTCAAACACTACATTACCAAAGAAACCATCTACCCCCCCACAGCTGATATCACTACAGTTCATGATAAGAAAAAACACTTTTATTAAAAGTCCATACACTGTTAGTACACATCATCCAATTACTTTAGTCCTTACACTACAGTCAATGCTGAGTGTGTGCAAGGAGTTTAAGGGCTCCCACACAGGTATGGCTGCATTCAAGGAGCACTACTAGCAATTAGCAGATTAAAGCCATAGGAGAGGGCGTTGCTGCGGCCTTCAGATGCTCCTGTATCTCCTGTATGCATTCCAGGGTACATGCGAATGAACAGCAGACATATTAGATCGTGCTGGTTGCTTTCAAGACAACCGTTTGTTAGTTATTTTTAAAAAATAAAAGTTTGTGACACACAAGAGGAAAGAAAATAAAAAGAATAAAAATAAAATAAAAATTTGGAGAGCTTATTCCTTGAAAACGCTTGGATGGAGAGAACATGAAAAGATAAAAGTAAAGAATCTTATCTCTTGGAAAAAAAACACCCTTTGAATTATGGTTGCTGAGCTAACTGAAGAAGCAAACTACTAAGTTACATCTATATTAAGAATAATTTTAGATCTCATATGACCTTAACTGAGTTGATTAAGAAAAGAAAAAGTCTTAAGTTAAGCAGTGCACAAATTAAGCTGCAGAAATACCAGCTTAAAAGGCCAAACAAGCCATTAAAGTGAAAGGGGCTCCTACTATCACTGTCTTTGCTCCACATACTTTTTAGGACCAATCTCTGTGCTATAATGATACTGGCATCATTTTCACGTATCTTAAATAAAACATTCAAAAGCTAATTCTTATTCTAAGGATCTCTCTTTTCCCCTTACTTCTTCATACCAATATCAAAATGTTACAGCAAAACAGTGTTGCTACTATATAAAAACCCCTTTTTTATATTCTTTATATGAAATATTGTGATCTGTTCTTGTGACAAGCATGAGATATGGATACAAAGAACTGTTAGAACGATTACAGACACTGGAAGAGTCCTGCAGAGTACTGGAAACACTGATGGAAATCCTTTTAGCCTAAAGATTAAATATCTAATAAAACAAATGTTTGAGGTTTGAGAAACTAGACAAGATACATTAGACATTGCTATTCATAACATATAATTAATTTGTGGAATGCACTGCTACCACACCACATTGACATCAAAAGCGCAGTAGGATTCAGATAAGGTTTAGATAGATAGCTTGAAAATGAAGTGTTACATCAGAGGGGATTTACAAAACACAAGGGATTTAAGTCCTTTTGCTACCCAGCACAGACCAAAGTCTAATTGACAGGATTAAAAAGAAAATACCATAATGTGAAAGGCATTTCAAAGTATATTTAGGGGTTTTCTTCACTTTTGACTGAAATACCCAGCTCCAGCCTGTCTCAAGAGAAAGGACAGTGACTTAGATGGACCACTGGTTTAATCTGATATGGCAACTCCTATATTCTTATGTTTCTATCAGATAATCTGCGGTAACTAGAGTGACAATGGATGGGTACCCATCCTAGGAAACCAAATATTCTATCATTCTACTTCTCAGTGCACTGAACTGAATTATGTTAGGTTAAGTGTTGTCACACTGAATAATCTCTGGCTGTATCACATCTCCAAAGACACAACTCAGCATAATGTGTAGGACAATGCACTCAATTTCACAACAGATCTGAACTGAGAGTGAGGGAAAAAAAAAGATAAACTTGAAGTCTAGTGAAACCTACAGCACCTAGCACCTACCCCAGTAGTAAAAACTATGTTAGAGTATTTTAATTTAAAATGCTCTCCAATTCCAGGAACAGAAATTGTTCAAAGATATAAAACACTTGCATGTCCTCTTTCTGTCCCCACTCACCCTATCTAACTTCATATAATCACAAACTGTGTTTAATGTCAAGGAAATTCAAGAGTATACCTCGCTGAAACAGTTGTGAGGGTAGGAGAAAGCCAAAGACCTCTTAGCTTATTGGGAAAAGTAATCATAATTAGTAAATGATAAAAAATCATTACATTGTATTAAAGCATATAATTTTTTTTGTCCGTAAGACATGAGGGAAAGCTACCAGAAGAATCATGGGTAGGAGTCTTGAGATTTCCCCTCTCCTTGGAAGCTCAGGGTCGCTTTCTCTAACTTGGCTCTTTCCACAAAAGAGAAAACACAATTTGCCTCAGCTTTTTCCAAAACCAATATAATTTTTCACTGAATGTAAAACAGGTAGGAAAAGAGAAGACCTGTGTGCCTGTAACCCACATCATGGTCTTTCAAAGTTCATCCCTCTGCATGAATGATTCTGTTTGCTATTGTTACTCCTCCTTGTAATTCACAGCTAGTAATTACAATTCTGAAAAATCTTGTAAAGGTTGCTTTGCAAAACAGTCACCTTTGCAGAGTTTACAATTTAAGTATGACAACAGCTATGGGCAAAAGTAAAAATGGGAGGAAGAAGAGATGGGGCAACAGGCCACTGGGTAGTTAGCAAAACTCACAGCAACAAGATTACTCAGCATCTCAAAATTGATGGGAGGCGGGTGTGTATATTTCAGTAGCTAACTAAAGGTGGTTTGGGGTTTTTTTTAGAAACAAATTTAATTGATTCCATATACAACACCAAAGGAATGACACATAAACGAAAACAAGGCAATGAGTCAGCAGAGACCTATTATTAAAACTACCACAGTTTGTGTAATTATTATTACCAACTTGCACAAAACCAAAACATTGCACACAAAAACCCAATAAAAGAAGACTTACTTAGCAGCCTCCGCATCCCATCATGTATAGTCTGAAAATTACTCCAAAAAGTTATGACTTTCAGCTACTAGTTCTTTGCCATCAGCCTTTACACAGGTGCTCTGAGTGGATGACCAGAGTCACCGCAGACCAATCCTGCTGGTACCCTGAGATCAGTGAGTCCGTTGGTCTGTTGTCTTAGCCAGTTCCCTGTACTGCTGTATCCCTGTCCTCAAAGATTTCAAAAAATTTATTCTAGCCATTTTAACTGGCTCTGGCATTAGCTTGTAAGCTTAGGGC
The DNA here is from genome assembly GCF_017976375.1 of Cuculus canorus. Lineage (NCBI taxonomy): Eukaryota > Metazoa > Chordata > Aves > Cuculiformes > Cuculidae > Cuculus > Cuculus canorus. Next base: position 120,188,059 of record NC_071402.1, read on the forward strand.
ACAGATTTGCCAAACTGACTACCTAAGGTGGCACAGACATGTATTTGTGAAAGCTAGTTACTCTGTAAAGAGTTAATGCTGAATGAGCCAGCCACCACTGACAAAATTAAAACTATTACTACTATTCCCTTAGTCTCTGGGTCAAAAGTCTCTCTTGACTTACAGCATTCCCCACCAAAACCTCAAAACACTATCAGCTTTTCACCCATGTTACATGTTTAGATGAACCCTTTCGTGCCCAACTATCACAAACCCTTGGACCACTTTAGTGACTTTGAATACGTATATTTCCAAACAGAAGCTGAGCAGGGACACTCCTGTGCGTGAAATGACCTTTGTCTTGATGACTACCCAACTCCACAGGCTGCAGGCAGCACAGTGCAAACAGATCGTGGACATCCTAACTGCTGTCCCCCAGGTTTCTGAAGGCAGAGAGCCCTCATGAGAGGCTGTCTCCAAAATGATGGTTAAATGGATGTGGATGCCAGTGAGGAGGAGCCCTGCACGAGCCACAGGTTGCCTCCCACCTCCCTCCTTCCAGGTGCTCCATGCTCTTCTACCTGGGTAACCCTATCTGCCCAAAGGTACACACATAACACCTAGTTATGTGCAGCTATTCAGATGTTTGAAAGCTTACAGAACTGAGACCTGGTTGAGTATGTTAATGTATGTTTTCTAAATTACAAAATTTAAACAGGAATTTGGGGACTTCATAAAGTAAAAGATAATGATTTCAGCCAGCCTATACAGCCCCACAGGTAAAAAGACTCAGCAATGAGATTTCTAATTTGGCTTTTCCCATGCTTATACAGTGATTCTTCAAAATTACCTGGAGATTTGAAATTTGACAGCTCCACATGCTTTGAGAATCCCCACATCATGCAACAGTCTTTGATTTTAAAATAATAGTTCCCTATTATAACACAATTCTTAACAATTTATTGCAGAATTAACGACGCTTATATGGCTTTTTGTAACCTTTCATTACAAACAGGTCAATACCACCACATACAGCAAGTGCTAAGAATTACTTTCAAGCTATAAATTAGCAGTTGCTGCTCTTAAGTGGCCACAACTCTTCCCATTTTCTGCCATGCCAGTATTGCCATTTTGAACAACCCCTCACTGCCTTCACTCCGCAATGCTGCAAGTAGTCAACAAACAACAACAAAATGTTGCTGGCACCATCTGCTCCTTGGAAACTTGCCAATCAGCCTCCAAACCAGAGAGGAGCTTGTGTTTGGATTTACTCCCTATCCATCCTCTCTTAAGGTCCAGCTTTTGCTGTTGTCCTCAGTAGCCCTCCCAGCAGCTCTAGATAGAGCTTTGATCCTTTTATGGGAAAAAAATCTGCAACCTCTTAATTTCCATCACACTCATTAAGATTACCTCATCTTCTCACTTAGAGCTGGATCTGCAAAGTGCCTGTCATAGAAGAACATTGTGCCCTCAGTAGTCATAGCTAACATGAATCCTGTGAAAACAAACAACAGGTATAAATGGAATACTTTGACAGTCACTGAAATGCAGCCACTTCTGAGAAGAGCAGAACAGATCTTAAGCACACAGCATCATTCAACAGCGCTTCAGAGATAAGTAGAGGCTACAGTGCGTAACTTTCACAGTCAACAGTAAAGAGACAGGGGGCTTGCAAGGATGGACTCTCCAAATTTCGTCCAGATAACAAGCTTCCTTATGAAAATGTTAAAGGATATTTCTGACCACACAGTAAGACATCTCAATATTGGGGGAGGGAGGAAGCATGCTGTAGGGCTACAGTGAAAATAAAATCTTCCATAGATTCCATACTGAGATTGCTAACATTTATCTGAAACGCAGTTTATTGATTTATCATAATAAGTGTTTTGTGATACCATGAATGCACATTTCACCTTTTTTATACTTACTTATAATGAATGCACTGAAAGTATCATGTTTTGTTCTACTATTCTTCATACCATAGCTTGCTTATTATTATTTTTTTTACTACAATTGGTATTGCATTGCTAATGCTTTTGTGAGGCTCTATTTGCTGTAGCTCTTGGCTGTCTGTGTACAATGGCAGCAGGCACTGGCTTCAGTGCTGTGACATATCTATTTAATTAACCCAGCTGTTGTGTCTACAGTGTGAAGTACCTAGTGATGGTGCCCATACTGGAAAGTGGGACTCATAAAAACCGAAAAAATTACAGTGCCACTTTGAAAATGAAACACAAATAAAGTCTGCTTGAAAAAAAAAAAAAAAGATAAACTCATTCCTGTCTGCTTTGACAGGTCTCTACTATCCAGTGAGATATCGCACAATATTATAAAAGACTTTTTAAAGTACTGTTTCCTATTTCAAATTCACCTCCTTCATCTTGAGTAAAACCAGCAATTCACCCATACTTCAACAAAAATACACCACCTACTTGAAATAAAACAAAAAAAATTCAACAGCAAGCATTTCATGGTGGCAATGTGCTTTTTACCTATGTTTCTAGAGTGTCCATTCTTAAAAGTGCTTCTGTGTACCTCGGCATAAGACAAAGTAGGATCATTCCTCAATGCAAGCAGATACTGCCTTTTCCTTGAAAGTTCACAATACCAAAACCTACCAAACTATTCTATTCATCAAGCTGTCATTCTGCAGCATTCTGAAGCAAAAAAATTCATTGAAGTTGAAATTTATACATGCATTGCATATGAACACTACATTAACTATAGTCTAGAAAACATCTCCTACCCATCATACGGGTTGGGCAACAAAATGAATCAGTTGTACCAACAAAAAGAATACAAAGAATACAAACCCACTTCCTTCAAGATACACTGTCCATACAGACACACTGGTTGGTAAACATGGGTGAAAATGAGTTAACTCCTTTGGAAGAGCAACATCCTCTAGAACTGCATTCACATTCAAGGAGCCCTCCTGACCATGGGAGCTGGGACAAACAGGACATCACAGCTCCCATAGTATCTCCGCTCCTTCACCAACCTAGAGAACTTCAGCTCACGCTCTAGATGAAAATTAACTCAGCTACATCAAGTAAGCAGTTGCCTGCTCTTTTTAATTGGCTGTCAGATTCCTCCTATGTTTTCCACAGATAGCTGAGGCGGCTGTCTGATGTTCCTGGACTAAGGGCATAAGTTACTGGGTGTCAAGGCACTAAGTACGTGCCATTCAGGGTTTTCTTCACACCATTGGTGACAAATGCAGAAGGAGAGCCCTGTTTCACCACGTGTCTACCTTGTGAAGCCAACACCACGACCAGTTGGAGGCTTGGACTCACGGTTTTAGGATGTCCAAGCACTAGAAGACTACTCATCAGAAAACTTTTCTGGTTGCAAAGACAACCCATCTTTACTCATCATACAGTCATTCCAGGACTGTTGACGTGCAGCTGAATCACCAAAGCCAGTGATTATCAACTTTCAGTAAGGAACTAGAAAAATAAGGGAGATTCCCACAATTCTACAAGAAGTGCACAGTGCCTGGTGTACCACTCCAGCAGTACACAACTTTGCTCTACCTTGCAACTCAGAGTACACACTGAAAAGAATTTCCATACTAACTGCTTAGGAACAAATGTTTTTCCCAAGCATAAATGGGCTCAACTGTGCCATAGAATGAAACTTGGAGATTCCATTTCAGAAATGCATCTACATATTGTACCAGGATAAGGCTACTGCAAAAAGCTTCCCCAAATGCTCCTGACTACAGGTAATTCAGACAGCTACTAGTGCAGTAATACAGTCTGAATACAATTTATTGAAGCTTAACACACAAAAAAAAAGAAACCCAAATGTTTCATTTATCAACAAAAATATCTCAACCTCATGCAGTTGCTGGTCTCACAGCAATAATCAGTAAAAAGAGAAGGTAAAGCTGTCTGACATCACCTAGCCTCTTGGACGCTCCGCTATTGCAGCTACAAGAGTTCCCAGGATTAGGAACAGCTCTTGGGTCTACTGTCATTGAAAATTATGTAATATAAATATATATTTACTCTACACATGATACATACTTAGCTTTATATACACTCTCACAGTTAGACACGCATAGCTATAAGGTAATGTGCCTGCAAACTTACAGTGGAATCAGAATGGCCAATTTCTACACAATCTTGTTTCATCTGCTACAGTCAAGATCCAGGTGAAGAACTCCTATGCCAATATTTTATTTTCAGAAGTATTTGGACAATGGAAGTTTCTTGCAATACTTCACCTAGGTTACCTATCCAGAAACCTGTAAATTAAGAGAGACGCACCTAAATCTATTTCTGGTGCAAGATGGAACACAAAGCTGGAAGCCAATTAACCGTAAAGAAAAACATTTTGATTGAAGCCGATTTTCAAGGCACTCAAGAGACTGCATCCCCTGCAAGTAGGAGCAGAGGGAAAGATACAAACAGAAAAATTCTCTATTACAAGATCATCCTACAAATGCAGACCTAGAAATGCACTGACCTTTCCTGTGACCCTTTTAGAAGAACGACTTTTGTGAAGTCTTTGGTTTTTTAAGCACAGCATTTTAGTGCATTTCCCAAACCTACAAAATACAAATATTTGAAAACTATTTTCTTCATTCTCACAGTTTGAATTCACTACAGTTCACCTTCAGCAGCCACTCCTTAGAAGATGATGTTGAAAGGAAAGTTCTGATGTCTCACTCAACTACTTTGGGACTACTGCTGCAACACAATAGTTTGCCAAGTATTGCAGTTCAGAGTCTCCAGGAGAAGACATTTCCAACCTTTATTTTAACCAAACTTACTGGGATGTTGTAAAAAAAGGGGACATCTCTCACTCACCAATTCAGACTGGGACAACTGCAAACAACAGATCTCTCAGCTGTTAAATCCCAAAGCTACACTTTCAGTTTCATCATGTGGGAAAAATCCTTCTCATCAGAATCACGTTCAACAACTAACTGGTCTCATTATTCTTACTAGTTTGTAGGAAGATGAAGTGGTGATCCCCAAAAACATGAAACGGGAAATATCAGCTCCTCAGAGCTTGCTCCTTTGTCTCCGCTGACTATTGTTTAGCATTCTTGACCACTTGAGAACTTTTCTCAATGGCAAAAATACTCCCTTGCCCAAGAACACAACCTAACTGCGAATTACTACTCACCATCAAGAAACTGGAATGCTTGATCTATCTCGGCACCTAAAATCTGCCGTCAAATCAAACCTCTGATCTGTGTCTGCAATTTTTGCTTGCCATTGCTCGGCTGGGGAAAAAAAAAGAAAAAAACTTCTGATAGTAAGATGGTTATAGATTTTACAGAGCACATTGTAGGATATATACTTCAGCATGAATTCCTAAGAGCAAAGAAGAAAACAAAAACGGAAACGAAGTTAGTGAAACATTTTGATTACTGTGACTAAAGTCTGAATTATTACTTACTTTCCCTAAACCAATTCACTTACTTTAGTTGAAACTGGCAGAATAAAAAGTAAAAAAAAAAAAAAAAAAAATAAGTGCCAGCAAAAATTGATGAAGAAAGTATTAAAAAGTAAATAAATTGGAATAGTAATAATGAAGATTCTTGCAGGCATTCAGAAATCTCCAAGGACAACCAAAGCATTCTATCTTTCTAATTTATGTGCCCTTAATAAGGTGGTAACTGGTGCTTAGTTCAAGACAAGCAACAACACTACTCACTAGTTGTAATAATTTTAGGTTTTCATTTGACCACTTTCTTGCCTTGCTATTTCAAACAGGTTTCTCTTCTGTAAAACTGCAAAGAAGTATTCTTTTCCTTTCTTGTTATTTTTTCTTTTTTTTGTCTTTGTCCTACTTATTTGCAAACCAAGCACTTGAGGCTCAACTTTAGAGCAAACTCCTGTTACTCTCAGCTGCCTGAACCCAATTCAAGTTGAACCAACAACAGGATCCTTAATTTACTAAGCAAGGTTCTGCTTGTGCAGACTCAGGCACCACAGGCTCTCATTCTTCCTTGTCTGCTCCATATTTCACCATACTGGCAGAATCAGTATCAAAATGGGGAACCACCAGAGGAATGCGCTCCTATATACTCTTTTGAAGTATTTCTTAAAATAAAGCATAGATAATGTAGCCTATCACAGTAATTCTTACATAGGTCACTGCATTTTTGAAGCAAGTAGTTTCTGAAAACAGAATGCTTTCGTGTTTGCCAGTAGTAGGCAAAGATACCTTCCTGAGCCCACAGACCGTCCAACTGGTTCATCCGGTTATTGCCGTATTGTCATGCAATAACTTACCTCCATTTCACTAGGGTGCCATAAATCAGGCCCCACATTCAGGGAGGCTGTAAAACAGTCAATGGCTGATAGCCTGCACCCAGCTAAGGTCTAGTGAGAGTGATCTGAAAAAACTAACAGCAGGAAACTTTACCACCATCATCTGCTATACACAAGGCGAGCCCAATGTTTCTGATACAAGTGGCTGACGTCTACTGGGCACCCACGAGGAAGCTCAAGTGTAACCTTTCCACTTCAGAAGTCTCTCTCAGCTTTCACTTTTATCAGCTCTACTGCAATATTTTCAAAACCTCCCCTTGGGTGATGTCCTTCAAGCCTTTTCTAGGTATCCAGTCTAAAATTCGATTTTCTTCCTTTTATTCTCCTGATTCCTCAAAGATCATTCCAGAAACTTGATTTGATTAGAAGTCTCTTTTAACGTAAGCAATTCATCCTCACACACGCGGAGCTGTTGATTCACCTTTTCTTTAATTTCATTTCGCCTGGCTTTCATTTGAGCTATCTCAATTTTAACCTCTGTAAAAGCTCCATCTACCTTGTTTACTGTTTCTTTGATTTGAAAGATCTCCTCCATTAAGTCCTTAAGCGACAACTCCATGGCCATTTTTGGCTCCAGCTGTTTGTCAGGAGAGGTCAGCCACTGCCTCAGTCTTTTATTTGTCTGGAGCAACATTCAAATTGTCTTCAGAGCAACTGTTTTCTTCCCATTTCCTGCTATCACTGCTTGAACTACCTCATTTCTAAGAAGGGTTTCATCACTTTAGTTCATTATGAAAGCCAGGGAGCAAGACCATTTAAAAGCCTGGTACCCTGCACAAATATCCTCAAGTCTTGCTTGAGGATTAATAGTTCAGTAACAGTTAAAAGTTATTTTCTACATGCATACAGCATCCTGCAGGAAAGGATCTGAAGCTGGTCAGAAAACTAAACTTCTTAAAATCCTGCTAGGCAAGTACTTAATAAATCTTATGAACAAAAAAAAACAGTAGCAAAAATACTGCATTAAAAACTTATACACAAAAGCAAGTGCTTCGCGGCCCCCCGCCTCTCTTTTTTTCTTTTTTTATTTTTTTTCCTTTTTTCCAGCTCCGGTTAGCAGGATCAGTTCCTCAGCCGTACAGGAAGCCTGGGGCAGATCTGGAAGTAGAAAGTTTCCTGCCTTGATATGTAGTTGCCAGATTGTCTTCTGTCCTCTAAACACATACAAAATGTGCTCAAAGGAAACCAGACAGCACACAGAACTGATGAAGGAATAGCTTTACATTGGAAAAGGGCCTTTCTCAAAGAAATCTCTGTATTTTGATCTATTATTTCATGTATTAGTCAGTCGGTAAGGAAAATAGAGTCTTATAATGTGCAGGTGGGGGTTTTGTTTGTTTGCTTTTTAAAAGAAACTTTAAATCATACACCAGCAGCACAAAACAGAAATCCAAAGTTAGATTTCTAACCTACTAAAGGGTACCTAACTATACAGATTTAAAAATACTTAAGAGATCTAAAAAGCTCCACAGAAGTACCCTGACAGACATTTTAGATTTTTGACCTTTGACTTACCAGAGGCAAATATTTGCAGAGAGAAGATGGGTTATCAGACTCTTTAATATATAAACTCATGCCAGTCTCTTCACAAGAATGCTAATTAAACTCCAAATTTGTCTTCTTCCGTCACAAACGAATATTTTAAGACAAAAGCCTCTTACTAGAAAGAATATCTTGATGTAAACTCTTAACATGCACCCTTACTCAGAGAATTGTAAACTTGTTAAATTGTAATTACAAATCCCTAAACTGGGAAGGGAGGGGAAAAAAAAAATAACGTAAGTGTACCTTAAAAAGATTCACAATTTTTTAGAGATTTAATCTATAAACAAAAGCAAATAGGGAAATTTTAACACTTTCTTCTCACATAAAAAAAACTCCAAAAACAAAAACAAACAATCAAACAAATTTTATCCATCCTTGTGCAATCTATTTGGTAAGTCATAAAACATAAGACAAGCCAGCTGGGTCTTGAGCCCATTCTCACTGGGGCCCCTTTTTGTTGACAGAACAGTGTAAAGCAGCCTCTGTGTAAGAGGAACGAAGCCCAGATGAACATACGGCAGAGCACAGTGATTCTATAGTCGTAGCTATTAGGAGAAATCCAGAACAGGATGTAGGAAAATTGTACAAGCTGAATCTAAAGAGACAGAGGCCACATCTGGATAGAAAATTAAATGCAAGTGTGCTATACATATACAGGACAGAAAAATAAAATCACTTGGACCCGAACTGAGACATATCACAGTGATGACACAAAGAATCAACAGCGGCACTATGAGCTATGTCTGCTTACCAAGCAAGGTATGAAACTTTATGAAAAATTATTATTTAAAATGATCATAATGCTTGGACACAAAACCAGTATACTTAGTGACTGATATTTCTAATCTTTACTTGCTGTCTGCAGTACAGATTGTATAAAATAAAACACTAAAAATTCCTAGCCAAGCAAAAAACCTGATAATTTAACTTCCTGGCTTGGCTTCCAAAGTCTAATGCAAAGCTTAGTAGCTGCACAGCCAAATAAATCTTTTGACTACAGCTTTCTTTTTTTGAGAAAATGGTAAATACAGTGTTTTCTATATTATATACCAGAACTACAGTCACAACCCAAGAATGTAGATCTTTCACCCATTCATTACAGAAAATATTGCTTGAGGGAAACTGCTTTAAACTGATTTATGTGGTAGACACAGAGAGACAACCCAGTCAAATTGGACAATGTGGCAGACAGTAATGGATTTATGCATATTTATGTAGCATGTATTTACTTGTCGACTTTGTTATCCATCTTTTGCCCCTTCGAAAAGTAGATGGCAATTTATAACAACTGCGATGCTGTGACTGGCTGACACTCCCTTTGCAGCCCTTTCCTCTGAACAGGCTAAAAAGCAGCCTGCTTTGTGCAGCTATTTTAATTGTTTTACAGTTTTATTACAAAACATCCTGTCTGTTATACTTGCTTCCTGAGGCTATCATAACAACGTTAGTTGCTACTGCTTAAATCTGCCCCAGGGTATCTGTTTTTACAGTTACAATTAAAATCAGTAAGTAGTTCACCAACATGTTAACATTAATTTGTCTTTTAATTTATTTGACCTTTTAAACTAAGCAAGTAACTCAACAAGGTAAGAGATGTACAAAATTCAATCATTATCATACATGTTTTAGGATAGGTTCTTTTCCACCCAAACATGCAAGTGTTCAGCCGCAAGTGCTTTTATTTATTCTAAATTACTTCAGAAAAGCCAAAATATATTCACATTGCATTTAATATGCATATGTTTTACATAACGCTAATGCACATACCACGAGTATAATCCTTAAAATCGGTAACAGACTAACAGAGCAATCCGAGAAGAGTTTCTAAAACATTATGCACTGAAACTGCCATGCACTTAACACATCCTTACATTACTAAGGATTATTTACAGAACACATCAAAACTGATACTAAAGCAAAGATCATCAAGCTCCACATAACCAGAAAACAAGCTGCTTCAAGTTTTGATACAGTTTTCTCACAAAGGCACAAGTAAAGATAAATATACCAGTATGCCGTATGCTCATCTATAGAAACTGACGCAAAAATACACATTTCAGCATTTAGGATAACATAAACATATAAATAAATAAATAAATGTTAAAAAAATAGCAAATAAATTAAACATTATAAATAAATGGAGTTTTATATTGATCACCTATTAATCTAAAGCATATTTAAATAAGCCTTCCAAGCTGCAGGGACAATCTCCAGACAGGGTTTTAGGGCTACTTTGACCAAATCGCTTTTAAGCTAAGTCTAAGCTAAGCTGGTGCAGCTTCCCCACGTTTTTGATAAACATGCCCTTTGCCTATGGTCATTGTGAGCCTATCCAAGACCCACCTAAGAGGAGAGGGGGACAACCCACCACAAGAGCACTCCCTGCCAAATTACATTTGTGGGGATGGTGAGGAATGACTCATCAAATGGTCATTTACTGTTAGAGCCATTCAGGCTCAAGGGAGGGGCAATAGAGAGGAGGGAGAGAGGGAGGGAATCTTGAGGGAGAAAAAGATTAAATGGGGGGGAAAAGATTAAATGAAAACAGGAAAACAGCCACTACCATCTAATAAAAAATAAACCCTCATAAAAAAAAAAAAAAGTGAAAAAGTATATATTCACTCCCTCCTGGGTGATTCAAGTGTTTGACTCCTTTTCCTGCAAACCTCCCCCATGATGACCAAAGCCGTTACTTCAATCTTCCCTCAAAGTTCCTAAAGTTCCCAAACCTGTCTCAGCAGCAGAAGCTGCTATTCAGCAGTGCTCCTGAGCATCTACAACTGCCAGCCTTCATCTTTCTGCCGTGTAGTCATCAACAATTAACAGGAATATTTGCACCAATATGACACCTTTGCAGCAAAAAGAACCTTATGTCGGGGGGGGGAAGAGGGAGGTGATTAAAAAGGAGGCATTCAAATATATGGGATTTTTAACAAATTTAATTTGGCATCAGCAATAAAATCAATTTTGCATCTATTCTGGTTGACTTCAGCATCTGATAGTGCATAGCACCCCTATGGAGACACAACACAATTAAAGTAAAGCAAACCAAATCAACAATTTAAAAAACTCAACCCAGAGCAGTTACATATCTTTCTCTTTCCATTGTGCTGCCAGCAGAATATCCAAGCCGCCACGGGATTTAGTGCAGTGAGCTGTGGAAATAAGAAATCAGGCTGTGCCTCACCTTAGCACTGAGGCCACACAAAATGAAGAAAAATGCTGCTGCTGGAAGTGGTCGTCGGTCAATTACTCACCCTTTAAAATCCTATTATCTTCCAATTCTGCCAAGGAAAAAAAGGCACTATTGAACGCAGAAAGGCAGTGCAAACACTATCTTTTTAACCAAATGTGTCCAAAAGAGGTTGTCCCTCCATATGCTGCCAGTCACCCAGGTGAAAGACTTGGTTCTGACTGGGTGGCTCACAGCACCAACCAAAGTTAATGGTATTTTAAGGAGAGAGGTTTATGTGGCAATATTTGACTTACGGCTGTTTAGCACATTGTGGCTACAGAATAAGCAACAGAGATGAGTTCTAGATAAAGCAGATAAAAGGAATGCAAAACCTAGCCAAAAGAAAGACTCATGCCTGCCAGGTAAAATGCAAAACCATGTGTCAAGAAGAATATCCTGTAATGAGGCAGCACGATGGATTCAAAAATGTATTTCTAGCAGAGTGTAAGATCAGTATTCTTGCCGTTACAGAAACCTGCTTCAGTGCACACACACTGGTATACACCTTTCACACTGCTAAGGACATAAAATATAACAGTGTGAGACACTGTCAGATGCCATTCTGCACCAGAGCAGGATGAAAAGAATAAAGCTTTGCTCTGGTATAAAACCAGACAGACATTTTTGCAAACTGGATATCAATACTGTATTTATCCCACAGTCTCAACTCCAAAGATCCCTTCCTGTACTCCCTGTCCCTACATGTACATCTTGACAACAATAGAATTTTAACTTCATTAAAATTGGGCCACTGCAGAAAGACTGTATTTCCTCCTGCCCTAAAGAAGTGAGACCGCATCACATATAACCTGAAGGCAAGCAAAAAAGGCTATGAGATCCTGCACAGCTCCCCAGAGCTCATCAGTCCCTGGGATCACAGAGATGGAAAACCACTGCGAGAGAGGTGTGTGGTTAAAGCTCCTCTTCTCTAGCAATAACTTCGGGAGGGATTATTTCCCAGGGACAGAAGCCCTCTGCTGGTCAAGACTTTTTACAAGATGATTTACAGCAACTAAATACGTACAGGTTTTAATTTATCACTAGTTTTCCTACATCAAAGAACATGTTTCACATTCCTTATGAGGAAAAATCAGCTAAAGAGATTACAGTAGACTCATCTTCCTTTTTATTCCTCTTAACTAAGTAACTTCTGTTTTGTTGTTTCAAAAAAAGATTGTCCACTCCATAGGTAAATATGTAATCACTTTAAAAAGTGTTCATGACTTAAACAGTCCTGGTCTCGCATGTAAACTCAACACTTCTTTCACTCTTTTACACAAGATTGACAAGAAATACTAAAAAAAAAACATGTTATCAAGAGAAGTAGTCAACCTTGCAATCTGTTCTCCAGCACAGGTATTTAATATTTAAATGCATTAAATTTTTCAAAATTTTTAATATTTAATATTATTAGACATGTGAATTGTATTTAGGTTTCCAAAATTATGTTTATGCACTACCTCACCTTCCCAAGAAACCAGAATATCCGTATTTAAAGTAAGTCAAACCAATTTTATTCTTGGCTTGGACTGTAAGCTGTGGAATTGAGGCTAGTTAATTGTTTTTGGAATGCTAAAAAAACTCCAGGTATTTATGGTACTTATTCATAAGTGGAATTATTTTCCTGTAAGATATTGGTAAGTAACCATCTTTACAGAGCCACTCCTGAAGTTCAACAGAGAGGGCTGAATTAATTTCTCCAAGAAATCAAAGGCTTGTTCTGGCCAAATAAGAGCCTCTATGGACACGTCAATCTGTGGATACACAGATTTTATCATACATACAAATACAAAAACATACACATGATTCCTTGTCTCCGTGCCACCGTACAGCTGTAATTATTTATTTATTGTTATTACTGAAATGCCAGGGGACCTTCAGCCTAGAATCAGACTTTACAGTCTAGTGCTTTACTCATGCACCAACAGTAAAGGTTGATCCTGCATCCATGTCGTTTTTACTGCAAATTCAGCATCCTGGATATAGCAAAACTCTGAATGAAAAAAAATGTATCATCTTCACACACCTTATTCCAAAGCTCTTAGTCCACAGTTTTGCAGCTCAGTTTATGTTATGTTTAAATCCATCAGAATAAAGAAATCAAATACATAAATAAAAGGAAACCAGTTGGGTACAGTAATACAGGAATCCTGCTGTGTGGAGGAAGCAGTATCCAAGTTTAGCTAGCAGATGAAGCTTTTCCATGGATGAAATAGGTGAATGTAAACACAACGGGCTTCTCCTAGAGAAGATGCTGTAACTCTATCCTGAAGATCTGAATGAGCTACAATAAACTCCCAGACATTCACTCTTTTTAACAAATTATTACAGTAGCAACCAATAGCCTTAATCACATGCACTGAATTAAGCTGTAGAAACCTTAAACTTGTTGTTTTCCTATTTATAAGCGTCTAACTTTCTAACTCTGGTGACAATGCCCTCCTGATGATGCATTTCCTGAGTGATTTTTTAAATTTTTTTTAAATTATAAACAGAATTTCTATTAAATTATGTCACACTGATGACTATTTGGGTCAATAAGGGGGCTGATTCTTTAGGTTCAACATGCAGCCTTCTATTAAGTGACTGCAGGGAGTAACCACCACCTTGTTGTCCTTCAAACCATAACCAGATACAGAAGCATCACTTCCCAAAAACACTGCACATATACACCTCCTTACAGGACAGAAAAAAAAGTTATGGGTGCAAGCCTGAGATCCTGGCAGGAATTTACTCCAGTGAACACAAACTCTTCCCATCTATTCAGTCCAAGTTTCTCACTCCTCCTTTCCATTAACTCCCTTGAGCACTACCATCCTCCATGTTCTGGAGAGGGAAACAGGAGTAAAAGGCATCGCACCTGTGAAGGCTGCAGTTTTACCAACAAGGTTATTCTTAGCCAGTCTGTAAAAAGCCACCACTTTAAAATACCACTTTTGAAGGAAAAGAAAAAAAAATTCATATGACAAATCACATCCTGCAGAAACAACCTTGCACCGTGTTACATTCTCCCCAGGATAATCTATACAGCTAAAAAAGTTTAAAATTGTAATTTCAATTACAACAAATGAATACTGAAAAGTTTTTTAACATAGATCATTTGACAGTTCTGACAAAGTACTTTCTGGATATATTACAAATCTACTGGCATACAAAGTCAGCACACCATCTCAAAGATTCAAGTTCTGTGAGAACCCACAAATAAGATTTATACTTAAATTCAAATATTCAAGACAAGATTGATGTTTCCACTTACATTAAAACCACTATTATGAGAACAAAAAAAGATGTAGGTTTTGAAGCTTGGAGGAGACTGAACCAAGCTCTTTGCAGGACAGTTATCAAGGGTGGAAGTTATTTTTAATAAATTGCCACAAGGTTTAGTCCTAAATCTATGACACAAAACAAATGTACATAATTTAATGAATAAAGCAAGCTTTCTGGGAAACTGGGAGCAGCATGCCCAATCTGTAGTATCACGACATTCCTGAGATTGGTTCTTCAGTGCAACCTGGTTCTAATGCAGTTGCATTAACTTCAAGACAACTGTTAAAGGAGTGAGGTGTTTTTCCAAGTCAGCATGGGTGGCATGATCCAGCCCTGCAAAGTCCAGACTACCCAAAGCCCCATGATGTATTAACAGTATTAATTTGTTTCTGTACTAACATTTAACTACGTTTAAGCAGTAGATGTCAAAGCATGTACATTAGCCTTGGGCACTGGGGAACCTGGAGGAAGGCATGATTTGCGGTGAACCCATACAGCTGCAGTGAGAGCATTAAACCGCAGGGACCAGATCAACCTCAAAGCATTTCACAACAGAAACTCATGGTAAGGCTGGGGAAAGCGGACACACATACACACACAGAGACAGAAAAAAAAGCAAAGGATGTCATTCAACAGAATGAACCGCACTGAATTTTGTCTTCAAATGGACTGAAGACAAAAGGAGAGATGATACACAGATCCAACCAAAACAAATCAGTGTAACTAGGCAAATTACTCTTCATAATCTAAAACAAGTGCTGCCTGAATAACACAACAAAATATAAATATCTGCTAACAAAAAGGGAATTTTAGTCAGACAGAAAGTCACATCAAACATCATAAAAAGTAAGTGCAATCAACAGGGTAAGCTAGTATCTTTAATTGCAATAACTAAACCAATTACAATGGGGGGATCATAGGCACTCATAGTACCTTCCTTGCCAGGGCCGGAGTGGCACAGGTCAGGCAGGGCAGGTGCCTCACTCCAGGCTGCTGCAAAACACAGCCTAGCCCAGTCCTGCACATCAGCACTGATGCCACCCATGCAAGTGCCTCTCAAACACAGACCAGTGGTTCAGGCTAGAATTGCTCCTATTTGAAGGCTCATTTAGACTGCCAAGAAGTATAAAGAGTCTTTACATTAAATAGAAATCAAAGCCACACATATTTATAAGGCTATTTATAAGAGCACTGGAGCAATTCAGGTTTCCTATCATTCCAACAAAGTCATTAAGGCATGTGAATATTTGATCACGTTAAGGCTCCCTTATATCTCACAGAGCATTATACAGCAGTAGTGCATCCAGAGTAACTGGAGGGAAAGTCATACGGATAAAAAAAAAGGAAATTAACTGCAGTTTTAAAATTAACAAATGAGGCCTTAGAGATCCTGCTCATATCTCAAACGTAGCACTGGGAAATTGTGGTTTTATTTGTAGCAAAGTTAAAGCTAAACAAATATATGAATACAGACAATCGTTTTATTGGATCTTACTTTGAGCCATAATTTAGCAGTGTTCTGCACTGCATTCATCCCTCTGGAGTTTGACTCCCATGCCTATAAAATTTGATTTACCTCAGGTGGCAAAGGCTGATGCTTCCATGTGCTAATGTTTCAAAACCTGACATCCATTCCGCAGAAATTGTGAAAAGGTTTAAAAAAGGTGAAGCAAAAATGGTGTGTGGCAACCCAGCTACGGGGCTATCATGCATCAGATTTCTCTTTTCTCACCCAGATACTTCAGGCAGGTAAGAAAAGGAGGAGTGCTCTGTTGAGGCTCCAATCATGCATCAGCATAAAGCTGGAAGATGGTAACGAAATAACTAAATGCATGTGAGCATATCTCCTTGGTAACCTCAGTAAATGTTCATAAAGCACTCAACATAAAGATGTTAAGACACCTCTGAGCTGCAATGCTCAGCAATCTCGTGGTCTCATTCTAGCAAACTATTTTTCCAGTACAGGTGACAGGAAAAGAGAAGAAAAAAGAGCAAGAAAAAAGCAGAGACAAGCAGGCCAGTGTTAATAGATCAATGTGTTTGGGTGCCTGATTTGACAGTTTGCAACTCAGTTGGTTCTATACTCCAACAATTCTCCCTTTTTTCCTTTCTTCTTTCCTTCCATCTTCTTTACGAACGTGTGAATATTTTTTCCCTTCTTTCTCAACTTTGTCTGACAATCCACCAATCTTCTACTTCTCCACTTGAGTTTCTCCCGTATCCCCTCCCTTGTGAATCTAAGTCAGTATCTTGAGTTTCTGTTGTTTTTTTTTTAAATTGCATCCTCATTTCATGACTGCTCCCCCTCCCTCCCAAAAAATCCCCAAACCAGAACACATTT
Organism: Cuculus canorus; assembly: GCF_017976375.1. Lineage (NCBI taxonomy): Eukaryota > Metazoa > Chordata > Aves > Cuculiformes > Cuculidae > Cuculus > Cuculus canorus. The sequence continues at coordinate 120,204,719 of NC_071402.1, forward strand.
TAAAAACGGCTGTACTAAAACCAGTATTTCCTTCACACAAGAAGTTGCTCTGGGGGTGCCGGCAGTCCTGCTGAAGACAGGACAGTGATATCACAGTACAGCTAATTAAGTACCTTTTCCTTCAAATTCCATATGGACTCCATTTTCACCATGATTCTTAAGTAAGACTCATCACAGCAGTTATCTTCTGGACTATGAACAGTATCGAAGTGTAGCACGTAATATTTATATAAAAGCACGATACAAATTGATCCTGAGGGCGGGAACAGTAATTTTGCTGTCTACACAAACTATCTTTAAGTGCAGTTAAGAAATCATTTCACAGGCTCAAAGTATATAATAAAATGAAGGTAATAAGCATGACTGAGACACAGAGGGAACAAATTATCTGCTGGCAATATACCCTACAATTGTGACTGGATAAAACTGTTAATCTGCAGCTAAGCAGAAAATGGATAATCTGAAGGGATTTCTTTATTTAAAATGAAACAATTTGCTATCCTTTGATAAAACAGTAAGAACTTAGACTATTACAGAAATTACCGAAAACAGTGCAACAGGACACAAGTCCAATGAGGAAAAAAAGAAAAAGAAAACAGTTATTTGGTATTTCCAGCATTAAAAAGTTGCTTTAGTTGACTAGAAAACACAAGCTAACAAAGCAGCCAGTCTCATGATTCCTCCTCTGCTCCCATACACCTTTTGCCAATACACAAATCCAAAGGTGCTGGGTTTTTTTCCTATTGCTCCCTCGTAGTACCAACCATCTAAGCTGTTACACTGAATTAACGTAAAACCAAAAAGATTCGCTATGAACCAGCTACTCAAACTCCGCTTACAAACCACGGGTGCTTTTCCATTTGAAATTAAATGATAATCATCTTTCACAGACAAAGCACCTGAGATTAACTATGCAGAGTAATCTTTCAGCAAGACTATTACTCACTTCTGATTCCATTTTCCAAACATGTTCCAACAAGAAATATAGAAACTGGTGTAGCTCAGGTCTTAGAAGTAAAGCCAGAAGTACAGTTATAATTAAGAAACAATATATTAAATTAGAAATACTCTTCTATGCCTGTTAAGGAGACAAGCAACATAAAGTTATTTTGTGTTGAAGAAGTATCTGCGCACAAGAGAAAAATAGTGTGAATTCTTGTTTCCTGCAGAGAAGTTACAGCGACAGCTACTAAAACTGCAAATTCATCTATTTACAGTTGCACAGAGCAGATCTCCACATGAAAATTCCTCTAAAAGCAGAGTGGATTTTTTTGGTTTTCCCCCAGACTGACCTGCTATTCGCAGATGCGGACGCTGCACTTCACAAAGCACAAACATCAAACTGGGCTGCTACAGACTTCAGGCACTGACTTAAGTGGAAGACAGCCACATCTTGCTATGGGGAAAACAGGCCAAGCAATTAAATATGCATCAGCATTAAAGCTAAACGTACAGAAATAGCTTACAGACATAATTTTGGCTTACCAGCTCTGCATGCATAGCCTGCATACCTATTTCATTTTTAACTATGAAGACAAAACTTTTGTGCAATGTATATATACTTTCTGTGACACTATCTTTACCACTGTATGCACCACTGAGTCTTAAAGCAATAAAAAAATAATATGACTGCATTAGCAGAAACTAGGCTTTTTTTTAACTAGAAACTAGTTCAAAATATAATTGACTTCACAGATAATACCCAGCACACTGTCCCATTAACATTAAAGAAAAGTATCTTATGAAATCCCTTCCTTCGTGCTTAAAGCCTTCAGTTTACAGCTCTGACCCTCCAACTATTTTCCCTCCTCTACTTTCTTCTTTCTTAGTTAATTCCTTCATTAACTGACAAAACCAAAAATGTCTGAGCCATCCCACTTCACAGCAACAGTCACAAAACCACTCAGCTACAGCCACAGATTTAACATTCCCTTCCAAAAGCAAAATGAGGCTATCTGCATCCAATAGTTTATATGATTTAATATACAATGAATCTCAGGCATATCCATAGGTGCAAAAATCAAATTCTTTTTTTCCTGTACTATGGCAGCTTAAAATAGTCTGACAAACCCTTCAACTTCTTACAGAGAGAGAAAAACAATGGCTAGCCCTACCAAACCACTAACATCTGCTCAAAACCTGCGGTTCCTCTCTTCTTCTTCCAGCACTTACCCAGCTAGCATGCACTTGTATAAGTCTTTAAAGCACTGAACACTTAAGCATGTCACAATTCTATGATGTCTCATTTATATAATTAGTACCAACATATGGCTCACAATCAGTGTGGGAAATCTAAAATATTCTTTGGGAAGCTGTCAAACCTAAAGGGATATATTTTTCAATAAGTGAAAAGAATTAAATATGCAAATCCTGCTTACAAGGATAGCAAGGAAATGGAAATTTAGCCCAAAAGGTGCATGTGTTTGTTGTATTAAACACAGGATTATTCTGCTCTGTACTTGTCAGTGCCAGTACGAATCAGAACACACAGTGACATGTGGAGAAGTTCTGCGGCCACCGCTTTGGCCGGATTTTAGCAGCGGAGTGGAAAACTACACAGCAGATAAAACCCAAATTCACCGTGAAAATGACAACTAAGGTTAACACATCAGTCTGAATACAGCTTCACTGGAGATTGTATCAATATTTAACCATATTCTTTTCAAAACTTTAGCTGTCCCCTGGACAGGGACATCTCTGAAACATCTCCACAAGTAACACACCGTGCGCTAGGCTAGCAGGAACCACTTTTATGGAAGCTCACCCCAATTCTTCTTTCAGAGATAAAAGCTCAACATCTCTAAAAATCTCTGCACTAAGTTTTTGTTGTTCTTCACTGTTTTCCAGTTAGGAAAGCTGTATCTCATTCGAGCATGGCACCACTGTGACCACTGGCTGTAGGCAGCTCCACAATGGTGAATGACCAACTCCAGAAGACAGTAGAAGCAAACAAGGAGTCAGAGCTGCTGTCCACATATTAGCAATCGGTTATCTCACTTGCCTGAGATAAGCCTTCGGAACCAACAGTTCATAGAATCTTAGAATGGTTTGAGTTAGAAAGGACTTCAAAGTTCATCTAGTACCAACCACCGTGTCATAGGTAGGGACACCTTCCACAAGATCAGGTTGCTCAAAGCCTCATCCAACCTGTCCATGAACACCACCAGGGATGGGACATCTACATCTTCTCTGGGTAATCTATTCCAGTGCCTCACCACTCTCACAGTAAAAAATTTCTTTCTAATAGCTAAACTAAATCTCCCCTCTGTCCCCTTAAAATCATTACTCCTCATCCTTTTGCAGCACTCCCTGATAAGTAGCCCCTTCCCAGCTTTCCTGCAGGCCTGGTTTAAGGACCAGAAGGCTGCTCTAAGGTGTCCCTGAAGCCTTGTGTTCTCCAGGCTGAATAATCCCAACTCTCTCAGCCTGTCCTCATACGGGAGGTGCTCCAGCCCTCTGATCATCTTCATGGCTCTCCTCTCAACTTGCCCTAACAGATCCGTACCCTTCGTGCACTGAAGACTCCAGAACTGAAGGCAGTACTCCAGGTGAAGTTTCATGAGAGCAGACTAGCGGAGAAGAATCACCTCCCTCAGCCTGCTGGTCACAATTATTTTGATGCAGCCCAGGAAACGGCTGGCTTTCTGGGCCACAAGCACACACTGCTGGGTCATGTTGTGCCTGCTACTTATTAATGAGTTGTTTATTAATCAGTTCTACAGATCTAGATGAAACACTACAGGAAACGCGTAGAAGATTTCAAAGTGACAACAATGAACTGAACACCAGGAGAGTTTACACACAACCAAGTGTTCATGATTCCACTAGGAAGTCTCAATGGCTTTTCCACGGATCAAAGAGACTAGAATAGACTGGCATGTATCTAGCATCAAAAATACTTTGTGAAGTAGATACCCTGTATTTACAGCTAATAACTTTACTCTTCAGTACAGCATCATTTAGTGAGGAAAAAAAAATTGAACCTGCTGATGATCCCACATTAAGGATATAATATGCTCCAAAACTATGTATTCGTCATTGGGTTTCAGAATAACTGCTGAAATATGGAAAGAGCTACACATTTCTCAAAACAGTTGTTAGTAAAGTGAAATCTGTTCAGTGAAGCTCCTTCTTAAAGGCAACTTCAGTAACATAAAAGCTCACTAATTTGTTTGAATAAAATCCCTCAACCCATGGTTAAGAATCTGCCAAGCAAGACAAATGAACCAAACAAGCAAAGGGGGCATTTGACATGTCTCTTAAGAGTGGGCTACGACAAGTTACTAATGATCTCAGTCAGAAAGCAACTAATAGTGTGCTGTAAAAGGTATAAAGACATGAAGAGAACTGGAGATAAGGACAAAATGATGAGCTAGGATAAAGAGGGAGAACAGTTTTCAGTGAACGACACTGCTCAGAGCAACTCTAAACTTGTCCCTTCAACTGTTCTGCACCTTTTATTGTTAGGTGGATCCATTCCTAACAACACTGTAGCCTAAAATGAGCTCTAAATGTGTAAACAGCAGTATGCTGACATAAAATTTATTTTGAACCTTAGATTGAGCCCCAAACACGCAACATTTGCCTACAGTAAGAGCTTCACAAAGCTGGAAAACTGGTAGTTGTGAAAAGGAATTAGAAGTGTTAACAGGTATGGAAGAAAAACTTAACCATTGCACTCCATGTATGCCAAAAAACACAGATGGGGAAGGAGATTACCAAGGGAGGAACCACTTGGACTGAGTTAGAAACTGCACAGACAAACTCGCAATGCCATCGCCAGTTGATTTTTGTAACAGGCATTTCCAGTGACTGGAGGAAAAAAAACAAACCTTTACAAATAAGCCAGCTAGATATAAGGGGAAAAAAAGATCCATGCAGTACCAAGAGTTTTGTTCCTTACAACAACGAAGTATATGGGGCCTCCCATATTCTTTTAAATATATTCAAGTTACTAATTTTATTCAAATCCTCCTTGCAGCCTGCTAGCTGTTGAAAGCTCTGTCTGATCCGTCTCTCACAAGTTTCAAAGGTGGAAGTAGAAATGTGTTAAGATGACATCTTAACTTGTCCAGATAACTCAGTTTTTTCTAAAATGACTGCCACTGTTTTATCGAAGTGCTATACAACAACCAAAGACTGAAGTTGGTTTGCTGTGACAAGAAATGAAACCGATCCAACACGTTCATATTCACAATTACAGAATAAATGAGAGCAATCGCAAAGCAAAGTGATACAACCTGACACAGTACTATCAGCTTAGTTATTTTCCTGGAGTGTGCATTTCAGAAAGGTTTGTTCTTCCTTTCTCCTCAGCCTCTTCCCTCCCCCATTTTCAATTTTTGACCTGCACTTCGTCAGTTGCATGGCAATAATTAGCATTATTAAAAGGAATGGTACAGGAGGAGCCAAACATACAAGTTATCCTTATTTTTTAAACCTATTTCAATTCTACCAGGCATTCTTTCTAGTAGCCACGCAGAAAAGATTGCCTCAGCTTGAAGATGAGAGTTAAAAGGACAATTGGGAAGGCCCGGTGTACTGAAGTCAAAGAATTAATTATTACTTAAAAGCACTATATGCAGTGACACAAATGACATTTTTGCAGGGAAACAGCAACATTAGCCTCAGAGCAAATGAATGATGTGCATTCTTCCCACTGTTAAACTGTTCTTTAATAGAGACAAAGCATGAGACAGGACTCAAAGACTTTTAAAACACTAGGGAGATTACAACCTAAAACCTTAAATCAAATTTTTACTCTTATTAATAAGGCTACTTTACACCACTGCAATAAATGAAAGGAATCATTAAGATCTTTAGACTGTCCAGACGTCAGAACAGAACAAACACCTTTAACATGTATGAACCAGACCTAGCAAAATTCAAATCCAGGGAAAAGACATGATATATATTATTTATATAATATTATACTGTTTGTTTCTATATTATATAACACTACGTGTCATATTTACTCTGTTTAGGAGCAGGGCATTCAGGACGTGTGCAGTCAATGACTCTCCCCTATAACACAAAGAGGAAACAACAGTTTTTTCAGATTACACTCTGAAATCTGAAGAGGACCAGAACTACCAGCAGCCATGGATGTTGATGCCTGAAGTAACCTAAGATAAACAAATAAAATTAAATTCTTATATTTTCAAATACAGCAGTAACAGCTAAAGAAGCGTATTCAGTTGAGTTTGCATGCTTCTTCTGATACTAATAGCCTTTCAATTCCTTTTATTCTTCATTACTTCCCAGTTAAAAAAGCATTCACGTATTTGACATACAGATCTCAAGGTGTTTTGGCAAGGCCCAGCCTACACGACAATGATTATTTAATTAGCTGTCTTACTGCTTATTTCAGAAAGCACGAGGTCACTACTCCAATCATATACATCATTACACAAATTCTTTCCATTTAGAGAAGCACAAACTATCTCTAAAAATCTTGAATTTTAACTGAAAAAAAATACTGGAGACAAATCCAATGGTTTTCATTAATAATTATAAAGGAATACTTCACATAACTGAAGTCAGGAGTGTCATAATTCAAAGATATCAGTCAGTCTAATAGGAATGTAATTTTAATATTCAAAACAGCAACAACAAAAAAGGGATTTTCAATGACAAATATTAATACTGAAATCATCAGGATACTGGGGACATTCTTTGTTACTGCAAATAATTTTGAATCCTCATTTACAAAAACATACTTCACCCCTACCAAGTTACAAAGCCTAAAATCCTGATTTTACACAGATGACTTCAGGTATGTGGACAGGAAAATAAAGCCAAATGAAAACACGCATGAAAATAACTGAATGGTTTTGCAAGCCAAAATCAAATGACTTTTTGTATATGAAAAAAAAAATGTACATTTTATGCAACACAATTTCTAATGAGTGGAAGCACATCCCTGAAGTAAAGGCATCAAAATAATGCACAACACAAAAATATTTATGGGCTTCTCAAATATCAGCCATCGGCCAAATGCCTCCAACCACCTCCCACTGTCTCATCACCTGCCCTGACAGCACATGCAAAAAGCAAGGACAGCACAAGCAGCCATTCACAGTGGCGATGTAAACCAGGAGATGCAGCGAGGTGGCGTAGGGCATGCAGACATGAGCTTTCAGGCCACCCTCACATCACAGTTTGGTTTTAAAGCAATTTGGGCCTTTTCCAGAGCTTACAACCACCACACAAGAGACTAAACTACACTCTTCTGACATGGAATGATGTTTTACCATGGCAAGTGACATCACCCTTTCTAAAGGATTTTAGGCAGAACTGAGTTGATAGATTTGTAAAGGAAACCAAAACTGCTTGAGGAGCATCAGCTTCTTTTATTCCCTTCTCGTTTTCCCCTCTTTTGGTGAGTCTGATCCTTCACTTGCCAAATCGTTGAGTACCAAGCAAGACTCCATACTCAGAAGGTCCTGTTACATCTCAGCCTGATAAGAAACTACATTGTGTTTTGTCTTGGCTCCCTCTTTTGGGAGCCATGGGCTAAAGAGCATCTCCCTGGACTGCTCAGAGTACCACCCTGCAAGGCTAGACTGCGAGTTTCACCCAGGACTGAAGTGCTCACTTGGCACAGCTAGCATGTCCTGTTCAGATAAATGCTTTCCTCCCATTCTCCCCCCACCCCCCACCCATTGTACTCTAGTCAAAGAGGTTGTATTAAGACTGACTTTTTTGGTTTGTAGTACTCTACCATGAAAAATCACTTTACTGTGGCCACAACCAGTACAGCACTTAAACACAGGCTTAGCTAAGCCCTTGCTTAGTTATGTTAAAATCAATGAGGAATGCACATCCTTAAAATTAATTTCATGTGTAAATGCTCTGGAACAGGCTCTATATTCCTACTGTAACATCACCCCTACAATTTCATTTCTTTCCATTCATCAGGCAGTTCCCGTTTCTGGCATAATATACCCGTTTCCTTACTGAATAGTGTAAGTAGTTACAATGTCTTTCACCGAAATTTCCTCAAAAAATAAGAAAAAAGTACACTCTCAAACTGCCTTCCTTCCCTAACATTTTTATCGTGAAGTTGTTGAAGGGAAAATCCTCAGTGATATGACCGAGATTCTGTAAAATAAAGTTATATGACAATAAAAACAGTTACTTAAAATTAATTTGTCTCTATTCACAAAGGGCAGTTTTTTCAAAAAGCATCAAATACCTTGAGCTTTTTTAATAAAAAATTATAGGGAAAAATGCTTATTACAGTTTGAAGACAAAACAGAATCTCACAGATCCACTACAACACTCTGAGTAAATGCACAGTAAGCAAAAGAAAAATGTAATTTTAATCCTTACATACAGTCTGTAAGATGAGGTAGGAATTACTGCACTCACCAGGATGATCTGTCAAATATCCACCTGCCTCTTGCTATATTCACACACCTTGTGAAGCACAGTCCTCACTACTTTTCCTGCTCGGCAGCTGAAGGGACACATCAGAGTAACATATGCTGGAAAACTAACTGGCTAAAGCACCTGAGGCTCCAGCCTGTAAAGAACCAGCCCAGCAATGCCTTTCGCAACACTAGAGCGGAACTTCACAGGTCTCACTGAATGCAACAGTACAAAACAATATTCCTTGGTAATACAATGACCGAAGAAGTAAGATTATTTATCATTGTGCTTTGTAAAGGGAACTTCTTTGGAAGCAGCAGGAAGCTTTCTAGATAAAGAAATCATCCCTGACTGGCTCTTTGATATTAACAAAAAGGCTCTACTCTATCCTCAGTGCGAGCACACAGTTTTCCCTTAATGTTAAAAGAAGTTATGCATGCGCATGAGAGAGTTCTCACCAAAATCTCTTGCGATAGCCACCTTCAATTTTCACGGCTCTCTACCTATGATCACATTAGGAACGGGAAAATATCCTACGCGTTTCAAAGTTAAAGGTAGCCAGTGTATCCAAAGAATGGAAGTTCACAAAGTACACAGCTCCCCAGTATTGGGCCCAGCCAAATCGTCTCTGCAGTAATTTAGATTCTGTATTATTCATGAACATATGGACAGGAAACAGAAGTTTACAACCAGAGCTGGACTTGAGTTTCACACGTGATTTGAAGACCAGCTCTTGCACTGAATAAGCAGAATTAGGTTATCAGCTAATTTCAACTTATTTTCAAGATGAAAGCAGCACGTGTCTTTAAGGTGGGCTGGCTGAACAGACACTACTTTCACCTTGTATAAATATGAGATCCTCCAACACACATCAACCTACACATCTGTTCCACTGATGAAAAGCTACAAAGAAATATTAGGGAACATTACGTTAAGGAAGGATGTACACCTCCACTTCCATCCTGCATAAATTTCCAAACCAGTTTTAGTGCAAACCCCACTGCTTTTTCCTCATGAAAACAATTCCCACATTCTTCTCTATGAGAACTGCACTTTCCAAATAAAGACAGTCATGGCTGAAATGCTGATTACCCAGAAGAAACCTTAACAAAACCAAAAGTCATAAACTATAACCATAGACTACACAGTATATGCAGCTCCATTTCAAATGCAGGCCAAGCCATGAGAACGGGAATGTCTTTTGAGTCCCGTTACGTACAGGAAAAATAAAGATATTTATGAATGGGCAGTAGCTGCTTGTGCTCATTGCCCTGGGAGAAACATATATATCCATAACAGCTAGCAATCTTGAAATTCAAGTTCCACACATTTACTGTGTTTCAGAAGAACACACAAGCTATACCACAGCCCGGGATTTAAGGCTCATCCAAATCAGTATCAGTTTTCACTGGAAGGAAAAAAATTTCCATAGTCAGCTTATAGGTGAATACATTCAAGTACACACTCCATTCTGGAATATACTTTTGACAACGGTGTACTGAATCCTGGACTAAACATACTGTTCAGTATGACTCAAAATCTGCTTTTCTTGAGGGCGTTTCCATGAATACGCTCAAGTATATAAATTCTATAAATTACTCAGAAACTTCCTTTATTCAGAAATAGCTCCTCCAGTGAATAAGCACTCAAAAAAAATGGGCTTCTTTTTTTTTTTTGGACACTTCTTCCATTTTGAATTACTAGAAGCTTAAGACTTCAGTGTTCACAGAAGAAATACATACTTTCTACTGTACCGGTGATGCATAAAAATCTAAGAATCCTGAAAAAAACACAACAATTAAAACAGACAGTCAGACTACTGTGATCTGTGGTCTGTCTAAGGTAACCTCTGGCCCATCTGTGACGACTATCACAAAGAAGAAAGGTATATTAAAATGCACAAGAACATCGTAAACTTGCTTTTTTCCTATAACTGTGCCTTAAAACACTGGAGGAAAGGGGGGTGTTTATCCCAACTTTTGTTTATGCGCAAATTCTAATAATCCATGTAAATGTCAGTTTTTCATTTTGAACTCATGCATTTAGACTGTGATACCTATTTTGTCATAACTTCATTATGCGCTGCATAAAAAAATAGTCTGAATCACTTATCTCCACCTACTGCCTTTCAATGGAGTCCTTTGTTCTTGCTGCAAGTTAAAGTGCATGATTTATTTATACACACATCCTCGACTGCTCATCGTGTAATCTAACTAAGCTGATTCTATTCCTTTCAGTACCTCATCACAAGGAATTCCTTCCAATGACACAAGTCACTTCTGTCCATCCTGCAGTCCTTCTCTATTTTATTGTACTTTAAGGGTGATGCAGAACAAAATTAATAATTCCTATTATAAAGCACCATGATGTAAGCCATTGGTAACTCCTAGCCAGGAATTATGACCATCGTGTTTCATAAAATGATTATTTTGTTCATTTTTTTTAAGAGCCAGATAAAAGCTTAACTTGGTAGCTTTTTTTCCTGCAGCAAATGTACTTAATTTAATATTCAGTAATATGCAATTAGGTCAAATTACGTACTCAGAAGATTTTACTTCCCATTTGTCAGCTGCAAAATTTCAGCTGCCATCACAGTGCCTATTCCCTAAGCTTTGCTACATATTCCCTGAAGTTCCTCAGTCTTCTTCCAATTCCTTTTGTATCATGCACAAATTCTACGGTGTCTTTACTCACCTTTTGAGATCATTACACAACAGTCACATTAATAATGTTCACCCTACTACTCATATTCCTCCACCTTCCCATTAGTATTCTGTGACGTCCAAGCTGCCAACTGTTCAAGCGGCTCCGAGCATGGCACGCACCATGGAAGGCAGCATAACCCCGAGTTACACTACACCACAATTCCTGCAGAGGGAACGGCTCAGTAAGTCTGCCATTCAATATTCTTAAACATTTCTTAGAGGATAGCACTTTGGGATCAGAACTTTTAGAAAAGTCCAGAAAAAAAATTACACCCATTAATGACTTCAAACATAAAATAATAGTCTGTGTTAGTTTTAGTTGCACTTGTTCGTCTTCCTAAGTTGCACCTGTACCTTCATCAAACCTAGTTGTAGAAACACTCATAACAGGACAAGAATCTATTATAGTCTATCATCCTGTATACTTTTCTTTGCCTCTTCTTCCCAGGAAGTTTCTGCTCTGAACAGAGCAAAGGGCCACAGACGTCTTGTGACCCAGCAATCCCTTTCAACTGCAAGAGATTTTACACAAAAGACAGTGGAACATCACAACAGGCAGCAATATAACCAAGTAAAGGAGAGGTTATGCTTTGATGTGAACCATCTAGTTCTCGCAATATCTCACTGAGCCTGTCTGGCTGCTGCTACCACCAAAAACTGATACATTTTCTTTCTTCTCATTCCTTATTTGGGCAATCCAAACACGGGGCAATGCTCCAGTCTGAAATCTAGTGAAATTCACTCCTGTTGTTGAAAAAGCATTTGTCCCAAAAGACACTCTTCTTACCTCAAAAGCCTGCAAACAGCGATGCTTCTAAGAGCACACATGCATCCGCATCCCACACAAAACCTGTAAACATTTAAACGTCAGCTCACAAATGTACCCAAGATGTACAAAGAAAGCACTTCGATTTCTGCGATTTTATAAAGTTCTTTGGTAGACTAGCTTGCAGGCAGCCTTCACTAAGAAATTGCTCCAATGGGTCAGACAGGATTTTACAGCAGCAAGTACTGCACTTAAGGCTCCATTCTCACTGGTTTTTTTTGGTCTTCTTTTGAAGGGGGGATTTCTTCAACTTTTTTTTTAAAATGGTTTGTCCTTGTTTATTTTAGCTATTGTGCCTCCATCTAAAATCATCAGAATCAATGGTTCAGAAATACTCCTATAGGAGTCTTTTTTTTAAAGCACAGTATCAGATGGTCATTTCTATCTTAAGAAACAGCTTTCTAAAGCAAAAATAGCATTGATCTCCTAGCTCTAAGCACAGCCTCTGAATACAGCCAAGAAGGCAATATATTTCACCTTCCCAGTACTTGTTATCAGCAAAAGATTTAAAGTATCGGAATAAGGGCAGGTAACAAACCACAAACATTACTGAAAGTGGGAAGAAAAGCAGTCCAGTAACTTAAGATGTAGACCACATCATCATAAAATACTTAAGAGAAACAATTCTGAATTGAATATTTCAGAATGGTAAGTTTTTTCTTTTCTAGAGTGGATCGATACAGTAAACACTGGATGTAGAAGTAAGATGGACCACAGGTATATAGCTGCCTTTCTTCATGGGACTACCATCTCACAACTGTAGATTCTTCCTTCAGGCTTCGTTTAATGAATTGCTAACTCTCTGCCAATTTCATAGTCTGCAGATTTTGTTGTACTGCTACAACTTAACCATCACATTTTTCACTTAAAAATTAAGCAAGTGTCTCAGCTCTGTGATTGCAAACTAATAAACTTGAAAATGCATGACCCCTGTGAAATCAGAAAATCAAGAAACAAATCAAACAAATATAGCCTTTACATTTAATCTCAACTTAAAATCTTTGGAGACCAAAAAATCCTATCTTTAACTGGCTGGAGTGAACAGATGATTAACAGATAATTGAGAACAAAGAAGACTTTGTGCATTTGGCTCTTGAACACAGTTGCTATACCTGCAGAAAAATAATAGTTCTTTTTTTCCCTGCTATCTACTAACTACAAAATGTAAATTATCTAAGCACACAAGAATATTCTGAAAGATGGACCTTAACCAAAAGCTTCCATAAGTCTGCTTAGTAACATTAGGGAACAAATTGCTTGTCAGGATGCAGATCAGGTTTTCCAGCTGCCTTCCCAGTAAGCTGTCCTCTCACAGGTCTGAAGTTGTTCAGGACAGAGATACTGATCCTTTGCAGCCTCTGTTTTGTGAGGACCTACTATAACACGTTACTGATCAGATGGAGACATGTAACCAGTTCAATTTTCCTCACTGACACTGGTTAAAAAAATTATCCTCAAGTCCTCTGAAGAGTGTACAATGTGGTATTGAACAGATCATTCTTCATTACTGAAAGGCATTTCAGCATGAACCCATTTCTATTCATGGGAAGCCTCAAATAAATGCACATTCAATCCCACTGACATCAGCTGAGGCTTCGGTCTAATCATCAAGCACACACACAAGTACCCCCACTGAATATGTGATTCCTGAATGGGGCCTCAGTCACTTTGTACACAGGCAATGCAGAGCACTGCGCTACACGAATGGTGAGATTATGAAGATATTGAAACATTATAGAAATACCACAAGCAGAGTTTACAACCCAAACCAGGCAACAGTTAATGTACCCACATAGGTTCTCCTACATGGGATCAGTGAGTCAGGCTTCTTGGGACATCTCCAAGTAAAACCACATTCTGTGTGACCAAGCTCTTCGCTTGGCAGAAGTCTCACTCCTGTGCAAGCAACATCAACCACAGCAAGAAAAGAACTGGCAATAAACTGGATGGATTAAATTGACTGCATTTTCAACCATCATGGCCACAATTTCCCAGATAACAAAAATGGCAATCTACTAGGGTGGTGGTTCTTTCCACAGCTGAAAAAGAAAAAAAAAGATAAAAAAAGATTTCCCCAGCTAAACCCGAATATTACAGATGAACTCCCTACCACAATGAAACCTTCTGACAGCGACCTGCACGTTCCTTTAATGAAACAACTTTAGAAAAGGATGTAGTGTTTCCAAGTAAGTTTTATATTTAAAAAAAAAAACGGAAAGAGATTATTCCATCTGCATCAAGTCAGCTACACTAATCCAAACTAACTAAAAACTAACAAGATCCATAGTCCTATGAGCCTGTTAAGGGAGAAGGGTAAAGTGAAAAAGCAACCACTAAAACATGTTTGCAACAAGTACATTGTGGATCATACTGCTCAGAAACAAAAGTTTCATCAAAAGTGAAGCATAAGATTTAAAAGAAGAGTGTGTGTTACATTTGCGAAGACATTTTTCTTCCAAAGTAATAAAAACCTTTTAATAGGCCCAACTTGAGGGGTTTTTTCTATCTAATGTTTTATGAAATTAACCTTACTTTTACTTATTTCTTATCTCTGGTCCTGAACAACAGGTCATGACCAGAGCAAGTCTGCTGTTCAAGGCAATTTTCACACTTTAGGACACTGATTTGGGCATAATCAAAAGGCAACACTGCTTTCTGACATGATTAATTATCTTTTTGACATACCAGACAGGACCGTTGCTCCTCTCCAAGCTCAATCTTTATTTCACGGTCATTTTTATCAAATCAGTGCTGGTGGTGATACATCAAATCCTCAATATTTAAATGAAATTGTCATTACAAAGGTTTTTAGGCTTCCGCAAATTTTCTCTGTTTGGTTTATTCTGCTTGTGGTTTATTCTCAATGTCTTTCCACAAGGTTTTGCTGACTCTCCCAGGTAGTTTCCACTAAGGCTCAGCCCTCTTGGCAGCTCTGTGACTAGAACAAGATTAGGGTACAAGGGAGTCTGTCTCACATTGCCTGCTCTCCTGATTTCCGTGTGGTGAACACAGCAAGCTCTTTTGCAGTCTGAAATTGGGTACCATGCAGATTGTTTCCTATTTGTGAGTATCACCCAGTGAGTGGCTTGGTAGTTTTTAGCAAGTTGAAAAGGTCAATAGGCAGTTAGCAGTTCTGGGTTCATAACAGAACTATACACATACACACTAAAATGTATTTAAACCACCTATAAATAGTTCCTATATTAGTTGTGGTGATATACAATATATATTAGTTTATAGTTCTATAAACAATCTATACTTATATTAAAAATATATCCAGTAATACACATAAAGACACACATTTATATACAAATAAAACATACAATATGATAATTAAAAATATTGTCTTATTACATCTAGGCATTATTACATTTAAGCATGGTGGTGGTGGACTGATGGTTGGACTTGATGATTTTAGCAGTCTTTTAATGATTCAAATATTCTATCTAATCGCATTGATAGCCAAAAGAAGCTGATAGATACCAAAGTTACATACTAAATATTTGACCCTTCAAAAATTATATCTTCCAAATGACGGTATCTCCATCAGTTCTCTACAGAACTTTATATATTTTCCTTCTTCCTAAAGAGCCCTTCCTCTCATCCTTTAACATAATATTACAGTTTATTCAATTGCAGTACCTGACAACAGAGCAATGACTTCATAAGGGTACCTTTCTGATGGCTCATCTCTTACAGATACGTACTGTTCTGCAAAGAAATAAAGCCAGATGATGATAAACCAGTTTTCTGAAGCTACCATTTCAGAAAAAACTACAAACAACTAAGAAAAACATGGTTGCATAATTTTTAACAAAACAATACAGAACCTGATGCGATGCATTAACGGTCCATAATGTTACTGAACAAGACTACAAGAGAGACACTTTACTTGCACTTGCTTGTCAGACAATTACTCTCTACTACTGTAATACCTCATGTGCATACTTCCAAGGAAGACTCATGAACGCACAGGTTCATTAAGGGAATGAGAGAATCGATTGTAAAATGGAAAAGGCTGAGTGAGGTCATATTTCAAAGAGATGAATACGGTACACTCCATTATGTTGTAATCAGCCTCTCTCTTTCATCCTAAGAACTGTAATAGTCTATCCTAATTTTCAAGAAAAAAAAAAAATTCTCATCGCCTGCATCGTACCTTCATCCTAAATACAGTGAGGAATTCAAACGTGCTGCAGGCAGTTTCCATTTACTATGGGCTTTGGAGCAGATGGTATTGATGTTGCTGACCATTTTTCTCCTTGACAAAAAAAACATTCAAATTCTACTAATATTGCTGCCTCGGCAAACCACATTTAATAGATGGGACTTGCCCTGTACATGACACATAGAACATCAATCAAAGCTGAATTTTATTTCAATTTATTATGGTTGCTGTCTAAATGAAAAAATGCTTATATCGTTAAAATGTCTTACAATATAAATGTGCAAATGATGTAATCACCCATTTTGTAAGAAAATTCTGGTTTTGATTAAAAATAACTACAGTTGAACTTCTAAATACGTAATAACTGAAAAACCAGAAAACACAAGCACATTAAGAAACCACACTAATTAGCATCTGATGTAATATCATGGTTCTGTGCTTGATAGCAGCCTTCCAGTACCTTAAGGGGATCTACAAGAAAGCTGGAGAGGGACTTTTTAAAAGGGCAAGTAATGATAGGACGAGGGGTAATGGCTTTAAGCTGAAAGAGGGTTGATTTAGATCAGATATTATAAAGAAATTCTTCACTATGAGAGTAGCAAGGCACTAGAACAGACTGCTCAGAGAAGTTGTGGATGCCCCATCCCTGGTGATGTTCCAAGGCCAGACTGGAAGAGGCTTTGAGCAACCTGGCCTAATGGAAGGTGTCCCTGCTTATGGCAGGGGGGTTGGAACTAGATGATCTTCAAAGGTCCCTTCCAACTGAAGCCATTCTAAGATAGCCTTTATCTTTAGAAGATAAGTTCATAAGGTATTCTTTTAAAATTATAAGAGCTGCTTTTTCATTAAAATCATCCAGAAAAAATCACTTTAATCTTTACTTCATTCATTTTCATTTTTGGTCTTTTTCAAGTTATCATTTATCACAGTTCTTTGCTTGCTATATCCAGCCATCCCTAGACACTGAGTAGTGGCCTGCAAAAGCCCTGTAAAATTTCCCAGGTAAGCAACTATGGACACAAGACAACTACCAAAGGGTAGAAAACAGCACCTTATAAGAAAAGAGACAATACTCAATTTAGTACTTGATAAGAGTGCACAAACATATCCCTGTTGTAGAGATAGAATTTAACACTTGACACAGTCCTGTAGGCGCATGCAGCAACCAACTTCCCCAGCAGTTCGCTGTGGTGATGGGTCTCCAAGCTGCTTCCTCCAAAACTGTATAAAAATAACGCATGCAAGTTAATGTCCGTGCTACAGTGAGCACTACAGATTGCCAGGTCAAGCAAACGGTACTTAAACTGTCATATACTCTCTCATATTATTATAGACATACAATGCTCTCCCCTTATAAACAGCTGTCATCTTCTGCTGTGTTCATTTGGCAATGCTCAGAAGTACAGACTCTAAATGTACACATGAAAGAACGACAAATGCTTACAACATTTTATAAGGACATAGGCCAGAAAAAAAAAAAAACAAAAATGATCAAAAAAAACCCAGTTTCTACTAGAAAATGAGAGTTTAGCATGGATCTGTAGGCAACTTCCTCATGTTTTCCTTACTTAGAAGTATTTGAAATGGAGTTTGAATGCAACAAGCAAAAGACTGCACTGCAAAACCAGTCTTTGAAAACACACAGGAAACGATAAGATGTGATGAACAGACAGGTGGTATCGTTACATGTCGCATCACTTAGTGCTGTGGTTCATCAGGTAACCACGCACAAGTCCTACCATCTTTGATGAGAGGGAAGGCAGCATGCAAGGTTTTTCCCTTGCACCACATTTTATCGTAACCAACAACCAAGGAACAATTTGAACTTGGCCTTGTAAAAAAAACAACAGATAAATAACTGGAAATGAAGGAAGTGCAGGAAAGCTACATGACAGATAAATGGGATTTTTATAATGTTGCATATTGTAAAGTTTGCCAGAATGTGTCGAAAGAAGAGCCTGTTAAATCACATCCTGCTGCAGCTGTCCAACTTTATAGCTAAAGTGTTCACATTAACGCCATTAAAAAATTAGAGAAGGAAATCCAAAATATTATTACAAGTATGTTGGCTTGACATTGATTTTTTTTCCAGATTTAATAACAGATACAGAACTCTCAACTTCAAGGGATGATGAATTTATACAAATTGTGGGTATTCACACCCTCAGCGCCACAGAGCAGTTGTCCTATGCAAATTCTACACAATTTAAACTCTACTATACATTTTTGACAGACATTTTAGAAAAGAAAAAAAGGATATTCTAGGAGTTACGGAGCTGGCCTGACATTTAGGGAACCTCAATTTAATTTCCTTGTCTGCCAGACTTCCCTTCACAATTCCAGACAAAGTAAATCACTTTCCTTACCCCAGTTTCTCATCTTGAGAACAGAGACGACCATTTAAGTACCTGAATTATGCAAGTTTTAAACAGAGGTAAAAGATATCCATTTCTTCTGCATTTTTATTTTTTTACTCAGGTAGAGAGTCACCTGAAATCTCAGTCTTCCAAAGGCTTTGACTGTATGCCAATGTATGTCTTGGAATCAACAAAACACACTACAAGTAACATGCCTCATATGTTGCAGTCTTAACGTCATTGGAGAGCCTTCCATTTCAAAACTACTGCTCTGTAGATAAGAAAAGATATAGAAGAATGAGCACTGGGGAAGTTAATAAACAAAATGCATTCATGGCCCATTACTTCAAATAACTTTACTATATAAATAGTCCACCCATAAAATAATGGCCTCAATTAACATTTAATTCTCACACAATGCATTTGTAATGTACTGCAAGGATTAAAAGTTCTGCATGAATATCACTATCATAGAAGAGCCACAACTTACAAGAGAAGTACTGACATATTTTCCACTTGATTAAAAAACAATTCCTAGTCTTTCCCCACCCTGCTTTTCTACTAGGTCTCCTTGTCCTAGAAGCATTACAAGAAAAGATACTCTACTACATATGGGAGCACCCAGTTGACGATGAGCCTCAGCCTTACTTTGAAAATTCATAAGCACGTTAGTGCAACAGTACTACAGAAGAGAAAGCTACCCTGGTAGTTGTGTGATTTTGTTTGGAAAGTGATGAACATTCACTGTCTAAATGCACACTTCAATTCCTTTTACAACACGGTGGAATGAAGCAAGTTTTCTGAGACACACTTGCCCTCATCAGCTAGCAAAATGCCAGCACTGCCACTGCAGGGAAGAAACACTTCAGGGTAAGACCAAGGCTACAGTGAAAGAGTCTTTCTGACATCATGTGGACATTCTGACAGCAGCATGCACTACAAGGGCAGCTGTGATGCTTGTAAATTGATACATCCAAATGTTGTGTGAAAGACCTCCCCTAACTTAAGCCATCTTAAGTGTTTTTCAAGCTAATGCTTTCTCTTTCAGCACAGAAAATTAAGCTGTTAACTGAGAAAGAGAGTATCTTTGTAATATGTAGTTGCTTTTATCCTGCAACACAATGACTGAGCATTGATGAGATGGTAACTCGGTCAATTAAGCAAACACCGACAAAACACATTCTAACAATGACGGCTGCATTCATGGTGTCATTTTAGGAACTGACTCCAGTACACACAGATATTTTTTTGTCTTATGGGTTTGACCTGAATCCTAATGAAATTAACTGCTAGAAGAAATCAAGCTACTACACGCCACCAGGACTCAGGGCATGATGCAAAAACTGCTGAAAAAGCCAACAAATGCTCTCCCTAGAAGTCAGAAACAAGGAAGGCCAGAAAGCTCCTGGAAACCTAAAATGGACCTCACTGTGCTTTGATGGTGAACTGATGGATTAAAAAAAAAATATTGAGTTAGCATAAGAAAGAGATTTAAATATAAAATCCTGCCAACACCTATTATTCCCAAAATGCGTTTAGGGTCATGTTAGGACTTCTGCCTGCAGGTTCGTTTGAGACATGAAAAATACCCTAATTCAAGGGAAATAAAATACACAAAAATTAAAACTGCTTTTCAGCTATTATTTTCCTCACAAGTATTGTCTTATTTTAAATTTATCGTTAATGTGGTGCGTTAGCAGTTGTGCCTAACAAGCTCTGCATACATCCGAGAAAAACTGCATACACCAACAAAGACACTTCTAGTTTTGCACAACACATGGCTTTTTTATATGATATGTTCTCTCTCGAAAACTACTCCCTCACAAAATGAAAATTCAGCAGAATCTCTAATAGCTTTCATATTTCAGTCTAATAGGTAGCGTGGCATTGCACTGCCACCCACCTTTGCTACAATATTGCACAGCACATTTAACAGACATTTGCTTCCTTCACACAGTCCTTATGCGCAGCTTCTGCAGGACCTTAGTATTAACATTTAACAGAGTCTATGAGCATAAAGCACATTTATGAACACCTGCTAGAACATTTTATTTGCCTTAAGAGTTTTATTATAACTGTTAAATTTTCTTGCTATGCTTTATGGGCCAAATCCTGGTCTAGTTTTAGCTTAAACTCCCATTGACTTCAACAGGAAGCAGATTTAATTGTACGTGGTTTTCCATACAAATTCAATACAGCTTTAAGCAAAATGGGATCTCTGGTGAAAGCAATACTGGACAGATAAAGCCTGTGCCTGGCAGCTCTAAACAGAGCTCAGCCTTCAAATAGAACTAAAATAAAAAAAATCAACATAAACTCCACACCCACAAATCTATAACCTACATATTGTATTCAAAAAATTCACTGACTCCAAGGCTAAAAGTAGAAGCCATACAGGTATTCCATCCACAAAAACTCATGGCCTCCCATGCTGTAGGATGTTCTACCATCAACCACTCCCTCTTGGATCACTCACCGATGCTTCCATTACCAAAACCTTCGTGCTCTGTATTAAAGCCACCCAAGGCTAGAATCTGGTCCTGTCAGCATCGACCTCCTCCTCTAACACATCCAGACAGTCACGGCCCTCCGCAACAACACAAGACAGCCTGGAACAAAGTGCACAGAACCAGACGGCGTAGCTGGGGAACAGCCCAAGGGAGAAGTTGCAGAGGAAGCCATGCCAAGAGCCTGAACTGTTCTGAAGATGTTTTCAAGAACTTTTTCTCTTTGACAGGTTTACCATTGTTACTGAGATGTTCGTCACACCCCTATGAAAATGAACGTGACTACACACAGGTGAGCAACCCAGCTCCTCACAGCGTAGCAAGAGGTAATAATGCAGGACTCCGCAAAGTTTGCTTGTAACCCCTCTAGGGGGATTTAACCTCATTGGAAAAATAGATGGACATTACTTTGAGCATCACTGTAGGAAGCCCTAAAACAGTGGGACAGCCAGCCTGGTAAATAGTAGACAATAAGACAGTGCTACTTCTGTCTCACAAAAGCTTGACAGTAAATGCTTGATTCAATGCATACTGTTAAGACCCAAAAATCAAAACAATTTAAAAATGAAATTATAGACACAATGATGAATGGCGACAGATGAAATGTTAATAGATCTAGCATCATACACAAAAATAATTGATTTTCTCTGATTACTACTTAGATGACCAGTGTGTATGAGGTCCTAGTTGCCTGCTTGCTCTAGACTTTATTAATGCTCCAATACCAGACACTCAATTTGGAAATCAATGCTTACTTCATCATTTTTCTCTGAAGGATTCTATTATTCACAATTGATTTAACAGAAACGAAAGGCTTACCATTAACAAGACCCAGCTGCTGACACTTCTTAGATGAATTATTGAACTTCTAAAAGTGAATTAACTTAACTATCACCAAGACTTATTGTCTGATGTTTCCCATACCAAAGTCAGTATATTTATAATTACAGAATCCAGTACTAGAAAGCACCTTCTTTGCTGCCTCCTTAAACGCTCCCCCATAGACACCAAGTAAAAATTAAGATTGTCATAGATACAGATAGGAGTTACGCATCAAATACAGCCAGTGGAAGCATAGTGTCTGTCTTTTTACACTCTTAATCTTCTTTCTAAAACTCAAAGACACACGTCATTTCAGGCTTCAAAAGTAGTACTACAACTCCATTTTCAAAAGCAGTGGAAGCGTAAAAAGCAGGAGGCCTATGCACAAAATCTGTCATCTGAACAAAGTGATTATTCGCTCAGAACATAAATCCATCATGCCCATTTCCAGTCTAAAAAGGACTATGCCCAAGGTGAATTCAGTTCTTCATGCAAGAGCTTTTGTTCGGCAGATTATAACCTGATCAAAAGTTCAGTACTAAGAAAGAACAGATTCAGAAGAGCAGTCCATCAGACCAGTCTCTGTGATGTAATCCTATGAATTACCAACTCCAGCCTCAAACGCTGTGAACTCCCTAGCAGATACACTGCTAATACGCTCTTCAGGAATGATCATTGAGAAGTGATAATAAAAATCTGGAGTGCCGGCAGTGCAACACCATCCAGCTGCACTGTCTACAAACAACTCCCTGTCAAGGGCACAAGGACTCACGCTAAGCAAGATGCTGTCCTTAAGTCAGGGGTTAGCAGGAACATAGCTGCCTTGTGACATATCAGGAAAGCTGTTCATCTATCAAAACCAGCGAACATTTCAGGTCTTACTAGACTTCTTGCTAATCAGTACTACCTGGCTGAGTACGCTTTTAAAATGTTATAACAACAACGGCTGTCCCCTTTAGCATTCACCATACTTGCAGACTGCAGCTCTTACTGTAACTGTCTGTAACTGCTCTGAAGACTACAGCTCAAGACCAACCTGAGACTCCAGGTGCAAGCCACTCGAAGTCTCCTGAATTAATAATGCAAATTTCTGCCTTCCTTTCACGGTGGAATGATGAGATGACAAACCTGTTCTATCCTTTTCACACAAGCTGAAAGTCAACAACTGCCCAAAATCACCAGAGCCTCTTCCCAAAGCCCTCAATGGATCTGACTTGCTTGCACACTGCTGGAGGCAAAACATCTGGGCCTTTTTTTACTAGAGTTAACATCTGAGGAAGACACTCTAAGAGCAAAGCAATCTCTTTTTGAGTACTGTATTTCTCCTTCCCAACCCCCTCCATCTGTTTTAACCTCCATCTTACTGGAATTAACTTTTTAAAATTCTGCTTACATTGGACAAAAAGTTGAAAAAGTAAGGAAAATGAGAAGGAAAGAAACCTGACAGACAAAGCCTCCAAGCTCACAATCTTACTATCTTAGAAGAACAGGCCAAATTCATGAAATTGTGATTATGTTGAAAATACTCAGGTACCCAAATTTTTCAACCTGCCTCTTCTCTATAGAGTAACATTTTTGACATGGAGGCTGGCTAGTGATAACTGAAGTCTGGTTAAATTTGATATCTGCATAAAAAGTTATTATAACCTACTTGCTGAGATGCGTTTTAAAAAAAGACATGGACATTGGCAGATTTCCTGCCTTTCCTGCACTCATTTTTTCCAGTATTTTCCACATTGCAAAATATCTCTTAATGCTATAAAGACAGAGTAGATTGCAAAAGTGGGCCTAGCAGTTCCAATGGGAATAACGTGGTCAGAATCTGGCATTCAACAAAGTTTCCATTTCTACATAGGTTTCATTTATTTGTCAGTTTAAAAATAAGACCATATTTTGGCATGTAACTAGAGCTGCTCCTACAACGCAAGAGAAATAACACTGCTGGCAAGCCTCAAAGCTGTTCCGAGACAAAACTGTGCTGGCAGAACTTTTAGAAAACTTCTTTTTGACTAGAGGCAGAATTCATCACCAGCATAAATGGGAGAAACTTCACTGAAATCAATCCTGTTACACATGCTTACTGCAGCTCTGAATCTGCATTAGGTTTATATAATGCAAATATATTTAGCTGACACTGAATTTAAATTCTGCTGAACCAATTCTGTTTATCTTCTACATGTATATAATAACTTAGCATTGAATTCTATGACCATTCTGTGAACGCTGTTTTTTCTTATACACAAATGCCACCTTGCTGTTTACTAAATACGATGACCATACCACACTCATGCCTCTTAATCTAACAGTTATCCAGTTCAGGTGCCTAATGTTTAGGATGTGATGAAATTACAGTTGCAATATCTATATCCCTGCATCAATTACAGGCATGGAAAAAAAATAACATAAATCTGACATTTCACAACTTCTGAGGATTTGATTTTGCAATCTACTTTCTAAAATACCTTTTTTGAACATCATACTCAAGGTTTTTTTAGGGCACGAATAAGTTAA
Source organism: Cuculus canorus (assembly GCF_017976375.1). Lineage (NCBI taxonomy): Eukaryota > Metazoa > Chordata > Aves > Cuculiformes > Cuculidae > Cuculus > Cuculus canorus. The sequence goes on from NC_071402.1 coordinate 120,228,988, forward strand.
ACAATGTGCAGCGGTGCTCCTGCAACACAGATCACAGCAAAATTTAATTCTCAACTTCACACACAACCTCTAAAGTATTCAGGTACCTGAAAATAGGTATCCATGCACTTGGATAGCCAGCATATAGCTGGATGATGGATGTGACAAAGTACTTAAAAGGAAATCTGCACAACTTTATATCAGCTGTTGAAAGCAACTGAACTGAGTCCTCCTTGCCAGAGAGAAAGAAAGCCACTCGGTAGTGGTATCAGGCTACTGAGGTAAGCTTACGGGTTTGAGGAAAAGTGTGACAGCAGACTGGGCAAGAAGCGCATTAAATTAGCTACTGCAGGCAGGCTTCAACAGATACATGGATGTACGGTAACCAAACCCCTGGCATTTTCCAAGAGGTACTATCCCTTCTCTTCTTTAGCAGTCCAAAGTAATCCTAGCTTTGGAAGAGTTTGTGATTTTGGCAAGGTGACAACTTTTTCCTAATGAACACAGGTTAGAGAACTTGATTTTTAAGCTTCCGTATCTTATCAGATCACAATAGAATTTCATTGATTTAGAAAAGAAAAAGGCATTTAAATTGCTTGAGAATTCTCACCTTGCCAAATACCAAGATCTGCTGCAAGCAGAGGAAGTGAGAGATCATCTCAAAGAAAAAGCAGTAGGGAGCTTAAAGACTTATGTACTTCTAAAACAAAGCTCTAAGCATGAGTTCCTTACCCTACAGTTGACTTGACCTTAAATGCAGTTGTTCGAACACTGAATTGAAAAACTTCAACCTTTTTTGCTTTTTTTAAACAACCAACTGTGCTGGTTTTACCCTGTCACACCGTTATTGGAAATAAAAATTACAAAGAAATACACACTCGATTTATTTACCTTCAGATTCTTAAGAACTGTACCCAACGTACACTCATGAACTTCTTCAAATAATTCAGCTAAGCACATTTGCAACACTTGACTGTAAAAGTCAGGCTGCCTACATGCAAGTTATCTTTTAAATAAAATATAACAGTTATTTTAGGTGTTTATTGACTTGAAACAATTCAACAAACAGGAAGAATTGTAAGAGGTGACAACTATGTGCAGATTGACAATTACGGTGGTTAATTTGACCATCGATGTAATTAATGCATTGACCAGAAAGGTATACTTACAGCTTCAAATAGACTTAATATGCAGTCACTTTAGGACTGAAATTCCAAACAGTGCTCTCATTGAGAATAAGTTACACAAAATTTTCAGTGTAGTATGCTTAAGAATTGGTGCCACAAAAATCATTAAGTCTTCAGGAATTTAAGGCAAATTTACTACTGAGTATAGGAAGACATGATGATCATCTTTTTGTTTCCACAGTGGAAATAATGAACTACAGGTGTTTCAGAAAGACTTTGGTTTTTTGAAAACAAGCAGTTTCTTTCTTCCCATATGTTATCAAGGCTAACAGAGGCACATTTTTATTTAGGCTAAATCATGCCTTATGGGACACACTTATGAGGAAGAAAGGAGGACATACAACTGGCATTTGAGACATATTGCCAGTGCAAAGCTGCCAAAAGCACACAGCAGGGAGCATGTTTTGGCTATCATGAGCAGAATAAGCATGCACTCTTTAACCACTGCCAGCTGGCATTTGTTTCCAAACACAGAATGCTCACTAGGCAGTTTGGAGACTGGACATACTCCTAACCTTAAACTATGCTCCCATAAAAATGCACTGCTGAGATACCTCATTAACCATGTCTGTCTCCTAGCTTAACTGCCAAATGAGAAAGACCGAATAACACAGAAAAATTACACATTTCTCTCTATGCACAAAAAAAAAGTACTTAAAGTATACCCTAACGTACTCTAGTGCTTGCAGCAAGAGAAATATTTTTAAGAGGGTTAGAAGAAGCTTCTGCCAACATCTCAAGAAGCAGGAACACTGTCACTGCTCTATTATACACAGACTGAAAAAGTGAGTTAGAGGCACAGAGAACCAAGAAAACACAGCAATTAACAGCAAGAGTGGCTCGCATTTTGATTATAGACTATACTATCATGTTTAATACAACCTCTAGCAATCCTCACAACAGAGACGCTCCCTGTTTTATGAGCTGGGGCAGGTTTGTGGGTAGAAGATTAATGTCCCCCTCCATCTGCTAATGACTATATAGGTCCCCTGGGCTTTGCACCAAGGGTACTTTGCCCTTAGGATGAAACAAGAAATGGGAATTTGTGTTCATTTCCACATGTGCCTACTATTTCCAGCAACACTCCAAATTGCTAAATGTGTATTATTTCAACTTTATCTACCAAAAGCATACTTTATCACTGTAGTTCAACTGTGATTCCAATTAGATTTTCAAAGAAATCAGTTAAAAGGAGAACAAACCAACAGGGGGGCACTTTTCACTTTTAAAGTGCTTACCTGACACAGCCTTCATTGGTATTTTCCCTGTAAGTGCTCTATTCATTAACTTTTCACTACATTTTCAAAGTGATTCCATTCTTTTGGATTTCCCTTTCTCTATCACTGGTAGCCTGCTGTGATGGACTAAGAAACTCTGAAGAAAGAAATGTATGAGCAACTGTCATGCAAAGGATAGGGCACTAATTAAAGTCCTTGTTTCCTTCAGGGGACTCTGTGAGTGGATTATAACTTACCCCCATAACTGTACCTTTGCTCCTGAGAACCAGAGGCAAGACAGAGAGAGCTTGGCACAAGGGTAGTCTTCATGGACCTAGGTCAGTTTGACATCCTGGAAGAATGAGGGGGAAGAACAGTTACAAAATTAAGTTTTGAAGGGGTAAGGCAAACATAACTCATCAGAACAATGATATTCAGGGCAAAATCAAGGAAGATATTAATGCCACCTCCAATATCCATAAATGAGGAATCAAAAGCAGAGCATTGCTTCACAAAAGTCTTTGAATGTGGGTGTCTCAGGTTTGCAACACGCTTTCTTTCTTCCTCTTCCCACAGAAAACCCCCATTAATTTCCACACTAATTCTCCACCTCAGCTCCAGCCCAAGGAAGAAGTAAGTGCCCATGTCAGAATTCCCTGTAAGCAGACAAGGGAATTCCAAGGTCAACTGCATTTGCACCAACACTGAGGGCACACAAGAAGCTTCCCCAGTTTACTTAACTTGACTTTGGGAAAAGCAAAAAAACCTGAAATATCTCTGCAGTTGAGCCATCAACACAATAAAATTCTACACCCCCCCCTTTAAAAATGGGAAATGCCAATAATGTGACCTTTACCAATCCTTTTTATCCAACTAGGCACTGTTTCTGTCAACCTGCCCCTGCCCAATAACAAAAGCAGGACAAGAGAGAAAGAAGTCAAGAGAGGAAAAAGGGATTGCTCTGTAGTGCCCTTTTTAAATCCTCAACAGAGAATTGCCTGATTTCAGACAGATTCTATCAGACTGCAGAAACTGCAGCCACAGAAGACAATTCTTATTTCTCTTTCACATCAGCAGCACTAAAAAAACAAGCATTGAACTACCAAAGTGCTCTGCCTGTCCAGCCCTCAGTACTCCTATTATTATTTTGAAAACACTTCTCTACGGGATTACCAAATTAGGAAACACTCTAAATTGAAGATATATACCTAAAATTGTTGAAATTGGTTGTAAAATCTAACCCAAATGCCCAGATTGATTTTGTACAAAACAGCAGATCTATCAGCAAAGCTATTTCCATACTGCAATCTTGCTAGAGCCGGCAGAGCTGCCCCTATATTACTGGTCTGAATCTAGTGATATTTGGCCTTTTTCTTATGCTTCCTCAACAACAAATCATCCACTTCAGCTTTCATTTGAAAATTAAAGAAATCGTTTTCCTTTTATATGCGTACAGTGCTTGAAAACACATCCTAAGTATGATTTAAATACATGGAGCCTCTAAAAGGGGTTCAAAATTGCTTTATTTTTTGATTAGTAAGTCACTCTAAGTCAGTCTTCCAAAATGACCCAAGAGTTGAAAAGCTTGAATCTCAATGCTTAAATGAATAAATAAATAGTAAAGAATATTAAAGACAAAAGCAGGACTAGAAGGTAAGGGCTGGAGCAAAACGCTACAGCTTCCCTTCCCTGCTGGGAGTACAAAATAGAGTATCTCCTGCCTGACACCCTCTTCAGCAACAGCCTGTTCTCCTTAACATGCCTCCTTGATTCCCACCCCGTGGTCTGTACAGGTAGGCAGTAGGCAGCCCCCGGAGAGAAAAGCCACTGAACTCTATTCATCCTACAGAGCACCAACAGCAATCATTCAAGCTTTTATACGAGTCCATTGTACCTCTGCAGAAAGGCCACACTCAGTCTGGCCCACACAGAAAACACAGCAGCCTGGATTGATGGCATCTACTTATGCTGCTGCAGGTTATAGTCATACACACATACGCACACAGAGTTTCATTCAGCTTTTCAGAAAGACTGTCAAAGAGTCTCAGCTTGTAAGCCTGAATCATAGCTAGCATATTTAACTCAACTACTGGTAAAAGGCATTTAACGTCATTTGCAAAAAAAAAAAAAACAAACCCAAAAAACATAATTGTTTTGGGGGGCGAGCAAGGGGGTTACTGTGGATACATTGCTCCTTCCTTCTCCCACAAGTAAGCATTCCGTATGTCTGTGTGCATACAAACCAAATAAACTTGTTCTCTGCTCCTGAATTTTCCAATCTGAACATACAGGCATCAACGTACACAGTTCACATTATTTCAGTGAAATGCTGCTTGAATGAATAGTACTGGTGGAATTATAAATCACAAAACGGATTATTTGGTCATCACTAATTCAAGGAAAAACTGAAATCTTATGGCCAAATCTATGGGAATTTCTGGTGATGTCACTACGACCTCACACATCTCCCAATATAACAATAACTGCTGATGTTTTGTCTGCCCTAGCACAAAGTTAGTTCTGAGACATACGAAATGACTCTTTGAGAAAAACAGCACATCTTATATGCAAGTCGTGTATTACAAAACAGATATGGTCAAACATGATGCCACAACTAAAGGTGAGCCACTTTATCAACAAAGAGTACTCTCATCACATCACATCCAAAGGACGTGTCAACAACCAATCTTAAAGAGCTTCATTAGTCACTCTATCACAAGAAAAAAAAATAAACCCCACTTTTATGTCACCAAACTGTAACAGCCATTTCAAATGTAGTATGCATTACATACCTTCCCAGACATGTGAAGAACTCACCCACAATTACCACAGTGAAGCCCAGCAAAGAGTAACCCTTGGCCTGCCTTACACTTATTTGTCAGAGCTATTTTCAGCAGATGGCAGCCAGATCACGACTACTCACGGCAGCAGCACAGTGCAGAAGCACTCTGCCCCACAGACAGTTAAAACTTGTTCATTTTGCACATGTGTTTTACAAAATCATTTTTATTCTAAATTACTCTAGCCACGAGTGCTACACAAAGGGCGCCTCTGATCCCACAAACAAATAGCTCTTCCCTTCTAAGAATGTAATTAAAAAGACTATCTAGCATAACTCTTGCGATACTTATTGTCTCTGTGGGAAATCTTTTTACAGAATCAGAATAATTTAGGCTGGAAAGGACCTCTAGAGGCCATGTCCTCCAATTCACAGTCAAAGCAGTGTCGATTACAAAGTTAGATCTAAGTTGTTCAGTCTTGTCCAGTCAAGTTTTTAAATCTCCAAGGGCAAATCCTGCAACTTCCACAGATACCGGGTCACAGTTCAACCATTTTCATTGATAATTTTTTCCTTTATGTCCCATCAGAATTTCCCCATGTCAATTTGTGACAACTGCACTTCATCCTTTATCTGTACATCCCAGAGAGGAGCATCACTCACTCCTTTATCTGTACATCCCAGAGAAGAGCATCACTCACTGTTCCGTAACACTGCACCAGGAAACAGAAGGCAGCAATTGAACTCCATTTCCTAATCTCCAGGCTGGGCAAACCAAGACCCCCTCACCATCTACTTGTATGCCACGTGCTCCAGTCCCCAAACATCCAGGCAGCTCTTCACTGGGCCCTCTCAGTTTGTCCCTACCTTTCTCACACTGGGGGCCAAAGCCTGGATACAACTTCATTCCAGGAACAGCCTCATCAACAGCAACAGTCACTCCTCAAATAGGCAGTCACACTCTTGCTAATACAACTCAGCACACCATTAGTCTCCATCGCTGCAAGAGCACACTGCTGACTCCCAATTCAATGCTGGTTTTTACTCACTATACACTTTTATTCCTACAACTCACCTACCCTAAGAATAAGAGGATAGAATAAAGCAAGTGATGCGGGTGGACACTAAATATCCCTGGGGTAATATCATAATACGAACAAGAAGTGAATGTTGTAGCTAATATTCTTTGTGAAAAACTTACAAAGAAAAGGAGTGGGGCATGATCTTTCAGGCACAGAGGTCATCCCAAATGCAGTATGAGAAAGGATGGCAATATCCTGTATCTTAGGCAGTAAACTTGCCAATCAGTAAATCTGAAAAGAACTCCATTTCTTTTTCTGACAAATTTTTAAAGGCAAATATTTTAGTCAAAATATATACCGATGGCTAAAAGAAAGTGGTTGCTCCGAGTTAAAACTCTTCAAACTCTTTTTATGAAAATGTACCAAAGCTGTTCACATATTCCACCTTGATCACACAGAACTGCCTCACAGGTCCCCTGACCCACAGAGCAGCACTGTCTGGCTATCCTACTTTCTGATCTCAAAGCAAGTTCTTCTGAGGGTGACCTCAGAGGAGCAGCACAAAGGATTCAATGGGAGAATGCACTGATTCATAGAATCATAGCATGGTTTGGGTTGGAAGGGATCTTTAAAAATCATCTAGTCCAACCTCTCTACCACGGGTAGGGACATCTTTTGCTATATTGGGCTGCTCAGAGCTCTGCCTAACCTGACTTTGAACACTTCCAATAACGAAGCATCCACAACTTCTCTGGGTGACTGGTTCCAGTGTCTCACCACTCTCATAGTTTCTTCCAAATACAGCTTTTCTGAAATGAGTTAAGCTGTTGCGTCATGATCACTGTTCATGAGAGGTGTCTAAGACCGCCTAAACATAGCTCACTCCGGAACAGCATTTTTTACAGTGACCAAACAAGGACCTATCTATATTTGAAGAAAATTCAATTTAGATTGTAGCTATTCAACTTACTGCAGTTGACTCCAGAAAAAATAAAAGACATATGATCTGAAACTTCCTTTGACTTTTCTTTGAACTCTAGATGGAAAGCTTTAAAGAATGGGATCTTCTTCTTAGTTACTTCTAAGATTTTTGCGAAATTAAATTTCCAAATAGTACCTAATGTTAAAACATTTGCATGTACCAAATAAGAGAGGGCTAAAATACCCTCTCTTAAAGAAAAACAATTTCTAATCATTATTTTGAGACACTTCACCGAAGCATTTTTGCATTACTTTGATGAAACGAGCAGTACATGCCACTCACTTGACAGCATTAATTCCAAAGCATTTGTGGCAAATCTAGACATAGGTCAAAGCAGAAACAAGAACAAGAATATGTGAGAAAAGGAAGATGTGTTACCTGTCCTGAGCTACTGAGAACCATGTTCCTTGTCTGGCTGTACAAAACATGCCCACGCAGGGGGTGAATCAAGTTTAATCCAGAGAGCGAAAGAAGGCAGCTTTCTATACAACTTCATAGCATGCTCCCCATATGGAAGAATGGGTTTAATAAAGATTCAATTTATCATTTATTTAAAGCTTGTATTCTCTTACTTTGCTATTACTATTGCCGCCGCAGGGAGCAGCTTTTTCATATCTGCCTAGATAAGAGCTAAAACCTCCAGAATCACTATTGCCAAATGCCCCAACAACAATCAGCTGTCCTGGACCTTAAGGTTATGCTGTGCAAGTTCAAAACCTGCCCCCTTGGCAGCTGCAGAAGTTCCACTCCTGCACACATTTTAAGACAGAGCAACAGACATGGAAATATTTATACATATACACAAATGTTCATTCATTTTTGCACATTGCATAGGAAACGTAAGCAGAATTCTGCATGTTACAGACACGACCAAAGCAAGTAAGTCTTCAGCAATTTAATATCAGTTGTAGACATGGGTGTCTGTAATATTCCACATCCATGAGAGAAATGCCATGGCAAACACACCAGAGATGTTGCATGGTGTCAACAGCACTTCTCCAGCAAACCTGCTGGAACCCTGGAAATGAAGGTGGTTCCAGCCCCACATTGCCGTCTATCAGCTCCATATGCCACCCTTCTAAACAGGAGACATGCCATAGTACTGCACAAGTAAGAAAGAGAAATGAGAGCCTCTCCCAAGAGAGGCCCCTCTGCCTGCACCCAGCATAAACGCATGCATCCACACAGGATTCAGCTCTGGTCTGAAGTTTTACACACGATCTGGAAAGGCTTTGCCATCACTTGCCTAACAAACCCCACTCTATGTGCAAAGCTTTTACAAACCTCCAAGACTGGCACCTCTACTTCTCCAGATTTCAGCTTGGTTTCCCCCCCCTTCATTCTCTCCCCTCCATTTAGCTTATATAGAGACCACTTTCAGAGCGCCACGCTAATTAGCAACAGCTTGCACTCTATATTAAAAACAAAAATAGGCAAAAGAAAATAGTGAAAAGGGAAACCAAATGATCTCATAGGCATTTCATCACGTCATTAATATCAGCATATTTTAATTATATCCAAATAACTTTTATTCTGATCAGCAGACTTGCTGTAACTGCTGAAAAATAGAGTCATAAATTAGACACGTGATATGGTAGGGTCTATTGCCCTACAGACTTGCTATAAAGCACTACAAAAATATATATGGCAGTAATCCAAGCTGACAATAATAAGCTCACTGTGTCAGGATATAAGAGGTGAACACTAGAGAAAATCAGGCTGGTGTAGAAAATAAATCCAAAATCTCCAAAGTATTACTTCAACAAAGTAAATAAATATTTAATAAAATGAAGTTCTTTTTGCTTTCACTAACGTGAGTGGCTCCTAAAAAAAAGTATTCCTTACAGGTAAATATCTATTCTACAAACTCTCTACACTTCCCTGTATTTCATAACCATTTGGCTTCTTCCCAGTGGGCCCAATTCTGTTTTTTTATGTCTGTACTTTCTACACGTTCAGCATTTTCCAATCTATCTACCTTGAATACCAACTAAAGTACAGATTACAGAGAATAAAAAGTTAAATGACTCTTCAACTCTTAAAGACTTCCCACTATTGTAGCAAATGGAATACTGCACATAGTTTTGAAGGAGGGAAATGCAATTTAGCTCCCATTTCATCGGTATCTCGAGACTAAAAGATCGTCTCCCACTATGCTAATACTGAATTTTTAATTAGAACACAACTTATGAAGAACAATTTGACATAATTTTTCACCTAACTCTTGCCTAAGCTTTAACAACAGTTTGCAGTTACAATACGCTATGTAATAGATTCCATTACTGTAATTAAGATCAGCTAAGCTATATTAGGGAATTTCACTAACTATTGTCTCCTCCTAATATATAAACAATGAGAGTCAATGATACTGAAAGACAACAGATCTAATGCAGATGGCTTATAGAATTCAGTTCTACAAGACACTGTTGAAACAGCAAGTTATTATTCAGGCAAGAACATATTAATGCTTCATGAATAAATTTTCAGCTGAGAAGTGTCAGAAGGAACTTCCACCATGACAAAAGCACACCATAACTGCCCACAACAGTTGGGTGACACTGGCTGGACTTTGTATCACATCCCATTGAGAAGGAGCAGCTTTTCAGATCCTTGCTGATAGCCCTGGGGTGCCAAGTAGTGGAAAATTAGATCTTTGTCTTAAAAATACTGGTGTTTCACATAAGAAATAGAAGCATTAGCACAAACCTGTTTGAACCTGCTTCCAACTCTGATTCTGCATGTGTAAATCCACGAAAGTCAATGGGGACTTTGTTTATGCTACATGCTCTCCCATCGTGTCCATACAGACAGATAAGTGTGAAAAAAGGAGATCCCTTTTAGGCACATCTGGTTCAAACTCCTACTGTACTCACCTGTGTGTGCCACATAACCGGGAATTTGCTAGAATAATTCATTTCATTCTACAGAAATGTGGATATGTGAGAATACTGAGCCTTCTACACCTGGCCCACACTTGAGACTTATAACCCCTGAAACGACCTAGTATCCTTGCATCAATAGAAACCACTTTTACTATAGATACAGACAAAACTACTTCAGCAGAAAAGCAAAAAGGCATGATGGTGATGCAGCCATCGGTGGTGTCACCCCTCCCACCTCGAGCAAACCTGATTTTCAAGCGTAACAGATATGCTTTACTATGCCTTTTTTGAGGTGAGTTAGCCTGAAAACCCAAGTGGTCTGCAAGACCTCTCAATTTTGCAAGACGGTGCAGAACATAATCAGAGAAGACACTATGTATCCCGAAATGCGGCCACCTGCTTTGAAGCCAGCCTTTGCACTCTTCAGAGACTCGCTTAGTCACAGAATCCTGACAATTCGGGCTGAGGCAGATCTTATACTAGTAAATGAGAGTCTTTATTAACGCTGTGAGACTACTATACAAGGACAAATCCTGCAACTCTTCATCTAGCAAAACGTATTTCACTGGAAGCTTACCAACATGAAAAGACTGAGGATCAGTCTTCTCTGATTACTAAATCAGATGCAGACCAATGCTGACACATCAAGCTCTTATCCAGGGATTGGTTCACAAAGGAAAGATTGAATTAATATTTTAAATCAAAACCAGCTTTCTTGGTTAAAAACAAAACAAACACACACCAATTCTCAGTGCTCTAATTTTAAGAGCATTTTTTTTTTCAGTTTTGCTTCCACTCCTACCCAAATTACATAACCAGAACTGCAAAGAAGTCATGTCCACATAGGAACTTCAACCACAATGACACAAGTGGTCTAAATTTACATTAAGAGCACTTCTCGTTAACTCAGCTTCTCCCATATGCACAAGCTCTTGCACTAGATATTCAATTCCTTCAGTTAACTGCAGTGTCATATATAATTAACCTATGCTTGCTAAACTTCCTCAGAAGAACTCTTAAAAAGGTAAGAGCCAAAGAGCAGCCTCAGCAAATTCCCTCTCCTTAAGCTGTTACTGTACTGTCCTAGTTGGCATTCTTTGGATCCAGCATAGTCCTCGGACTGTAATATTTTGTGTTGCTCCATTAAATATTTTCTTTTCAGAATCCATGCTATTATTTCCTGTCTCTCTTCAAAGTGCGAAGTTAGACTGCTTTATGGATTAAATATATTGCCAATTATTTAGCCCTTGTATTTTATGTTACGCCTAGCTCACTAAAATGCTATTAAGCAAGTCTCAGCCACAGGCAAAACATCTACACTATTGAAACCAGCAAAATTCTGCTATGGACTCAAATGACCAAGCTGTCACTCTAAATACAAACAAGAGGGCACCACTAGAAGATGTCAAAACAGTATAAACAGCATTCACGTTGCATCCTCGTGTCGGAGCCTGCACTACACGCGCAGAGAGAGACACAGAGAGCCCTCACATGGTGTTTGTTAAACACACACTAGTGACCCACGGGGACCTCACAGACCCCCTTGCAGCCTAGCGGTGAATCGTAGAATCACGGAATCACAGAATCACGGAATCAAAGAAACATGGAATCAAATAATCATGTCCTTGTGTTGGAGCCTACACTATACATATGGAGAGAGACACAGAGAGTCCTCACATGGTGTTTGTTAAAAACACACTGGTGACCCACAGGAACCCCGCAGACCCCCTCATAGCCTAGTGGTGAATCACAGAATCATAGAATCACGTAATCAAATAATCACTGAATCAAAGAATCATGAAATCCTAGAATCACTGAATCAAATAATCACTTAATCAAAGGATAATGGGATCATAGAATCACGGAATCAAATATTCAAGGAATCACAGAATCAAAGGACCACTGAATCAAATAATCAAAGAATCATGGAAACACAGAATCATGGAATTACCAGGTTGGAAAAGACCTCTGAGCTCACCGAGTCCAACCATCCCCACCAGCTGCTGACCCCAGCTCCAGTCACAGCCCTCCCGGCCACCCAGTCCCATCAGAACCCCTCGGCAAGGCAAGACGGAGTTGGGAAACTGAATTTCACTTCCATGAGGAGCCGAAAAGCCAGCCTCGCACGCCTTCCCGGTCACGTCCCGAGTTATTTAAGTAAATAACCGCTCGGCAGGCGCGGAGGGGCAGGCGGGAGCGGGCTGCGCGGTATCCCGTGCCCGCCGCGCTCCCAGTGCGCAGGAACCCCTGCCGGCAGCGCGCTCCACCGCTGGATTCGCGCTCCCCATCACTTTTTCCCGCAAGCGCTGTGAGACCCACCGGCTTTTTCCAAGCAAATCCGCAAACCCCGAGCGGAACCGAGCGATTTTAAGGTCCCTCCAACCCAAACCATTCTATGTTTTTATAGGGGTTTTTTTTGCCGCCCAAATCGCTATCCTTTAAGCGCCCGGCGGCAAACCGTGCTCCGCCGCCGGGGTCCCGAGCGCACTTCGGCGACTTGGGAGCGATGGGATCAACTCCCACGCGACGTCTCGGGCGCGCTTTTGTCTGCCAAGCAGAAGGGATAAACGCACCCACGCGACGCCACAGCCGCTCGGAGAGGTGAAGAAGACGATCCCGCCCGCGCCGCAGCCCCGCGCCCCGCCCGGGCTCCCCTCCGCATCCCCGCACCGCGCCCTCCCGCCGCTGCGTTACCTCCGCCCGCTCCGCCGCCCCGACAGCGCCAGCCGCGAGCGGCAGCGGCGCCCGGACCCCCCGCCCCGCCCCGCCCCGCCCCCTGGCGGGGCCGCCGGGCTCTGCGCCCCCGCCTCGGGGCAGCGGCACCGCGGCGCCCCCTGCGCCGCCCGGGCAGGTGCGAGCGGCGGGGACAGGCGGGGCGGGGGGTGAGCGTCCCGTCCCTCGCTGTGCGCAGCGCCCGGGGCACGGGGCGGGCTGCAGCCCCGCGCTCTGCCGCAGCAGTGCTCCATGGAATCAGAGAATCACCAGGTTGGAAAAGACCTCTTGGATCATCGAGTCCAACCATTCCTATCTGCCACTAAACCATGTCCCCGAGCACCTCGTCTGCCCGTCTTTTAAATACCTCCAGGATGGAGACTCCACCACCTCCCTGGGCAGCCTCTGACAGTGCCCGATGACCCTTTCTGTGAAAAATATTTTCCTGATATCCATTATGAACCTCCCCTGGCGCAGCTTGAGGCCATTCCCCCTTGTCCTATCACCCGTCACTTGGGAGAAGGCCAGATCCCTCCTCTCCACAACCTCCTTTCAGGTAGTTGTAGAGAGCAATAAGGTTTCCCCTCAGCCTCCTCTTCTCCAGGCTAAACAACTCCAGTTCCCTCAGCTGCTGCTCGTAAGACTTGTTCTCCAGCCCCCTCACCAGCTTTGTTGCTCTTCTCTGGACACACTCCAGAGCCTCAACATCCTTCTTGGAGAGAGGGGCCCAGAATTGAACACAGTATTCGTGGTGCGGTTGCACCAGTGCCGAGTACAGAGGGAGAATAACCTCCCTGGACCTGCTGGTCACGCACTTTCTGATACACGCCAAGACACCATTGGCCCCCTGGGCACACTGCTGGCTCATGTTCAGTCAGCTGTCAACCAACACCCTCCGGTCTTTCTCCTCCAGGCAGCTTTCTAGCCACTCTTTCCATAGTCTGTAGCGCTGCACAGGGTTGTTGTGTCTCAAGTGCAGGACCCGCATTGAATCATAGAAACATTGAATCATAGAATCACAGAATAGTTTGGTTTGGAAGGTGCTGCCAAACTAACATGATCACCTTCTATGACAAGGTGACCCATTTACTGGATGAGCGAAAGACTGTGGATGTAGTCTTGTTGGATTTCAGTAAAGCCTTTTACGCAGTTTCTCACAGCATTCTGCTCAGGAAACTGTCAGCCTCTGGCCTGGACAGGCGCACAGTCTTCTGGGTGGAAAACTGGTTGGATGGCCGGGCCCAAAGAGTTGTGGTAAATGGAGTTAACTCCAGCTGGAGGCCGGTCTCAAGTGGTGCCTCGCAGGACTCAGTGCTGGGTCCAGTCCTGTTTATTATCTTTGTCAATGACCTGGATGAAGGGATTGAGTGCACCCTTAGCAGGTTTGCAGAAGACACTAAGCTGGAAGGAAGTGTGGATCTGCTTGAGGGTAGGGAGGCTCTGCAAAGAGATCTGAACAGGCTGGGCCGATGGGCTATTACTGCAGTCCCTGATAAAAAGTTTCTCCCCGTCATTCTTATAAGCCTCTTTTAAGTATTAAGTATTAGTGACTGCAAAGTCTTCCAGAGATAAAGATGGGCAAAAATACACTCTGTTCATATTTTTGACAGCTGTAATGAGCTCAGGGAAGAATTATGTAAACATTATTATGCGTAATAAACACATGTCAGCGTTAGGCAGTCTTGTGTAGAAATGTTGGTAAAAGCCATGGTGAACGTTTTATTCATAATGTCTTTTTAACTTTATGTAGCTGGTGTAATAGGCCTTGTGCTTTGCTGTTGCCTCGACGGAAAATCATTACCCAGTAATAGATGAGGCAGTTCGGAAGGAGAGCCACTGGGATACTGCACACTTTCATTCATAGATGCTACGTATTAGAGGAAGTAGCAGGAGGCCTGCCAACTTTCCCAATTTAATTATTAAGCTGTCAGTTCCTGACTCCTTGTTTCAACTTCCTGAGGCAACATCTGGCTGTAATAACAAAAATAAATAAATAAAATAAAATTTGATCATTCACTCAGCAGCATTCTATTTGCAGTGTCCTTTTTACTGCAACTTCTATGAAAAACTCAATACGGGGGAGCTGGACTTGGCATCTCTCTGAACTCCCCAGAAGTAAAGACAAGAACAGTGTCAGCTGTGATCCACAAGGTGAAGCTCTGCAGAAGGCTGTATCATACTTGAACCTTTTCTCAACCAGTCCGGTGTTGTGCATTTTATTCTTCCTAATCCTTCTTTTATTCAAAAGAACATCAGCGGTTTTGTCACTGCATGAAGCTGAATGATACGGCTTTGAGAGATAAAAAAATGAGATCTTTGTTAGCCAAGAATTTTTGCATTTTCATCAAATGTTTCTTCAAAAGAGTAATGTTGATTTCAGAAAAAAAAAAAAAGCTGTAAAGGATGTCAGATTTAATGCCTCCAAATGTAAGCGGAACACTGAAGAGAAGTTTTAAAATATCTGTGACTACATCGTGATGTTTTCTCTGGTTCTGTTTCATATGGTATGACAGCTTCAGTTCACAATTCGTTATCACAGTGGCTTTTGGAACCATGTACCTCTTTTTTTCCATATCCTTATTCAAACACACGCACACGCTTGCAAAAATATGTATCTATATATGCACACATGCACACAGAGAGACAAATGCGGAGTGACTCAGCTCTGCATTCTACTTGCTTAATCAGTTTTCAAAGCTCCGACACTGTTCTTTTTTATTTAAAATGCCTAAAGCCACCTTTCCCACTTTGCTTGTTTCACTGCCAAGGTGTGGAGCCTTTGACAAAGCTAGGCCACCTACGCTGCCTTCTGTGCGTCGCACTCTCCAAAACGGCCTTCCTGCAGTTCAGGAGGTCAGCCCTGCCATTAATCAGACAGCAGCTTCAGCACTGACCTTGCACACTAGTCCTGGGGTATCCTGGAAGACCTTTATTCCTGGTGGTCACTTGGAGCTAAGGAAGGAAATCGAGATCTGAAGGCAGAGGTCTTGCAAGCCCAAATGGGGATGAAATGGTACCAGGAATGCTGTGGGCTGACCACCATCACCCATGAACAACATTCTGCACAACACAGCACTTTGGTCTCCTCTGTGCTGCAGACTGTCAGGAGGTGCAGCAGCTGTGGGGTTAAGTATAAGTTGGGCATGTGTGGCCTAATTCCAAGTGTGACTCCTTCCCTTAGTGTAGCACTTCTTCTGGTTTTCCCATTCCATTAATTCTCTCTGCCATTAAGAAGGTAGGTTTAGAGATCAGAAGAGTCTGAAATCAATGTTGCTGTCATTTGGGCTCCAGTCAGAGGTTTGACATTATGTCCCTTTTTTTTTTTCCTCCACTCAAGTTTCCTTCCTCTCACAGCTTGGAGGAACTTCTGGAACATTTTATTGATTCTTTATCTGCTCTCCACTGGAACTGCTCATAATTCCTGGCTTCCTAAGGCTCAATGGGTACTTTTTCTTTTATATCCTCCAGTTTAAGCAGCAAAAAGGCTAACTACCCTGTTATGTAGGGCAGACTTTTCTTAAATCATTGAAAGAACCCTGGATAATCCTTTCATACCTGTCTCCCATCTTCAAGTAAAATGACTATACCTCATAGGAGGGGATTGAATATTTTATGTAAATTCTATTCAAGATTCTCTTGTTTTCTCTATAAATCAGGAAAGATCAGACAGACTCTTCCTTTAGACTGTAAAGAAGAAGGAAAACTGAGTGAAGGGAAGACGTTGAAAGTAGTAGATTTTCTGGTCAAATTCTATTTATCATTTTTTCTACCACTAGCAAATTTCCAGGCGTACTGCTCAGATTTATTTTTAGAAAAGTTATGTGGGATTAAAAATAAAAAAAATAAATAATTAAAACAAAACATTTCAGCGTGCTCTGAACCAAAGCAACATTTCTGAGATAGCAGCAAAGAGTATGCTGAGTCCTGTGACCAAATGCATCTTCAAAATCCTAGCCTCTTGTGTCAGAAAAAAGAGTTTGTACTATAGGAAGGAGAATTTGTACTTGTGTACCTTAAGGAGTCTATCATCAATTTCCCTACTTATTGCTCAGGAGATCCCTTCACAACTTCTGTACCATATATGAATTCAGCAGTAAAAAGGAAACTAGGCAAAACCCAACCAAATCTTTCATGGGGGAAAAAAAAATACTGGAGGACAATTTAACATAGAGAGCTTCACAATCTGCTGGTGAAGGTCAATAACATGATGGATAAGGCTACAACAGATGTATTTATATATTTACAAATGTGAAAGCAGAAATTAGGGTCTTCTTAAAACTAGCAGCTGTTAATTGCCAACCTCACATACAGACACACACTGGGAGAGACTGCTAATTAACTGAATGAAAAACTAGAGGAGTTTCTGCGCTGAGTTACTTGACATAGACTTAAGAAATCAGACAGAGAGTCTTGATTGCCTGGCAGATACCAAGCTGAATAACATTTGTTGGCTATATGGAGGCAATGATGTCTATCTGAAAAAGAATTGCCTATGGAGAAGGAGGCTTTACCAGGGGAAGCAGGATGTGCTGATCCGCAAGGGCCAGCATCAATAGCTATTAGAACAAACTGAAGGGCCTCCCAGATATCTGCTGTTGTAAGGTCTGGAGACATCAGCTCGTATAAAAATGCAAAATGCTTGAGATTCAGATTCTAAAATTACTTTCCTTAATGAAAAGCATCATGGGCTGAAAGGAAGGAGAGGCGTCCTGCAGGATTTGAAACGTCAGCCAGCAGACAAGAGAAATTCAGAATCCCACTAAGCTTGGGGGGAAATTTCTGCACACTTAAATGAACAGGTTTTGCAACAGCCGGCACTCACCTAAGGACATGACATGGATCCCAAGGTATTAATAATCATAACTCAATCCCTAGCAATACTGATACTTTTTTCCTACCAGATACTGGTAAGAAAGAGCATGGAGTCTGTGAGTAGAGTTTAGAACACAAACTTTGTCTCTGCTGTGCTTACTGGGTAACAGAGATGAGATTTTACCTTTGGAGATGAGATTTTACCTTTGGAGATGAGAAATAAAGCTGTGGTACAATCAGACCGTCATGCAGTAATAACTGATGGTGTCAGCTGAGGCTACAGGAGCATCTGCAGCTACAAATATTCAGCTGGGACTCCTTTAGGCTTCTGTGCGTCAGCTGGTCTTCGATTATCTCCTTGGGAATTGAACTAAGCAACACATGGGTGCCGTGCCTTCTGAATGCTTGATAAAGGAAGTAAAAAAATAAAGCTAATGAAAAATCCAACCACTATAATTGATATTGTAAAACCTCCTCTACTGAGCTAGGTAATGACTTAATAAGGGCATGCAAAAGACAAGGAAGGAATGCATTAGAAGAGCTAACCCATTTGTTACTTGAGAGCTTTCTTCAATGATAATGAGAAGATTGGGAGAGATAATTAGGTGCATTTTGTTTAAAGAACTACTTCATGAGGTTGTCCCCAGGATGGATTGGCAGGGAGTATCAGGTAGGAAGTGTACTGGTAAGACAGTATGAAGAACATGGGAGTGGAAAAGGTTGTAAAGGTCTTTAGGGAGTTGGGTTGTAAAATTGCAGAAGGCAACGTCAGTATGCAAGAAATCATGTCACCTTGGCATATAACAAGTGATAATGAAATGGAACCTAAATTACAGAAAAAAATTGTACGGGGCAGAAAAATACTTGCAAATGTGGAGGCAAATGAAATACAAGAGATCTGGCTAAAGTAGTATGGACTTAGCTAATAAGGAAAAACCTTGATTTGGATTTAGAAAATGAAAAAATAAGTTATGGAAAGACAGATGTCTAAATAAAGCTGTGTTTGTATTTCTGATTTCATCCCATATATTTATAATAACATGTAATTCCTCCAAGATTTCTGCTAGATCTTCTCTTGAAGGAATTAATCCATCAAGTAGGCACAGATCAGTGTTATTTAGGGGTCACAAATTAAACAAAAATTAAACAACAGGGACCCTTAATTCCTTAGAGATCCTTAAGGTTGATCATGGTAGGTGTGGAATTCATGGAGTACACGGACTATGCTGCCTACACCTTTACAAAGCACCATCAAAAAGGTGTTTTCAGAAGCAATGAGTAGAAATAAGTTTTGCTGATAGTATGTTGATAGAAGCAAAGTATGCTTCTCAAATGTTTTTTGTAGCCCAGCCGCTAAGGGATGACAGACTGGGGACAGTTGCACGTACACTGATGAATCATAGTGTTGCAGTTTGGCCCAGCAAGCTGTGTGTTCTGGCAGGTGACTCTGAATAGCTGTTGTAAGTCAAAGCTTTAGACATCTTCAGACAAGCATGAACTAGTGTTATCCTGCAAGTAATGGAAGGGATGTACTATGTAAATCATGTGGTGGGCCATGCTTAGGGTTCTGATCACAGAAGAACAACAAATCTGTGTTACAAAGGTCCTTGTGTCATCTTTTTATGTAATACCACTCAGCCCTCAACAATCCATTACTCTTCTGATAAAATTATTTCTGGACTCGTGCTTCCTGAGAAACTTTCATATTTGTCAAAAATTGGCAAGGACCTTTGCACCTGCACAGGTGCCAGACGCAAAAGACTTTTATGTCAGTGACATGTGACAGTATTTCAAAATATGGACCAAAATGCAAGTCAGATGTGAGCATGCCAAACACAAGGTAACCAAAAAGCCACTACACTACACCCAAAACCCCCAAACAAACAAAAAATGAGAATAATCTGTCCATCTAAGAAAAGATCAGAAAGTTACCACTATGCAACTAAATACTGGAAGACTGAGTCTAGAGGAGGGCTTAAAAAAGCAGAAGTTTTCAGCATAGTATGCTTCCAAATAATGGGCCTGGCCCACAAATTATGGACTTTGTATTCCTGCATAATTTTAGTCCATCTAAAAGTAGAGCCCTGGGAATGACTACAGCTTTCAAAAAAAAAAAAATGTAGATGGTGGATTCCCTGATTTTCTAGGAGATTCTACAATTTTGAAACTTGTGTTGCTGGTTTAGAGTTCATGTAAAACTAAATGGAGGAAAAAGCTATAATAATCAGTGCAAACAGCCATAGGGATATGTGTCTTTATAAATGTGTCTTAATAAATGTGTCAGTTTTTCAATATATATGCCTTTTTAATATATATAAAAAATAGAAAAAAAGTTAAGTCCTACCGACACATGTAGAAGTTCTTATTTGCAGTATCTCAGCATACTTCTCCCTGGCTTTGCTTCCTGAATTCAGTCTCTAAGGCAGATACTCAATCCTGCAATTACTTTTGAAATGACATTCCTATAACTTAACTCCTTCAGTGAACAGTGTGGAGTACAATATGGAAGAATATTTTTAGGTGACTTATTTTAGCAGTTACTTTTTACGATCTTGTACAAGTTGATTGATGAATAGGTGCACACAATGCACCTACCTTCCCTAGGGTCTTACATGTTAGCAACCAATATTTAATGTAATAAAGAATAAGGAGTGGTAATTGAACCTGTAATTCTATTGTCCTCCAATGTATTCTTGGATGAGCTGTAAGTGGGTGACATTGGTTGAAGAAAAGATTAAGCAGATGCTCAACTGGTAAACATACCATAGATCTATTGCTGCCACCAGTTTTTGTTTCATCAGAGAATGTGCTCTACATTTGTAAGCAGTCCTGTGGACTCTGCTGAACAACAGGGCACGATTCATGAGCTGAAACATAGCTTTCCAGTCTCCTGCTGAAGAGGAATTAGGAGATACCCTAGGGCATCTGATAATGGCACTGTACACCTATGTCATGGCAAGCCTGCAACATCCCTAACCTGGAGTAAATTTTACACTGAGCCTCTAGATTCTTTCTGGCCATCTTTTCATTGAATCTTAAATATTTCATTCTTTTATGCTTATTTGGAAATAATTATCTCCAAAACAATACAAACAAGAAAGGAAGCAAACAAACAAGAACACAACTAGGGTGTCTGTAATTGAGACCTTAGGCATAATTGTTTATCTGTGGAGGATAAAGCATAGCTATTTATCTATGTCAACCTTTGACTGCTTTCTTAGTCACATGGAACAGCATATTAAAAAAAGAAAGGATGATGTATAGGGACAACAGTTACTCCGAGGAGGTTTGCAAATCCTGGCTGTCACTGTTCCATTCAACCCAATGAGGTCACTCTTCTAATTAAAAGTTTTACATCAAGCCTTCAGTCTGCCTTCTGGGTTGTCATAAACACAGTTGATATTTATTATTATTTATGCTGTAGTACTTTTCCAACTGTGTTTGGGTTTTGTGCAAATAAAGGAAGAAACAAACTTATTGCTATGGGCATAAAATACGCCTTCCTAATTTAGGAAAACAGCTCTCTGACAGCTAGACTCGGTAAGCGTTACCGAGTTTCATCCATATATATCCATGTATTTCTTGCATATATATCTCTCCATATATTTCTTGTGGAGTGTTCTGCTATCTCTTTCTATAATGAGTAATATGAAAATTCCATTGAATCATATTTAGGAGTGAAAATGAAGCGGGAAGGAATGGGGACCACCACCTCCATGACCCCTTCTGTCTGGCGGGGGCCAGCAGGGGGAGAGCTTCCTTTACCGGGCATTTCCTCATTTTAACCCTAACATCTGGTTCCCTGGTAGGTTTTGTCATTGCTCTACTTAACTCACATTTCCATTTTAAGTGAACATTCTTCCACTGTGTTCTTTTACTGGTTGCTATTGTTCTGTACCGTGGCATTGCCTGGCCTTTCCGTTGACAGAGACAAAATATCAGTGCCTCTTCTGCAGAAAATAATCTGAATAAGCTGAAAGCAAATAGTATAATCATCAAGGCACCGTTTAAATTAAACTGAACCCCAGACCCAGGAATGCACAACATACTAAGACCAACCTTCTCTCTCTTTGTGGCCAGTCGTAATATAGCATCATTGGCATTTATGATCTGAGTGAAGTTTTGTTTAAAATGTCATCAGTATTTCTAAGTATGAAAAACACTTCTTGGAATTATTTATACACAAGACAGGTTTTTATTTAAAGGAGTTATTTACTTCTTTAATTTCGATATGCTCACAAGGTAAGTCTGAGACTTGTTTACTTGACAATGTCCAAGCACAAACATTAACTTTTAACACTTGGCTTGCAAATATGATAAAGAACTATTTTGATAAGGTTGGAAGTTGTTGTTACTATCTCCCAGTAATCTAGTTCTTTCTGTGGCATTATGTCCTTCTCCTTTTCCCACAACTGACTGGTTCACCTACTTAAGTCTTTGGGAAAACAACAGTTATTTGCTAAATGCTTTCACAGACCATAGTAGAGGAAGGTCCTGACCTGACTGGTCTTTGGTCTTAGAACAGTTTAAAGGAATTTATTATTTACTATGATTATGTTTAATATATAATGGAAAATTTCCATTGCTCTCATGCTTTATCGAAGGTTATTTTTTACCCTACTTAAATATATCTCTGTTGCCCTCAGAGGGACATGTTTGCAATACAGCAGCTTCTGCAATAAAAACATGATATAGATTACATAGAATAATGTTTGTGTTAAAGTCAGACATGAGGAAATAGTGTAACATTTTGAAGTCTTGCAGTGGCAGAAAAACTTGCGTGTCATGATGACATTTTCCTTTTGTTTGGACTCTGCTAGGTAGCAAGCATCTGAAACAGAAGTCCTGTATTTATCTACAAGCAGTCACAGTACTACCAGCAGTGCATGCTCCTTTGAGTTTGCCATGGTTCAACTCTGCCCAAGGATGAGTGAACACCATTTTGAATATAAAGGCACTTCAATTTCCACCTTATTCTATCATTATTCAATCCCGGGTCTCTGCTGAGACTATGCTAGTAAAAGAAGTGCCACATATGAAAATGGCTTTTATGATATGCATTTGCCCTCAAAAAGTCCAGTTGCAACAGTAACTGATGTGTCTGCATAAAGTGTATTTTTGTGTATAGGAGAGAGAGAATGTGTATGTATTTTCTAGGAGATTAAAACAAAATAATGGGTGCATATAGGTTATTTGAATATTTGTCCCTTTGCATTTGAAAGTTCTGGACTGTGCAACCAGCATTTCCTCTGCCCTCCCACAGTGTGTTTTAGTCCAAGCAGCCACAAAATTCTCAGAACGTTCAACCAACCAAATCACTTCAGGTCTGCAAGAGCTCCACTGTCGTGGATTTTTTACATCTGCGAATTAATGGGAAATGCTATTTTTTTCATTTAGTAGTATTGTCTTCTCCATTTGGATTTATTTCACACAAGAGAAAACGTCTCTGGATTTTTTATCAGCAATGTGCTGAGAAAAAAATGGTAAAATTTCAGAAGTGTATATCCTAAATTTCCAGGGAGGAAGGCAGGCAATATGCAGTCATGAGTCTTTCGGGAAACAGATCTTGACCACACTGGATATTTTAAGTTTTCATTACATCTGAAAAATAAGGAAAAAAAATAAAAAGTACTACGCCTCCCCCTTTTCAACTTTCACGTCCTAATTTACAACGGTGAAAGTCACTTTTAACTCAGTTTTTCTCCACATACGCTGTCATCGCTGCAATATCTTTTTGTCAGTACACCTTCTACATTATTTTTTTTAATCCATTGGCCATCTGCAATTCTATTTGTCAGAAGTCTGAAAGGTATTTTGTTACAAGTCGTATGCAATTAGTGCCTTGGTGGAGTACAGAGAATGTGCTGGTGCTGCCACCAAAGCAAGAAGAAGCCTATGTGGGATCTAGGGTTACACATGCTCACTACCCAGCCAAGCAAGTGCTGGCCAGTCCTTGCAGACTTTTCTTCACCTGGCAGCATAAATAAAGTGTAGGTGGGGGGCACAGGCAGGAGCTGATGGTCTGGTGAGTAGATCAGGGAGATTTTGCAGGAGGTGAGTTAACGATCTGAAGAGAATAAGAGGATGTTGTAGTGGAAGGCAATAGGATGAAGGAGAAGCAACTACAGGTACAACAGGAGAGGGATTTGTTAATGGAATTGAATTTGGAGAAGATGTAGGACACAAGTTTATAGGAAGCAAAGCTGCCTTAATACTGTTGCTACAACCTGCTTACTGTAAATGTAATTGCTTGTAGACAATAGAAGACAATAATTGTAAATTATGAAATGTAATGCATGAGCTGTAGCTTATATATAACATGAGACAATATCTTCCCTGTTAACAGGCTTGAAGTTTAATGTCTTACTGGATTATCATGCCAATAATGAAGTTTTGTTATTTAAGAGAGATACATTATGGGAAAAACAATCATAGCAGCAGTATTCAAGTAGTTATCCACTCTGCAGTTTTCCCATATTTCCAAGCTGTTAGTTGCTTTAAAATAAGCTATAATTACATTAAATACTTCCCAGTATTCAAAAACTGGAATTGCTTGGCTTTCCACTGGCTTATTATCCTGTCATAAATGTGGGTGAAGGGTGAGGTGTGGTCACAAATAAAAAAGAAAATGGCCCAGCCGACACTATCTCATTAAAATGATGACTGCACAGCAGAAAACACTGGAAAACATTTCAGTTTTATATTAACTCTTGAAGTATACTAATTTACCCATAACTCTACACCAATAGTATAAATTTAGGCAGCGTACCTATATTTTCCTTTCTCTAGCTCAAGATAAACACTTTGTCTCATAAAAAGTAATTGATTTTACCTTTGGGACTAGATTCACTTACCAATACAATAATGGCAGCTCTAAGGAAGAACTAGATACACTATTGTCACAGAAGAATATTTGACTCTCCATCCCCATCCTGTTTGTTGGTTTGCTTACCTAAGTAAAATCATACTTGCCAAAGGAATCCAAAATAAGAAAGTTACCTCAAAAGTGGGAAAGCTATGGTCATCAGCAACTAAATGTTACAGCCACTGGAAATCCAAGATGCACAGGTCCAGAATAAAATGGAGAATTTCCATCTCCAGTGTAATTTCCATGGGAATATGCTCCATCCAATGATGGCAATTTACTAGAATGTTAGGAAGAAAAGTTAGATAAGTGAGTGAGCACCTGATGAGGAGTCCAGGTACATGACAAAGTTTTCCCCGTCAAAAGGGATTCAAGAAGTTACATCAAAGTGGTTAATACCTTTTTTACTCAGAACACAGTACTGAATATTTAGGGATATTTTCACTGGATGCCAACCCACAGACTCCCTTCGGAAACCAGCTGCTGTAAGAAAATGAGGATATTCATAAAAATAACTAAGGGAAAGCAGGAAGATCAGGACAGTCAATCTCAACAACGGGTAGAAACAGAAACAAATCTCATGGAGAAACAGAAAAGACTCTTCTCCCTGTGCAATGGCACCTACGTGAGAAAAGTAAGACAGTGGTAAACCCAAATATATTTGGGAGAGAAAGTCACTCCCCGTAAACTCTGCTCTCATTTTTTCTTCCTTAGTCTTAATATGAAAGCAATACAAATGACACTGCACAGACAATGCAGGTAATACTTTCATAGAATACAAGAGTGTAGAATTGGCTATAAAGCTTTGTTTTGTCTGTGTAAAGAAAAGACTATTATAAGTTAGGGAACTTGCTGGATCATAAAAGTATATACTTTATGGGTAGATAGAAATTGCCATCTTGTGGAGCAACGTTTCATACTATATATACCACTTTGATTCTCAAAATACAGCCTTGTGCAAAGGAACAAATTCAAAACATTTTCTAGTCATCAAGATGTATTAAAATTGGAGGTACAATTACTGCATTGGAGCATTAATTACTCTGTGAAGCCAAAGCGAGGTAGGCTTACAGCAATATTCAGCAAAGTTCATCCCCTTTTATCAGTGACCTTTCGTTTAGAATTTCTGTGATAGCACTTGGGGATATCACATTAAGTTTTTTAGTATAAAGTTGAGCACTGAACAGACTTTTAGAGCGATTATGGTGCTAGAGGGATATTTAATGGTGAAATCACTTACTGTAGTACTCATTTCTCAGAGCCAAGGTCTGAAGTGAAATGAATTTGGTGATCTTAGATTAGTCCTTGGTGGGCAGAGGTCCACGTCTGAAGTCAGCTACGTGTATAATTAGGTATAATTTCTACATCTGTTCAATAGAGGTTAATTGAACTATCATAATAATTGAATTCCAGTACTTCTGAGTTTTCTATTCAAAGTGTTCCTGTGAGATCAGAGCCAAGTATTCATCATATACCACATTTGTAGGAAATTCCTTTTGCACTCAGTATTTGGTTCATGGGTTAATGCAGGGCATTGGCATTTTTCAAATATCTGAGCACAAATACACATCCAGTCTCTCAAAATAAACAGGAAAAGAAAGAGCAAAATACCTGCTACAGGTGCATGGATTCTATACTGAGAATTCCTCATTGCTCAAGGAAACAGTCAAAAGCAGGTAGGTTACCAACTGACAAAGCAGGAAAGATCTAATAATTTTACCCATGCATTCTGCAAGAATTTAATTCTTCTTGTGATGGTATTTTAGATTCAATATATTTATTATCAGTGCTGTGCATTAATTTTGAGCCTGGAATATAACAGAGCTTTATTTTCATTCTACAGTCACAGGTGTGCAAACATATGACAAAAGCATATGCATGAATGCTGTGTATATTTACTCCTCTGTGTATGCAAGCAGTTACACATATTTTACAAGGCTACTGCTCACTCATTCAGAAAACTAACAGGTTTTCTTCTACTGCATTCTTATGAGAAAAAAAGTTGACAGGCACAGTGATGAACTGCATCCAATTATACATTCACCTGGGATCTAACATTATTGGATTATTCTTGGCTCACTACACTTGTCAGACTCTTTAAATTTTTAAGGAAACGACATTTGTTTTTCACTTACTGAGTTTAGCATTTATGAAGAAAACAGACTTTTGATAATGAAGTTCTTTGAACACTGAAATAGGCAAGCTACTGAATAAGGCTTTTTTGACAGAACAGGCAGGGAAGGCTTTCTCCATTCCTGTATAACTGTAGGCTTCTCAGCTAGGACTGCCCACAGAGACGTCAGGGATAGTCAGGGAGAGCAATTTTGCCATAACTCCTTCAAAAATTTAGACAGTTTATTAAAAATAATAAAAAATAAAAATATTCTGTCTAAAGAAAAGTTATTGGAAAAACTGCCATATTTTCTCCAGGTCTTTATGAACATTAAGCTTGAGTAACTTGGATCTGTCAGCTCCCTGGACTACTACTTTTATATTTATTATTAGCAGTATCTTGCTTTGACGTAGCATAGGAGTTACCCAGCTCACAGTGGGAAATAGAGGCAAGGCCTCAAATTACTAAATTATGATTTATTTTTTTTATTTCACAAATCGTTCCCAACTTTTGAACTTTTTGCTAATAAATTATTTCCTGTTTAACTAAAAGTGCTAGTTTCTAAAGAAAGTTTGGTTCTCAATCCATTTTACTTTTAACTACAAAATAATTTTATGAATAAAGTCTCGTCAACAATCCGTTAGAAAGAGGTCTACTGTTAGTGAGTTAAGATGAATATGTAACTGATCATCTTATAAACTTTTAGACTCACTCAGGCTGCTAGGACTGAATCCAGTGGTGTTCCTGTTTGAACAAGCAGAGTCAGGAGCAGTGCAAAGAACGTGGGACTGATCCAAATGAACACACTCAACATTTTTTGCAACTCAATCCCATAAACCAGTTTTAGTGATGCAATGAAGTTCACTGTCTGCTAAGTCATTTTGAGTCATAAAGTCCCCATTTGTGTAGTATAAATCAACATAACTATTCAACAATTAAATCTACAATGAATATATTTTTAAAATTACCAAACATTATGTTTCATTTTACAAGCTTTCACATGCATTCTTTATAGCTCACTGTCATGTAGTGCTTTATAAATGATACTTGATAAACAACAGCTGTATAATCTTAGAAATATTCATCAAGAGGCACATGTATCCATGGTAAATCACTTTTGACTTGTACAATGCTGGTGGCTGGCATATAATCTTCTAACTGCTTGCATGTGGAACATAATAGGACATGGCACTGTGCTTCTGTGAGACCAAAATACATTCAGAAAACATACTTGGATATCGGTTGCAAGCAGGAATGAAAAATGTTTGTCAAGTGCACAGTTCTGAAGTATAAATCTCATAGTAGACGCTGTATTTATGGGACACCACTATGTGTATTTTGCTTACTGTTTAGTTTTAAATTTGGCTTCATTGCACCGATTTTCACAGTTTATTGGTTCTGAAAACTAAAGCTTAGTGACGATGTGGTGTTAGAGATTGTGTTCACACTCCCATAAGATAAAACAAGCTGCTGCTGTTGTATTTCTATCAGCTGTTAGAGTTCTACTATTTCCCTAGATTACGTCATAGTTTATTTCCTATCTGTTATATGTTTCAGCTTTCAGGAGAGTTCTTGTGAGACAGAATATAGAATAAGAGGTTTTGGCTACTCTTTCAGATGCATCTGTATTTCTTCTGCAGAGCCAGATACCATGGTTCATATGTCACACTGAGTTTTGGGGAGGAAGAGATGAGGAGAGAAGGATATCATTCACAAGCTGATGGGAAGACAATACAGTTGTTACACAGCATTTGGGCTAAAGAACTGAAGTGCACTGTGATTGCTTCCTTTGGGCTCTTTGCTGAATTCAATAGCTCGTTACAGCAGTTTCACCTCTGTTTTATTGAGACCATGCAGTTTATATTTAATTTACGCTATACGGTTACAAGTATTGTTCCAGAAGCACCAGTATTTATCCTTCATTTCGGGTATTCTGAGAACGCCAGAGTCTGAGGTACAAACTATATCTACTTCACTCACACAGTAATTTCCACAACAGAGGTTTTGCTGCATTTTTTTAAATTGTATCTAGGATTCCCCTCACCTTATCATGTAAACCACATCAAATGTAAACCCCTCAGCAAAGCTTCCTCTAGCAGCCTATGGAGAAACAGACCAATTAATTAAGAGTCCAATTAGTCTCACCCTAAATAGCATCCAAGAAAAGTAGATGAACCTCCCTGTGAAGGGTTCTATCCCTGTAGACTCCCGAGGCAGCTTAAAAGGCTTCTTTAGAGTAGAAACACATTTTTTACAGGGTAGCGTGAAGTGACATGACTTCAGGCAGCTGTGCTCCTCTTAATCTCTGTGCAGTACCCACCCTCTACCACAGCTGCCCGTAACCACAGAGCACGTGGGGTTTGTGTGTGCATTGCAAAATTCATCCCACCTGTGCATATCAGATGTAGTTCAGGAAAGTAACCTACTTCACCTGGTCTGTCATGTCCACCTAAAACTATGAAATTAATCCATGAGTGGATAAATAGCTTCCACATGAGTTACAGGAAAATTTTCAGGATAACCCTGGAGCTGTCTAAGGGATATGCTTCTTGGACAGGCTTTCTATTGATTGTTTGCATCCATGATTTGCACTTGCTGTCTCTGCAGTTCTGCATTTGTGTCTGCATTATACCAAAACATCTCATTTTTTTGACAGAACTTAAAGGAGTCTCTATATCCTTTCAGCTCCATCCTTACTAGAGGAAAAGCTAGAGCATACCTTTTATTCTTCTATAGAGGCAGACCTTCGGTAGGACCTCTCAGCAAAGGGGATGCTGCAGAGAAAGTCTCCTGGCAGCCAAATTAAAAAATGGACTTCAGACTAAGGGGAAAACTGCATGCCTCTGAGACCAATAGTGGAAAATCAGGCAGTTTTTCTCATCTATCAAATCTAAATTTAGAAATATGACTTGCATAAGAAATCAGATTTGGTAGCTTTGTTTCTTGCTCATTAGAATTTATTATTAGGAAATGCAGAAGATAAATTTTCTTAGCTGTTTTTTTTTCAGACTTGAGGAATTTCCATACATTCGTGGGCATCTTATCTGTTGTGTTAGCAACTCCGGTTTTATTTGTGCATTGTGTCCATGTCTGTTTGTGAACAGATACAGCTCCTACCATGTATTTCCCCTTGTAACCTGTTTTAGGCCTTTTTGACTCTATACAACATGATTTTAATCAGTTTTATTTCTTTTAAATGTTTCTGTGACCTGTTGAGTTAAAGACTGGATCTGCTAAACCCAAACTAAAAGCAGAAAAGCTCTTATCACACAACGCTTCTGCAGAAATGAGAGCAAGCAGTAAAACCACAAAGTTAAAATGTTTCTTCAGATAAAATATATACTAAATTCATATTTTGAAAGCAGCAGAGAAAAAGGCAAGTATTCATGATTTAAAGATACCTCTCAGTTTGCTATTAATGGCACTCTGCTAACAACATAGGACCAAAAATCTTTTTCACAGTACATATTACTCCCAGTGAATTCCTAACTATACAAGACCTTCCCTTCTAGGTGTCAAGGTTTCCAACAGAAAGCAGTGACGAGTATTTAAAGAACAAAGCATGTAGAGGTATCTATTTCCCTTCTACACTCTTTCAGCTTTTGTCAGCTGTTTGGATTTCCTGAAACAAGGCAGCATCTGTAGAATTGGGTTTAAAATTCATTAATGAATCTCTTCTCTAGGGACTCATCTAATCCTTCTCTTGATTCATTTTGGTTTTGATCTCTACTCTGAAGCAACGAGTTATAAAATTGTATGTTGTATAAAAGCATTTTCTTTTTATTTTAAAACTGTTGCCGTCTGAATGTTCTCTAGTTCTTAATATTGTGGAAAAAAGTGAATAAAAATTCACTACCTACTAATATTTTTTTTATAAATCTCTATCATGTTTTGAACCTAATCTGATCTGTAGCACACCTTTTTTCCAAGATTATTGCCATAATTTCCTCTTTAGTTCTACTGGAAAGTTTATGAAACGGGGTCACTAAAGCTACACGCAGTGTTTAACCTGTTACATGTTTTCTGTTTTGTTCCCAGTTCTTTTCCTAAGAAGTCCTAACATTCTAGTTTCCATCAGTGATGGCATCATCTGGCAGATGATCTTCTGGTATGAGCCCTAATAAGCCACAAATCTCTGTCCAGGATGGAGACAGTTCCTTCAGAGTCCACTCTTTTTTTGTAACCAGGACAGATTTATTCCAAATGCATTACCCTGCACTTAGTGATACTGAACTTGCTTTTGCTGTATTATCCTACTGTCCTTTCCAGTGAAATCTGGAAGTCCCTGCCATCTTACATCCCAGGCAGCCCCTCTGCCAAGCAGCTCAGGAGAATGATGAGTAGTACAGATCCAGCTACTGGTATTTAGGGGACATGTTGGCTGAGAAGGTTGACCACTTACAGCTATTCTTTGTCATCTGCCTTTAAGTCAGTACTAACCCATGACAACAGCTTCTCATTAATCCTGTGGTAATTTATTCTGTAGAAGCCTTTAATGAGGAAATGTGTCAAAAACCTTTTAAAGATCTAAGTACATTAAGCATTAGTATCACTGTAACCTACATGCTTGTTGATAGTTTTAAAGAATACAAATACATTTGTAAGGAATGTCCTCCCTCAGAAGAAACTGTGTATTATGCAATATATTGTGGTTTTCCAGATTTAATCTCATAATTTATTATGTGTTTACCATTTCGGCTTATTTTCTAACATTTTGGCTTACATTCTACAGATCCAAGATCTCTCTGGAGTCCTTCATAAAGATTGGTGTCACATTTCCCACCTTCTGTTCCTCTGGCAATGGGTTAGACACCACTGTTAGTAGTTTAGCTATTTCATATTTGGGTTCTGTTATATGTCTTAAGTGAATACCATCTGTTCCTGGAGATTTCTTACTGTTCAGTGTGTCAATTTGCTCTAAAGCCTTTTCTATTGACACTTGAATTTGAGCCAGTTCCTCAGCCTTATCTCCAATAAGGAATGGCTGATCGCAGGACCTTATTCTCTTCTGTAATGAACATATGCAATAAATTAATTTAGCTTTCCTGCAGTAGCCTCACCTTCCTTGAATGTTCCTTTCATACTTTGATTGCCTGTTGGTCCCATCTGACTCTCTGTCAGGCTTTCTGGTAACAGTACATTTGAAAAGGTTTTATTAATAGGTTACCTGCCCTTACTGTTACGACTTCAAATCCCTTCTGGCCTGTCATGTGGTATCTCTGCATTTAGCTGGCTGCTGTTTATAGTCCTTTCTATTCTGTTTGTTTGGAGATAGTTCCCAACCTTCACTTCTGATAGCTTTCTGTGCTCTACTATTTAACATAGTTCAAGTGCTTTTTTTTTCCTACTATTCTGAAAATTTATATTTTTAATGATTACATATATGAGGTCTGACACAAAAAAAAAAAAAAGAAGAATAACCCTATAGCTCAGGAATCAAGAGTGGGAGGGGAGAGACAAAAAGGTACTTATAGAACATGTTCTGAACTGTCACCATGAGACAAGTCTCAACTTAATCACTTCACTCAGTACAAGTGGATGCACATTCAACATAGATTTTTACACCTGGTTGGATGGTAAGGGTCTTGCCAGCCCACAACGCTTTATCATCTGCAAAGCAGTCTTTAGCTAATAACAACATCACTGTGCTTGAGTATCCACCCTGTTCACCAGACCTGGCTCTCTGTGATTGCTACACCTCCTTCCAAAGACCAAGTCAGCTTGCAAAGGAACTAATTTTTTAATGGTGGAAGATGTGAAAGTAAAAGTGACAGAGACACTCCACAGCCTTTCAGAAAATGATCTGCAGAATTGCTCTGAATGTTAACAGCATCATATGCAGCTGCGTCTCAACTCAGAATTTTGAAGGTGATCATAGCTCATTTTCTTAATTTGTTAAATAAAAAGAGTTACAGGCAAAGTCTTTTTATTTTTTTTCTGTGTGTGTGTTGGACCATGTATTTTCTCTGTATCTCTAATATGGAAATTCTCTAAATGGTCTTCCTGCAAGTATTTTACCCCAATGATTGCTCCTCTTCATTTTTGTTTTACTAGTTTAGCATTTTATATTGTTCTTATTTTGTTATTATGGCAAATTTGGGGCTTTTTCCCTTCCTAGAAAGATAATGAATGGGGTTGCTGTTAGGGTACTCTGTTTTGGTATATATTTGTTCCTTGTGTAGCTGCTCTGAGAAACAGTCATTTCTGATACCTAAAAAGATTCTCACAGAAAAGAATATGCTCAGAGGTGATTTTTTTTTAAGGTAAATCAATAGATTTTTGAAAAGTCTATTTACTCTCATTTGCAATAGAGAAAAGGTAGGAAAAAAAAAAGCTACCTAGATTTTGGCCCTTTCTACCTAAAATTATGAAAACTTTATATGATATTGACGGTACTATCTACAATGCAAGTTTCAACATGCAAATTCTAAGCTTGATTTTATACTGGAATTTCTTTTTTTTTTCTTAACCTGGTGTAACTTTGGTAAGTTCAATAGATCAGCCTTTCTGATTTATACTGAAGTAGAAGTAAGATCAAAATTAGGTCCTAAATCTGCAGATATGCCTAAAAGAGACAGTATATTCTGTTGTAGCTGCAGACATATGTACTGTGTGGTAATTTTCAAACAGCCTTTTATTCCACCTGCTTCCCTTCTTCCTAGTTGTTTTAAATTTATGGCTTATATGATTTATTTTTCAATGAAATTACCACTGAGAATCAAGAACTCTACAAATCTTCTGACTAGCTAACTTTCACCTTCCCTGCTAATTTGTGTTCTTAGGAAGGAATTTAGTCATAAATTACAATAACACAGCTATCTTGGCAAAACCAAATGTCATCCATCCATTTGACTTCCGGTCTCAACACAGTCAAAATGCCAAGAGGTGAGCAGGAGATGAGTGTAAGTGCTACACAGTGGTACATTTAATTTTTCCATTTGTCATATCATGTCAGCTCATAGTCCTCAGCTTCTTGCCACTTAAGATGTAAGCAGAAAGAGCTGTCAATATAATCTTCAGGACATCTACAAATAAATTTAATCAGCTGAACACAAGGGTGACTAACAAACTCTAGAGAGAATCAAGAGTCTTCTCTGGAAGCAGAAGCAATCTCAGTGCTTTGCTCAGGAGTTAATGTGTCATTGCCATACAGTCTTGTACTAGATGCTTTCTTCTGATATTTTGCACCAGTGCATATATTACCAAGAATCCCATTCAGCCATCATAGGCATCACAGTACTGTGGATTTCCGTACAGAAAAAGTTTGGAACTTTGTCGAATTATTAGAGACATTTCAAATTAAAGCAGTTTTAAGTACTGGTTACAATAAAAGAAAATGTATAGACTGAAAAGGTGAGAATAGTAGTAACCGACCATGGAACTTTTCTCCAAATTGAATGCATATTTAACTCAAATACAGTTTCTGCCATTTGGTCCCTTGTGTAACATGAAAATGATTTTCTTATAAAGCTAAGTATATTTAGTTATATATAAAAAACTAAGAGGTGGTTGTCGTGAAATGAGAATGTCTTTCTGTGTCAGAATTGGCCTTGTTCAGACTCAGTGGGGCAACTTCTCTATTTCTGTGCGGAGTCAGCTTCTCTCTTCGTCAGTCTTAAATGTTCTGGAGTTGGAAGGCAAGAAGGTACTTTTCTTACTGAATATTTTGAAACAGAGAGCTATCTAAAATCTTATTTCTGATCTGTGACAGCTACTGGCACAAAGTTCTGGCAAGCCAAAGCTGATAAAAGCCAGCTCTGATTATGCCTGCTTCTTGCCATCACACTTTGCGTGGTTCTGTCATTCTAAGTAAATCTATCCAACTCACGAATCATAATTTATCAGAGATGATTGCTTTTATCATTCAGATTCCAGTGATATCTATTCTGTACCCCTGCTTCCTGATCTAACACCTAGAATAAATCTTATGTGCAGTTATTACTTAACTGTTCAACTGCTCAGTTGCTTTTCACGTATGTAAATAAATTTAAATGGCTAACAAATAAAAATGTTCCTGAAATTTTATTTTATATCTGTAAGGAAGAGTTAATTGCTGCATTATCTCTACCAAAACTTTTGTCCAGTGTCAGCAGAAGCTATAACTATTAATATTTTTGCTTATTTGTTTAATGAGCGTACACGTCTTGGACTGTATTATGTCCAATTTATTTTCTTTTTTTTCCTCCTTTCTGTAATGAAGAAGGGTTTCATGTTCAGTTTAGATCAGTGCTAGTGTAACGTATCTCTGGCAGCTAGCAGAATTAGACAAAAGAAAGATAAAAAATATCGTATTGCTTCTTTTTAATCTTCCAAACCAATGTTATAGCTGTTTCTCTTTTCAAGAGAGGGAACTTCAAGACTTTGGCTCCATTTAGTGCCCATTCATTTGTTTATGCTCCTTATCACAAGTAGCTCAGTTTCCTGAGTGTGACATCTCTGCTTTATGGTTTCACTTCTGTGTGCTACTGAGAAGAAATTCCTGAACTTCGTACCTTCATTACAGCTCTGTTTCCCTCAGCCCACTATGAGTTTCTCTCTAGCGATGTATTCTTCCGTAGTTCTAAAATCTTGGTTTTGTGCACAGCAGTTTTAGTTTTAACAATATATACAAGTATTATGACTTTTGTGTTTTATCAGAGGTAGGACATTATGTGAGAAAGGGGCTGCCTGTAAAAGAAATTATAGTGCATAGTGCTTTGGCTCTATATCCTGCAGGTAAACTGATTGATATTTTAATTTCCTTGGACTCTTCTGAAAGCTCTCTAAATGAAGGTTCTGAAGAAAATATATAACTTTGGTTATGATACTTTATGGTTATTACTGTGTACACATTAAATGTGAATTAATGCAATAAAAAAGTACAATTCACATAAAAAATACTGTGAATTTCACTGCTGTTGCTGACATGGCACATGTATCAATGTAATTATGGGTTACAAATTCTTGGTAAGAGAGGCAGTGTTACAGTTTTTGAAATTTCCCTATTATGTGAATTCAGAAAGAATGCTGCAGCTTGTATTTAATTTATCTTGTCTGATGGGCCTTTCAAAAAAAGCAATATTGATGCTGGATTTATCTTTAGTTTGATGACAGTCAGAGTAAATAAGCATGTGGAAGGTACTAGTGCCAATGAAAATGTTGGGGCTTGCTCCTCCCTGGATTAGTCTGATGGTGTGAAACCGTCACAGACAACTGAGCAGAAGAGCTCTGAGGCATTTTGCTTTTCCAGGGCAGTTACAGACTTAACACATCAGGGACCTCTCTCTTGAGTACACATTACATTTGCTTTGACTCCACATATTTGTCTCAGGATGCCTGAAGTATGATTCCTTTTATAAATCATTGATCAAAAATGTTTATTTTTAAGTAGTTACACGGAGCAGTGAATCTGCAAAGCCCCATATTCTGAAGATGGCAAAGAGCAGAATTAGGTGTGCCCATACCTGTGTATCTTAGGACTTGGAAAAACAACTGCATTAGGATGACATAAAGATCTGCTGGCTATGTGACCATATGCATCTCCTTAGCCTGCAGACAATCTCTAGCAGAGGTTTAAGCTAGCACATTTTACTTCACGC
This sequence comes from Cuculus canorus, assembly GCF_017976375.1. Lineage (NCBI taxonomy): Eukaryota > Metazoa > Chordata > Aves > Cuculiformes > Cuculidae > Cuculus > Cuculus canorus. The sequence continues at coordinate 120,265,116 of NC_071402.1, forward strand.
TTCCTATGAGTGAGAAGTATGCAGATTGTCAGTTTCCATGGCTCAGCTGCGATAGAACATCTCAACCAGCAGGGATAATTCTTCCATGAACCTGAGTCTGTGACATTGGTTTATTATATTAATGTATTATTTATTCTATTGTGTCCTTCATTCATTACCAGCAGAGAATGAATATGGTCTTCCTACCTTTGTGCTTCACAGATATCCTGTCGAAATACAACTATTGCACTCTTTTCCAGCATCCGTAACCACGTTTTATATCTCATGCTGATCCATTTAAGTGTAGAATTTCCTTCCAGTTCTAATCCTCTGGTCGTTACCTATGTTAATCCCTTAAGATAAGAAATGTTGTCATGAGCTTAGTGTTTAGAAAAAATCTGTGTACCCTAGTACATGAGGAGTACCCTAGATGAGGAGGAGGTTAGTAAATTTATTGGATATACTACTAGTTTCCACTAAATGAAGAGCATTTCCCTACACACCGGTGCTAGAGGTGAGTTACAGCACAGCAACAACAGTCCTGGGCAAGCAGACAGGGAACTTATTGAAAGGGGCTGGGGAAAATGGGCAAGATTGGAAGGGGAGGGTATAATTCAGGGCCGGGAACAAGAATGAGTTTATCTCAGCTTAAAAAAAGGGAGGTGGGCTGAACCTCTTACATCTGTGGGGAGTTGGGTTTAAACCCTAGGTCTCATTCCTTTGAATAAATCATATCTCAGTGTTCCATTGATTAATACCACTATTACTCTTTTACTTCCTGTTTTTAAGAATAAGTGATTAGAAAGCATTCCAACTTTGTAACAATGAGGTATTATAACAATATAGGTATTTTAAAGATTGAATGTGTTCTACGAGTATATGAATATTTTCCTTTTCAGCTTAGAGTCCCTTGTCAACACTTTTGTTATCCACCAACGGCACGAGATGCAGATGGTCAGCACCTGCTTGTCATCATATGGTCCTTCGGGCAGTTGGTTCAGCTGTATACAGTCCTAAATGCACTGTCGCTGCTTACCAAAAATATCACAAATAATGACTGTAATTAATAATGAAACTAGTTCCTTGGGCTAGTCATGCTTTCTTTGTCAGATCTGCTGTATGTAATAGTGCTAAGCTTCCAGGCTAAGGAGCTATTAAATTCTTTGAGTGTTGTGAGCTGTTTCTAGCAGCAGAAGAAATGAAATATAATTAGAAATTTGCCTCATATTTCTGTTTACCCTCAGAGAACAGACATAAATTCTTGCTTGCCTGAACACATTAGGAATCAGTCAACAGGAGACTGCTCATAATCCCTAATCATAATTCCAATTTTTTCTACCCAGTACCTAGCCCTGAAAAACTGTCCCTTAGCCGTGCTACTATCATTCCTTTACTATCCTCTGGGCTTTCCTGCTGCCTTCATGGTGGCATCTGACTCACAAATATTTACATACACGTCAGGATAATAGTCTCTGTATTTCCATTTAGACCCCAGTGAAAACTCTTAAGTTCCATGGATATTTTCTCCAGCAACAAAGAGAGTTTAAAAGGATCTTTCTACTATCTGCCTGTTATTATTTGTCTCTATCCCCTGCTTTAGCCACCCCTACACTGCAGTTAGTCCTGTCTGAAGTACAGTGCAAAAGTTTGTGGGATCACAGTCTAACCTTGATCACTGACGTGCTCCAAGTTAATCGTTCTGTCTCCTGGTTTTGGAAGCCTTTTTTTCTACAAAAAAAAAAATTAAAATAAAGTAAAATTTAAAAAGCACTACAACTGGATTGTTTCATGACTTTTCTTTAGTACGCAGCCTTGCAGCACAACTTGGGATGGTAAAACAGGAGGAAGAACAGAAACAAACAGAAGCAAAGAGGAGTGGGCATCCTTGTTCACTGCTAAAAACATACTCTCAGACCCCACAACTTGGTGCTTATCCCAGCCTTGTGTGCTGTTTTGTGATTGGGTCACAGTCTAATATTGTTTAAAAATAGAGGAATGCGATTGTCTCCTGGTTTAACTTGACTTGAAAGTAGAAATTACACCTAAATGTTCCAAAAGGTTTGTGATGACCAAAAGATCAAAGATTTTCTCTGGGAACCATCCAATCTCCAACATAACAGTAGATCACTATCTCCCTAAATTGGACTGTGTTTCAGTTTTCGTTTTCACCTAAAACTAGCTGCTATCAATTAGCTATCATGTCTTTTCTCTTAGTTTCAATGGGCAATCTGAGAATGTGATGACAGCGTCTCAAGATATTGAAGGAGACAATTGCTATGATGATTTGTTACGTATTTTTTAGCTTTAAAAACTCTTCTTTGCCATCACATAGCCTTAGGGATGTTTTGTTATTATCATTGTTGTCAGTTCTGAACACTAAAATTTACTGTATTTGATGTTAAAATCTCAAGTCAAGGTTGTAATATCTATAAAGAAAGTATTGCTGTAAAGATTAAACTCTGAAGGGGCTGTTCACATCCGTGAGCAGACAGTAGAATAAATACTGAAAATCTTATCTTTTTCTATTTATCCCAGAAAAAGAAAACAATATGAGAAACATTTATTTCTATTTGACAGAAAATACTTTTAACAATACCTTATCATTATCAGTCAATACTCTTAGAGGTTGCTGCTGATAGTAGGTGCCTGGAAGATGCTTTTCATGATGACCTTTAAATGCCATAGTCCTAAGTGATCATGAAGAAAGAATATTCCTTCATTTCAATATCTACTAGAAAAATATCAAATTGCTTTTGGGTATAAGCAGTGTGTGTGACAGTGGGACATATCTATACGTTGGCTTGCCCTGCGCTCTGAGAAACGAGGTAACATTCTGAATTCTAAATCACTACCTTTGGGTATGGCGTTTCCCACTGGAAACAGCACTCGATTCATTACTCTTTAAATATTATGTCAATAATTTTTCTTTATCATACATCTCCTTTTTTTCTCACTAGTACATCATACATACTATACAAAAATATGCTTCCAAATGCAGTTCTAGCGTATTAGTGTTTGCCTAATTGTCAGCAGCAGGATTTTGCATTAATATTAGCCTCTTATCTACCTGCACAACTAATAGGATTATTCAGAGTAACATTAATAATGAATTTTCTCAAATTTGGAACTGCAAAGTCTTTTGCTGTGTCAGATTGTTCAACAGAAGGAGCTGAAATGAAACTTTTTGTATGGGGGATGTACTCAGTAATAGCCTTTTTAGAAGTTTTTGTGTCTTCCTCTAAATTATTTCAAATGACATGGCCAATATTTCATACTTGTCATGAAACACTGAACTGAAGGGATACAAGGGGTCAATAGGTCTTACCTCTGTTGAGACTATCCTGCATATATTGGACAGATCTTGGGTGCAAACATTGATTTTTCTTCATTCAAATATTAGAATCTAGAAAGTGATTGCAGTGACTGTTGAATTGTGAAAATAAGAGAAAACACGGACTTAGACAAATACAATCTGCATATTTAGTCTTGCTGAAGCATTTATATTTATTGAAATATGGTATTTCAGCAGCAGAAATACTGCTAAGAAAGCAGATAATTACTCTTATAAATCAGATTATCTTCAGAAGAAAATGACATGTTTGCAAATGGAGAAGAGTGTCCTCCAACTCCATCTGCTTACCACAAGAAAATATTTGTAACATTTTATATTGCAGAATGTAGCTCATGAGGAGTGGGGGAAACTAACTTAGTGAAAGTGTGTGGAACTGACACTCCTCCATTTCCTTTTTTTTTTCAGAATCTCTCTCTTGAATTTAACTTCTGTTTTATGCCCATTTACATCCAGTAATCTCCAAGCTCTTTAAATCATTAATGAGTGAACCAGGTTGAAGCAGGATGAACCAGGCCTCCCACAGATCTTATAAAGCAGGAACACATAATTAGGCTAATTTACAGGAGAAAGAACTGATGTACTGGAAAGGCGAATGACAAATCCGAGATCCCAAAGAACACCCAAACCACAACTGGTTATAAAACCTGTGCCTTTTTACAACAAAACTATATTTTTACCCAATTCTCTTTTCCTGAGTAGTACAGAAATAGGTGCTAATGGAAAATATCATCTACACTTACAAAGGGATTAATAGGCAGATCCAGTTATGCTTTCATTGCTTGTTCAGATCTGCAGGATCCAGGCTTTGGTTGCAGATTCACAGAATCAGTGGAGGGAGGTGCCCCAGTACTTCAGCAAATCCAGGCTCACTTCCTAAAAGGACGGAAAAACTTCTGTTGCTGTAATATCTGCTGAGGAGCCAGTACTTCCAAAAAGCATTTTACTTGATGGGCACTGAGGGAAATGAAACAAACCAATCAAAGTACAACTTAGGTTTTTCTTTAACTGCAACCCCAACATTCAAGCAATGAAGTGGTCTCTGTGACTCAGTAAAGGACTCAGTTGGTTGTCAGCCCTTTATTTAAAGTCCAATGACCTAACCACATAAAGGAAAATAATCTTCAGCCTATTTTTGCGCTATGATTAAGTCTGCATGAGCTCCAAAATCAGCCACGACTGACAGTAGTGAAGAGGGTCCTGGGATATTTAGCTGTGATACGCTGCTTCTGTGAAGGTCATCACTTCTTTCAATCAGACTGAATGATTGACTCGACTCAAAGTTCATATTGCACAACATACTTTCAGAAATGATTCATGTTAATGGTATATCTCAGGGGATTGATGTTGAAAAGAAGCTACATCTCAAGCTTAAAAAATGATTTAGTGGTATGAAATCCTACAAACCAGAGCTCACGTAGATACATTTGATGGTAAACATCAGAGAATAAATACAACTAAAAGTCATAAAATTGGATAGACAATAAATCTGACAGTTTAAGACCTTTTGGGGCACAAATAATAAAAACCAGAATTACTTACGCAGCCATTCCCTGATTCAGCTGTGCATCTTTCCCTGAGATGCTAACAGAAGACATTTTCACACTTCTGACAGGTCGGAGCAGCTCGAGGAACGTCAAAAAAACCAACAAAGTACTGCCCCCCAACACTGCCATCTCTCCTCACCTCGGCATTTGTGGGATGTATGTTCAGTAGAGCGACACTAGAAAAGTTTTTCTGGATTTGGTAATGTGGCGATGCAGGCTATGGCTGGGAGCAGAAGTGACACATTATGTTCATGCGAGACCTTCTTCCTGGGAGCCACCACTCGTTAGCCCTCCCTGGGCCAACACCGCCTTGATTTCACACATGTGAAAGTGTTTCTCGGTTAATGTTGAGCACCTTGAGACCTCATTACAGGAGAGGCCACGTTATGCCAGGGAATGAAAACCTTCTCCATGAGTGTTTTTCTCCCATCTGGCAGTAAGTTTTGTAAGGACGCCTGGCAGCGTGCTCCCAGCTGGTCTGCCCCTTGGTCCCACACCCTCATGGCCTCACCATGGGGATTCCATGGGTGAGGAGCATGGATGCAGTGGGGGATGGCATGGGGATCATTACCCTCCTGACCAAGATGGATGGCCTGGCAATGGCCTGCAAGGCATGTGTGTGTGTTTGCATTCGCCAGCAGAAAGACAGGTAGGAAAAGCAAAGTAATTTTAGAGCTATTGTGCTTGAAGTATCGCTCAATATGTAAGAAGGTGTCTATGAGGCTGGGAAGAAGGTGTTTAAGCATCTACTCAAATAATTGCATTTTTATGTAGCACTTTTTTTTTTTTTCAATTCAAAACCACATTTTTTATTTGTATCAAATGTTGGCCTCGATATAGTGAAAGGAAACATCCTTGGCCAAAAAAAAAATTATAGATTTATAAATGATGACTTGACTTTTGACTGCACATACAGCTGAGGGGGATTTCTGCGGACATGAGGTGATGTTCTGCTTGTCTGTCTGCACTTAGGTACGCATAAACACAGAAGTGGGTTTTAAAGATTAGGTTGGTAATTTTGAAGATTAGGTCGGTATATATTTGTTGTTAATATTACTACGCTATGGCAGGACTACAATATTTTTTCTATATTGGACTAAAAAATGAAGCTACCTTCAACTTCTGCTGTCCAAATAAAATGTCTAGAACCCTAAGCTTCAGAGGAAGTTATAAAAACCTCATGGCCAGCAAGTGTTACACAGTAGCTATTAATCATTTTTTTAAACCAATAATTATGATAGGTCTATATATTCTTGATATCTATATGATTATTCAGTCCTTTTTGATTTTATTGAATTCATAGTCTCAATGATTTCCAATGGCAGTAACTTTCACAGCTGAAATGGATTTAAAAAGTGTTCAGCTTTCTGCTTCTTAGTTGCACTGAAAGGCCCCTTTACTTTACAAATAAGAACAAGCTCTAGGTCCCCGACTGTCTGCTCTAGAATGTGCATTATTGTACAGATTCATATTTGTAAGGTAATTGGTTTCTATCATATCCAGGATAATCCTTTTTTTTTAACTCTTTCCCATTCAGAGACTAGGTGACACGTACCCCACCGTGCTCTGCCTGTTTCTGTACTGCCATTACACTGCTGTCCACACTCTTGATTACTACGACCCTGCACAGTCATGTAGCTGATTTGGTTTTTTGACTGCAGTTTTATGTTGATCTGTGTACAGTTATGTCCTAGACCTCCTCTAGATGATATAATCAACTTAGAGCTTTCCAGACTGAACATATAGTTTTTCTTTGCAGCCTGATTTTGAACCTCATTATTATCATGCTGACTTTTAGCCTCTCTTATTTAAATGTCTTTAATGTTCTTTACAGTCATCTCAGGTCCTCGTACGTGTATACAACTTAGTCTCCTTGACAGACTTTGTTGCCATGATATCTTTTCCCCTTTTCAAGTCATTAATGAACTCATTAAACATCATGGCACACCATAAGGAACACCTGGGGCAGTTAATCCACCACTATGATGGGATTTATTCTTACTTGTGTTTCATCTGTAGTCAGGTCTAGACTGCAGCAATCTCAAAATCTCATAGTTAAAGTGTTCAAACTGTGTCCTGACCTATCTGTTAAATGTTCTTTCATTTCATATTTATCATTAATTACCCTAGGACTAAGGAGTAAATGAAAGACAACATTCCAAAATAATTCTAAAATTCTTAAGCGTACCTAAAAAAAACCCCAAACCTGCCAAGCTGCTGAATCATTACCCAGTCAAGCCTTTTACACTGGTGTGGTAAGAACTGTACAAGAAATACTTTCTGATTCTTAGCATATTCCATTACCAGACACGTGGTCTTACATTGCCTTGTCCAGCCACCGTTCTAATAGCTGCAGATTTTTTAATCTCTTGCTGTCTCATTTGTTCTAACTAAGCATAGAGAATGCTTCAAATCTACAGTAGAACGGAAAAGTGTATAACATAAGAACACATAAATAATGTGTGGAGCAGAGATAAGAACCCAGAATTTCCCTATCTTAGAAGATCAACACCACCTATATCTTCTGATTAATGATCAGAGGAACAAGAAATTTATCATAATTCCACAGTGATCTCTGCCCTGATGTTTATCTGTCATTTTCTAATGACTTTCTTCATGTGAATATGCCCAGCTCTATGAGGGCAATCTCATATTTCTAGAAGTCTTATCTGTAGTCAGACTGTCTTGTAGTGTAATTTTTCATACATTTTTCCTCTCTATTTTTTTTGTTGCAGTCATGAATGGAACTGAGGGTTTTGCCCACTTGGTGAACAACAATGCAACTAATCTTCTTTTTAAGTGTAGACTGATACAAATTTTTCAAATACAGGCAGATAAAAGGCTAAACAGCACTTCAGCATGGAAGCCTTATCTTAGTAGTTATGCTTCTCTGCACGAGAAGATAAGCAATCTTGGCATGCTAATATTGGGATATGAATCAATAATAAAGGAAAGAAAAAGGCTGCAGAAATATAATCTTCCTAGAAATCTTGTAATAAACTTTTTTTCAGTCAGCTCTTCATCAGAATTCATCAGATTTTCTAATGTATTGCCAACACGAAGATTCAATTTTTCCTCAGTTGACCACAATAGACTCTGCTTGGCCTCTGAAATCAGAAAGAGAACTTTGCTTCATCTAATAAAGTCTGCTTTTTAGCAAAGAATGATATGATAATGTCAAACTTAGGCTGGAGAAACCCTGTTTTAGTTGTATTAATCACCTCTGCTGAGCTTCAGTAACTCTAGCAAGGTTAGCAAATATGTAGATGTAATAGGCCTGTAAAAACATTCCCTGTTTCTTTGAGACTTGGTGATTATTTTTCTTTGTCCTTTGAATTAACCAAGTAACGATTTATAATGGCCTGATAACTCTTATATAAAAGTGAGGCATTAATTTTATCTTTATCATCATAAGGCTGTCTAAGGTGGTGAATGGCTGCAACAGGTCTGAAAAGATTTAATAATTTTGAGAGAAGAATAACCTTTCTAATCTGAAAAAAAAAAAGTTAAGGTCATTTAATGATCTCCTCTTCTAGCAGATATGTGAACTGCAGCTGAGATTTATTTAGTTTACATTTATGCAGAGTTGCAATGGCCCAGAGGTGGCTGCTTTGATTCTTAAGTAGCCAAAGTATAGCTTGCATCAATCTTTTTCTCCTTCTGCCATCCCAGGGTACCTCTGCGTGCTGTCCCACTCACAAACTTCAAGGTGGACTAGGGCAAACGTATCAAGAAACAACTTGCTTTGAAAATATTCCCAGACGACCATTTGTGGACCACTGTTTATTGGGACAGCCTAAGAACACCAGATGAACACAGCCTCTCTTGGATAAAGTCATATTTGCTTTGGAGGAGTGTTTTACACAGCCATAAGCACATCCTCTTACTGCTAACGGCAGGATGGTTAATCCAGTAGAAGTGTAACCCCATATTTCAAAGCCTCATTCACAGGCAGCAGGTCAAACACACAGTGGCGATCTTCAAGAGCACAAATAGACGGTAAGTCTCCAATTTGCTTTGACTATCAGTAGGACTGAGAAACCTTCCTATTGCTTTTGCCTCAGAACATCTCCCATAACCAATAAAACACCAAGCTAGAAACACTGAGGCTGACTTGTGCTGAAGATAAGACAATGTCTCTGAGTTTATTGAAGCTATTATTTTGGGAAGTTTTATGATTCAACCCTCAGTAAGTGTTATGATCACTGTATCCTTTAAGATTATAGGGAGAAGAAATCTATCTAAAAGAAAAGTCTAATGAGAAGTCTGATAAGTAATGAAAAGAAAATGCTGGTTTTGTATCAGGTTCAAGATTTAATGCACACCAATGTGAAATGAACTGCCTTGATATGCTTATTGTAGTGTCTACATTAGGACATGCTTACAGAGGAGAGGGTTCAAAGGAAAAGGAAGTTTTCCTGCGAGAATTGCCCCATGAGGTACATACCCTGGGAGCATCATGGGGTACTAGCTGAGCAATTTCCCCTGTTTCTAAGCACACTGAAGCTGCGTTCAGTCTCAGTATCCTTTCACACATCCTTAATTGCAATATTTCAATTTATTGTACGCTAATTATATAGACCTGTTGGTGGAGGGAGAAGAATCAACACCCGGTAATTACTTCATTGTAAAATGTAATGAGTTTTGGAACCTGGCTTACTGTAAAAATTGCAGCATAATAAATAGAACACAGTTTTCCAACTATAAACTAGCAGTGAATTCTGTTAGTGTATTTCTTCATGAAACATGTTTATGTGATAGTCTTCCAATTTTATGGCTGAAGTTTATCACCATAAGGTGCATTTCATGACAGCCAAATAACTACATTCAGTTAGACTTGTCACCATGTGCCTTCAGTATCAAGACACATACTGATTGTATCAAATACTGTTGACTGTCTTAGTGCTGCAAATAGAAAAGATGATTACACTGTTCTCTTTAGATATGATGTAATATTATTCACCTCACTAGAAACTGAAGGTCAACGTTTTCTAAGAACATGAGAAAGATCATCTATTGAAAGCTTCATAATGTGATGATAATGTACTAAGAGACACAGCAGCAGTCTTACATTAATATTTCTGTGATTTCTTATGCAAGAGGCAGCACATATTCTATGAACTAAGCAAGTGACCCACGGGTATATTTATACAGAAACCAGAATAATTCAAAGAATTCCAATTCTTCTATATTTCACAGTTGTTTATTTGTCTCACAAAGGTCAATGAAAACAGTTTCTACTCTTGAGTAACATTACAGCAGAGGATTAGTACATTATCAATACTTTTATACCAGAATACCACTATCACCTTCCTGAGCCCGTGAGAAAGCTTGTGTAAAAGAAAGGGAAGTCACGGAATGTACTGAAGTAGTTTTAAGTAAAAAAGCTTGCTTAAAATCCTAGCCAAGACTTGTAAAATCAGACTTGTAAAATCAGACTTGTAAAATCACTGGCAACATGATTTGCATTGCGTGTGGATAGTAGAAATGCTTGAGCCTTGTTCCAGAAGTAAATACTGAATCCACAGCATATGGTTGTATGCATTTTGTGTAATTGGAATGGAGGTGTAAGACCCACAGTGGTTTTAATTTTCTGGCTAAAACTTTTTGATTCTGGTGCAGTGCTGGTCACGTGGGCTGGAGACAGGCATGAGAATTTGGGCAATGATGTACGTCTATATGAATCCTATTGAGGGATTCTAGATGCGACAAAGACTGAAACTACAGGAGGCCATAAAATTATCCACGTAAGAAACTTAAAATGCAAGGGAGACTGATTTTTGGCAGCTGCACCTTAAGTAGAGTGGTGCATCAGCGAATGAGGGGCAAGAGGAAGGCAGTGAGTGCAGGATCATGGTGAGATGCTGTCAGTTATGGAGCCTAGTGTGGTGATGGCTCTGGCTGCCTGATTGCCATGGCAACCAGGAGAGGAGTTCCCCATCTTTGCCCTCCACTGGAGAGACTTGGTCCCCTGCTGTCTTGTCACCAGAGGCCCTGCGGCAGCAAGAACCCCCGCTCCACATATTTTTTAAGAACAGAGATCAGCAAAAGAGAAACCCATCTATGATGGTTTTTCAGCTCTTCCCCCACTGGTACGTGATAACAGGGACATTCAGGAGATACACACAGCTTCTAACACCGACATAACAGTCATTAAGAGATAGAGTGTAATCTGTTTGTAAAAGTCAGTTTAGTCTAATTTAGGACCACGTACAGAAATATTTTGATGGCAGACATTGAATAGATTTGTGCCAGCAAAGGAGGACAGAAATAGGTGTAAAAATAGAAATAATATGTAATATACCTAAACCATCTTAATCTAAAATACTGACATACATTCTTAACTTCAACCACATCTTAGTATATTTTAGTCTGGGAAAACATGTAGAGCCTGGAGTAATGACAAATTTTGAGATGATCTTATATTGAAAAATACTGTATTCTGGGATTAATTTAAATGAGATTTTCGTTTTTATTTTATTGCTTTAATTTTAATTTTTGCATTTTGGTTAATGAGAGTTGTGCCCTTAAGAACACATTTACAAATAGAAACAAATCATCTTACTAATAATTTTGATAAAATGTTACCCATGACACTGCTGAAGTTTTGCTGGAACTTTAAAAATAACAAATAATATACCAGTGTGATCACATCAGGTTCTCCTTTCAGTAAGCAAAGGGAGGTATAAGGAGACATTGTAGAAGTTTTTTTTTTAAAAATAAAAAGAGAGAAAGAAAATGAGGCAGGGAGAAAAGTGAAATTGAAGTCACTGAGAGAAGTGAAGTAAGAAGTAGAGTGACTGCCAAGTGAGTAATGAGCTAGAGCCACAGAGACATGGATGGGTGGCTTTCAGCTAGCAGCTATCGATGCTGCTCAGAGCACCTCTTGCCCAACCTCTGTCCCAGGGGATCTCTGCTGTGTGCCTGATGTTCCTCCCCCTTCAAGTCTTAACAAGAAGGTATGCAGACAGAGATCCTTTCTTCAGATCAGCATTCACTGAGATATGTACCATGGCATCAATTTTCCTGGCAGAGTGAGTTTAGAAATGTGAGCTCATACAACTGCAGCTGAAGTCCATGAGTGCTGCAGGTGCACAGCTGTCTCATGCCCTGTCCCTTTCCTTTTCCATGCACCTGCCCCTCTGAGGTGCTCTCAGAGTTCAGTCAAAGGGAAAGGAAAAGAGATCTGGGGAGCACCAAACATGCTGTGACTTCCACAGCTCCTGCCTTGCTGCGTCTCTGCACTTGTAATGGGTTCTACCCTGCATGTGACGAGGGGGTTGTGCTGTCCCTGTCTGTGTCTGGGTGCTGGGACATGGCCAGGTACTTATTCTGTCCTTGGCATCCCTTCAGAGAGATGTGAACTGGATTACTCATGTGGATAGAATGGCAATATCTTTTCTTTAAATAGCTACAGAGGGGAGTTTGGTTTTATCACCTGTGAAAACCATTATATTTAGACATAAAAAGTCTTTTTTTTCTAGTAGCAAAAGTGTCCCACACAGGCTATGCTTGTTCCCACAAAATATGGCATAGTTCAATTTTGTGTAAAACATCTGGTGATCAGAATGGGCTCATTCTGTCTTTTTTTTAATCTGAAAGTAAAAGAAGACTGCAAGAAAATTGAAAAAAAATATTATTAACATCTAATGCTAATACCTCTATGCATAATAATCAGTATTTTATCCTGATTGTCTTGTCCTATCATTCAATTTTCAAAGGGTTTAGGCTAGACTATGCAGTCTTCATTACTGAGCATGCATAACATTGTCTTCTAAATTCCGTGTAACTATTCAAATAGCAGCTCGGAAGACAAATTGCCTATCACTCCAAAGTCTTAAAACAAAACAAAAGGCACCATATTGCCACTTTAGGGACACATTTGTTGCCTGCTGTTGCTCTTATATATGTCATTTCAGTCCTGCAGTTAGCTATAAACTAGTCTTTTCTTTTTCCAGAGAGAAATAAGAGATGCCCGAAGGGAAGCAAGAATAGAAGGCATCCTTAAAATGACTGATTTACAATTGGTAAAGAGATATAATATGAAAATTATAGCTTTCTTAGTGTGTCACATCCCAAGTTTGTGCAATGCTCTTGCTCTAAAAGCTGCCCCGCAGACTAGTTCAGAGGACAGCATGGCATATGAGCAGCTGTGAAAGGCAGAATCTCTCCTGGTCCCAGGACAGGCAAGAAGCTCCTCTCAGGGGCTGAGGTCATGGGGACACCTCTGCTGCAGAGACTGCTCCATGTGACTTCCTCTACAACACACAGTATGCAGCAACCTACCCTTCTGCAGTACATCTAAGAATGAAAATTATAATGGAGGCCCCAAAAACATGAACTGAGGGAAAGAAAAGGCCCTTGTGATTCAAACCGGTCAGAGGCTGTTTCAGAAAGTAGGAAACTTCTTAGCATAAAATCGTACCCAAGTGCTAGTGAATAAATGAAATCCAAAGCATGTTTTATGTGACTGTAAAAAACAAATGCACAGAATGCTATTTTTAGTCTCCTCGGATTTAGGAGCCTGATGTGAGTTAATCTGCTTTAGCTCCTGTGCAGCCTGGTTTCTGACCTAGAGGTGTTACATAGGATGTGCTGCTGCAGCCTCTGGATTACAGTGTTCCAGAGTGTCCACCTTCACTTGAAATGTGAGGTATAAAGATCACAGAATCACAGAATCACCAGGTTGGAAAGGACCCACTGGATCATCGAGTCCAACCATTCCTAACACTCCCTAAACCATGTCCCCAAGCACTTCATCCACCCGTTCCTTAAACACCTCCAGGGAAGGCGACTCGACCACCTCCCTGGGCAGCCCGTTCCAGCGCCCAATGACTCTTTCTGTGAAAAATTTTTTCTGATATCCAACCTGAACCTCCCCTGGCAGAGCTTCAGGCCATTCCCTCTTGTCCTGTCCCCTGTCACTTGGGAGAAGAGGCCAGCTCCCTCCTCTCCACAACCTCCTTTTAGGTAGTTGTAGAGAGTAATAAGGTCTCCCCTCAGCCTCCTCTTCTCCAGGCTAAACAACCCCAGCTCTCTCAGCCGCTCCTCATAAGACTTGTTCTCCAGCCCCTTCACCAGCTTCGTTGCTCAAGATGCATATGAGCATTTTGGGGTGTAGGATATACATTGTTATTCTTTGTCTTTTAACAGTTTAAGCTGATAATGAGTAGGAGCATTGCTGATTAATTTGCATTTTAGGGAAAAAAATACGTCCATCATGGCATTTTGTGGAGGGCTTAGCCCACTTACATGATAAGTATGGTGCCTGGCTCAAACACCTTCAGCAATGTGGATTTAGATGCCTTGAGTCTATACCTGAGGCTGACTCAGTCTATTTCATGATCTAGTATTTCACAAAAATCCTACTCCTTCCTATCAGCGTACACAGTTGAGGATTTTGTTGGAACATCACATCTAACATCTACCAAGTGCATATCCTCCATGAATTTATCATAACCCTCTTCAACACATTTTGTATTTTCGCTGTCTGCATTTTACTGCAGCATAGAATTCCATACTTTCCTTACATCCTTTGTGAAGAAGTACTTCGCTTGGTTTTCTGTTCGCTACCTGATAGTTTCATTCCATGCTTGCTGATTCTCATCTTGTCAGAAATGGAGATGATTTATCTGCACTTATATTGTCCAGCCACTCTGGACTGTGCAATCTTTTTTATACCCTTCACAGTCGGCCTTAAATAATGTATTAACACCTGCAACTTTATTCATTCCAGATTTGCATTGTTTTCTGAATAATTTATGAATAGTACAGATCCTTGGGAAACTTCTTCAATCGGGCATCCACAACTTATTCTTGGTCTTTGTTAGACATGAATATATAATTAGACACCAATCCATGTAATCCATGTGAGGGCCCTCCCTTTTATCAATTAATAAACTGTAATACCCCAAATATGACAGATTTTACTGTATTTAAAATCAGCCATTTATACAGGGAAATCCTGAAATATGGATTTAGTTGCACCAGTGTCTTCAAGAGGAAAATTTGGCTTGTTACAGATATAAGGAAGCTACTCCACAGAGCATTACTAATAAGTGACACTGTGATTATCACTCTGGTGTTCATATTTCCTAATCACATGCTGAGATTGTTGTTTAAAAGTCTTTCTTATGGACTTGTTTTGAAAAATAATCCTTGATGCAGTAAACCAAAAACATAAAACAGGGTGACATTTCAGTTCATGTGTCTCCAGCTTTAATTTGTATTTTATAAGCCGATTTATTAAATTTGGTTGACTTTTCAAAGAGCACCCACTGAGTTTTATGAATATGCAAATTATATGTCTGTTTGGTATAGAATGAAACCCTCAATTACAACAACAATAAAGACGTAGTTATAGTTTTAATAATCAATTAACACGTAAGTATCCTGATTAGCACTCAAAATGAAGTGACTAATTAAATATTTCTTTACATCAGGGGTACAGGAAATGCTTTTCTTAAGGAGATTCAGCCTCAAGCCTAAGGAAAGAGTACCCGGATACACATCTTTACATAAAAAAAAGGTAAAGGAATTTGCTCCAATATTTACACTTGTTGCCATAAAAAATTTCGAGATTCCTACCTGTATCAACGATCATTTAATTTGCACCGTAAATTGGGATTCAGTGTTACTTCTTAATCTGTTCATGAGCAGTTACATTGCTTGAGACGAATCTCTTCAGTTTCCCCATGGGCAAAGTGGAAAGCACATACAGGTTCTACCTGTAGATCCCATAAAAATATGTGTGAAGGCATGTAAATGGAAGATAAAAACACAAAATACCATTAGTCTGAGATGTAACTGCAATTTAGCAAGTAGCTTGAGGGACGGGAAATCAAAATATCTGAAGTGGTTTTCCGATCTTATTGCTAATTTGCTGTGTGCTCTTGGGCAGTGTCAGGTGGGAATTACACGTGAGGCCTTCTGAATAGGGTGTTAAACTGCGCTGCTTAATGTTCTATATAATACTCATCCTGTATCTAAGCCTATAGCATGTTTCAGTTAAGTGCTCAAAAAAATGGCTCAATATTTTCAGGAGTATGTTCACCATTTGACATTTTGAGCTTGTTTATTTTCAGTATATTGTCAAGATTAAACCTCCAATGTTTTCCCATGTTTGTGTGCTGCTCAGTGCATCAGTGTTTGCTGTGTTGTTTTTCCCCCAGGAAGATTGCCTTGTCTACTAATTTGAATGTTTTAGCCTTTTAATTTACAGGGATTTTAATGAAAACTCTTTTGACTATTAGTTCACAGATTTTCCTTGCATTAAAAAGAGCCTGAGGTTGTTTCCATTGAAGTCATTGTCCTAGTATGGTAAGAAAATGCCAGCATCTAGAAGTAGTGACATAAAAGGAATGAATTAATGTTTGAATTAAAATCATATAAGATACTATTTCTGACTGCATAAAAACATTTGAAACGGCATTGCAAAAAAAGGAGCAAATCCTACAGTGTAGAGAGAAAACAAGGATGTAGAGATACATTTAAGAGTCCTGGAAAGAGAAGTACTTTAGAAGGCTAACCTCTGGAGTTGGTAGAGCAACAGTTTGGAAGTGGGGAGATGGAGTTACTGGTTTTAGAAGGCAACAGCAAGAAACATCGTCAAGCATTTCTTGTTGCTTCCTCTCATTGTAAAGAATTTGCAGTTGGCAAAGGGGGTTTGTCCTGCCTGCATTCTGGAGCCTTCAGTTTAACAGTTCCTTCCAGACCTTATACATCTCGATGTGTCATTTGAATCATACTGTCCAAACAGGTCCGTAAAAGTCTTTCTTGTTCCTCACCAGTACTTTTTGTCTTTGCCCTGAATGTAATAATGTATCGAACACATATTTAGAAAATATTAGATTAGAAAATGTTACAGGTGAACAGTGTCTGCTTCCCAGAAAGTGAATAACAGACATTCAAGCATTTGGATCTCCGCAAGAAAACCTCACAGAACTCAAGATATCCCCAAATAACTTTCTTATGGCTCTTTTCCCCTTGATAGCACTTAGCAAGAATCATATTTTCCAAAGCTTTCTGACCTGCCCACTGCCCTCTCTTACTGAAAACTCATATCAGTGTGCAGGACATATGCAAGGGAATAAGGACATTGTTAATTCCTGTAACTTCACTTCAAATTTCACACATGCTGGTGTCCTGGAACCACTCTGAGTTAGTCCTGCTGCTATCTCAGAGTTCTTCAGATGTGAGCAAATCACCCTACTTTACAACAAAAGCTTCACTTCTGAAGTTTAAGGATATCTTAAGCAGTTCAAAAAAATGGGTGACAAAGTGGTAATGTTTTTACAGATTTCAGTGGTCAACACCAGCCTGCAGGGATAATTGAACGTGCTCTATGGGCTCTAGGTACCAACAGAAAGATCCATTCTAGAGTATTCTCCACTTCTTCCTTTTGTGTGACTGAGAGAGATAAAACCAATCGTGCCCAGGTTTCGGATGTTTTTAATATTTTTTTGGTATTTCTGTCTCCTTTTGTCGCTCTGATTGCTGCAAAGCCAAAAATGCTTCAAAACGCTACAGAGGAGGGGAGAACTGGAGATTTCTCAGCCTTGTAGAATGGGCAAAAAGAAAACAAAAAAGGAAGAGGCAAAATCCTAATAGTTAAGAATTCGAAGTTTCAGTTTTAAATAAAACACCTTCTTTATTAAGGAAAGCAAGATATTCCCGTGAAAGTTTTTGGTGTTGAAAATAAACACACCATTTCAATTTGTGGGAAAGAGGCTGCAGACTAGAAATTTAAGTCGAGCCATGGAAATTGTAAATAACAATGGGTTAGGATAAATGATAGTTCTGTAATACACACTGTGCAACAAACAGTGGTGTTTTGTGATTGTATTTCAGATTGAGGCTAAATTCTGCTTTTTTTGAAGTCACCGAGTGTCATTATATAATGAATATGTCCTCCAGTGACTAAACACTGAAACACAGAGTGAGTAAAATCAATTATGTGTCCACTCTGTTCTAGAGCAGCCTGTACATCTTTGTTGTTTGAGCAGCATCAAGTACGTATAACAGGTGCCATCTTCTGGCAATATCACTTTTGGAAATTAGCACTAATCTTACACAGCTTATATGCAATAAACTATGAGGAGTTGGTTTTTTATTATTTTTGAATGATGATTAATGTAAAAGAAAAAATGTTCTGTTCTTAGAGTTTAGTAGAAAGCCTCACAGTTCAGAGACATGAGATATATGTTATGCTTTTCATGTGACAGTTCATAACAGTCTTGTAGCAAAGAACTGTATGTTAAAAGTTGAAACATGTAATTACATACTTATAATATTCTAGAATTATTGAAATGACAAAGTTTGCAGGTAGGGGTTTATTTTTTTTTCTTGCACTGACCAATACAGTTGGAAAAAGAGAACGAGCTTTGGGACTCAAAAAGGAGTTTGTAAACTTGCCTTCAAATTCTTGTGTAATTACGCACAGAAGAAGCGGGAGTGATGAAGTGCAATGATTTTCAAGAAGGACATGTCTTAACCAGCACAGAAATCTAGCACAGAAACATAGAAACTAAACACAGAATGAAAATGGGTAAATTGTAAACCATTTTTATTTTATTTGCAAGTATTTAGAATAGTTAATTGCATTTAATGAACAATTCTTGAGTTTCAGTGGCATCCCTAAGTGGCAAACAGCTATTGCTAGGCCACACAACAAGTTTATGGAAATGAGGTCTGCAGCTTCTGACATGCAGCGACCCATTTTATTAGACCAAGAGATTGCCTTCATGAGATCTATGACGCTGCTGCTTTCACAAAGATAGAGCAAATACAGTCATGATGATCCTTGCACCTAGCTGTAATCTGTACTCATGTTGTATTTTCAAGTCCTTTTGGACTTGGTGATGTTAAAGTAAAGAACAAAGAGCAGGCATCCCTCCGCTCTGTAGCTCTCTTTTCATACCGCTCCGTGTTGAGTGATTTCTAATATAGCCAAAGTCACACAAGATACCCAACCTGAAAGAGTAAGGAGGTGCAAAATGATCTGAAGATGTCAGGTCTGCTGGAGTTTCAAGGAAAGAAGGAAATAGTAGTAAAAAAACTGACACTGTGCATCTGATCAACATTACTACATTGTGGACAAGGTGCAAACTAACAGCTACACAAATGTTGGGACAGAGTTTAATTTTGGTGAAGCATCTCTAGTGTATTTAATGCAACCCATTGCTGTAGTTTCTTCTGTTAAAGGATGAGAGCAAGAGATAAAAAAAGGAGTTGATGCTAAAATGGGGTTCTGTCATTTGCAGCCCATGAAGTCTATGACTTCGAAAAGGAGCTTTACTGCAGTGGTCCACCATGGAAACAGCAGTGGAGTATTGAAGCAGTAGTGGTTAAATTGTTACCTTTACCTGGATCTGGGAGCAAGATGCGTGCATTTCTGGGTAGGAAAGCTGTCAGCTCTGACAGCTGGGCACTCCTGCCTGCTCATGTGACACATTACAGGACACCACAAAGCCCTGGTGATCCATGCTGGGACCAGGGTCACCCTCTGCCTTGGAGAACAGTGGTACTAAGTGTGGCTGGCCCAAATCCTGGCATGAAAATCCTGGGAGGCTCCAGAGAGACCCAGCCACTGGGAGTATCCCCAGGAGGTGGGAACTGTACCTTGATTAAATTTTCATGGCTACAGCCTTGCTAGTAGGTGGATATATAGGTGGATGTCCATAAAACAAACCCCTTAGGAGGCTGTGCTCATGAGAATTTTGTTCTTAAAGAAACTTAACACAGAAGAGTCTATGAAGCACTGTAGTAGACCACTGTCATTATGTAGGGGAAATATATCTGTGAGGGGATCAACACAACACACATATTTCCAGATCCGCATAATGCTATGCATTCACATTTACTGCAAGCAGAAACCTGTGCCCCAGCTGCTGCAGCTGCGACTGTTTACGTTACAATTTAGTAATAAAGCCAACAAAGTGCCTTTTACCAAAATTATACCTCAAGTGTTAAGAGCAGCTTTTTGTAGGACTCTCTTTTGCCTGGTTTTTATGTAATTCTGCTCTGACATTTTTGGCAACGTTCTGCTGATGCAGCTGTATAGCTCACACAGCCCCAGCCAGGGCTGGTTTTGCCATTGTTGCCTGCCTGGGAGCTGAGAGCCCATCCCTCTGGGGCATCCCAGCTTGGCTGAGTGCTTCCAGCCTCTCACTGAGCTTGTGCTCTCGGTAGGGCAGAGACTATTTCCATAGCCCTAATTGCTCATTTTGCAAGGCTCCTTGTTACAAGTGTTTTTGCGCTTACTGAGGCATGTGAATCAAACTTGCCTGTGTTTGCTTCAGCCCCATAAACAGCGCTTGTTACAATGCAGGCTGTTTGCCTGATTATTCAGAAGTCTAATCAGTGTGGGCTTCGTTCTAGCGGTGCTCACACTGAGCTTGTTTTACAAAGCCCTCTCACGACTTCCGTTATGGGGTCTATGTCTGGGAGTTTCGGTACTATGAAATTCTTTCACATCGCATTGTTTTTAGAAAAGGAGCGTAACAACAACAGAAGCTTCTTTGGACAGTGCAATATTGTTTTCCAGGACGTGCCCAGAGCTAGCCTGGCTACCGGTTGTTTTGTTCCTATGAGAACAAGGACACTTTCCCATTGGTAATTCTCATCTACACAATCCTAAAGCCTCATTATAATATTTTTTTTTTCCTATTTAAGTATGAATTACGTTGCTTCTAATTCCAAAAGTGGATTAAATTAGTAACACATGGAAATTCCTGTCACTGATATAGGGAAAGTACAAACTGGCCATGTTTTTCTTCTGGAGGTTTGGCTCAAAAAAACTGGAGCGTAACTGTTATAATTGTCTAAAACTTCTGTAGCTGCTGGTAATTTACATTAATTAAGCATGGAAATAAATGACATAAGAAACAAATTGGCCTCAGCATTAACAGTTTTCCTCCCACTTTCTCCGACACGCAGAAGTGGTATAATGGCATGGAAGGGATCTAATTCATCCTAATTCTGATCTTCCTCTGGAAGCAGAAGAAATCCAGCTGGGCTGTTGTTTGTATTAGTAGTTTTGACACAGGGAAGGTTTTTTGTTTAACATACTTTCAGATGAAGACTACTTGAATTCTTCTTTGTTTATCAACATTTACAGCAAAACAAAATGTGATGAGAATTAGGGTATTGCTGGTCAGTCACATTACTTCCAACATGCAGAGTTCATTCTTTGTAGGTCGAAACAGAACTTATGGTTTATAGAGGCATTGAATTAGTGCAAGCTATTTCTAGGTAATGTGCAAGAATACTGGTTGCATTTTTACTGCCCTGAAAGGATCGTATTGTTTAAGCTCCGGAAATTAGTACTTAAGTTTATTGATCTCTTTTCTCTCCAGCCATAGAAGAGAATGTGCGAGTCAGAAAAACATACAATAACAATACTCATTTATTTCTAAATATACTCTTGTTTTACAGCTGAACAAAATGAATAAAGACTGTATTCGTATTTAAATGTTTATATATAGTCACCACAGTTCCCCAGAGAGCTCTGCAGACCCTACAGATCACACCTACCTTTACATTTCACCCATTTTTCCCTGCTAACTCTCACAATCTGCCTCAGCCCCAGAGCCCCCGGCTTACTTCCCTACAGCTGCCCCATATTGTCCCACGGGTCATTTGTTCTAATCTTTGCTCATCTTTCAGTCATGTCATGCATGCTGTTTACTAACTGCATAGTGTCTACACTACTCTGGGTCTCTCACTCCTTTATGTGACTGGAGCTACTTCTGGACTGCTTATGGGCCTCTGCAACAACAATTGCAGCATAACTCTGAGTGAATGATTGAGCTACGTTTTGTCAGTAGCTTAACTTTTCCAACTGATGCATTTTCTCTGTAGATTTATTTCTACAACTCCACAATGCTGAACATTGCTCTTGTCTTCATCCCCATACAAAGTCGCTATATACAAATCAGTGGTTTTAGATCAGAACCATGCATCCATGCTCTCATATCTTCCTCATCTGCAGATCTGGGGGTAATGGTTGACAGCCGACTGAAGATGAGCCAGCAGTGTGCCCAGGTGGCCAAGAAGGCCAATGGCATCTTGGCTTCTATCAGAAACGGTGTGACCAGCAGGTCCAGGGAGGTCATTCTCCCTCTGTACTCGGCACTGGTGAGACCGCACCTTGAGTACTGTGTTCAGTTCTGGGCCCCTCTCTCCAAGAAAGATGTTGAGGCTCTGGAGCGTGTCCAGAGAAGAGCAATGAAGCTGGTGAGGGAGCTGGAGAACAAGTCTTATGAGGAGCGGCAGAGAGAGCTGGGGTTGTTTAGCCTGGAGAAGAGGAGGCTGAGGGGAGACCTTATTACTCTCTACAACTATCTGAAAGGAGGTTGTGGAGAGGAGGGAGCTGACCTCTTCTCCCAAGTGACTGAGGACAGGACAAGGGGGAATGGCCTGAAGCTCTGCCAGGGGAGCTTCAGGCTGGATATCAGAAAAAAATTCTTCACAGAAAGAGTCATTGGGCACTGGAACAGACTGCCCAGGGAGGTGGTCGAGTCACCTTCCCTGGAGGTGTTCAAGGAACGGGTCGATGAAGTGCTTAGGGACATGTTTTAAGGGAATGATAGGAATGGTTGGACTTGATGATCCAGTGGGTCCTTTCCAACCTGGTGATTCTATGATTCACTGCAAGCTTTATGTATTTGGGTCAGATTTGTTTATTTTGATTGGGATCACCATTCGTGTGGTTTTGTATTGACTCATCTAACTGAAACTGCGACACCAGTGCAAATTCTACTTTATTTTGAGGTCAGAACATTCCCAGGGTCTCTGCCAGTACATTGGTTCACCAGAGCACTGCCAGAAGGCAATAGAAAGCAAAGCCAGATAAGACATACTCAGTAGTTATTAAAAATTGTCTCAGGTATTAACTTGGCTCCAGTCACAGACTTTTAACTTACAGTATAAGAAGGAAAGGTAGTATATTTAGTATAGAGGGAAAATGAAAACAAATACACCTGCATTACACGTCTTTATTTGACTGAATTATTTACTGTTGCAACATCTTCTAAAACTGTTATTATTTAACTTTGCTGTTTTGGAGGCTGATCATTTTTCTTACATAACTTTTTGCTCAACGAAACCACAAAAAATCATTGTATCCTATATGCTATCAGCCCAAAGTAAGAACTTCTCTCATAATAACTCAAGATTTTTCTTCAAAGTTTTCGTGTTTTAAGATGTGAGGACTAGTAGGTTGTTTTAATACTGCTGTTTCTTTATACATATATTTTTAATAGCTTATGTGTGAGCTCTACAGAAAAGAGTTTTTAAAGATTCATCCTAGGGAATTTCTGTGACCATCACATAAAAAATGTGTTCTTAAGTAATCAGCTGTGTTATAATTCCCTCTAAAGTGCAGATACTGTGAGTTTCCTCTGATTGCACTGCAGCAACAACTACTGGAAGAATTGGGCAGCAGCCTGGATTTCAAGGAATTAAGTAGAGAATCATATTGTGTTTTCTTGGTTTAATCTAGGCCTGTCTGAAGTGATGATATCTGAAAAGAAAGGCCTTAACTTCTCCTTATACTGAGGAAAAATCAGCATCTGCTAAGTGTAGATTCAAGTGGTAGGGCAGGCACAAGCTCCTTCAGAAAGGAAAGAGATGATGTGGAGAGCGATGATTTCTAAGACTGCTCTGTTTATTGTTGTCTAGTAGAGTGTAAGGGCACCTAAGCTCTATGAAAGATGGGAGGCACACAGCCATGGATTTCCTTTTCCTTTGGTTTGGAGAAAAGGTATACATGAACTTGAAAGGCTATATGTGTCAGAGATGTTATACCTGTATAATCTCAGACTCCCACTTCTTGGATCTTAGTTAATTGTACCATGGTCTTTTTGGAACATCTCTCTAGGAAGTGTCCATGGGGAACTTACTTTAATATTTGTGCAGAAGGCACCAAAATATATGTTCTGGTCTGAAGCCATCTAGTCCAAATTCTGCTTTTTCCAAGTATTGTGTGGTGATGACCACAAAGCCTTTGAATCATCTGGTGCTTTAAAAAGGAGTCTGACTCTATGCCCAGTAAACTACAATGACCTCCTTAATAAAATATGCAGTTGAGAACACGATGTTGAACTGAACTGCGCCATGTAGCTTTACACCATGCCATTTTTATAAAAATAATAGACTGTGTTTAAAAGAAAAAACAAATTGACATGCATGTGCATTGACAGCTATCTTCACAGGAAATCTTACATCTCTGTATTTTTTAAAAAAGAAAATATAAGAAAATATTCTTTTAAGAGATCTTGTGCTTTAATCCATTTTGGCCTTGTGGAATCTCTGAGATTGCAATGGCGTATCTAAAGCCTTTGGTGAGATGTAATGAAATCTTCATGCTGAGGTAACTTCATTGCTTAATAGCGTGGTGGGAGAGAATCCATTATGTATTAAATCCATCTTTGTCTCTGTGGAGACATTCATTTTAAAGTAACATTTTAATCATGGCTGGAGCCCACAGGGGAAAAAGAAGATACCCAGAGCTGAATAATGCATGTCCAACTACCAAAAGGGATGCTCTATTAACTCTGATTTACATATGACTGCTTGTTTAAATTTGTAATGTCACCATTCAGATGGCATTTTTGAAAGCTAAAGACCTGGTTTAGAACCTACCATAATTCAAGGAGCAAATGAACAGAGTTTAAAAACATTATCGGAAAGAACATATTGTCAAAATAAGGCTGACCCCAACCATGATCACTTTTCTAATAAATCATCTTCCAAGGTCCTTTGCCTACCTATTTGTGTTAGCGATTGTTTGCCTGAATGCTCCTGTTTTGATGGACCCTTGCAATTTTAGGGTCAGAAATAATGAACGTCAGTGGAGAATCAGAACTTAACAAACCTGTTTGTGGATGCCCATTTCTTTTACCCATTTTCTTGCCACATCAAGTAATTCTACTGAGTTTAGTCTGGCCAGTTGTTTTTGAGTTATATGGTCTATGAAGAGTGTTCCTAAATTTAGTTTTCAGTACTATCTCCTGGCTTTTGGGAGTTGTTTGCATAGAGGGAGACATTTGGCCATTCTGGCAGCACTTGTGCATCGCTAATGGTATGTGCTGTAGTTGGAGAACACTTGGTTAAAGACTTCCAGCTTGCTGTACTGGCACTGCCTTCAGTGACAGCTCTTTAGCTTTGAGGACCAAACTGCTTATTCCTGCCTTTGTGAGCAACTGCCAGATCCAGTGCCACTTACTGCTGGGAAGAGGCAGCTAGCAGTGCTATATACACACAGAATCTAATGGCTTATTCAGAATACTTACAAAGTGATCTCTATGAAAATACTTTCAGGATTTGTTTTATGAGCTGGAAGCAGTCACTACTGTTATAAATGCTAGCACATAACACTCTGAGAGGAATAATTGCAGCACATAGTTACTTATGTTAATACTATCACATTATCTGGTGATAGCTGTGCAATTAAGTGAGTCACCACTATGCCAAAATCTCATTTGTCTCCAAGCACCCCACAAATATGCTGCATTCACTGTCTGTGCTTCGGTCTGATAGCTTTTTAGTCATTGCATGCTCTTTGTGTTTGAAGAACAACAGAGCTGTGGAGCCTTTGAAAGGATCGAACATGCTGTTTGAAATCTAATAATAGAAGGTTTTTAATTTAATGAATGTTTTTCCCAAAACGTATTTAAGAAGATACTTTTCTGAATGATATTTATGTAGCAAAGTCTGAATCGCGAAAGAGTATTTAAAGAACAAAAACACTGTTGTGAGACAACAGTCTGCATTCTATTTATCCTCTATTCTGACTACAGCCTGTGTATTCTGTACTCCACTGAAACAAATCCCACAGGCACTATATTAATTTTCAGATATTCCCAGAAATATTTGCAGAATTTTTGTGCTAAGCCATACTGGAACATTGCAAAAATAAGGGAATATTCCACTTCAAGAATGATCAGCTCTTGGTTTCTGGTAAAAAAATAATAGAAGAGTACAGGACAGCAAACAGAGAGAGAAGAAAGATCATTGATGTTGGGATAAGCACGTTTAAGATATCAAACATGAATTGTCCTTTTTATGTTACAATAAATATAGCAGATCTTTGCCAGAGAAAATACATGGAAACATGGAAGAAAATAGACGGAAAATAATTGCTTTTCCTTGCACAGTGCTTCTTCCATTTCTCTTCCTTACTAGAATCTGCAGTTTGATTTTTGTTTACTTAAAGACACCTCTCTGGCCTGGAAACACTGCTAGGTCTAAATGTGGGTAGCAATTATACAACTGCTACACAAATCTTTACAGAACTAGAACACAGCCTTAATGCAAGTGAGAGCAAAGTACAAGGACAACAGCTCCTCTCCCGGTTGCTGTAGTAGCTCAAAAAACAACTGAGAAAAAACAAAGGAAAACAGAGTTAAGCAGTGCTTGAGAAAATGTTCCCTGTGGCCTCAGGACAGTGTTCTGTTACAGTCAGATGCTGTTAAGGTTTAATAAAACAGAGAAATCAGGAGTGGTACATTTATACTGCAGAGTTTAATTGTGACCTTTCGTCTTAAGGCAATATTTTTTCCCAGCTCAGGAATTAAATAAAGAGACACTCCTCAATGTGACATCGAGTATCGTTCTTTCCCTGAAGAAATAAATGTGAATGATGAAAGCAGGAATGTGGAAATAAAAGTGTTACTTCCACACTTATAATGCCAGCTAGCACTTGTTACCAAACTTGTGAAAATAACGTGATTTACTGTAATAGTTTACACTTGACTAGTGAGGTATAAAATATCTATATCTTATAGCCATATAAACTATGGTTAAATTAGGCAGAAGAGACACACGGAGCACTTCCCACAAAAGGATTAGGAATACAAAAGCTTTAGGAATACAAGAGGCAGAAGCAGAACATCCTGTTCTGAGTATATGTTGAATAGGATGGAAGCAAAAGGAATTAAACCAGAAAGAGGATGAGACAGCTCACCTCCTGGTTAATTCTTAATCCAAATCAGAATCTGACGTAGGCTGAGGCTGTACAAACCCTGTATTACCCTGCAGTGTTTTGACTGATAATTAAACAGGAAGCCTAAATGTGAGAATGGTAACATAACGTGTGATTAGTCTGACCACTTGGATTTACACTGAAACAACAAAAGCTTTTGTTTAAACAGTATCATTTTATTTGTATACTCTTACCTACCTAATTATTTACATTGAAATTCCAAGGCCTGTTTTGCTTTGTTTTCACATCTGGATTACTCAGGGATCTGAGGTGAGAGTATCCACTGTTCTTCTCTTCAAGAGAGATGAGGATACAGAAATTTCCCTTCCAGATATGGGAATTAGTGGTACAAGAATACGGTAACAAACTAAACAGCCAAAACCAGCCTGCACTGAAAAAACATCTCAACTGAATTACATTCCCATTTCCCTGATGTGATAAACCTTACACTCTTACAAGATCTGTCTTTTAAATGGAAAATCAAATGGAAAACCTCAGTGCTTTGGGTTTTTTTTAATACATCATGAAATATTGAACAAAAAAAGAGGTCATAAGCCATTTTGTTGACTTTATAGGTCTCCTGAGACTTCTTCAAGCTCTCTTCTTGATTGCTGCTGTACATCTGGAGTGAGAGTCAGCCAGAGACAAGATGGCAGGTGTAAGCTGTTCTTGGAGATATAATACATTTTCCTCCACAGCATGCAAGACAAGTAATTCCTTTCTTGTTTCCACCAGAAAGACAAGAAAACTTTTTGAGCCGGGCCCTCACTCCCATTTT
Source organism: Cuculus canorus (assembly GCF_017976375.1). NCBI lineage: Eukaryota > Metazoa > Chordata > Aves > Cuculiformes > Cuculidae > Cuculus > Cuculus canorus. The sequence goes on from NC_071402.1 coordinate 120,292,754, forward strand.
CCCCGGAGGTTTCAGCAAGATCAGGATTTTACCCCTACAAATTAATATACACAACTTTTGTATTTTCAGAGATGGTTTTGTTGTCGTTGAATGGGAAAAAAAAATATCTTTAGTAACTATCAGGAGAAAAAAGGTCTTCACATATTCTAAAATAACTTATTATTTAATGTAGCAATTGCATGCGTATAAAGACCAAGGCACAGGAATGAGGCTTTTGAAGATAAACGTAGGTAGTGTAAGATATAGTGTACACTAAAATTAAAAACCTCTAGGTCTATGGCAACAGCAACTAAACTACTCAAAACGTAGTCACAGTAAGCTTGGGAGAGACAGAATTGAAAGTTAGAATCCATCGCATGAGTGCTGCTGCCAGTATTTAGTGGGCTCAGCTTTTCCTAAGGAGTACCAGCAGATGGCAATGCAGGAGAGAAAAAGAAAGTGTTTTGACAAGCCCATAGCAAACATTGATTTTCATTATTTGGGCAATTGTGCACTGCTGAAATGGGGTTTTCCTCCCTAGTATATATGCAGATTTCTCATATCAAGCATTTCTCTTTCTATATCATAAATTATTAATTTTTCTGCTCTTGAAAGTTTTTGGGGAGAGAAAATAATGCCTTGAAATCTGTCTGAGACTCACATTCAGCCGAAGTGCAGTGTAAGAGTTGATGGGCTGAAAGGGTTTCATCTCACTTAGCAAATCCGTGATACTTCATTACGCAGTTCTGCGATACTTACCTCTCTGTGGTCATTTCTTATCTCACATACTTTTAATTTGTTTGCTTTAATTAGTACTACTTTCAAAATTAACCTTTCCGAATTGCACTGCTGAGTCTCCTAACATTTTTATAGTTATCTTCATCATCACAAAAAAAATTGTGCAGCTAACTATGCAAACCCCGAGAGCAAGCACAGACTATAGGAGTGGAAGCCCAACACTCCCAACTCTGCTGACCTACTCGGTACTGTTCAGACCAGCTAGACAGCGATTTACTCTGTTCTGTCTTATCCCAGGTCTGATGGAGTCTCCTTTCATTGACAAGTTGGTCAAATTCCCGGAGAAACAAAGCAGGATTCAGGGAGAGATTAACAACGCTTAGATGTTATTAGAAATCATAATTACAAAGAAATTCCTATGTTATGAGAACTTGCCTACGAACCAAAAGACGGTATCAAAGCATGTGCCTCTCCTGTATATTATAAGGCTATTAAGTGCATTATTGAAATATGCAAATCCTAACTATTAAGGAGGAATTAAAAGGAGCAGCCAAAGGAGTAAAAAGTTTGCAGGTGGCATGCTGATTGTTTAAAGATGCAGTACCAGAGACTAAGAGCAAACATTTACTACTTATCAAAAAAGAGTTTAAAAGGACCACACGCACACAGAAAGCTGGCATGATTAAACAGATCTGTGAAAGCGGCTGCTAGAAATAAAAGTCAGTCCTCAAAAAGTGGAAATTATGTTGAAATGAGGAAAACAGAAGAGAACATAAACTCTTCCACATTTAATATAAACTCTTTATAAATTGGGCCAAAAATATTTTGAGGAATAACTTATGATATGCGTAAGAATGAATAATAAAACTTTCTTGAAAAACATCAGAAGCATGAATTGCACTAGGTAGTTTATAGGCATTCTATAATGTTTGGAATATTAAAGGAGTATTTAAAGAAGATAAGCCCAGAGCAGAAATGCTAAATAAATTTTTCACATTAATGTTCTCCATGGACAAGCTTAGGCAGGTTTCCACAGCAGAACCTTTTTTATGGGGCCAAGTCAAAGAAGTTAAGTCAAATTGCACTGTCTGAGAAGAAATTTCAGATTAGATAGAACCAAATTGAACAAATCACTGAGATTAGATCTGTTTTTCAAAATATTTCTAAAGGAATTCTCATATATGTGACAAATTATTAACTGCTATGTAACTCAACATGTAGATTGGCCTCTGTTCCAAACAAAGGAATATGGAAAATTTGTTTTTAAATTCAGAGGGACCTCACGAATTACAAACCAATAAGCCAGACCTCTGCACCTGGCAAGCTGATACCAGCTGTGATGAAAAATGGGCAGATATCGCTAACCACAACAAAAACAGAGAAAGTTGCTAAGGCTTTTGCAAAGGGAAGGTATAAGGCACAAATGATCTGTTCTTTGAAAAATGCAATGTTTAATAGAAAGTAACACCCATGGGGACAAAAAAGCATCATTATTATTATTATCATCATCATCACTATTATTATCATTATTATCATTATTATTACTATAATAATACAGGTCCAGCTCTAAGATATAACAACTACAGAATGAGGTGTCTGAGTACTTCAATACATACTGTATACAAACGTCAGATTAATATTCAACAATGGCAAGTAAGCAAACAAACAAATTATTAGGGGATGGAAATTAAGAATAAAACAGAAACCAGGATGCAGTTATAACCATGTGCAAATTATAGATCCAGATTTATAAATTTGTCCCACATTTTGAAAACCATGCATTGCTCTGGTCCTGCTTATTAAAAAAAAAGCTGTAGAAATAGGAAAAATAGTAATGATGGCAATATGTGTGATCAAAACATGAAACTTAACAGAGTAGGGATACTTCAACTTGAATATGTAATAACTGTTTGGGATATGATATAACGTCAGTGCTGTAGAAAAAATTAACGGATTAATTCTTCCGTATTCCTCACAGTGTTAGAACCGGGTTGCCTGAAACGCCATGTGCAGATGTTAGGTTCATGATCAAGAGAAGGGAGTAGGTTTTTTTTATTTTTAGTTGCCATGGAACAGCAGCCGCTATCTCAGCAGCAAGTTCTGCGCTTCAGAGATCTGAAAAAGCCTGCAGAGACAAAAGGTCACTGGATAAACAGCTAAACTGTACCTCAGTCAAGTATAAACTAATGTGATTGTTTGCCATGTGTGAAAGATAGACACTAGCTTCAGGGAGCTCTGTTGTGAGAGAGGAATGAAATCCATAGGCCTGAGGAGATGATGCGCTGTTTGTCTAAGAAAGGAGTCTATCAGTTGCACTGTTCAGTTTTGCCGCCCGCCTTTAAAATCATCAAGTCTCAGTGAAAATTTGCCTCTACCCTAGGAAAACACAAAAGATTTTTTCACTAAAATGTTAACCATCACTATGGTATGGGATGCACCCAGCTAGGTTTTATGTTTTGATAGCAGGTAGACCTAGTCTGAGGTAGCTTCCATATCCAATAGATAGAACAACATGCCTTCTGTACCCAACAGACAGAAATAGGTCCTGCCACAGGATTTCTCTCATCCTAAAGTACGAGCCATATGTGTGATTTACCAGTTTCCAACGGCACCTGTCTCTTGGCATGGAAGTCCCACTAGAGACAGGGAGCATTCAAGTCTTTTCAACTCCACAGTCCTGCTGTCTTTGCTACAGAGTTAACTTCAGTTAATGCAATATCTCGGTGTATTTTTTATGCAGAGGCTTTTGTTCAAGACAGCACAAGAGGAGTTAATGCAATGTTGATTACAATTTAACTCTGCAGTGAAAACAACTTCTACAACTAAGTACTAGTCTTTTCCCGATGTATATCTTTGCATAGCATTTACTTTTCAACATGGTAAACATCTTCTGTGGAAAACAAAGTGTAAGGTACTATGAGATGCATCCTGCAAAACTAATTAAGGTGTGTGCACACTTAATTGCAGGAGATTGTGAAACGCTGTGCAATCCAGAAACCAGTTCAGGACTGTCACCAAGCTAAGTCCTGGGGGTTACTTACACTTTGTAGATTTTTAGCAATTGCATGTAAAGGATCAGAAAGTTATTACTGAGACTCCTAGCTAATTAAAAGCTTAGTTATGATAACGGAAATAAAAGTAGGATGGTATATGAAATGGCTTACCTTTGATACAGAGAGGTCATCTGGTTTTCTTAATGATGTAGTAAAGCAATAAACCTTGTTACATGTGAATCTGTTAAATTGAAATCTGCGTGGAATGGGAAATAGAAGTGCATTATCATCAAATTCCCTGAAAAGACATTTATAAGGTCATGATATGCTGAGACTAAGCATTTTAATATAAAGTTAAGCTCTTATAATAATATATTTGATGACTATAATGAGACTTTCAATGGAAAATATATTTAACATTAATATTTAACTTAAAAATTATAAACCTGAAATATATTGTGGGATATATTACCACTATAACTTGAAATTAATGTATACATTAGATAGTTACAAGGGAAAAAGGGGGCATTTTTGACTAATGGAATTGTAATAGTTTAGTCTTCTTTCACCAGTTCCTGTAGAGTGAAAGACATTGTGAATATGAAAGAGAAACAAACCATTAAGAGATTTATCCTCTTGACTTCAGCTTTATTTCTGCCATACAAACATAATATACCCCATACTGACTTTCCTGGGGTCTTCAGGAGGATGAACATGAAAAATAAAAAGAAAATCTGGCTTTCTGAGCAGACTTTGTCTAGCAACCAACACTCATCTTAAAGGCTGAACTGTGTTATTTCAAGCTGTAGCATATATACCTCTCCAAATAAGGGACCAGCCAACCTATGTAAAATAATAACCTGCCTCTGAGCAGAACTTATTAACTTGGGCACAGTTCCACGTTAGTGTGTCCAAACAGCTTTTGGACTTAATGTGTCTTCCATTTTGTGTCTTAGAAAATGAGCTAAGCTATTCCACAACTGTTTCCACCTGACTACATAGACATGCCTTCATATTATGACTTGGACCAAGGCCCTTCTCCAGCTTGCTGACACAAATTGGCTGTCGACTCCGCTTACTTCTCGCAGCAAGTTGAGTTCAATATCTGTATTTACATGAAAGCCAGTAGATAAGCATTAGATGAGCGCTCAAGAACATGTAGTGTAGTTTCTGAATTTCGTAGATTCCCTGAAAAGTGTCGTGGAAAAGTAAATTTTCTCTCCTTGCTTACTTCCTTAAAAGAGAAATTGTCTGAAAAACGATTGCAGTTAAAACTGAAGACAGAAAAAAAGATAGAAAATCCTGTCATTAATCCTACGGCTTGATCAATCTCCAGTGTAACTCAGACTGTACTTGGATAAAGTCTATGAACTCTTCACTAAACGACTCGTGTTCATCTGTGGAACACCTATACTTTAGAAGAGAAGGACTACTCTGTTCAACAGAGAGCCTGCAGGGACCGTTCTGGTGAGTGGCTGTGTTACTCAGTAATTGTTTTGGTTCTGGAAAGCATTACAGGGAATACGCACTTTTCCAAAACCCCGGTTCTTGAGAGCATATGCTTCTGTCTGTTCTGTTCCTCTTCTGCCTTTCTTCTAAAACCCCAGTGCATTTTGTATTTGACATCTGGAATGTATGTGACAATTTCAGCATTATGAGGACATTTGTGTAACTATGTGATTGCATGCTACAGCAGAATTTGATGCAAGCCCGAAATGAAGAAGGCCACATAAAGAAAGGAAACATTAGAAAGTAAAGTAAAATATAGTTCAGCAGCCAAAAAAAAAAAAAAAATATATATATATATAGACACATATCCCTCAAATAAATAGGAAAAGAGAAATGGGGATTAAGGAGAGAGAAACAAGAAACAGTTTAAATAAGACATTGGTTACAAAGTTGGTTCAATGTTTGTATTCGGCAGTGTAAGAAGAAGGGAAAAATAGCTTTTTGGAATGCCGCATGAACATTAATATTGATGGCCTCATAAAAGATCTGCGTTTCTCAAGGGAGAAGAGTGCAAAGACATCTTTGCCATTTAAAGCTGAAGTTCATGTGGAGGAGGGTCACAAAAGTTCTCAGTCTGTGTACCGCGGGTATTCAATAGACCAAATATATTTGGCAACGTGCCTGCTCAGATGAGTGTGTCAGTGCTGCTTGCTGGGTTATGTAAGGGGGAATACTGCAGCCGAGGCAGTGAAGCGGGAAGCCCGAAAAGACCAACTGGGATTTCCCCTGCTGTTATTGTCACAGCATAGCTGCTATTTTTAATTTAACCAGTATAAATTAATTTACTTGCCCTTTTCTAAACTTAGCCTGCTACTCAAAAAAAAAAAAAAAAAAGGATTCAGGCAATGCCAGTGGTATTTTAAACATGTTAGATTTTAAACACACTAATTCCCTGCCCAGTGGTGAGAAAGCTGGGAGACTGAGTAGCACAGCCATGTTTGCTTCATGCAGTATTGTGATGCTTTGTGAGGGGGGAAATACTTGGCTGTGGTGCAAAACCGGTAGAAAGCCAACTGAAGCTGGCAATTCTGCTTGCATAAACCAGAAATTAGTTTGGCCAATGGTCTTAAGGGGGTGGGTTGTAAAACAATGGAGAGGGCAGTGTGATGTAATTAGTTATTATAGCAGAGGGATTGGAACCAGGATGCCTTGATTTCCAGTGTTGTCCAAGTTACACACTGAGGACCTAATCTTGCCAGGTAATAAATGTCTTCTGACTTAGGTTCTTGTCTATTTGGGATGTTGCTGTGTGGCCTTTCCACCTTCACCTGCTTTAGCTGAATACTCGGACTACATACACAGTTCAAAATGTTATTGGCTTGCAAACTAGACATTTTACTGAGTCATTGTTTTTAGGTTAAAAACATTATGTATGCAGACTAGAAATTTTTTACAAGCGATTTTTTTTAAAACCTGGTTCCAATAAGATACAATGTCATATTGCTTTTTTCGAGCGGTAATTTTATGCTGCAGTAACACGAATCCCATGACACACTTCTGCAGGACGTATTTGCACATCATAAATGCACAAAACAATATTAGCTGTACTGTGGCTGAGTTGCTGAGGACTCAGTAACAAAGACAGTGAAGTGTAAGAATCCATGTATTAGTCACATATGAAGATAGAACTAACAGTTCCTGGACCATGGCCCAGTGTACTCTTCTTTCTTCCAAAGGGTAAATCTGAGGGTAAAACAGAAATAAAAAGTTTAAACATGTCCGTGGTTACTTGAATTCCAGTGTTGAATACGTGACCTAGCATATGCGTGACTTAAGAGATGCAGAAGAATTTGGGAGAATGTGATGAGTACTGGTACATTCTGAAAAGTTAGGAAGTGACTAACAAGTTCTGCTATGCACTTGCAAATAATTGTTTTCAGAGATTCAGAATCTGTTCCATGATTTTCATGGCATATCCCATCATGATCTCCGACTCCAGTCCTGATAGCTCCTGTAAGTCCCTTGTTTAGTCATTCCTTCTTCCTTTTCTCCTCCCTGACCCCCGAATTCTATTGCCTCCCCATCATGACCGTGTTTCTCTTTTTTTCCACAAGCTTTCAGTTCCTTTTTCTACCACAATTTCTCAGCAGCCTTTTTCTGTCATAGTTACGTTTTATGTCCCTGAAACACAACATAGGGTGATATTTTTCTTGAATGCTTACGGCCAAAAAAAATCTTGCAGTTGAACCTTGTGTTTTAAATACCAATTTACCATTTTAGAATTTGGGCTGTAAACAAAAGAAGAAGTTGTGTAATACTGGGGGCAATTCTAACCCAATCATGTACCTAGGTTGCATTGGATTACTAAATACATGAGTTTCAACTATGACTTTAAAAACATTGACACCTCTTTCTCTATGGATCTGATCCTGTGAAGTATCGTTTGCCTTCTATGAAGCAGCCCCCAGATCTGTCAGAACTTTGTGAATCTGATACTGGAGCACTGAGCATCACTGTTTCAACTTTATTTGGATTCTGTGTTTGGTTTCTTAAAAGTTCAATTTTTTTTTCATTATTATTTATGTTCTTGTATATTGAGCTTGCAGACACCATTTCTGTTGATCACTTAAAACTTTGCCATGACTCTGAGTAAAACATGTAGCATTAGGTACTGCATACCAGATGTGGATTAACTGCGTGGTATTTGTGTTCCCAGAAATCAAGATCCAAAAATGCACTTATGTATAATCATTCAATATAGCAAACCATATTTTAAGATGTGCTATATTTAATCAATCATTTGCCAGATCCAAGAAACATAGTTTTATGTGGTAAATCAGTTTGTATGAGATAATAGGTAATTTTCAGATTTTCCCAGGTGCTTATTCTAAATGGTGTGATGATTTTCAATTTTTTCCTTCATCTACAATGTTCTAGACAAACTATGACATTGACAAGTAGAACATTTCTGTGGTAAAAGGGGTAAATGGTCATTGACAAACAGGAAATCTGTGTGCCATTTAAAGACAGATGTGAAAAAAAAACACCACCAAAACCAGCCAAAAAAAATCCAGCCCAGGATCAGGTTGAGACTATTGGGACGATTAATTCCCTGGATGTGAACCTTTGACTCAGTTTCTACCATTCTGATATTTTAAGTGAATAATTCGCTTTGCTTACAAAAAGGAGAGGGTAGCCCTCAGGAAGCCAGACAAAGTCCTGAGCAGACGTGCACTGTGCAAAGATCCCTACAGAGCTCTGCTGGTGCCTCTCAGGCATGGCTTTATTTATGGCAGAAGCTGCTGGGCAAGCTCAGTTGTGGATAGTTTTGCAACATGAACAATCACCCCCCAGGACCCAGCATTGTTATTCTTTGTAAGGAATAATTATTCTTGGTTTAATAGAACCTTACAAAATACACATTGAAATACAGTCATTTCCATATGGGCTCTCAAAGTCAAACGGATCTAGCTGTGATGAAGGCAGAGACTGTCCTCCCGCTCTGAGGCAGTCTGTCATGCACTTTGAGAATGGTTTTCAGGAAGGAAAGAGTGGTGTTGTGAACAAGGTGCTGGAATGGCTCCAAACAGAGCAGTACGGCAGGGCTGCTGAATTTCTGGTAGCACCTGACAGTTTTGCTGAAGACGTCGTTGTCCACACCTCTGCTTCTGAACTAGGAGCCTGGGTAGGCAAGCTCCTGGGAGATGGTAGCCACCTTAACCTCTTTACTTCCCGACCAAGACTCCTAAGCTTTCCATCCGTCTGTATCCAATTGCCAAAGCAACAAAACCCTCTGCTCCTTTCATTCAAACATTTTTACCCTCTACTCTCTCTTCTGGCAAATCTCTTATTCCTTCCAGCTTCCCAGCTCTGATGCTCCAGGAGCCACAAGCCCCCGACTGAGGAGCCTCCTGCTCTGAACGGCCTTTATCCTGTCCCTTCCTACCGCTCCTCCCCAGGGCTGCCACCCCAGCCTGCTGCTCCTCCTGCTCTGCCCATCAAGTCCCCCACCTCCTGCACCCCTTGCCCTCTTCTTGGCTGCCAGGCCCACCTGTGCATGGACCCTCCTAACTCACTAAGCAAGGCTTAGCTCTTCTTCTGACAGGGTTTTGCGAGTGCAGCCTCCAGATGTGCTTCCTAGCAGCCCTCTCCGAGAGCAGAATAAAAGGAGAACAAAAGCAATATAAAAGGAGTCAGGAGGAATAGTGAAAAAAGATATTGAGGGAAAAAACTCACCAAGAACATGCATGTAGTGAGCATGGGGAGGGAAGAAGTAGAGTTTTAGGACCCGAGAGAAGACATTAATATTGGCATTGGAAGCTGAGAGTTTAAGTGATTTTAATGACGTTGGGGATGAAGGTAATGAACAGATGGAAGGAAACAGATGCACTGGGGCACATCAGAAAGGGTGTTTCACTTTTATTATTGTGGGAGACTTTGAGGGAAAGGTAGGACTCAGGTTTTGTTTGTTTTCACCTAAATTGGACTGAACAGCATTGTGCTGTGCAAGAAGTGGAGTGTTTGCCTGGGGTAAAAAGTTGTAATCCATGGCAACTAGGAGAGCTTGTGTTGGTCACCACCAGCAGGAGTCTGCTGGATATGATGCCACTGCCTTTCAAACACAAAAACATTTGCTTTTCAAAAACATCTTTATAAGCCACTGGTAAGTCCAGGCAAGGAGAGATTTGACAGGCACTTTGCAAAGTGTCACAGCCACTCATGCTTGGCAACAGCACACCTATGTTGTCACACAGCTGCACAAAACTTGCAGATGTGTCCCCACGGTCTTGGTAGGGACAGGTGATTTTAGCTTCCTAATCCACGTCAACACCTGACTCCTGATTCTTTGTTATGTGTCATGCAACCACATGACTGCCTTTGTTACGTCTATTGTTTGTATCCTGGTTATTCCTATAGCCATGATCCCAGCTCTGTGTGGATAGCTTTTAGATACTCAACATTCTAACTTGCCTTTTTGCCCTGGCTTCCAGTGTCGGGACACTAGAGGGTGACAAAGATCCAAAAGAGAACCGTGATGGAATCATTTAGTACTGGAAACCTGAAATTCAGAGGGACTTCTTAAAACTAGCAAGTCTTCCATTAGATCAGATGTGAAGATTCAGCACTGCTAATGGCAATATCATAGAAGTCAGTGACACTTAATGGAAGTTTATTTGATTCAGACCAACCGTGAAACAGATTGCACAAAATGAAGAGGATGGTAACCAGATTTTCTGGGACTTTTCCGTGATAGAGTTGAAAAAATGGAGTGATATTGCAAATTTGGATTAGTAAAGGGAAATATTTTAGAAGGTGTGAAGTAGAGAGAAGAGAAAAACACATAACCAAATTTAGACACTAAAAGTACTGTTTCTAATATGAACAGCAGTTTTCAATTGTAGAATCATACAGGAAAATAAAATATCTCTGCATGTAATATTGTTTATTGTTTTATGTGAATACGTTGGTTAGGAAGTGTAAGAGGTCCAGTTACTGACTTTACAACACTGAGGACACCAACCTCTTTTCTAAAATGGTCTCATGCTTTGCTGCTGTGTTTTATGGGCATATTTTATTTTACACATAAAACCAGGGTCTGGATATCTTTTGGTCTCTTGTAAACACATACGTGGTAAGAGATTCAGGATCAAATAAACCATGTTTTCACTTCCAGATGCTGTAGCAACTATGTCAAACCTTGCATCACTTTAAATGGGATCCATTATTTATGTTAAGTACTTAAATTATTTTGAAATACTAAGAAATGCTGTGTTGAGTTCATTTCCTTAACTTTATTTGCAGATTCAAAGTGACTATTTGAGTGGAATTTGCATTGGAACCAGCTCCCAGGGCCTTACCACAAAATTTGATAGAAACTATAATGCACGAACACTCAAAAGTGTGTAAATTTCAGCTTTCATTTCTACAAAATATTTCCAGTCTTCAAGAGGGTCGAAACAAAGTGAAAAAAAAAAAAAGAACCTAAGTCTCCAGCATCTGAAATGTAATGAAAAGAACCACCACTTACTATTTGAAAATGTTATTTTAAATTTTATTGTTATTTCACAATTTTTAGGCAGTCTTGTGATGTTTGGGTTCTCTTTCATGACTCTCAGAGCTTTCTGTTGGCAATATGGTGTGCAAATTACACCAGTGTGTGCTAGGGAGGATTGCTGACTGCAGTGAGGGATTCACCCCACCCTTTGAAATGAGCAAAAGATGTGTAAACCAGTCTGCTGGAAACTTTGGGAAGAAATAAGAGATTTGGTTAAAGATTCTGCCTGCTCTAAGCACTTGGCCAAAAGCAACAACATTTAGTGGTCAGAATAAGACATAGACCGAAACATTTGCTATTGTCAGAACTGAGCCAGCACTTAATCTAACAAAGCCAAGCCACCTCCGCCCTTCCCTCACCCTCTACGCAGATGCCCTCCTGTAAGATAAAGTAGTTTTAGACAGAAAGGCTGGGATGCCGTTTGTGTGACTGTGGTCACTAGATGAAATAAAGATTAGAGAGAAGGTGTGTTTTTGCTGAGGGAGGAGGAAAGCTGCACATGAACTGTAATGTCTGTGTTCCCCACTCTGGGTAGTCCCTACAGGAGAGGGGCTGGTAGCCTCTATTGGAGCCCTGAGGGCTAGCTGGGTAAAGCAAAGAGGGTCAGGATCTTGGTTTAGGACACAGGAGTGGAAGAGAGGCCCCTCGCACACTTTCCCAGTCCACCTTTTTCTTCAGTTTTCTCTCTAAAATGGTATTCCTGGCATAAAAACTTTAGCAATTTGTTTGGTCCAGTAGAAACACTGGTAAAAGCTGGAGAGGAAGGAGTTGCTGTTGTAGATGTGTGTAGGCTGAGCAACCAGGCCTGAGGTCATCTTGTCTAACTGCAGATGTTCAGCCACCATGGGCGTGTTGGGGCTGTAGCTGCCTTTAGTCTCTGGACAAGCAGTGACTGGAGCCTTTGTGCTTCAACTAGCCCTTCCCAACTAGACCAAGTCTGTCTGCCTTAATGCCATGTATTTCCACTGAAAGCTACACCAGAAAGCATTTTCATAGAACCATAGAATGGTTTGGGTTGGAAGGAACCTTATAGATCATCTAGTTTCAACCACCCTGCCATGAGCAGAAACACCTCCCACTAGACCAGATTGCTCATCGCCTCATCCAGCCTGGCCTTGAACATCTTCAGGAATGGGGCATCCACGAGTTCTCTGGGCAACCTGTGCCAGTGCCTCACCACCCTGACAGTAAAAAAATTCTTCCTAATATCTCATCTAAATCTCTCCTCTTTCAGCTTAAAATCACTACTCCTTGTCCTATCAGTGCACTCCCTGATAAAGAGCTCCTTCCCATCTTTCCTATAGGCCTCCTTGCGTCTCCCTGGAGCCTTCCTTTCTCCAGACTGAGCAAGCCCAGCTCTCTCAGCCTGTCCTCATATGGGAGCTGCTCCAACCCTCTGATCACCTTCGTGGTCCTCCTCTGGACTTGCTCTAACAGAACCATGACCTTCTTGTGCTGAGGACTCTGGAACTGAATGCAGTACTACAGATGAGGTCTCACGAGAGCAGAGTAGAAGGGGAGAATCACTTCTCTCTCTCTGTTGGTCGCAATTCTTTGATGCAGCCTCACATTCTCAAGAAAATAGATATGTAATAGCTGCTTTGTGTAACCTTTGGAGTGTACTGGTTGCCCTGACGGATTCTCAGTGGTAAGAAGGGGAGCCAGCCAGCAGTTGGCCTAAGAGGAAGAGAGGGAGTTGCCTTCATGCAGTGCGAGGAATCAGCCCTAGGAAAGGCAAGCAACAGCAATTAGATAGGAAAGGCAGGCAATAGCAATTAAATAATCACATAGGTGGCTGGCATAACCACTGGTGGTTTTGATGCAGCAAAAAGGAACGTGCTCAAGACGCTGTCCGAAAAGAACAATCTGCATTGGTATCTCAAAGACTGCATCCAAGGGAACATAAATTGAAATCAATGAAAAGGGAAGTAACTTAAAGCTCAGGATAAGTGAGGACCGTGCTATTTTGCTATGAGATCTGGGCTTCTGACTTGAGTATGTAGGACACTAAAAAGAACTGTAGGTGAGGGATACCAAAAAACATGGTTAAAATAATGCTGTTGAGGAGATTAGAAAGGCAATTGTGTTTGTTTTGCTTGCAATGTTTTTGTTACACTATTTGCTTATTTTGTTAGGCCTCTCAAGCTGTGTGTAGATATGTGGATGATGTGTGTAGATATGTGTCTGAGGTATCTGTTGTGTGTTTAGCACCCCATGGGCTAGGAAATGCCGCCTGTGAGGCTGCATGCTAACTGCTGATGGAGAGGAGTGCAGAGACCAGATGGCAAAGGAACCCCCGCAGGAACCAGCTGTGATCCAGATCACCACCCTGATGTAGGAGCTACTGGGCCAACTCTGCTGCTGTTTTCAATGTTACAAAGAAATAGACCACCAGATATTTCAATGTGTGCTGAGAAAGTCTGGTTTTACTCACAAAAATGGTCCCTGGGAAAGGGTTTTATTGTGTTTGACACAAGCCTCCACTGAGAGGCATGACTGAAACATCTTGCCAGTTTGTTTTATTCGACAAGCTTATTTTATTTTGCCATTTAAAGGAAAATGCCTACTTCCTCTCAGACAGTTCCTGTCTGTGGCTATTCTGTTTTTCACTTGGAAGATAGAAGGCTTTCCAGACCCAGTCTTCAGACATTTGCGTCTTGCTTTCTTTCTCCTGTTTCTTCAGTGCTTACCTGCTAAAAAATAACTGCCAGTATATTTCTGCTCTCTGACCAGCGCTGGTGAGAGATGAAAATTAATTGTCTGCATCTTGGCATGTAGGAATCTAGAATATTCTCCACCTTCCTCTAAGTGATATTGTGCTTTGGCATGGGTTCCAAATTGTTCGTAATATTATTAACGTCAGTACTTAAAATGTTTGCCTAATCCTGTGTTTTGCATAGAAACTATGCAGACAGAACACATTCCTCCAGAAACGTAGGAAATATGGCTATGAAGATATTTAATAAAGATATCAAGAATATACAATACAGATAATCAGTAATGACTTTATAAACTCTGAGTACATCAGCTTTTTAGAATCTGACAGTAGGAAGACGATATTCTTACTGGTTTTGATTTCTACAATTGTTTTAAGAATCCATCTATTTTTTTTTAAATGATCTGAATAAGCATGTGTGCTAAACTGCACATAATCTCATGATGGTAAATTTCTTAAATTCATCACTGTCATCCAGTCTTGTGCCATCAGCTTGAAAACTTTGATTTTGAGCTCGTAAGTCCAAGATAAGATAAAGTCACTAAGAAGAAGTTGTTTCGTTAGGTGATCTGATGGTTAAAGGCATTATTCTTTGCTGATATTTACCATTTGTCATCACTGCAGCCTTTGTGAACTGAATCTTTTGTAGTTCATAGTTTTTGTGTTTCTTCAGAAGCATAATTCTTATAGGATTGGCAATGGGAATTTTGCCTGCTTTGAGAAAGATCCATGGAGAGAGCAGAATAGCTTAACGGGTAGGCAACATCTTTTCTACCCCATGGTTTAGGAACATAGGGCAAGTGGATGCAGCTGGAACGCTCCTGCGCTCTACATATGCATTGGCTACATGAGAGGCCTTCTGGGAACTGCTGCTTTCACAACATGTGGGAAGTCTGTAGCAGCCCTGGCTTTTGTAAGGGAGCCTTCAGCAGAGCTGAAAATTAAAAAAGAAAAAAGAGGGACAAAGGTGCTGCATTTCCATTTTCTCCATTCCCTTCTGCACAGGCATTAAGTGTGGGTTGGTAAGAGTGGAGGATACTTTCCCATTGACAAAAGTGGATGATGATGCTTTTCAGGATTCTTAAGTCCGTCGTCTAGGGCTAGTGTCCCTAACATCTTATGGATCCTTCTCTTAAGTAAAGCCAAAGAAGGAAACAAATTCAAGCATGCTAGAAGAAGCCATTGCAGAGATCTCATGGAACAAGAGAAACATTTGGGAAAGTTTCAAAAATGGATGACAAGTTAATGTACAAATTCCATGAGCCAAATCCTCATCTGGTTAATATAACATTTTTTTCTATGAAACTGAAACATCTAGATTCATTAACACCAGATGAAGGTCTGGTCCTTGTCTGAATTTTTCCAGGCAGGCAGCTATTACTTTTGCCCTCAAATACTAGCCCTATTCGTTCAATAAAACAAGGCAGCCAAAAATTCAGAAATAAGGGAGAGGGATATGGGAGGAATTTAAAATTCAAGCCAACAGTGAAAAGTTACTTTGATCTAATCTGGAAGAATAACTAGTGCTTCTCCATAATGGTCAAATTAAGATGGTAAATTAGCTGTATCAGAAGGGCAACTGATGGCAATCGATATGACTGACTGCTGTCAATGCGTAGGTTTTGTTCAATGTCTCATATTTTCAGAAGAATATAAAGTCTTGGTTATTACAAATATAAAGAGTAGTTGATATTAATAAGAAAACACAGTTTGGAGGGTTTTGCCTCCTGTCTGCAAGCAACAGAAAAATCAAAATCCTGCTGGTTTTCTGAAAATAATTCCACTGAATCTTGCGAAATCTGGTTAGGGTCTGAAAAGTCTCTTTTTCCTGAACACCGCCCCCCCCCCCCAATATAAGGAAAAGTCAATTTTCTTTTTTCCCTGGTGATACACTGCTGAGACTCTGAGCAGAAGTAAGAAGTTACTGTGGCAACTCTGCAAGATGCAGAAGGCTGTTCCTCAGAAAAAGACCTTTCTAGCATTCAAGGGGTATTTCTAATTCCTCTATGCCAATATCTTGCTCTTTTGTAATGCATACCTCACAGCTTTTAAAATGGATCTTTTGTGAATGTTCTTAATGCAAATCTAAACTCATGTATTTCCTCTCATTCCTGTAAGCTTGACAAAGTTACACAGACTCTTTCCTCTGGTTTGTGTGAGAAATATTTTCTACACTGCATCTTATCAGTAAGCGACACCCACTGCGCTTTCTGTGTTGTGTCCTGACACGTATTCATCAGTATGTACATTTGGTTAGATGAATATACACATTTCTTGGCGGATAACAAACATCTTTAAAATAAGTGGGTCCTTCAGAAAATCCTAGTACTTTTAGGGATTAGGCATGAATAGACAAAATCCAATAACTCAGAGCTGGAATAGAAACTTTGAGCTCTGGGCATCATCCAGATGCACAGAAATATGTGAGAGGCTCTAAACATTGCATGAGTCTTGGTTGTAACATGTAGAGCCACGTAAGGTCAGTGGAAGTTTTTCCCTTGACTTCAGTGATACCAAGTAAAAGAGATGACAGATAGAAAGGAATCTTGTGTTTTTTATAGCTTTGGAATTACCCAAAGAATTTGCTCCTTAGTAAAAATTTAACTGTTGAACATCATCCAACACATTGAGTAGCATTCTTATCTCAAAACCACACTATATGCAAGTTTTTCAGATACTGGGTTTTCATAATTAATTTTCAATAATTAAATCAAAGGCCTCATCTGGGATTTTAAGTCTGGTAGCAGAAGGCCTCAGAACAAAACAGCTGCTTGGAGGGGTTTCCTGAAAGGCTTTGTTCACAGTGAATCACAGCCAAACAAAACATTACTAAGACTGATTTAGTACTAGCTACAAAATAGGATGTTTAAGAAACCACACATACATATCAGGCACTTAGAAACTGATCATGGACAAGATAAAAGACATGCAAAAGTAGCCAACTTGTCTGAAATACTCCTACCCTTCCTGCCTGCTTGCTTTCCCATGCTAATATCACGCTGCCTGCCCTCAACACTGAGCAGTCTGAGTCACAGTGATTGGTAATGGTGACTCTTCCAGGCAAAACAACGGTTCTGGTCACCTCTAGTCCAAGCATCCATTTCCTCCTTAAAACAGTAGCAGTAGTGGAAACTCTGGATGGTTTCATGGGCTCTCTGACCCTTATTTCTTTTTCTTCTTTGTTGTATGTAGAAAAGAATTAAACTTCTATAAGAGTTATTTTGTTTCTCCATCAGATAAATCAATGTAGTCCTTATTCAAATAAAACTCCAATAAATTGTAGTGAGGCTGCATAAAGAACTTCAAGATTATTTCATAACTAATAAGATCAAAAAACCTTTTGAATATGTTTACTTGGTAATTCTTTGCTGGTAAATAGTAAAAGATCAATACTATTTGGTAAGTTATCAACAGCTCCACAAGACCAACTTGGGTCAGTCTGCTGCGTGACAAACTCTAATATCTAAGTATGAACTGTAGGAGCTCTTCATAGGCTTAAAATATTAACACCTCAGAATTAAATAAGAAAATCAAGACCTGGGTCTTCAAATTTGTGAGATTTACTGTCTTGTGAGTGTTGTGAGGCTTTTGCAAGTAAACTACGACACCACTTTGGTTTTCTGCTGCTGTAGCTGTTGTCATCACTGTGCTCAAGAAAGATATTTTTCCTAAGAACTGATTCTAAACCAGTAAATACCAGTTAAGGCATTTTGATAGAATATTGACAAATGGGATGTAGCCATTCCCAAACAAACAGTTCATTTGGCTTTGTTTCATGCAGCGAACTCTTGTTACTGGTAGGGAGTTTTCTGTAAAAATGGAGACTGAAAGTAAAAGTACATGTGGAGTCTGTTTGGAGTGTTACATATATAACTTGGAATTGCTGATCATTTCTTTGCAAAGAATGCCTGCATACAATTAATACAGTTCTCCACTGTTGTCACAGAACTCTCACACAAAAATGCCTTCTGCTGAAGTACATAATTAGTGGCACCATAAATTTGTATTCTGTAATATCATAAAATAATTACAGTAGATAAGTACATTCATCTAAAAAGCAATAAATTCCTGTATTGGAGGCACACCAGGTTACATAAAGATGATAAGATTACCCTTGGTACTCTTCATATATTTATCTGAGAACTTTAATGGGAGTAAAATGAAATCACATTTTGGTACAGTTGTTTTTTATGTATTTACCTGGGTGTACTAAATGCAAGGAAAATAAAATTAAAAAGGATGAAAAATCTCAATATTCTTGTCCATTTAGAGAAAACTAGGTTTAGCCGTTAAAAGACATGCATCAATAATCAAATATATAGGCCTGTTTCATTTCTGATTTCATCATTATGGAAAAATACTGTAATATGTCCATTATATTCTGTGATTTTTTCCCAAATAATTAATAATTAAATTAATTAAACATTACCAATAGTTTCAGTGTGGAAACAGATGTATTTCTCCATGTCACTACGTTATATTTCAATCCCCATGAAGGAAAATCACTACCATAAGATAAGCAGTCTTACACGGCAATTCTGAGAAGCAACAAAACCTCAGTCTGCCTTTTTTTTATCCTATATATCTGAAGAAAAAATAAGTCTATCTCAGGCATAGTTTTCTCCCAAAAAGGAAGTTTAGGTCTCTGAATATCATGTGCAATAGTCTGTGGTGGAGTTTAAAATAGTTCAGACAGTTACAAAAATGTCATGTACTTACTTGTCAAAACCCATGACATAGCAACCTACTGCTTTTTTTGTTATTGCCTTTTCCAAAATTCACTGAAGTAAAAGTGGAAGTGTTCCCACTGACTACATGAGTTTTGGAACAGACTGTGTATATCTTCAAACCCGTGAAAGTTCTGCCTAAGGAAAATTACAGGAATATGATTCTATTTCAAGAAATTAAGAAAATGCCTATTTCAAGAGATCTCCTTTTCACATTTTTTGCTGGACAAATGAGTACTTAAAAAAGACTAGAGAAAAACTGAGATAAAGAGTTGTCTGCCAGATTGCATAGTTTTCTGCTGTGTCTTCTCATTATTTTATTCTCCTAAATGCCACTTCTCTTTATAAATATTTAACATCTAAAAATATTCAAATGCCAAGGAAGAGAACTAAGGGAATTATTTGACTAATATTTCAATATTACTAATATTTTGCAAATAATTAATTAAAATGAAAATTATCCAGTAAGGCTTAATTAAGTATAAGTAAATTCTGGCATTTGCATTGCAAGATTTAACTGATGTGTTTGACTTACTGGTAACTACTTCTCTTTTCTCACATACAATATATCAGAAAACTGCTGGAGGTAAAGTTCTGAAGTACAGAAAATTGTCTGAGCTTTGTGAAATCAATTACAAGCTAATTATTCTGTCCTGCTTAATTTCTTTTGGTTCCAACCAGTATTGGAATGGCCATGTTTTGCAATGATATCAATAATACATTAATGCTAAAGCAATAAATATAACATATTACAGTTTTGGCAGGTCATTCCTAATGAAAAACAAAATAACCTTTTTCATTTCTTTATGATTAATAAGATCTCATATAAAATGAAATTTGTCATTAGAAAATGATACATTTTCCATGCATCATGTAAATAGCAAGATTACCGTACAGAAATTCCACATATGGAGAGCAATCTGTCATGATGATCTTTTTCACTAATGAGTACATATGGTTTTCCTCATGTTTTCTCTGTATGCTTGTACCTAACGCACGGCATTTCAGAGCAATCAGATGTTGTGGCAACAAGCCTACACATAAAAATGTAGAACTTCGCTTACGTGGGGAAGGTAAAACTTTGCTAGCACATAGAGAGAGGAAGCTCTTTTCCTAGAGGGACAAGGAGCAAGAAAATCAGACTCTCTTGAAGAATGAAGAACGATTGGCTGTAAGAAGGATGGCAAAATGTAGTTGCTTGTGATAACAGAGAACTCAACTAGATGACTCAGTCCTGCATTCTTTTAGGACAAGTCTGATTTACTGTATAGAAAATAGCTTAGAGACCCTCTGAGAGTCAGCTGAAAAGGAATTGAATAAAGCCAGCTACAGATTTATTCATTATCTATATGTAGGCAGGAACTAGGATGTTCGGAGTATGTTGAGACTTGTATTTCACTTCTTCACATGAATGGTAATAAAGTATGGCTTCATAATTACTTATGCATGAGTTAGCAAGCCATGAACCTCCTAAAAAGGAAGTTATTTTCTTCTCTTTTCCTTGGATGGTAATCTAAACCGTAGTGTGAGTGGAGCCAAGTTTTGGCATTATTGCATCGGCTGCTGCTACAGTTGTGGTATTACTTTGACACTTGGTGATGCTTCAGGCACACAGGATACCAGATCTGCCTCTGAAAAGCCTCTCAATCTCTACGTGCAGATCTCTGTAGAAAAAACAAGAAAAAGAAAGGCCCTTAAATAAATCTAACATGTCAAAGATATAACACATTAGAGATTAGTTCTGTGATACTGATTAAAAAATCTCTATTGTCATACCTGCACCTAGGGTCCCAATCAGCTAGAATGAAGAATTTTTCTACTCTTCCCCAACTGTAAGTCACATAGGGAGAATTCATGGAGTTATGTTGCAGTTCAGTCCTGTTCTTCAGGCTTACCAAGGAACCTGCAGCTGAGTAAAACCCAGAAAGGAATAGCTTTTCTTCCGGCCAGCAAGTTCATTTCTAGCCCATCTAGCATCGATCCATCAGCTGCCAGTGCTTTGGTAGCAGAGGTCTGTAATACACTTCCTACCAAAGGTTTAGGATAAAAGGGAAGAGAGGAAAAAAAATGTTATCAGTCTTGCTGAAATGCTAACTGGAACTGAGAGATTTGGGGCACAGAGGGGAACTGCTGCCTCAGTGGACATACTTCTGGGCAGCACCTAGAAAAGGAGTTGCTCAGCTCTGAAGCTGAATCCAGCTAAACAAAAGGAAACAAGGCATGTCTTCCATCCTCATCCCCCTTCATGCAGAAAGATAATCTTGAGGAAATGCAATGTCATCATTAGGGGAAGGAATTGATAATATGTACTGTTGTATCATCTGTATCAGTTTAATTCCTGTTGCTTTCATGTGATTGCAAGATTTTCACGTTATTACAAGATTTTCATGTCAATAACTTTGCATTCAGTTTTGTTGCTCTTCACTCTTTCTCATACCTTTATGTAGCAACATATAGCAACGTCAAAAGAGCTTATTAACAAACACAAGGGGAGTCCAAACTATGCACTTTTAAAAGCAATTGCAGATTTTATCTGTGTGCCAACTAACAGTTAAAGAACACAGGAGTTCTGATGTGCACAGGACTTTGTTCTCATTCCTCTGGATTTATCAGTAAGTATGTTCAGACAATAGGTTGTAGTGCACATGCTGATTGCCATAAGTGGATGACTCCAAGACTAGGGAGGAACTGCTGTTTTGCTGCATCCACTCATCTTCTGGTGATGTTTGAGGAACTGTATTGCCTTTCTTTTCTCTCTCCAGACTTTCTTCCTCTTTCTCCCTATGTCCTGCTTGTCTCCGCTCTCTCCTTGTGCAGCTGGCTTGTGCTCTGCCCTGTGCAGTAGGACATCTCAATCTTCAGTTGCAGCTGAGTCTCCTCTTCATGTGAGCATTTTGTAGATGTCTGACTACTCTATCAAATGATTTTTGGCTGCTAGCTGAAGAGCAAATGGAGACATAGAGGAGGCTGCTGGTGTCAGGACATGGCGAGAACTGCCTGTGTTAAGGGTGACAACAGGACAGGCAGGGTAGGGACTTTACTGGCAAATGTCTAGTCCAGCACAATGAGAGCCACTGCTGCATGAAATTAGCTCCTGCTGACTAGCTCTGCATTAATCCAGGCTATATTTGATATCTGATCTAGTTTGTGGAAAGCTACCTTGAGTATCTCAACTGAACTCTCCAATCTACAGGACAGATGTTCACCAAAGCACAGCATTCATCAGAGCTTGACTTGGACTGAGGCGTTTTTTAGCCCTTCCCTTAAAGTGGCTGTGTCCAAAGCTGCTAGAGGGAGAGCTAAAGTCAGAGTATTAGTTCTTTCCAAGAATTTTTTCATCTGAACAACAACAACAAAAAAGAATATGTATTCCCCAAACTGATGGATTTGTGGGGATAAAGGATAGACTTTGCCTTCTTCCCATTTTCTTCTATGGGTGGTAATGTACGTAACTGACTAAGGCATCCTTTCTCTAAAGTCCGAGTTCTTCATTAGTTTTGCAGCACTGTTAATACAAAGAAGGAGTCCAGGTTCCTCACCCATTCCGTAAGTACATGGCCTGGAGTTAATTGACAAGAAAATGGGTTGTTATAGTAAATTTTTCTAAGCTGTGCCAACATCGTTCTGAAACTACAGCAGGATTTCATGATGAAGTATTTCACTGCTAACTTAGCCAAACTTGACTGTTATACGTCCATACATTTTCACAGAGTAAACAAACGCTGTGCATATTGGATTCTGTTGTTACGTCTAATTTGAAGTCATGTCTAAAAAACAACTTGAATGTGTCACTGGACAAAGAAAGCATCAGACTACCAAAGTTTTTTTCCTCACCAACTTTTGTCTGAAAATTTGTTACCAGCAATCCAGGCTTTAGTGTTTGTGTGATAGATGTTTTTATCAGCACTGGGAGAAAAGTCAAAATGGAAAAAATTACAAGGCTTTTGTTAGTAGCATTTTATAGATTGACATTATTATTTAGTATTAATAGGTTGACATAAAGAGGGAGATTTATTTGAACCATTCAAATATCAAGACTCTTCTGCAAACTCAAAAATGGTTTTAAGATATAAAGGGTATCCAGGATCATTTCAATGTCACATACAAGTTTGGCAGACTTTTTTACTTTGATTTATCTGCTCTCTTGCTGAGTCCATGGTCTCCAAGACTGGCTTCTTGCTGATTATCCCAGTGTTATGCACTTCACTTGCTGTAAATGGGAGGACTATTTATAAAATATTTTCATAAAACATGATCTTATTATGAAACCATGTTTATATAACACAAATTCTAACAAGTTATGAATGATTATTTCCTCTAAACTACATACTGTCTTAAATTTCTTTTTTAAATTACCCTTTCTAGAGATTTTGTAACTGCACCAAATAAACTACAAAAATTCTACATAAAATAATTGAAATACAAATAAATCTCAGCTGACAAAACAATACATAACTTAGGATATTATTTTCTCTTCCTCTAAATATCATAAAGATTTCAAATACCTTTCCTGTGTTTATATCTACCTTTCGTCCTCAAAACTTATGACTACAAGCACTCGAAGTCCTCAGGCAAGAATTACTTTTGATCCAAAATTTCACGAACATTCAGTGATTATTTTGTCAACTGTGTGAAGACCAGTCAAATCAATGGCCATTTCTGAAAATTGTTGCCTGCCAGAAATTGTGTTTATCCACTGTGGTTCTGCTGTTTTCTACCTTTCACTATCTTCCCACTATCTGATTTTCAGTTTCACTTGAAATCTTTTTGAAACTTATTCTCCTACTATTGTTGTGCATTGTCTTCTATAAAAATCTGAATAAAAAGAAAATTGGTGCTTTTCATTCTTCTGCTCTGAGCATTCAGCAGCACCTTCCCACCGGTTTCACTCTCTCATTGTACAGTCCAGTTTCTTTTCCCTTGTACACAGCAACAAGGAGAAGTAAAACAGTTCTAAAAGCCAAAATATATGTTTGAAATGGCAAGAATGCCTGAGGAAGCTGATAGTGAGTGAAAATACGCTTGATATATTTCAATTCTGATCTACTGACCCAAGATACAGCATTCACAAACACATTTAATAACCTGTTTCTTGTGCTGATGATCTAACTGAATTTATTGTCCGTAAATCCTTCCTTAAAACTTTCCTCCACCCTTACGTACACCCTTTGCAATGCAGCTGGGTTGGGTTTTCTTACTTGGTTTAAAAGGTAAGTGCTTAAAAGGTAGACTAGTAAAAGCGTTAAATGTAGAGTAGTTACACAGTTGCCTTCTGCAGTCAATGGACACCAGGGCATGCAGAAAATGATTCATCACATCCTAAAGTATTTTGGATGAAAGGCCTGTTTCATGTATCTCTCTCTCTCTGTGTACTATGGCAACCGCGTAGGTGTCTAAGACTGAATGCCTTACTCTATACAGCTAAAGTTAGGTGAAATAAATTCCACTACAGGCATTTGTATTGGATTTATTGCCTTGATTGAGACAGTCTTTTTGTTTCTTTGTCTATTCTATCTTATTCTGGTAACTATTTATTCTAGACATATGTTCTGGGTTTTTTTTTTCTCCTGCACATAAATTTTAGGCTCTTTAGGGTAGGAACATGGAGTAGCCCATAGGCTTTATCCTACTATCTCTCTCCCCTCTCCCCCTAAAAAAAAAGAACAACAACAGTAAGGAATAATGCTGATGCCAACAAACAATCATTTAACACATATCCTTTAATTAATCTATAACTGCTAATTTACTCAGAATTTACAACATCTGTTCATGAAAAAAAACCACAAATAATTTAAAGTGTGATGCTGGAAACTCTTACTCTCACACTTAGTATTACTGATGGCAACGGAAAGATTTGTATAGATAAGGGTTTGAAAGCAGTAAGAAGACACGCCAAAATAAGAGTTACTTGCATCTGTAAGATTTGCTGAATTGAGCCTTTAATTTACTGTCTGCAAACATGGCCCAATAAAGATCTATTAAGATTTGCCACCCAGTAGTTACAACTCCAGATTGTGTTAGGTGATAGCCCATGATTGAATAAATGTATAGTACTTCTAAAGAATTGTGTAGGGGTATAGAAAGATTGCTTTCTTCACTGCTCTTCTAGTGAAATTCATTTATTTAAACAGTGTGTAACTGCAAGCTACATTTATTCATTTTCCCATTTTTTAATTGAAATTTATGAAGGTAGGAGCCAGAAACCATATCTCTGGGTACATTAAACAGGAAATTCTTGGCACCTGATAGAATCAAACCTTCAACAGTGAAAAATAAGTGCCTTTTTCAGAATGACTACAGCTATAATAGCTTTTGAAAATCTTGATTTAAACAATCCATGATGACACTGTTGTTCTACACTAAACCTACTGGATTCTAGCAGTCCCTATTCCAGCCTTTAAAATATATCCACTTTGCATCAGTTCTTGAGAAGATCCTTCTAATTCCGTTTTGCCTAGCTTAGTCTTTTCTCAAGATTTCTCATTATAAATCAGAATTTCATCCATCATTTTAGTTGGTGGCAGTGAATACTTTGGCCAGTAGGACTAAAAGAAGGCTTTGTTTCATAGAATCATTTAGGTTGTTTCATACATTTGAAAGAGAGTTATGCTGGAAGGAGTTTGAAGCAGACTCAGAAAGGACAGTTCCACCACATCACAGGTGAAGAAATAACCCAGAGAGAAGCCCCTTGCTGAGCACAAGAGGCAAGGCTTTGGGGAGCAGCGAACCACTGTCAGCTCTCAAAATTTCTCTGCAGCTGCTGTTCATCCTCAGCGTTAAACATGTAGCTGTACATGCTGTTGAATACCGTTTCAGATAGTTCTATGGAGTAACTTCTACCAGCTCCAGTGGGGACTAAATGTTGCCCAGAATATCACAAAAATAGTAACCCTCTTGACTATTTATGTAGTAAGTATTTTAAATACCATATTACTCAGCTTTACAAGAAGGATTTGTGAATATTGTAACGATAGGTTATCTATGTGATTGAAATGTACTAATAAATGTGTCTGTGTATTTAAAATGCTTGGATAAAACCAGTATTTTTCAAGAGTTCAAAAACCTTGTGCTTACCTGCATAGGAACATTTTAAATCAAATCTCTCACAAACCTCTAATACTGTTTTCCACAATTTAAGACTATGTTATTGGGGAAATCACTTGTCTGCTTCTATTGCTAGAGTGGCATTATTGCCAATAGAAATATTACTAATCGCATATTGCCAATAGAAACTTGCCTGTTTCTGTTGCTAGAGATGAGTGGACAATGAGATGGATTGAAAGCTGGCTGGATGGCAGAGCTCAGAGGGTTGTCATTGGTGGTGGTGTAGCCAGCAGTTCTCCCCAGGGGTCAGTACTGGACCCAGATTTGTTCAATATATTCCCCTGTGACCTGGATGAAGGAACAGAGTGTATTCTCAGCGAGGCTGCTGATGATACAAAACTAGGAGGAGAGGCTGATAGACTGAAAGGCTGTGCTGCCATTCAGCAAGACCCAGACAGGTTGGAAGGTTGGGCAGAGAGGAACATAATGAAGTTCAACAAAGGAAAGTGTAAGGTTCTGCACCTCAGGAAATCCTCCCTGCATCAATATGGGTTAAGAGTTGACTGACTTGGAAAGCAGCTCTGCAGAGAAAGTCTTGGGAGTCTTGGTAGACGACAAGTTGATGATGAGCCAGCAATGTGTCTTCATGGCCAAGAAGGCCAGTGGTATCCTGAAGTGCATCAAGAAGAGCGTAGGGATCTTATTAATGCTTACAAATATTTAAAGTGTTAGTGTCAAGAGGCTGGGGCCAGACTCTTCTCAATGGTGCCCCCTAACACAGGGTCAATGGGTACAAGCTGGTACCCACAAAGTTCCACCTCAACAGGTAGAAAAACTTCTTTACTGTGTGGTACTGGGCACTAGGCTGCCCAGAAACACTGTGGAGTCTCCTTCTCTGGAGATATCCAAAACCCTCCTGGACACATTCCTGTGCAATCTGCTCTAAGTAAACCTGCTTTAGCAAATTGGGTGGACTAAATGATCTCCAGAAGTCCCTTCCAACTCCTGTCATCCTCTGATTTTACTTTTTCCCTTGTGTGGATAGCTGGATCAGTCATTGACATCCATGGAGGACTATTCACAGCAAAGTCGGTGAAGCCACTTTTGACCCAAAAAGGAATTTTAGGATCTGACCTTTTTGGCTATTTCCATACTACTTGAAAGCTTTTGGTCTTCTGGGGCTGGGAGTCTGAATCCATAACCAGTTTTCAGAAAACGTCATCTATGTGCAACCATGTAGTCCCTGGCCCCAGCAACCCAGGTTTCTGTAGAAACCGAGTGCAGGTTCATCAACTACAGAAGTGCTGCTCTACTCCTGAGTCCCACCTCTGATTTAGGTGACTAGAGGACCTCAATTCTGGGGTTTAGGCATGATGCTGTGTGAGAAATGCATCTCTTTTCTTTCTTTAAATTCTCATGCTGTTGCCAAGTCAAATTGTTTGAAATATATTCTTTGGTGCTTAGGTATTCTTTGCAGGATTTTCTTATGTAATAACTTGATTGCCTCATATTTACTTTTGCATTTATAAAGTATCCCTTTATTTTTAGTTTAGGTAAATAGTTTCCTTCTACAATGAGACATGTCCCCGTATGCATAGGTACATAGATCAGCAGAAATCTTAAAATATTCATAATATTCTCTAGTTGCTTCTTCCTAGGCTATGAATCGGTCCCTGATTAAAAGGATCTGATCCTGCTTCTGTTTAAATCATCAGAATAGCTTCTGATTCCCCTCAGATGGGGATGAGCATATCATGATACTGAGAAAAGTTTAGTTTACTTCTTTTTTCCCTAGCAAAGTTTTGTTTACTTCTTTTTTCCCTAGCAAAGTTTTGCTATCCTACTGTAAGACCGAATTATTTGCCAATATTTAAACTTTATTTATGCAATGGTCCCATGAACAGGCATGTCAGTGTAGGACCTACTGGTGTTTTTTAATAAAGGGGGAGGAACCCTCAATCAAACAAAATCCTGACATATTTTGCTTTTCTGTTAAAGCAAAGCTCAGCTCCTCATTCTCCTTATTGCATACAGGTTGTCCCTTATGGCAATAGGATCGGTGCAATGAGTCCCAAGCCACTGCCTGTGAAAGTTTGGTTAAGGCTGGCTGCAATCCACTGGGTGGGGAGGCTGTGAAGTCTGGTGTCTCTGTGAGCAATCCAAGATGGATTATGGTGTGTGGCAGTACAAAGGCGGCTATAATCCCCTTGGTCTGTCTGACAAACCAACCATCAACTTGTTTGGTCAATGCCTTGACTTGCACTTTTTCCTTACAGCTTTTTATTTCTCCTCTGTCATACTAGGACTTAAGTATTAAAGCGAAATAACTGATATACTCCAAATCCAGTGCATGAAACTTCCCTGCCAAGTCCCACAATCAAAATTACAAGGTCTGATGAAATCTTATACTTAGTAGTTATTAGATCTGTCAAATGAATCATGCTTCTGGGAAATCAGGTGTTGTTAGGATTTAAGCTTACATACCTATAAATGCAGAAAAGTAATATAACAGAATAAAAGTTTACTGTTTAATGGATTTCGGCAGATGATTTCTTCAACTTATGCTATAGACAGAATATAGGAATAACACAAATGTAGCCTGACACAGACAGTAACTATCATAGACTATGCTAAACCGTTATATGACAATCACAACTTATAATTAATACTGATTCATCTCTTGCGGAAGGAGGTTCTTTTATTGGATGATTTCCAAGTCATTCTTTGTGTCCCTAGGCACAGACTCACTGCAGAGTGTCACAAAGATTTCTTGGTTCAGAAGTAAGAAGGATGAGACAATGTAAAAAAAAAAGATTGTAAAATGTTTGATACAGTAAAGCTTAGGACAGATTCATTTTGTAAAATTTACAAAGGAAAAAAACATGTTTTGAAACATTTTCCCACAGTTCCTTTGATTGTTGAATTCATTCATGGGTTTTCCTTTCATCTGCTCTGATGTGTAAAACATAAATAAATATATTACTGAGCAAACATAAACAGTTGTAACCAAATTTAAAACATTGTCAGTAATTACTGTTGCTTTTCTCTTCATTTGCAAATTCTGCACTAGCTCTGAAGAAGACACAAATCCTATTTGTACTATTTTTTCGAGATAAAGCCCATTGCAAGAATCCCTTCTACAGCAAAGCTTCAGATGGAAAAGAGGAACACAGCCTAAATCTAATCCAATTTCAAGGCCCGCTCCTGCAAATAATTGGGGAGTAATGGAAGTGTTCAGCCTTTTGTTGGTATCTAGTGTCTAATTCAACAGCCACACTGTAATTTAAGCATGTGAGGGATCTAGTTTCTTACAGTATATGCTGTATAGAATAGTCTGGCAAAACCTGCTCTGGATTATTGAGGAAAGTGGCAAAAGTCTGTCTTCTGATACTTTTGCTAGGTATAAATGGCATCTTATTTTAGAGCTATCTCTCTGGAGCCAATGAGGCTCTTATGCGTATCTCTGCTGGAAGCTGTGTGTCCGTACTCTACCTCTGCCGTCTGGACAGCTCTGTGTTCCAAGGATAAGTATATAACTACTCACAGTCTTGCTACAGTGGCACCATGTCAGTTAATCTGATGACATCAAGCTGCTAGGGAATCTTTCAACTCTTTCCTGTGCTGTCTGCTTCAAACAGGAACTGAATGTCATAGCCCTGGCTACCAGCATCCCACGGGTGGCAACCTGCGCTGTGGAGCTGGGTCAGGAAGTGTGTCCAGCTTTAGCCTCCCAGTGTGAATCAGTGCAGGTATGGTCATCGTGTACAGCCATCAGTCTGTCGCTGTAGAAAAAAAACAACCCCAAGTTTTCCAAGCCTTTTAAAGCAAAAGAAACAAATCTCACCAACCCCCACAAATGAAAAAGTAAAATGATAAAATCCATTCCTAATACACTTAAGGGGCAGATAAAGTATTTTTTCCTAGACTTCCAGTACTGGAAGTGCAACAGCTTTGAAGGAGGACACATCTATGGGATTTCATCTTTTTAGTTATATTCCCATTGCACAACAGAAAGTGATCTGGATTTTGGTTTTATGGCTTAAGCTTAACTCTGACTACTGAATCTTCTTCTGCTACAAAATGATGCTTGCTGTTGTAATAAATACCCTTACATTGTCTGCTTCTGAGCATGTTATATTTTAAAATCCATTAGCAAAACCGATCATCCTTCTTAACTGCGAAATTCATTAAACCCAACAGACATCATGAGTAAAAGAAATACTCATTTCAAAGAAATTTGAAATATATTCTTATTTGATATCTTCTTATTGGAAAAATCGTGTCAGGAGACCTTGATGATGTAATTCGTATTTCCATTAATTCATTCTTGCCAGATAAATTATTGCCAGATCTTCTCAGTCACTGTCTTTACTAAATCGGTTAAATTTCTCCTTTGGGTCATTGTCCAGTAGTTTGTCCACCTCACTGAGCTTCTGGCAGTCTGAAGGATCCAGTGTCCGTAAGAGCATTCCACCAGCAAAGATGATGAAATCACAATATTTGTGGCATCACGCATTTTAAAATTGATAAACAGGTTTATAAAAAACAATCACTGCGGATGCATTTCCCTCAGAATACAAAGGACAAAATAACTCAGTTTACTAAAATAATTTGTTTGGGTCTGACTGGTTGCTTTCAAAATCAGTTTTCCTTTGGGCACAAAGCTTCTATTCACGAAAACCACCACAGACCGCTCTGTTAGTGAAGGGTGGTGCAGCGTCCCTCCCACTCAGTAGGAGCCATTGAGAGGCTTAAGGTTATCTTCTTATTTGTATTTACTACGTAGCTCAAAGCTTCATCTAACTCTTCTCCCACCATGTTCTCACAAGTCTGCATAATGAGATTAATAAATAAAGCTTCAAAAGGTAACTAGATCAATAAGACTCTGTACTCTTGAGCTTTTGGTGGCGTTGAAGTAGGTGTACTCAACATCCTCAACGAATTCCCATAAAAATGAGGAGAAGCTCCTGGTGCTTCAGGTGGAACTTGCCCCAATAGCACCTTAAATTACAAAACTATTTTCTAAAAAATTATCCTAGAAAAATGATATAACCAGGTCTTATTTTTATATTGTTCTAATTGGTTCCAGACAAAACGTATCAAATTTACAAGTGGAAAAGAAAGCTGTAACTTGCCAGTACTTGGCTCTATCAACTTGCTTAGAAGTGGAATGTCATTTTGGATTCTTTCTCTTATTTTTTCCAGCATGTTGTCACCAGCAGGCTAGTTCTGCCACCAGAAGTACTTGGCAATCAGATTGCCTTCAGTAGTTTTGCACACATACAATGGATTCTGACATTGTACGAGACAAATAACAGAACCCATTTCAGTTCCTCTGGTCTGCTTAGCTATGCAGAGCTAACAGGAGTCAAAAACAAACCCCAAAACCCCCATGCAAGCAAATCAATATGAACACACACTGACCGAGGCTGCAGTAATAATGCCTGAACTTCTACAGGATCCGATAGGAAGCTACCCTGCCTCGGAAAGCAACGAGAGGCTGTCACTAAGGCACAGGCGGTCCCTCACTTACCCCCTTGTTGCTCTTCAGACTGTGCTGTTGAGTGTCTGGTCCACGCAGGAAGGTTGGATCTCACTTTTTCTGGAGTATTGGTCCACATACATGCATCTTGGCACCCACCCAGCCTGCAGTCTTTTTTCTCTGATTGCCAAAAAGCATGCTGGTAATTCAGATACACTAGTGGGACTGGGATATGAATAGTTGGCCACTGAGAATGGTATGAGAACTTTATTGTCTTCCATAGCCCATCATAAACCAAGAATTATTCACCACATGTGACTGAGCTGGCTTTGGATATTAAATCCAAATACATCAAGTCTTTCAACTTATTTCAATTACATTTTTTTGGTTTTGTTTCTCTGGAAGAGGAAAAAAAAGCTTCATTCTAGCAGAATAAAAAAAAATCAGAGGTTATCAAGAGGCAGTTCAGGGACTGTTTGTGACCTGTCAGGCAAACTCTTGCAGCCCTTAAGCACACAGTCAGCACACCACCAAAAATGGGTCATTCCTGTATGTCCATTGGGACAAGGAATTTAGCAGATTAGTCAGATGGAGAGTTATGGAAACATATTTTAAAAGGCAATGCTTTTGTAGACTGTTTCAAAAATCATACCCAAAATTTGCAATTCATTCAAAAGCTGACCAGACACGCATATAGGGAAAGAACATAGCTAAAAATTAAAACATTGGAAGACAGGTGGGATTTTCTCCAACAGTGTGATGAAAAAACGACGGTGAGAGTTGAGTCTTAGTGG
Organism: Cuculus canorus; assembly: GCF_017976375.1. Taxonomy (NCBI): domain Eukaryota; kingdom Metazoa; phylum Chordata; class Aves; order Cuculiformes; family Cuculidae; genus Cuculus; species Cuculus canorus. Next base: position 120,324,731 of record NC_071402.1, read on the forward strand.
ATTCTGCTGTATTATGCTCTCAAAACCATTAAAAGAGCTGTTGAAAAATTAACCACCATGCAGGAGTTCAAGAAATCTCTCAACCATGTGTTTATTTTTCAGTCATGACACAGCCTTCTGCATGTAAGAGAAAGAAGTAATCTACCATTTGTTTAAAGTAACAGACTCCCCAGCAGCCGTATATCTTATACAGTCTAAAAATAGCAATATTAAAAAACTACTCATCCAGTTTTCTCTAACTGGACTTTGTCTAGCATATTTACGTGCAACACTCACCTCACAAAGCCTGCAGAAGAAAAAGAGGCTGCTCTTCTCATAACTGTCAAAGCTATGGGCATGTTTCTGGATAATGCCATTTCTGCAATGGGCAGATATAGCAACATAGAAATCAATTAAGCTCTGTCCTTCTGAGTTTGTCCTCTTTCAGGCAGGATCCCCCCACTCCCCACCATTTTGTTCCACCTCAACTTCTCATGGTCTCCTGCAGCCTTTAGTAGCTGCCTGAGAGTCCTTCAGCTGTTTACCTCCATACTCCCTTGCCACGTGAGGAGTTATCTCTGTAATTGTTAGCTCTGTTAAGTACAAACCATTGCTTTTGGTTGAAGAGAGAGTAGCTCTTCCAGTTGGCAGTGAAATCACAGTGGAAACCAGTATGGGCAAGGCTGGGAACTGTTCACCCATCCTTCTTTCAGCCAGTGACGGTATTTCTTAGTTTCCCTCTGGTCCTAATTCAGCCATATGTTTGTGTTTTGCACATGGAGTGAAGTTAACAGGAATCTTGCTGCTGACTTCAGTGGGATTGAAATTCAACCGGCTAGCTAGATTTCTGTGTGTAATATTAAGCAAAAGAACTGGAATTTCAGCAGTGCCTTTACAAACAGAGACATGTACACAGTTAAGATCACTTGGGTGAAATTCAGGCCTGTTGCAGTCAATGTGGTAGCTATTTTTTCACTACGCCTCTCTTCAGCCCACACTTGAGAAAAAAATGCACACGGACACTGAAGTATTATTTATTTAGAATAAACATTAGTTGCAGGAATTGAATGGTGGAAACTACCTAATTGTTTGTATCTTTGGTTTCAACTACAAAAGCTGCTTCCAGAATGGCACAGCAGAGAAATAATATTCCTACAGTATTTTTCTCTTTTCTGTATAGCAGCCTTCTCAGTAATACCCTCAATCATTTGGAAATGCAGCAAGAGTGTATTACAGTACTGTTTTGGGTATTGAGGAAAAGCATCTGCTGTCAGTACAAACCTTTGCTTGTTAATGTGAAAAAACACAGCAGCATGTCATGCAGATCTAATTTGAGAATTGTGTGTTGAAATTATTATGTAATTTCTTTTGTTTCCAGCCTGTTCAGATGTTCTATCGCTATTCATGTGTATTTTGCTTTGAAGTGTTTATAAGACTATTTACAAAGCTTTGTTTCATTACTGTGTAGCAAGACACTAGATACCAGAACTGTTTTCACCTCAGTTCCTCACCACCATGAGCTTCTTTTAAGTAGGTTTGAACTTCAGAAAACTCAAATTGTTTCAGTGATCTTTGCTGCGCTAGTAATGCAGTGCATTCAGTTGCTTTCTAAACGCACTAATTTGTCTGCTTATTAGATTTTTAGCACCACACTGAGGCTGCACCTAAATTTATTAAGTTAATAGTATTTATTTGCTTTCATACATTGCTTTTAAATGGTTTTGCTGAAGTGAGGAAACAGTCTCATCTCCATTTTATTCTTGGGAAAAAAAGAAACAAAAGTAATTAAAAGAATCCAGAGGAAGATGGTCGCAATCCTAGCAATACTACTTCAGTCCCTTGGCACCCGGTCTTGTGCCACTTCCCTTGACTGTGCTGCCGCTTGGCATTAACTGAAGAGAACCACGGGTACCTCCTACTATAAGCTGGGATAGTAGTGATGCAGTTTTCCAGTATACAGGTGAGAGGATGCTGGACAATAGATATTCAGTTTTATTTTAACATGCTCACAGAGGCCTACTACTCTGCTCCACAGGAATTTTCCTACAACATCCATTGATATCTATTTCTAGTAGGTTAAAGTATTAAACACCCTCTCAATTTAGATGTCCACGTGTATACAAAATAAACTGCTTTGGGAAGAAGATGGAACCTATTTGCTTTTTATGAAAAGCACAAAGATAGATAGATAGATAGATAGATAGATAGATAGATAGATAGATAGATAGATAGATTTAGTTTGTTTTAGGGAGATTTACATGGTTTGTTTAAGGAATGTAAATACACATACACACACACACACGTATTTAAGGCTTAGTTTTACAGCTCAGATCTGAGCAAGGAAACAAACTGGTCTGAGAAGCCAAACAACCTGTGCAACCAAATCTAAGACTCTTCCGTTTTTTGTTCTAAAGCTTCAGGTGGGCACCTATGATTACACAGAAGTCTACGCACCACGGTGATTCCTCTGCGAAGAAGCAGTTTCACCAGATTTGCAACCTTAATAAAAAGGCATTCTATCACAGAATAAAAAAAATCCTATTTTTAGGGCATGGCATGGTTCACCTGTGTTAAAGTTATTTCTAAGAATAAACTAAACAAGTGGTCTTAGGAACACTAGTCTTTGTCATGCAGCTGCTTGTGAGATACCTTTTACTGCTGTGCTTCAACTTCCCTGAGCAGCAAACACTGATGCTTACGGAGCCAACACGAACTGGTCTGATGTAAAAGTATAACACACCTATGATATAAGAGACAGAATAGCACTCTAGGATATTTGAAGAGCCTGCTGAATTGTAAAAAAAAGCCAGTAGTTCTGGAAAACACACCGTACCATGGATCCAGAAAGCATTTATGTTTCCCTTCAGATTATATGCTGGATATTGGCAGGATGATCAAGGAGGACTATTTATAATATGCAGTAGTTGCAAGAAGTTGTATCTCATTTATGAGATATGAAAAAAGAAAGCTAAGTTAATAAGATGGATAGAAAGGTAATCAGTAAACTAGCCTGATACTTTTAGACATCAGTAATCAAATAATTTATGAATGGGATTGAAACTTCAGTTTAAATTCTGAGTTTAGGGTGGCTTATTATGCACTCCATCCCCTGCCCCCCTGCTGTCTGCTCCTCTTCATTCAATTGCTCACAGAGGAAAATACTAATGGGGGCATAGCCATAGGTTAGGAAACCAGAATTTCACTTTGCAATAAGTGTCAGCAGTTCCTCCTTTTCTCCTCTTCACAAAGGGATGCTTATATCAAGTGGCTCTCCTGTGGAAGAGGAATGTGCAGGCTTTTTCTTTCTGACCCTTGTTAAGCAACTTCATGGGATTTTCCTTTGTTTATTTGTTTGTTTCTGCAGTTCTCATTTACAAGACATTTCCTGTGGACTGTTCAACTGCACTTCAAAAGTGAGAAGTAAGTATCTGCACAGTGTCTTGCTGCATGTTGGTGCTCTGAAATGAAATAAACGAAATGACTGATTCACAGCTCTTGAAATAGTTGAGTCCATCCATAACTGTGCCAAGGTTCACACCGCTAATCCTCTTTGAAGCTCCAGAATTTGACCCTGTTTTGGAGGCCCAAAGGTTTTTTTAGTACTTAAGATCTCTTTCCCAGCAGAGCTCGGATCTTGGTCCTAGACAAGATGATACAACCCACGAGGTGCTAGTTTTTCTTGTTAGTCAGGTGTCAGCCTTCGTCTCCTAGAATATGAACAGATAATGTTTTTCTGGAACAACTGAGCCAGCTACATTTATAGTTTCACAGTCTTCCTGACCCTAAATAATTTACTTGTGCAGTTTTGTTTCCTTATTAGGTTACCTTGTCATAAGGACACTGGCATACAGTGACAATCAGGTGCTCTACAAGGGTAGGGGAGCCCTTCCTTGCCTTTATTCTGACTGCAGCTTTGGTTGAGGAAAGAAGAACGTAAGACATTTCCTTCTCTACAACAGAAAACCCAGTGATTTGCACACTCTCTGATCTCATCTGAATGTGTTTTTAACATGGATGTTCAAGATATTAATAGACTACTTTTAACTTGGACCTCCCTAAAAATCCTTACAGTGGTATTGTTACTGTAAGAGAACATACTCCTACACGATCCTACTTGGTTACCTTCAAAAATACTTTAAAAACAGAAAGGAAGAATGGAGTCTTTGTCTATGAAAGCTAAAATCTATCTTCATATATGAAAAACTGTCAATGAATTGCCATGGAAACATTTACTAACTGTCCATGTAAGTCTATAAAAATAGTAACAAAAGAAGGTATGATTTGTCAAGAAATGACAATTCGTGAAAGGTGACCTGAAGTAGAAGAAGATTCTGAACAGAGACAGTGTGGTACAGCAAATTCTTTTCTTCTCCAGGTATCTCTTGTACATTGAGATCCCCTTAGTGTCTTCCCTCATGAGACCACCTTGTCACTGAATGAAAGTAGTGTCACCATGTCCCTTTATCACTGTTTACAGCTCGTCCTTCAAAACAGAGGCATTAGTGGACTGTGACTTCAATCTAAAGTCTGGACACCCACTCATTCTCTATAATATTTTTAAAGATCTGAGTAGTCATATTTCTCACTCTTTTTTTCCCATTTCTTCTTCGCCTTCTGTAAAAATGCTGTTTTCCAGTTCTAGGTGCATCTATTCTGGGCTAGGTGTGAGGCAAAGCCAGTCACAGCCGTATTTTCACCCTGTGGAATTTGCAAAGTAATTTAAAAGCTCAGAGCAAATCAGTGCAGTAAGTAGAAGAGGCAGGGCAAAAAAATACACTCATGTAAAACTAGGTTAGTCAAAACTACATCTTGAGAAGGCCTAATAGTTATTTTCTTTTAAAAAATATAACCTTGAAGTACTACTGCTAGAATTTTATATTCACCATTAATGGTCTATTGGCCAAGCCAGGAGGCATTTGGGCACTTGAAAAGAAAACCACATTGTACCTCTCTGCATCTTTAAAGCCTTGATGTTAATTACCATGCAGCAAATGAATCTACCTGTTCTAGGAATTATTTCTGTAGCCTCAGTGGTTTAAAAAAGTTGTGAGATGACCGCACTGATTTCGTTCATGGCCAGCTAGCAGAAGAATAGTTATTGACCTAACATGCTTGTCTACTACTTGATCTAAACAATTATTTACTCATTTCATGGGTTATTTAACATGGACAGAAAATAGAATCAAACACAAGAAGCTGCTGCACTTGCTTGCTTTCCACTTCTCTTCCCATTACAGAGGATTCTGTTCCCTACTGGGCCTCTATGTGAACAAAAAAATGATGCCTTCCCTTAAGTGAAGTGGATTCCTTACCTACTAGCAAAACTGCGGAGCTTAGAATTAGTTTCCGCTGTAAGACTTTCCTCCTTATTGTTCCTGAAGGGAGTTAGAAGAAGAAATATAAATGTATACTTAAAATGAGACAGTGTATGGAAGTCTGCCATATGGTTACTCAGAAGATGTATGACAGCACAGTACTATAAAAAAGAAATCTTGAATAAAACTGCCATTTCAACCACTGCATGTCTAGTATTGATTTTAAACTAACGAGGTCCTCTAACAGAATGATACCAATGGTAATTTTCAGTGCTCTTTGGATCAGAAGCAAATAATGAGATTGCTTTATAAGTTCTTACTGGAAACATTACAAGCCTAAATTTCTTACTCTCTGAAATCCATATTTTGAAACATGAACAGCCATGCTTTCCTATAGGTGCACAAACAGAACATTACTTAGGGGCTTAGTTAGCCTTCTAATACCGCTTTTTGCAGATTTTACTTAGGGATCACGTGAAGAGAGAGAGTTAACTAGAAAGGTGAGAGGGAGAGTTAGTGGACTGGAGATAAAAGGAATGGCCACAACGAAGCTCTGCAGCTGGCAGAAAGGAAGGGCAGTGTGCAAGCAGAGACCGGGAAGCCGTGTGAGCACAGGAGCTGTCCAAGTAGACCATATCTGTTTCACGAGATACGAATCATTGCACAGCTGAGGGCTTTTCTCTTTCTGAAACTTTTCAACTCTTAAAGCTATCTTAGAGTAACAATGCCAGGAGAATCCATTAAGTGATCTGAACAAAACTTGTCTATCCCTTTATTTCTTCTCAGTGGGTAAAACTTTCCACGTGGTGACCTGGCTGAGGCAAAGCTCGTGGCAGAAACTTTGGTCCAGATGAAGTTTTACTAGATATCCACCTCAAAGGATCATATATTAGAGTAATTTCTGGTTTAAAGAAAACTAGTTTTAATCTAGCTCCAGCATGTATTGTGTGGTGGCCATGACTGGTCAGCACATGTCTTAATAAGCTAGAATGCATCTTTCTTCATATAAACCTTGGCTTATTTTTTTTGCAAATGTAGAGGATGTTACCATTGTTCAGTTTCTGTCATGTATAATTTTTCTATTAATCTGTTGTACTCTAACTTTTCAAAGTGTATATTAGCATAAAAATAATTGTCAGAGGAAGACTGAAAGGCAAAAAAATACTAATATAAACCACAAGCATTTATTGAAAGCATTTGACAGTCTCTATCCTGATTTCTTTGGCTGTATCTTGAAGCTATGTGTTATGTCAAGAAGAGTAATTAATATCAATACAGCTTTATATTCAAGTGCAACATGCGGAGATAAAGCATGAGTGAAATGAGATAAAATATTCTGCTTGATGACTAACATTGGACAAGGTTGCATTGAACAAGGAGATGCCAAAGTTTTCAATATGAAGACCCATCAACAAAAAATGACAGTGTAAACGATTAAATGTTTTGCGCTTGCTACTGATTCACAATCAGAGAGGCTGAGACAGTCAGACTATTAGACATTAAATGGCTTAAGACCAGTATCCTGAAATTTTATTTTGCTGGTGATTTAGGTCTGCAATGCCTACTCAGATATCTAAATCTGTCTGAAAAGGTAAACTAAAAGACTACTCAGAGTGATAATATTAAAATAAAAATAATTAAAAACAATATGCAAAAAATAATTCCAACAAGAAACTTAAAATTCAAGCACTGCTGTAGAAGGCAAAGGACTGCAAGAGATGAGTCAATCTCAATACCTTGGCAGTAATATGCAAACCAGTGGGGATATCTAGAAGGAAATAATGTCACAAACTGGCAAGGCAGTAACTGCATGTATCTGCTTAAATAAGATTCAGTTCTTGAAAATGTACATCTTAAAGAACAAATTGAATATTCAGTTCATGTTATTTTCAACTTAACAGATGGATGTGAAAGCTGGAAATCTACCAAAAGTTATAGACAACCATCTAAGGAGCCCGATAAATCACTCAGAAAAATTTAAACTTAGGAAAATAATATTTTAAAAAATATGTGATCCTCTGACAAATTTTCCAAAATCTAACAGTAGCTTACATCAGATATCAACTTCCAAAAAATTAAGATAGCTTTATCTGGGATGTGTGTTGTCAATAAAAATGAAGAATCTGCTGAAGTATATTCAGAAGTAGAAGTATATGCAAACAGGGAGAACTGAAAGGACACTTTCCGTTGAACACTGCAAAGGGTAATGCTCATGAGGACTTCCCGACACGAAAATCAGAAAACCAGTGGTGGAAGAGGCCATCTACCCAAGGCAGGAGGGCTCTCCTTGACCAAGGACAGCTCCCGCCCGGTCCTCCCATCCTGCCCACTGCCCTGGCTCTGGGAGCACTAGGGAGCACCGGTCGGCTTCCTCCAAACCGAGCAACAGCTGCCATTTCAGAAAATAAGTATCCATCTCTTCATATGGACTTCTATGAAATTCAAGTCATGAAAACTGAGAGCATTTGTGGGTTTCTTTGAGTTTCTACAACACAGCAAAACAGGCAGGACAGCACGCTCTCTGTACAGAGGAGTGAAAATGCTCCATATAGACCTAAATGTATGTGTGCATCAAGCAGATGCTTCCTGTGGTTGCACTTTGTGGCTCAGAATTTTCAAGTAGACTGATTCCACTCAAGATTTTAAGGGCAAATTCTGTGGGAGAAGATACGCCCCTCTTTTTTTGTAACAGAATACGGAAACAAGATTCATGTCATTTTTATTTCTATACTTTCAAAAAAATCATTATTATAGAAAATATTGTGACAGTTTATAAGGAACCACAAATAGCAAAGCTCCAGGCATTGGTTTTTATTACAGTGAGCATTATCTACTCTAATATACCTCCCAGTTCTTCACAGTTCCAGGCAGCTGTGTCTTCTTATTTAGTCCTCTAGCACAGAAAAAACTTCATGGATAGTAAAATCCTGTATAGATTAGATATATTATTTTGTTGCTGGGAAAAAAAAACAAAAAAAAACCAAAAAAAACCCAAATGAAAACAAACCCCTTAAAATGTATCTCAAGAAAGGTCTTGAAGACATTCTTCTTTCCTGGTGGTCACCATCCTTTCTTGTGCTCCTGGCTACATCATCTTCATTAAGCATTCAACTGGTTTCCCTCGCCCTGCTACATTAAACTAAGTTTATGTCCTTACTTGCCTTCACCCTGCTCCCTTGTCATTGATTTTTTTTATTTTATTGTTGTCACTCCACACATTCTTCTTCAAGTAACAGTGCAGCCTCATCAGCTTTTTTACTGACTTATTTCAGATTTGTCTACAGATCTTCTATACAGGGAAACATGACTTAAGAGACAAAGGTGGTTCAGTCACACCTTACGTATTTGTTCTAGCTGAAAAACTGTAATTCATATAAAAATGAATGAATATAATTCAGTTCATGACACCAGCTATTTTAAAGCATGTACTTCTTTTCCCTAGAGCAAAAATGGTCCTCCCCAGTGTTTCTAGAATGCATTGAAACCTTGGTAGAAAACTGTTTACTACAGCGTGTTCCTAATTAGACAGATCCACAAGCACGATTTGGGAAGACCCTCCGCAAAGTGCTACCAGGAGTCAGGAGTAAAGTATTAGATGATCCAAATAGAGAAGCTTGTCTGCCCGCCTGTGCTATTTCCTGCTCAGGCCAATTCATGTTTGTTGAGTTTCGGTATAAGTTGTTAATCTATGTAACTAAATTAATTTTAATTTAAAATATCTAACATGTTGGATTATGAGGATTTATACTTTATTGTAATTGTAATGAAGACTTGAAGCTATCAATGCTATGTATAGGATAAGATAGACTTTCGATCTATTTCAGTGTACCATACTTCATTAATTATTCTATTAGTTGAAGGAAGGATCTCAGTTGGCTTTGTGGGATTGTAATTGTGTGGGAACACCTTTTACATGTAAACTGAGTCCATGATGCAGAAAGCAATGAGACGCAGTGAGTGCATGGTATCACATTTTAGGAGCAGAATCATATTACAGAGGACCAGCGTTCAAGAAGTTTAAATGCTAACTGGGATGGAGCGTTAATCTTTTTACTGCCTTTGAACTGCACTTCTATCTCAGCTGTGGCATTAGAAGGCTGTCTAGTCACATTCATTACATCTCCTAGTAGGAGTCACGTAGGTGCTTTTCTTATTTATACATTTCTAATGCAGGTAGCATGGTGATAGCTAAACTATACTTTGTCACTGTCTCCTTTTCTTTCCTCTTACTCCATACATGTCAAAAAATACCGGCAAAAAAAGGATGAAAACAGAAAGAGCCTGTAAGCCAAACGAGTGCGTCTTTTGGCTGCTCCGCAGATCAGCCTTCACACCTGGCTGCTGTTTCCACAGCGGTGCGAAGGAAGAAAAAAAAAACAACCCAACAAACCAGATTCTCTGCAATCTGGAAGAAACACGGTGTTTAGTGTCCGGTAGGTTCTCGCACAGCCGCTTTCCGAGGGGCCTGAGCCCCATCGCAGCCCGCTGCCCTCGAGCTGCTGTCCTGCCCGCTGACCCCGCAGAGCTCGGCGCTGCGCAGCGACAGCCCGGGGCGCTGCGCTGGCACTTAGCAGCCACGCAGCCTCCTGCACCATTCCAGCTCTTATTTATCGCGATTGAATTCCTAGCGCCTTTGGCGGCGAAGGAAGCGTTGGGGCGGCGAGAAGAGCCACCCGGGAGAGCGCGGAGCTGTGTGCGCAGCGCCTCGCAGGGACTGCAGGCGGAGAGCGCTTCCCACGGGGATGCGCCACCCGGTGGGGGTGTCCTCCTCGGCTGCCGGGTCCCCCCCGGGGGTGCTGTGTGCCCCCCTGGGATGCCGTGTTCCCCCGGGGATGCCGTGTCCCCCCCGGGATGCCGTGTTCCCCCCCGGGATGCTATGTCCCTCCCCGGGATGCTGTATTCCTCCCCGGATGCCGTGTGTCCCCCGGGATGCCGTGTCCTCCAGGGATGCTGTGTGGCCCCTGGGGTGCTGTGTCTCTCCAGGATACCGTGTCCCCTCCCTGGATGCCGTGTCCCCCCCTGAGGTGAGCCAGGCTGCGCTGCTGTGGCAGCAATCGTGGATTCAATACAGGATGGAGGATGATGTGATTGAGATCAGCCTTGTGGGGAAGGTCTTGGGGTGATGATGAATGAGAAGCTCGAGATCTGCTTGCAGCCCAGAAGGCCAATTGCGTTCTGGTCTGCATCAAAAGTGTGGCCAGCAGGTCGATGGAGGTAGTTCTCCCCCTCTACTCTGCGCTTGTGAGACCTCACCTGGAGTGCTGTGCCCATTTCTGGAATCTTCAACATAAGAAGGATATGGAACTGTTGGAACAGGTGCAGAGGAGGCCCCACTGATGATCAGAGGAATGGAGCACCTCTGCTATAAGGAGAGACTGAGAGGGTTGGGGATGTTCAGCCTGGAGAAGAGAAGGCTCTGGGAGACCTTATAGCAGAAGGGGGCTGACAGGAAAGCTGGGGAGGAACTTTGAGAATGAGACATGAGAAAATTCTGATTTTGATTAGACATAACTACAGTTGAACTTCTAAATATTTAATAAATGAAAAACCAGAAAACACAAGCACACTAATAAACCACAATCACTGGCATTCGATGTAATATCATGATTCTGTGCCTGACAGCAGCCTTCCGCTACCTAAAGGCGGTCTAAAGAAAGCTGGGGGTGACTTTTTACAAGGGTGGGTAGTGACAGGATGAGGGGTGATGGCTTTAAGCTGAAAGAGGGTCGATTTAGATTAGATATTAGGAAGAAATTCTTCAGGATGGGAGTGATGGAACGGAGAAGCTGTGGATGCCCCACGGCTGGAATCGTTCAGGGCCAGGTTGGATGGGGCTTTGAGCAGCCTGGTCCGATGGGAGGTGGGTTGGGACTGGATGAGCTTTAAGGTCCCTTCCAACCCAACGCATTCCGCGATCGCAGGCTGGCAGGACGGTTCCCTGACAGCGCTGGGGGCCGGAGCGGTCCCTCCCCCGCGGGGTCAGCCGGGGACAGCGCCCGCCTCCCGCCGCAGGAAGCTCCGCAGCCGCCGCGGCGCCTCCCGATCCGCGCTCGCCGGGGGCAGGTGAGGCTCGTCGCGTCCCTCCCCGCTCCCCCGGGGCCGCGGCGACACGGTGGGGCGGGAACCCCGAGCGGGGAATGCGGTGTGGTGGGATGGAGGCGGCCGGGAGGGAGCTGCCTCCCCCCCCGGGAACGCCGCTCCCTTCCCTTCCCAGCCGGGCTGGGGCTCCCCTCCCGGCTCCGACCGCAAGGGCAGCCGCGGCTCCTCGGCATCCCCCGGCCCCGCGGGTTGCTTGTTTACTATTTAACGCGGGAAGAAAAACAGGCTTCCGGAAGGGCTGCGTTGTGTTTGTTGCTTCTGCAGAGTTCATCCCTTTCCCCCAGCCCTGGGAGCTGCAGAGACCTTGCGGGGAAGGGGGAAGGGGGGCTGTGCTTCTTCCCAGGGGATTCACGCGTGTGGGAGCGCTGGGTTCCCCTGGGATGCTGGAATGGGAGGTGGCTGAGAAGTGGCCACACAAATGGCAGTGTCCGTGTAGGGTTATCGTTCCAGACCGCGCTCTGTGACCAGCTGACAGGCTGAGACAAGCTGTAAGAACCTCTCTGAGAATGGAGCAATGCTGTTTGTTCACCTGCTTTGCCGCTAGGAAGGATAATTAACCCTTATTTTTAAAAAAGTAGGCACTAGTGGCCTCCGAGTCGAGCTCACTCGCTACCCCATGGAAAAAAACACCATACAGTTGCATAGTGCATTCTGAGGGATGCTTCTGATGTAAACAAACTAACACAGAATACACATGATGTGGAAAATGCAAGACGGAGGAATATGGAATAACTTATAAGTCCTGTAGCAACAGGTGGCAGAGCTGAGAAGAAAAGGCTGAGCGTCCTGGCTCTCTGTCTTGCATCTCTGTCACAGCACTATCTTCCTTCATTAAGGGCAGAGCTTCCTCTCACCAAAACGCCGGCAAAATGCTATCAACTGCAAGGAAGGCAGCATCAACTCTTGCTTAATAAGGCTATGATAAAGAACTGAGTTTAATTTATTATTATTAGACTAGGAAAGCACCTCTGGGGGAAAAAAAAAAAAAGAAATGTCCCTGTAACTTGTGCTCAACACATATGACCAGAAAAGCAGTGTTCTAGTGCGGAAATTGGGGCTTTCCTGGGTCTAAATATTACTGTGTGTTGCGAGGCATCAGAGGAGGATGCTCTGCTAGGTTGTGTAGCGTAGGCCAGTTGTGCCCTGGAGCAAACGGGAGGCAGTGAAAAGCAAAAACAGCTTTGATGAAAAGAAACCACTGCAGAACATAAGAACATATCTATAGGACAGGCCAATCAAAGCGCTTTCACATGTGAAAGATTTTTTTTCCCAGAAACTATACTCAAAAGAAAATACTGCTGGGGACTGAGGCATTAAACCTTTGTTGCAAAGGAAAGCAGAAAGATACTGCGTATCGTGAAAAAAAGTTAGTAGTGTATGTCTATACAAGCAAAATTTCCAAAAGAAGTAAGACTTGGTTAAGAATTCAAAGCACAAGAGCACATTGGACTGCAAAAGTTTAAGGGCTTGGTCTTTCTTTTCATTGAATCAATAAACATAAAATGAAAATATACAGCTTCTAATATAAACTTATACTGAGCTGTTGAGATAAAACTTGAACAGGATAAATGAGAGGGCATTGTTAGTAAAATGGCTTGGGAAATGGTATCAGGATTTATTAGGGAAATGGAGAAAGACATGTGGTCTCAGATTTAAAAAGGAAATCTCTTAAAAAATGAGGCCTAGCAGAAAGAAAGAAAAGGAACCTGCTAATACAACAATGCTTTTCATGGAAAAAGCTGAAATGGAAAAAAAATGAGAAAAAAAGGGCAGGGGAAAAAAGTGAAATACAAAGAAATGTCTTTGATAATGATGGAAACCTCTTAGCAAAAAAAAAGTAAAAATGCCCAAGGTAAAATAATCATTTTCAGAAGATAATGTTTGAGTTAGCTGACCAGCTTAGAGCAGTCAAACAAATAAGACACAGGTTAGTATTGATCAGAAAGTATCTGAGAGGAAAAAGATGAGATACATTTGTTTTCGTCACATGAATTATTGACATCTGGAGATCAATCAGCATAAGGCACAAAAAGAGAGTTAGCTTGTAGAAAAGTTGTGGAAAATTATTAGGAAAAGAGAGTGCGAAACAGAGTATAAGTAGGTAGCTGAACTACCTACTTACCTCCAGACCTTCTTGGAGACTTTAATCTGTGAAGGACATTCTGTCTTAGGGAACTGTGGGGTAGTTTTGCTATGTAGAAGCAGATAAAACTGGAACCCCATATTCTGAGATCTTACTGTTTGATTTTCTGCACAAATAAAGATGCACTGGAGAAATCTCAAATTCCTGAATGTGCTAAGGGCTACTTTTCCAGGAAAGGGAAATGGATCAAGCCAGAAAACAGCCAATACAGAACAGTCTATCTGCCCCAACTGGGTCATGTCAGAGGCCAAAAAAGTTAAGGAGGGAAAGCTGAAGCTCCCTTACAGGGCACTGCGAACCAAAGGTCCTTACAGGAGATGCAGATTTTACATGCATCTGAAAGAAGGACAAAAGATTGTGAGGTGATTTCCTGGAAAGTATTACCAACCAGAAGGAGTAAACTATGATAAGGGCTGAGGTTCAGCAGCTCTTGCACAGCAGCAGGTATGCAACTATGAGGTATGGTCTGTTACAGATTGACCCTCAGATAAGGGGACAGCCTGGGGCTATCTTGTACCAACTGGGCCCTCTAGGCCATGGCAAAACAGCATTTCATGTAAAGAAAGGGGGGCAATTACTGCTTTCTTCATCCACCCAAAGGGAATGTAGCACTTGTAATAAGTTGTTTGCCACCATGACATAAAAATAAATAAATACGTGAATAAAAAGTAAAATGCAAGGAAAGCTTTAGTAGAAAAAGTAGCCAAGTGGTGCAGTTATGAAAGCATAGACAGTAAAAGGCATAACATAAATAAAATGAGAGGAAAACCAAAATTTATGGAGTAAACTTCCTGACTCTTCCAGGTCAACAAAGCAATTCAGTCACATGCGCAATTAGTCATAAATAATGGCAATCATAGTAACAAAAGATGTCTTTACATTAGGATTCTTCGTTACTTAGACTTTACACTTAGGTCTGACATTGGCTTCCTGAATACACATCAGTCTGAACTTTCATAAAGTTCTTAATAGTTCTGTTACAATTCTTCAATTTGCATTTCAAAAAATGTGCTATGGGAGTGAATACATTAATATCATCATTCCTAATCAGTGAATCTTCTGTACCTAATAGTGCATCAAAATGTAAGGGAGAATATATGAAACCTATTAACCTGTGAAACCTGAGGAACCTATGAGACTTAAGCTGGAAGAGTGCTAGAGATGTGCAGGACCTTCCAAACATTTCCTGATTTTTGTATTAATGGATTAGTAAACAAATAATAGGAGGAAGAAAAGGATCCACACAATGCTTTCAACATATTATCGAAAACATTGCACTTGTCTGCCATGTAGCAGCTGTAATTCAAATGAGATACTGGGGTCTGTAATATTGAGCACGTTATATAAATGGCATAATCAATTTGGTTATCTTTCTTTTGTGAATTAAAGTTTTAGCTATAGATAGTAAATGTTAAGAGCTTCTATTCAGCCATTTTTGGAAAATGACAGAATACAAAAGCCGCATGGTTACTTCAGATGGATGTTTTTCTTCAGGTTCTAGAAATGGGCACAAGAGGAACCCTTGACTTTCCTCTGTATGGCTAGGTCCTGGTGGTTACCCTTGATCAAACTCATGGAAAAGTAAAACTTCAGGAAGTTTTCCTGCACTCCTTGTGAAGGTAAGGAGATTTTCAAGAGGTTTGACTTCTGAATGATGGGTGACTGCTTCAAGCGTGAGTTGAGAGAATGTAATACTTTGTGTTGAGATGAACTGCTGAGATACAACTTGTAAACTAGCCAGCTGAAGATCAAATGGCAGAGAAAACTGACTAACTAAAATAGATGGGAAGAAACTTGGAGAGTTCTGTGTCTCATCACTGTGATTAAAAGGGCATCGGAGTGGAAAATGTTGGAAATAACTTCCATGACTTTGGCAAAAGAATGTTGTATAACACCACCTTCTTACTTTTGTTGGTATAATGGTGGATTAATTAAAAAAGGGTTCATAAAAAAAGTAAAAGAGAACTGTAAATAAGGAGATAATAAAATCAGTTGGGTTGGAAAGGACCTGTAAAGATCATCTAGTCCTATCCCCCTGCAGTGAGCAGGGACATCTTCAACTGGATCAGGTTGCTGAGTCTCATCCAACATGACCTTGAACATTTCCAGGGATGAGGCTTCTACCACCTCTCTGGACAACCTGTTCCAGCCTTTCACCACCCTCATTGTAAACAATTTCTTCCTTACATCTAGTCTAAGTCTACCCTCTTTTAGTTTAACACCATTATCCCTTGTACTGTTGCAACAGACTCTGCTAAAATCTTTGTCCCCATCTTTCTTATAAACCTCTTTTAAGTATTGAAATACTGCAATAAGGTCTCTCCAGATCCTTCTCTTCTCCAGGCTGAACAACCCCAACTCTCCCAGCCTGTCCTCACAGGAGAGATGTTCCACCCCTCTGATAATTTTTGTGGCCCTCCTCTGGACTTGCTTCAGCAGGCTAGCTCCTTCATCTTTTTCCATGATCTTCCCCGGCACAGAGGTGAGGCTGAAAGATTGATAGTTCCCAGGGTCCTCCTTCCTTCCCTTTTTAAAAATGGATGCAATGTTTCCCTTTTTCCAGATACCTGGGACTTCGCCTAACTGCCATGATTTTTCAAATATCATTGAGAGTGACTTGGCAGCTACGTCAGCCAATTCCCTCAGGACTCTGGGATGCATCTCATCTGGTCCCATACAGTTACATATATTCAGGTTCCTCAGGTGATCACAAAACTGATTTTCTCTTACAGTTGGAGGGACTTGGCTCCCCCAGTCCCTGCCTTGTGGTTCAACTACTTGAGAGGTGTGGGAAGAGAGGTTGGCAGAGAAGACTGAGTTGAGTACCTCAGTCTTGTCCATTGTCACCACTTTGCCGGTTGTGTTCACCAGCAGGGATTGTACACTTTCTTTGACCTTCCTTTTGTGGCTCATACATTTGTAGAAGCCCATCTTATTATTCTTAGCACCCCTTGTCACATTCAGCTCCAGCTGTGCCTTGGCTTTCCTGACCCTATCCCCATACAACCAAGCTGCGTCCTTATACTCTTCGCAGAATACCTGTCCCTGTCCCTGCTTCCACTGCTTGTGCATTTCCTTATTGCCTTTTAATTTGACCAGCAACCCTTGACTCAGTCGTGCCAGTCTCTTGCCTTCCTTTCCTTATTTCTTATGCCTGGGGACTGAGAGCTCTTGTGCTTTACAGAAAGTATCCTTAAAGATCCGCCAGCTCTGTTCTGCTCCCTTGTCTCGGATAACCATTTCCCAGGGCGCCTTATTGACTCACTCCCTGAAGAGCTAGCAGCTTGTTTTCCTAAAATTCAGGGTCCTGATTTTACTCTTTGCCTGACCCATATCCCTCATGTCTGGGAACTCCGTCAGTGCATGATCACTGCAGCCCAGGCGGCCTCCAATCGCAATGTCACTGATTAGGTCACTTGTGTTGGTGACCATCAGGTCTAGTATCACCTCTCCTCTGGTAGGGTTGTTTATTACCTGGTTTAAGAAGTTATCCTCAATGTACTCCAGTAGTTTCCTGGATTACCAACTAGAATAAGATACTAAAATAACCAAGTAAATAATGAAGTATAGTCAAGTGGGGACCATTGTGTTATGAAATTGCAGAACAAGTATATATCTGGACTAGGGAACTCGAAACCTACTTATTATATGCGTGCACATTTTGTTCTCCTTCAGTCTGGCAAGGATATATGGGTTTTGATTAATTTACTATGTTTTTTGTTTTGTTTTTGGTTTTGTTTTTTTTTTTAATTACTGATCTTCGCAATGAGGATGCATGGATTATTTACTGTTCTGAGATACTACAGGAGATGTACTTAGGATCTGAGATCTGTCTGGTCCTCTGGGAATTAGTCGGACGATCTTATTAGATTCAGAGTCACTGCAGTAAGTCTAGAAATGTGCAGATGCTAAACATAATGCAGAATTTTAATTATTGTTTACAGTTAATTACAATGCTATTTTTGTTTGGTTTGCCTCCCTCTGGCATCTTCAGGTCCTAATTAATTCTTAACTGTGGGTGGTGGGATTAGGATTGGCAGCAACACACAACTCAAACAGCCCACCAGCACCTATGGCTGTATGTGCAGTAGTACAGCAGAAGCAAAGAGCGCATTCTTGAGAAGTTAGGTGAAGGTCGCTATTGTTCTTGCTGCCAAGATTATTTTTATCACATTGTCAACATACTTGTTAATGTACAAACATGCAGGTGAGATACAGAACACGTGGAACTCATAAAAAGGTGATGACTTTGTATACATGTGAAATTAGAGCACTGAAGATGGGCTACGTAGAAGAGAACTGAAGGGGAATGAGTGTTTGCTTGACCGATTAAGAAACTGGCTGGCACTGTTCCCTATGGTGAACTGCTTGATGATATTTATGACACTGATAAAGAAAATCTGTTAGCAAATATCATTAATTGATGTGGTCAAGGAGTGGCTTTTTGGCACATTTCTGTGGAGGTGGTATTTCAGGGGCATAACCAGATTGTGATTGAAGGGGTTTGGTTTGTTTTTTTATTCCTATAATGTTGCAGTTGTTTCAGAGTACAATGAGGTTTTCTGGCTTAGAAGTGCTGCTGTAATTGGTTTCTAGGGCTTTCTTGATTTGACCTAATTGGACATTTTGAAATGTTGCCAAAGTATGGGGTAGGATTTTGCCAGTTTTCCATCAATGACTAATAAAGCTCATTTGGAGGATCAATTAGAGTTCCAGAAAGAAGATTTTGAACTGGAATGGTTATAAAACAAATGAATGCTATTTTATTAATGGGCATTTTCAATGTTGAATGATGAAATCCAGCACTGTAATGAACAGTAAATACACGTTTTTCTTCTAGACAATCTCCTTCCTTAAAATGATTATCATGTTGTATTGGGAATTCTATCATCAGGGTGGAGAAGCTCTTTCATTCTGTTTTGTAATGACATGTTGGGAAAAAATCAAGTTATTTTCTAAAAAATCATTAGGCCATTTAAAGTGGTTTCAACAGGTAAGATTTCTTCAAAGGTTTATTTCCTCTTCACAGTGTGAAAAACTGTAAGTGCCAGCTTCCTAAAAAGTCTTTAGAAAGAACAAGTAACTTCTCTTGGTGTGTCTGAAGATCTACTGAACTGAAAAAAAATAAAGTGATAAGTTTGGAGGGAGGAAAGGCAGGCAGTGTATGCCATCATCACTTTCTAATTATCCTCAGCTCCTCCCAAAGCTCTTCTTTAACAAAGGTAATTTAAAAAGAGTGTATAAGTTGTTCAGCCTGTCTCTGTGCATTTCTAATTTGTTTATCGCCCTGGTGTGTGAATACAGATTTGGCAGATAGTTCTTTTTCTATAGTCAGAGGGCTGACTAGAGTGGATAAGTTAACAAGTAGGAAGTTCCTACATGTTGGAATTAGCTAGTTACCCATCTCTTCCATTACTTGTTTATTCATGTTTTGCTCATTCAGATGAATCCCAAAGAAAGGAGATACCCAGCTATTATGGTAATGCCAGTTTCTAATTTTTTCCAAGAGTTCACGGCCGTGGGTCTGAGTGCACCAGGTAGGATCTGTAGGTGTTTACATAATACTTGTCATTGCATTTGGGTTGTAATTAGCTTTTCAATTTTCATGCTATTGACTTTTGGCTGAGCAGGTAACTATAAGAAAGTATAGCACTGCCAGGTGCTATGCTATGACTTGCTACACTTTCTCTCTAGAAGTTAAAAAAGAGCTTTTACTGAAGTACTTTCCTCTGCAAAGATTTATGATGCTGGGTGACACTGCCACTCTGCTGCAGCACTTATATACAGGGGAAGGTCACTTGAAAAGCTAGAGTTTTGACTAAAGTTAGCAAGTCCTATAGAGAGGTTTTTCAAGCTGGCCTCCAAAGCATCTTCTGGGCTTCCTGGCAGATCAGGTTTTCTAGGGGAAGGCACTGCTTCTTTTTTCAGACACTATTAGCATAAGTATCACAACATGAAGCCCATAATCACACTCAGAAAATGCTCTCCTCTCATATGTCAGGCAAATCGTGTTTGAATTGGCATCTACTGAAATATGACTATTGGAACTGTACCAGCACTACGTATTACACAGAGCAAGTATATGTACTATGCTACGTGCTACACTTGGAGCAAAAAATGGAAACAGCCATTCTAAAATAATAGAACTATAGCGCTATACCATTATAGCATTTCTTCTAGCATCACAGTAATGTTTCTCTTCCATACCTTTGAAGAGAACTTAGGAACCAAAATTATTGAACGAAAACTCCATGCATGTCTCTGAATTATACCAGAAATCCAGCTATCTAGAATGAAGAGGATGAAGTGGTCCCAGTAACTTCATGTTTTAGGCCTGCTAGAATAAAGCTTAGCAAAATACTTTTAAAGCGAGAAAAGGAGAATGAATGGAAAGATGATAGTGCATTATTTTACTGTTTTCACTTACTCAAATGAGCAGATGTCCTCGTCTTTTCCAAAGAAGAGATACCAAGCTTCCACATTCTGTTCTGAGGTTAGTAGAAAGGTAGAAACTCAATTCCTAGTTTTTGTGACTTTTACTCAGAGTTGCAGGTTGCTCCATGGCATGCCTATGTTTCTTGCTATGTTTTCCATAGTAATGCTCACTTATGAAGAACAAGTTGATTTAGAATATGACGAGCTGCATGTTCTCTCAATTAATACACCCACCCACCTGGTACCGAACTCCATATGGTCTTACATTAGGAATGAGATAACTTGCAAAGCTCTTGCTTCTGTCAGGCCTCTGAAAAAAGTCAAGCCTTTCCCAACTGGGTTTTAACTTTCCCTCAGAGTAACCCAGTTATAATTATTCTGACTGCAGGAGCCTGTCCAAGCCCTAATCTTTTAACTGAAACCATAGTGGTTTGGTTTCAATAGGACTTCTAGACATCTTCTCACTCTACCTTCTGTCAGAGCTGCATTCACTCTTGCTTTGATTCTTCTTGAAAGAGATGTCCCTTATCCACCACTGAAAAGGAATTGTGTGCAAAGCCTTTGGTGCTCTCACACCATTTCAAACTGGAGACTTTTCTGCAAGTCATTTAAATGCCATTTCTTCTTGTCTGATGGGCAGTCCTTTTACCTTTGTGCCCATCTCACCCTTTCCCCATCCCATTTATTATGAAGGAAAAATCTACAGGTAATTTCTGAACTAAAGTAGACTGTAATTTGTCATCTACTTTTGCCATTAATATTAATTTATTCATGTGGAGTTGCTTCTGCTGTGTGTTTATGGAACTGTAGGCCCACCATCTTTTTATGAGATTTGGAGCCACAGATCTAAAAAAAATCTATCACAGGTGGCAGCATAGTATGACAAAAATGGCCTTGATCACATCTTCAGAGAATAAGAAGCATGAACTACCATTTTTGTTTACTCCTGTAGCCCATCTAGCCTGGTCATCTTTGACTGACTCTTACGAGTAGAGGATTCCTGCAGAAAGGCTGGAAGAACTAGGACAAGTATAGGATGTCCTAATTTCTGGCATCCAGAGGTTATGGGAATTTCCTGAGCCAGAGATTTCACTGGATTGCATCATCATGTTTACTAGCCACTGATAGACTTACCGACCATAAATTGTTGGATCCATTTTGAATGTTTTTGAGCCTCCACATCATCCTTTGATGACAGTCCAAATAGCCTTTTTTTTAGCAAAACAGTTTTTTGCAATAAAAATGAGAATATGCACAAATTCCTACTTAGTATAGAATCCTGCTTCAGTGTAGGAGGGCTAAGATTCTTTTCTCTAATACTTTGTTGTTGTAATTTAGAAACACAGATCTTAAAAATAATTTTTCGTGGCAATGTAATCTTGCTGTTTTTCTTTCAGTTCGGTTTTTTTTTTGCCTTTGTTCATTTGGTTTTGTGGACCAAGCACTAATGTCCTGTGCATCCCTGTATAATTTGAAAAAAACTCCCTGCTGTTTTTGGATGGAAGATCAAAACTGTATGTGAACTGTGCATCAGAGGTTAGATTGTGCCTATAGGTTTGTTTCTTTTTTGCCTTCCTTCTTGTTATTTATTTTTCTTTCATATTTGTCTTGATTTTCATTCATTTCTCTACTGTTGTCACAATCTGCTGTGGTTGCCCTTGAATTCTGATGGCAGAATGGAATTAGAGCTCTGTGCAAAACCGAAGTATTATTATATTAGGTTATTTTTAGATTTCCCAGAAATCTTGAAACAGACATATATTACACTGTATGGTAAAATGGAAATCAAAGAGGAAAAAAATTAAACAGTATATAGTATTAGTGGTTTATATCAGGAAATGGATGTTTGCCCTAGGCAAAGACTAGGGGATGTTGGCCAAATACCTTCAGTTAGCACCAAAAGGTTTTGAGGTCTTTCATGGCACTTAGAGAAGATTGGCCTCAGCTATCATTAATAATAAATGGAAATTAATCTAAAGTATTTGTATTCACATACTGCTCAGTAGTTTTGTTGTGTATAAAAACTGGTTATCCATGGTTTAAAGAGGGACCCACACAGGATGCTTTCCTGCTGTGGTGCCTCACTACCGGTAGTCTAAAATATGAAAAGGGACATGTATGCTTCCTGATTTCCACACTCCTTGTAGAGTTTTTAATATAAAATGGTTCGATTCCTCTATGTGTGCCACAAGGGAAGGTTTTCATTTAATTAGCAGTCTCCAGAGTGATCTTAAACTACTGACACTTTGTGCTGCTTTACCATAACTGTTTGCATCTTCTATCAGCACTTTCCCATACGCTGCAGTACATGCTCGTTCAGAGAACTGAGAAAATAAGAAACCTGATAAATTACAAATAATAAGAAAACCTGCATGTTTCATACGACCTTCCTTCAGAAAGTGATTAGGGGCTCCTCTGTCCACCAGATAAAGTGTGCTAGGTGGTCACGTCATTCAGCTGCTTCCCTAGCTTGCGTTTCATTGCCTGTGCTATTGCCTGCTTGCATATAAACAAATTACTAACACCTCTCCTCAAAAAAGAACAGATGAAGTGTGTAATTCTTCTGAGAAAAACACAAAGTCATTTGTATCCGAACTGATTTGCCAAGCAGCCACTCTAAAATCAAAGATCTATAGGGAATAATCTAGCAAAAGGACCAGTAATGAGGAAATCTGCCAATCGATGGGAGATGCAAGATGTCCGTTACAATTAGAAAGCCCAGCTGAACTAAAGTTCTCCCCTGCCTGCCGATCCCCAAAGGATGAAAGCCAGACAAAATATACTTAGGAGGAAAGGTAAATTGAAAGCAATAAAGGATAACAAGCTGAAAATCACTGAGGTACCAAGTTGTATCTGTGTTACAATGTGAAAGAAAAAATACTGTTTCATTGACGAGACCCTTATGCCCTGAAAGATGTACAGATTCTCTTTCAGCTCATCTCAGTGCTGGATTACATCCCATGCACTCTTGGTCCAGCTCTTGGTCATTTGATGAGGTCACTCTTTAAGGAAGTTTCTGACTTCTGTATTTGTGAACAAAGTCATGGCCCATGGGTAACTGACGCAGTGGGAGCTCATGGCTGTAGATGACCCGAACCTCTGTTCTCAGGGAGAAGGAAAATGTTGTCCTGGCTGTACAAGCTTTGTGCTTCCTCCCTCCACTCCTCCTTCCCTCTTTAGTGCCCACTCCAGGTCAGGAAGTACAGATAATATAGGGCCTCAGAGGCATTTCTACATGCCCTGTAGTTGTACTAAATCCCTGTCTCATGGTCTCTGTGTAAGAAAAGCGTTTATGTGAATGCATGGTAGACACAGCACATCCCTGATAGCAATAAGGAAAACAGAGATTCCCTCAAATTCCTGAAGGGAACAAAAGGACTTCTTTTTCTCCCAGGTGGGACTGGCATTTCAGGCATTGGTGTCAGCCATTGATAGCGAAAAAGTCATAGACGGCTTAGCGTCCTGGCCTGCCTATATCTGGGTCTGTCTGCTCCGCTAGTGTCCATATCACACCACCATGTGTGGGACCTGGGGACCTGTATTGCCCTAAATTCAACTCCTTGACTTGTTACTAAAATGCTGTTGAGTTCCCCCCTGTTCCTTCTGCGCTTCTGCCCTTCTGCGCACAGGGGACTTACAGTCCATGTGGTGTATCATCTTCTGGTCAAGCTGATGAAAGGGAGGGGGTGTTCACCAGAGGACTTGGGAGATCTGTCCTCATGTTAAAGCACAAAGTAGGTGGCTAGAGAAGCACCTTGAGATACTCTTGATGTATCTCGTCTTAATGATGCTTTGTCTGTTGCATGGAGCTGGCATACTACAAAGCCGTACCTCTCCAGTATCCACAAATATTTGCCATTGCCGTCAGTGAATGGTGTTAGGGATTGGTTTCATGCAAGTAGGATGATGACACATTTTAAGGCTCTCATTCTCACCATCACATGACTTTGTGTCCCTGCATTTTAGTCATTTCAGAGCAGTGCATCACCACCCCACTGGCTCATGCTGTGCTCTGTGTTTAGCAGCACATATTTATGACATGGGGAGTGAAGAATGAAGTTTAACTCATGTCCTTAACTAACCCGTAAGTGAGGGATTAACTGCCTACTGCATTCTTTTAACAAGTATTAATCACTGAACATTATTCTCATTTTTTTGAAAAGTCTTTTCCTTCCTTAGCATATCATACACATCTTGGTTTGAAACCATGGCCTTTGAGGGGCTGCTGATACATTAGTCACCCCGCTGTTATCTTTGGCCTGACAAGGCACCCATTCTGTTACTTTCTGGGTGAAGGCAAAACTCCATGTTGATGTGCTACAGCTTAGTTATCGAGGTTCGCTTTCACTTCACAAACCTGTTTCCTGGCTGTGGTAGAGTTAAAAAAATAATTACAAGTTTTTCAAAGGATCACCCACATACACATGGTATGAGAGCTCTTTTCTTTGTTGGTTTCATTTTATTTGTATATGACTCACTCTTGGCAAAATGAGTGAGCCTCATGAGCCTGTAAAAATTCTGTTTGGATTAAATGATTTGCATTAAATGATTTATAACTGCAAGAGGGTTTAATATTCCTGTAATTCCTTAAGGAAAAACAAACCGATCTTATTCTTTCAAGTAGCTATTGCTTTCACTCCTGTTACTTCAGACGCCATCTTCCTCGCTCAAGCTGATAGCTGTTAACGAGACTCTGGGTACTTCTTCCTTGCTTTCCCTGCCTCATGAATTAGAGATGGGTGGCAAGGATGCACTGTCATCCTTTTCCTAGCTCATTCTTCAGAGCTTGACTGAAGGCCAGGGAACGCACGGCCTTCCGAAAGTGCCTGCCATGCTGTGGGCAAGAAGCGGCATTTCTGCTGGGCTGAGGGATGGCAGTGGGGTTTCCAAGAGTCAATATCCCACTGTTTTACAGGCTGGAGGTCCATCAGCCTTCATTTTCTCGTTGGAGTGGGTGTGCTGCTTATAGTCCACCTCATCCCTGCTGCCTCCTGCCTGGGTCGGCTGTCTGCAGGGCTGGTTGTTTGCCGACCTGCCCTCATCCCCAGCCCTAGGGTTGGGCTGGCTCCCCACATCCAGAGATGAAGGGGCAAAGGGAGAGACCCCACCAGGCGTCCCTGCAGAGATGGGACCTCCAGTCATGGGTGGGAGGACCTCCTCCATGGGTGATGGAGGCCTCGTGGTGTGGCGTGTCTGCCAAAGCCTATCTGGGAAAGGCACACAGTCAGTAACTGGGGCAGCAGAAGGTGCCATAGAAAAGATCTCTGACTCTGTGTGGGTGCAAAGCTGTGGCTGGCCTGGGTGCCAGCTTCCAGAGGCTGGGGCACAACTGCTGTGCCTGCGGGAAAGTTGCTAATGGGGGGACGCTGCCTTCAGCCTCTGGCCACGGCGGAGCCCTCCTCCTCCTCCCTTTGCCCATGCCTGTCCATCAGGGTGTTCCATGGCTGCATGTTGTGGTGTTACCACCGTGGGATTTTAATTGCCATGGCAGAGGGGCACAGCGGGTCCCCCCACAGCCTCGTCCCCGTAGCCCTATTCCTGTCCCCCACAGCCCTGTCCCCCTAGCCCTGTCCCTGTCCCTGTCCCCAGAGCCCCATCCCCGCAGCCCACAGCTCCGTCCCCGTAGCCCTGTCACTGTCCCCAGAGCCCCATCCCTGCAGCCCTGTCCCAGTCCCTATCCCCACAGCCCCATCCCCACAGCCCCATCCCCGCAGCCCCATCCCCGCAGCCCCATCCCCGCAGCCCTGTCCCTGTCCCCAGAGCCCCATCCCCGCAGCCCTGTCCCTGTCCCCAGAGCCCCGTCCCCGCAGCTCTGTCCCTGTCCCCACAGCCCCATCCCCACAGCCCGCAGCCCTGTTTCTGTCCCCACAGCCCCGTCGCCGCAGCCCTGCCCTGTTCCCGTAGCCCTGTCCGCGCAGTCCCGTCCCTCTCCCCGCAGCCGCCGCCCGTGCCCCGGAGGCGCAGGGTGCCTCGGCGGCGCTCCGGGGCTCGCCCTGTCCGGGCACCGCCCGCGTTGTCGGGTCGCGGCGCTGCCCTGGGGGGGTTCCCGGCCGCCTGCGGGCGCCCGGCCCAGCGGCGCTACAAGTGGCCGCCGGGGGCGGCTTCAGCTGCGGCTCCGCCGCGGTTCCCCTCCGATCCAGCGACCCCCTCTCCGCGGGCAGAGGGGCTGCACGGTGGGGCGCAGAGGGTCCGAGGAGCGCAAGGGCTGTGCGGGGCGGAGGTGCTGCTGCGCGGAGGGGCTGGACGGTGTGGTGCGGGGGGGCTGCTCGGCGCGGGGGGTCCGCGGAGCGCAGGGTCTGCGGGGCGCGTTGCGTAACGCCGGCTCCGGTCGGGGCGGCGCGGAGGCGCGGCGGGGCGGGTCGCCGCGGCCGGAGGTGAGCGGCGGCGGCGGCAGTGGCGGGGCGGGCGGGGCGCAGCGTGTGCGCGGCCCCGCGGGAGGCGGCGCGGGCGGGGGGAATCCAGGTCACGTCCGCAGGCAGACGGCGGCCGGCGGGAGGGACACGCACCGCGCCGCGCCCGGGCGGGCGGGCAGCTCCGCTCCCCCGGTGAGTGACCTCGGGCCCCCCCCGGTCCCGGGAGAGGCTGCGGGGTGGGGGAGGCAAGCAGCGCTCGGCGGGCGCTCGCTCTGTTTAGCCCGCGAGGGGTCCGGAGATGGGATGAGGTGGGGTGCGATGCGATGCGATGGGGTAGGATGCGGTGGGGTGGGATGGGATTATCGGTATCCGCCGGTGCTCGGCACCGCGGGGGTTCGCGGTGTGCGTGTCCGCCGGCGTTTCCTTATTTATTGCTGTTGGCAGCGCAGGCGGCGTTTCCCCGTTAAAGAGTTTATCCATTGAAGTTTTTTATTTGACTTCGTAAAGCAGCAGCAGCAGCGACGAGAGAAATCCGCGGAGTTAAAAAGCCAAACGTGTTAATTGTTAACTAAATATAGAAGGGGAAGGCTTGAAAAACGGCTGTGGGTGGATTGATCAGGCAGCGTATAAAAGGGAAAGGGAAAACTTGTCAACCGTAAGGAGCCATTTGCTGGGAGAGGGAAATCGCACCTGTTCTGGTGAGCGGCAGGAGCCCGGTACACCCCTGATCCCCAAGAAACCTCGTTTGCACCCTGTGATCCAGGCGGTGGAAGGAGAAACACAGGTTAAAAATACTGGAATAAATACCGTCTCTGGCTCAGGAGGACGAATGAGACTTTTATACTCTTCAGTATATGCATCTTCCTATTATTATTTTAGCTTAAGACGGGATTCATACATTCAAAGCGAGCCATCTGCTAGTTATAGCAATATATTTAGCATTTATTTACAAAACTTAGTCTGCCGTAAATATGTGTTTGCATAATTGATAGACTGTGATCTTGTTATAAAATAGTTTGTTTTCCTTTTACAGTTCAGTACTGCTTGTGTGTTGAGACAGTTTACTAGATTTTCTGGTTCCTGTTTTCCCTGCTCTGACTAATAAATAAACGTTTGATAGAGGAAAAAAAAAAAACAAACCCCAAACCTAAAGCAAAACTACACAGAGCCAAGTTCTTTATAGGAAATTTCTGTAGTAAAAAGATAATTTTCAGGAGATTTTATCATAGTCAATGCAATTGCAGTGCAATGAGCTGTATTGCCCTGCAGCTTGAGTTGTCTCTTACTTTGGACTGTAAATAATATAGCTGTTGAAATATATATCCTTTTTTAAAGTGAAGACGCTGGACTAAGTTCCTGGAAGGTGTAGCCCTTCGATTTTTCACAGAACAGCTACATAAGGCACAATAACAAGAAAAGTTTTGTGAAATTGGATATGCCTGTTTCCCTCCTCACAAGACTTCTTTTTATCTTTTCTACTAACTGGCTCAAAATCACTCGCTGTTTCAGTCCTGAGACCCTTAAATTAGTCTCAGCCTTCTTTCAGTTTATTTGAATTTGTGACCTTTGGATGAGCTGGTGTGTTCCATTGTTACTTGCTAATGATGGAATAATCTAGTCCTGACGAACCAGTTGTGAAACTGAGGGTGCTGCTGCCGGATGGTCCCAGGGAAATTTAAACATCCTATTGCTCCGTGTTGGGAGAGGGAGGATTTAGCTGTGGTTTGCATTGGCTTTTAACTGTGTGGACTGATGTTCAGAGCTGAAAGGGCTCAATCAAAGTCTGTTAGAGTAGATGGAAAATCTCCCATTGGTTTTTAGTGGTTTTGGATCAAGTCTTGTATGAGCTAATGTTGAGCACATCATGGCTACTCCAAATTGTTCAGTGCTTTTGAAATTCTTCGCATTTCCAAGTCATTATGTAAAATGAGATTTACCCTGCTGTCTCCTTCTCCTGTGTGGGAATGTTCTTTTGCTGAGCAGAAAGCGGTGATGTTGGTTTTGTTCACTCTTTTACGCACCACAGCGTTAGTTTTATTATCTGATCATAATTTTATTATCTGCTCATTTCCTGCTATGTGTGGACAACTTGTGTGCTTTTTTCAAATTCCCCTCAAATGGGGGATTTTCCAAAGAATTTACAGCAGTGGGACATCTGAAGTTGTGAGATGTGATTTCTCTGATGCGCATATTGTACTTCCCTTGTTCAGTATCTGGTCATTTAATGATTGTTTTTAAAGGTGAAGGGGAGAAAGTTGTTAGTGGTCACAGATACTGGTATTTCATAATGAGTCTTGCAGAATAACACATACCTGTGGTAGGCATATATCCTCTCGTGGCTTCCCTGTTGTGGATGATGAGCAGGATTTTTCCTCTTGGCTATATGTAAAAACCCAGCCAAGAGAAAAGTAGGGAGGAGAAGGATTACTAACCTTAAATAGAGGAAGTTTGTCGGGAGTTTGTTGTCTAGTGTAGCCTGTCGTGAAATTTGATTCTATTTGAAACAGAATCAAGAGATGAAACCTCTGAAAAGCCACCTGATTTGAGGCAGGACATCTTCCAGCAAGAATTTTATTTGCTACTGGAAGGGTGAGAGCAGGAATTTTGGCTCCTTGGAAAAGGAAATTCTGGAGCTCGTTATCTCTCCTCCAACATGTACTGGTTTACTGATGTGGGGGTTGTTTATTAGTAAAAGTTGAAGGCAAAAGAGTCGTTCATGTGAAAAAAGCTCAGGTAAATAGCCTGAGATGAGGGAAGGCAGCACAATTTCTGTGACCCCTCATGTCTTGGATTTCATTCTAGGACTTGGGAAGTGCCAATTCTTCCAGCCAAACTAATTTGCTCTTTAATAAGAGATGGCTGACATGGCAGAAGGCAGAGCTGTATTGCACGGTGCAGGGTAGCAATGCAGAGCTGTGCGTTTCCTCCATCTTGTCCTTTTGTGTCTTAGATTTTCAAAGCACATGAGTATCTGGCGTCTGGAGGAAGGAAGGAGATATCGTTGGGGCACTGTCCACCTGTCTGCAGGGAACAAGGCAGCATATGCATGCCATGGGTTTCTGGAGAGTATGATCGGAATCCAAATTTCTGATTTGTCTGTCAGACAGGGACAGAGGACCAACTAGGACAGATTTACTTAGTATTTCCACAGTTTTGTCTTTGTTCCCTTTTTTCTAATTTCAGAAATGGATACGTGTACAGTCCTAGATTCTGTCCCGCATGGCCCCATCCACATAAATAAATAAATGCTGTTCTGTATCTCTTCATATTTATGACAGTAGAATTCGACTAAGTCACAAAGGCACTCTCCTCTTCTCTGCTTAACTGAAGGAAAGGCTCTGAGGGGTTGAGGATGCCTCTACTGGAAAATATAGTATAGGTGTGTTAGTCCAGGGGCTGTTTGGGTTAATTTATCCCATCAGATGAGTTAGTAGAATAATTCACATGGCCGTTAGGGTGGCAATACTGCTTCTGATGCTTTTTAAACTTGCCATTATGCAGTGGAGAAATACTCTTTTCTTCTTAGCGATGAAGTAGAATTTTATATATTTTACAGGGACAGCTAGACAAGCAATGCATGTATTATGGTAACCTTTGTTATGAACATAAAATACAGACTATAAATAAACTTAATTTCTGTGTGAAGATTAAGGAATTGTATTTCTTCAATTCTCTGTTATTTCGTCAGTTGTATGGGGTCCAAGAGGACATTTTGAATAAAGTAATTGAATCTTGCGTAAGTTGTTTCTCTCATTTAATTCACAATATGTGAATGAGATTGTTTCCATTACTCATCACAACTGCTTTACTTTAAACATGGTTATAGTAGGTGGACAATGGAAGTAAAAAGAATGGTCGGGAAGATTGATTCTGTTTTTAAGCTTTTCAGTTTATGGTCACACTGCCAAAGTGCATGTAACAGCCTGCAACTAGACAGGATGAAATCGCAAGCAAATGAAATGCCTTTTTGAAATACAGAAATTAAAATGTGTATTCAAATTTGAGCACTTTTAGTCATAAAAATTCTCATTTTACTCTGACTTATTGTAGCTTATTAGAAATTAAAGGCCCTGTGAAACTTAAACGAGTAAATTAGTCAAAGAATTAAGGAATAAACTGCAGTTTAAAAAAAACTATATCTTCCAAGTGTCTAAAATATACAGAATTGTAGTAATTTTTACTGATTAAACTAAACCAGCAAATACTCTTATATTGTAATTAGATTACACGCATGAAAGCAGTGTGATCATTCTAGATTACAGAACTGTTCTGTGTCCTCTGGTGAACCCAACCCAATAAATTAGGGTTCTGTTTTCCATTGGAAGAAATAAAAGGACTGATTGTCAAGCTGCCTAATAGTAAGGCAGAAAACAGGGCAGGAAGATCAATGTCTCTTCAAGTGAATTTAAAACTGTGAGTCTTTCCTTTGCTGGATGAGGAAGGAGTGAAGTTGGTACACGTAGAACCAAATTCCTTATATGTATGCATGCTTTCTTATCTTAGATAGAAGATCATTAATTCTGCTCAGCTGCTAAATATTTTTGCCTATTCTAACACTGATGTTTGGATGTATTCTCGATTACTTTATGGGAGTTGGTAGGAGTGAACTGTAAGCCACAGGTACAGCAGCAAAGTTGCTTGCCTGTAGGATGCGTTTTGGAGCAGCTGTGGTGTAGGAAAATAAAGGATCTCTTTGAAGAAAATTAGAAGTACTTGTTATCTATATAAGCAGTTGGATCATTGGCCAATCACTCCGTAACTGAAATCTTGGTGAATTGCATATGGATGACCCACTTTAAAAATATTCACAAGAAGAATATACTTCTGTGGGTAAGAAGGGGTGTTTTCATCACCAGTGCAAGTTGGCTTCCTTAAGCCTTGTGTCATATTTACTCTCATTATCTATGTCTGCATAATGTTCTTGAACTCTGGGCCTTTTCCTTTCTCATTTGCAGACCTTCCCATCTTTCTTCCACTACTTTGTTCTCCCACCTTGACCTTACCAGTACACTGGTAACTCTGGACCTCCGACCTGCGACTTTGTGTTATTTCCCTTGACTTACCTATGCTGGCTGCTTGCTGTGTGCTCCAGCCAAGCTGTACTTCAGCATGCGTGGAGTGCTGCTGCTACTGCTTCTTGGTTTCCCACCTATAGAAAGAATTGGTTTTTCCTCTGGCCTTTATCACAATCTTATCATTCCTGGTCTATTTGCCTACCTCCTTGCGACTCTTGACAGGTAAGATTGCCTTTGTGTGTCATCATACTACTAATTTTCTAGCTTTACATTAAAATAGTTAGATTTCCATGATTTATTAACTTATTTCCGGTTCTTTCTTGTTTGTTTGTTTTTTTAATATTTCAAACATTATTTTAAAAATGGGGTGTGTTTGTGTGCAAAGTGCTTTAAAGTGTAATTAGGAGCTGTAGCATTTCTGTGTAAGGCTTAGAATAACTTCGTTCATGGCTTCAGGAAATGGAAGGGTTTATCTTGAGCCTTCTTTTTGAAGTTAGGTGTCTTACTTTCCATATTGCATTTATTCTCCTAAGAAAAAGATAAGGTGAAACGCATTATCCAGTTAGATAAACAGGGAAAGACTCTGTACAGAGCTGTATCCATGTGAATCCAGAATATACATGCCCATGCACATATGCATTAGAAAATATTAGCCTATAAAATACTTGGGATGAATTTGATTTCTGAACCAGAAGAATTACTTCCATTAAATATTGAAGTATAATTTTATTTCTGCAAATATAGAGAAAATTATATCTGGAACACAGAGTACTTCCTATGCAGCACTGAACTGCATGCATTTTATGTTGAACCCATTTCACCGCTGTGACTTACTGAAGTGATTTGATTTACTGAAGTGCCCTATGTGACCAGAATAAAACAACTTAGTTAGGACTGAGGGCTTGGATCAACTATTTAACTGCATAAGTAGGTTGATTGTTAAGGTTATATTGTCAAGCACTAAGAGGAAGAAATACCAGAATTAAGGTCGATTCTGAAGCCTTAATTTGGATATGAGTATATATAGATAAATGAAGTCCTTGGGTTTTACTGCTTCGCTTTCCAGAGTGCATAGTGTTATGTTACAATAGCCATGTTTGAAAACTACGCTTCCCATTAACTTTATTTGAAACAATGGAATTTCAAACTTCTTATCCCAGGGAATGCCTTTGGTTATGTAGAATATGGGGAGTATGTGGTCCCTGCCTATAAACTGTAAACGTGTAACAGTAATTTCTTCCGGATTATAGTGAATTTTGAGCTGAAAATCACTTAAATCAGCACCATGGAGGGATGAAACCTGATTATCCAATTTAGCGTTCTTGTAAACTGTTCAGCTCTCTCTTATTTTTTTTTTTTCCATTCACCACACTAAAGTTCCCTACTTTGCTCCTTTGCCAGAAATAGGATAGGGATGCTAGCGGAATTTTCTTTCCTTGGAGAGTTCTGTGCATGGAGAAAGCATCCTCAACCTCACTGCCCCATAAGATGTCCTGTCACTCGCCCTGGTTGCTGAATCTGGCAGATATTGAAGGTGGCTGCCGTGCCTCTGCTGTTGGCAGAGTGGATTGCACTGTCCTTGGTTCCCTCTGACAGAGACTGCTTGCCACCAGAAAGGATAGGTCAATGACAAGAGTCCTGCTTGCTGTTGTGTTGACCAGACCCTATGCTTTTGTCTTTTCATCTTTCTGCATTACTGAGTGCTAGGCTCTTTGGTGGTGGTGGTGGTGGTAGGAGTGGGGGGCTGTCCCCAGTCCTGCTGCTTTTTGGCATCTCTCTCCTTCCCTTGCCCCCCTAACTTGGCAGTTCTGCTGCTTATGTATGTGACCACTGGTACGTGATATGAGACTTTGGTGAAAATGGTGATCGGCTCCAAAATGTATGAAGCCTTCTTTCTTGCCAAGTAGGTTGCTGCAGAAGATACTGTCGTGATAGCATCTGTCTTCGTTTCCATTGAACTCTGGGAGAACTTAGAGGCTGCTATGATTGTCAGGATTCCTGGGAAGCCCTTTTGCTTTCATCTTCTGCCCATCTGCTGTCACTCTCCCAGCAGGGTGGGAGGAATGTGCTTATAGCCATTCTGGCCATGCCTTTCCATTCAGTGGATGGTGGGAGTGTCTTGCGAGGATTTTCGGCTTCAAGAGGCCTCATATCAAAGCACTTCAGTTTTGTGAAGATAGAAGTGTTTTCTTTGCTAGGAAGCTAGGCGTGGGTGGGAATGGTACTATCTAGGGTGGGGAAGTACTGGACTCTTTTAACTCCTGAGTGAGAGGAGGGCTTTGGTCGTACCATGTCTATAGAGCTGTTCCCCGAGCTAGCCCTCCGGTCTCCCTGACCTTCCTCCAGTGACATGGATAAGATGGCTTGCTTTGGTGTAGGATATTTGGGAGGAAGACAGCTAGACTAAGGTGCTTCTCTTCCTCTGCTTCTTCTACTTCCTTTTATCCTCTGCCTTACTTTCTCTTTAGGGCAGATTGCCCATTTCTTACCTTCAGCCCTCCCTTTACGGCACAATTCTGAGTGCTGCCGATGTTCACTGTTTGTGGTCAAACCTGGTTATGATCAAATCTGTCAGCTGTGGTTGTGGAGTGTTTCAGTGTTTCCCCGCCCCCCCCCCCCCCCGGAATATATCCTTCATTATTAAGTTCTTAATTTGCCTTCTTCGTGAAAGGCAGAAATGTTTAGTGCCTAGCAGCTAGGCTTTGAGAGTGCTCTTGTTGGCATCTATCACAGCTCCAGACCAGAGGATGTGGTGTGGATGGAGCCTTGCCAGCCTGTCCAGGTCATGATTCTCATGACTGGATGAGGAGGGACAAGCAGGCTTTCCCCAACTACCGCAGACCAAGGGTTGATGTACTAGGCAGCTGCTCTCCTTTGATCTCTCCTCCTTTGCCTCAGTGCATCTTTGTTTGCCGGACTGCAGTCTGAGGGGCATGGAGCAGGCACCATGGCCAGCCCAGTGGCAAGGGGCTGAACTTCTGTAGACTATTGGGCTGTCCAGGGGGAGAGGGCAGACCTGGCACTTGTTTTTGCAGCCAGGACCAACCTCTGGCCTTCAGGCTCTGTTCTGGCTTCTTTACAGTGCCTGCTACCTGGTGTGGAGCTAAGTACAGCAAGAAACATATGTATGTATAGCATCCTTCCATCTGTTCCCAGATGTCTTCAGATCTGAAATAGCTGATAGCTGGTAAATTTCAGGATCTGAATGAAACAAGTTAGACATTTAGGCAGGAGTCTCTTCCCTGTTTCTTCTTCCCCCCCCACCCCCCGCGCCTCCTTCTGACTAGATTTTCACAGGGACAGCTGGGTTAGTCCTTGTGATAAGAGCCTTGCTTGCCAAATTACAATTTATGTTTCAAGGAAAAGGGGAACTCAAGTAGCTGAAAGAAAAAAAGTATTAACATTTTATGTATACCAAAAAAACCCCACAAATATTTCCTTTGGCTATTTTTGCAGAAACGCCAAGACACTTTTGATTGGTTAAACACTAGCACAGGTTGCCCAGAGAGTTTGTGGTGTCTTCGTCCTTGGAGATATTAAATGGACAGATATGATCATGGACAGCTTGCTCCAGGTGACCCTGCTTGAGTAAGGGATAGACTAGACAGTCTCCAGAGGTATTCCACCCTCAGTCATTCTGTTTCTGAAGCTTTCTGAAAAAGTTCATCTTGAGATGGGCAGTCTGATATGAGGGGTTGCAGATCACTTGGTTATAGATGAATGAAGTATAAAACTAATTTAAGATAGATTCACTTCATGGGAAGCGTAGCTCACACTTTAGAAATAAGCTGGTCTGTCAGCCTTGCCCATAATAAATTCAGAGAAGTCATTAAAAATATTTTGAATTCATACCAAGATAACAGCAAATCTTGCTACTTCTGTATATATGAACAAGTTAAGTAGTTCTGTAACTTTAAAAACTCTCCTAAATGCATTTTCACACACACTTCAAAGTTGGGAGCTTACTTAAAGCTTAAAACCAGGATCTGTGCTGTTGCCTTTGCACGTAAGGGATCATTGCCTTAGATCCCACAGAAAGAGTCATATGGGCATGAAAAGTAGCCAGGACTTGGCTTCTGTTTACAAGTCATTTTATGAACGTGCTTTGCTCACAGGCACGTAAGTGTAACAAGCCAAATTTGCATAAGCAAACTATTCTATGAACCCTTGCCCTCCACTCTTTTGACCTTTGCTGCTCAGTTTGGCTCCCAGAGCTTTTCCTGAGATCTCTTTCTTGGGTTACATGTCTCCCTAGCAAGAAACCCAAGTTCTGAAAGCAAACAAGTGGTGGAATTGAAGCCACAGAACCTGAACTCAAGCAGACAACTTTCCCCCTCCCATGACTACTGCTACCTCCTTGCGAGGCAGGACTGTGGGGACCAGTGTGGACGCGGACTGGCAGCCAAGGCTTGTGCCAGACGTCTTACCTTTGCTCGTAGCTCGACCTCATGCACAGATGGCAGCTGAAAATTCATACCTATAATATAAGTTCACATCAGTTTAAGCCACATTTTGCAACAAAAAAAAGCTTTCTGCTTCTCAATATTTTTTTCATATTTTATTTCCTCAACTTAGGAGGACTAGCAGGAAGGCTTGTCAGCAATTTACCTTGGAGATAGAAGGCAAAGGGGAAGTTGATTGCTGACAGGATATTACTTGCTGTTCAGGCAGCATAGCATTCAATAAGACAAAAAACCTTGGGCTCCTCTTTGTGATGTTGAACTCCAAGCCAAGTTATAACTTGAGCTCAGTCTCTTCAAAACATGTCTGTGTAGGTATACCCCTAGTCCAATCATAAGTCTGCAGCTGAATTAATTATTA
Source organism: Cuculus canorus (assembly GCF_017976375.1). Lineage (NCBI taxonomy): Eukaryota > Metazoa > Chordata > Aves > Cuculiformes > Cuculidae > Cuculus > Cuculus canorus. The sequence goes on from NC_071402.1 coordinate 120,360,891, forward strand.
TTGAAGGTATTTAAAGACAGATCTTTGCTACTTACTAGTCCAGATCCACAAGATCAAACCTACCATCTGATTATTTCTTTTCTTTAAGTTTTGTTGCTAGGGGTTTCCTGATACATTCTGCCTAATCTTGTCAGTATTTCTTTAGGTCTTGCTTCTTTAAATAGCTTTGGAGGAGTGGAACATGCCATGCTTTTGCTAAGACCTCCTGAAGTCAGTGAAAGCCATTTGTGAACGTGGGCAGCTGAGAGAAGCAAATGCATTGTGCACCCTGCACAGTTGCAAGCCGGTCTGTCTTTGGGAAGGGAGAGTAGTATAGTGCTGTTGAGTTTACTTTGGAAAGTAATCTCGTCTAAAGGAACTTGAAACAATTTGCAAATTAAGATTGTGAAAACCTCGGTATCATTTTCTCTTCTTTAAGAGGACAACTATTTAAACCCAGAAGGGGCAGTATGGAGGAAGAATTTGAAAGATTGACCTTGGCAGATGTTGTCAGGTATAGGATAGAATGAAACTAAGCTTTACCTATTGCTATGTGAAGGTTAAGAGCTGCAATCTCTGTTAGGAGATCCAAATTTCACAACACTTGGATGATGGTGTAAGAGGAAGAAGGGTGTGGGCAAAACTATACAGAGACTTATGAGTAATTCAAGACCTCACCTGTTTTCCCATCTGGAAAGCAGGGCTAAGTGGAAAAAGCAGATGGGCAGATCAGAAGTTACGGTTTAAATGCTTGCTTTTGCTGACCTTATCTGAATTTAGCATAATCTTAGACAATTCATGTTTGTTGCATGCTTTTTGTATTTGTGAATGCAGGTTTTGTGATTGAGTCAGAAAAGACGCTGTCTGGTATTGCTTCTTTTCTGTACAATATCAGAATGGCAAATTGGAGCTACTAGGATACAGCCAGCAGATGCCAGCAGTCTTTGTGATACTTCAGTGTTAATTTACTTAGGATGTTTCTAGGAGTGGAGAAGCTACCTTTTTAAAGATATCAAAGGGTAGAACTACTGTCTCATTTCCACGTGAAAAAGTCTCAGTGAGTATCAAAGGCAGATTGTGACCTTAAGTGGTGCCCAGAAGTGGTATGTCAGGAAAAAAAAGTTACAATCTCAACAATGATTTTTGAAATTCAGTCAACATTAAGTATTTTTAATCTTCCTGCAGTGTTTGAAATCAGGGGTCAGGACTCCAAAATGAACCTTAGTATTAAGTACAGCTGAGATTGATTTCCGTGGTTATTACTTCTTGAGGGATGAGAAAGGCAAGAAAAGGTAGGCGGTACAACTTAATGTTTTCCAAAGTTCAGCAGTTCTGTGAGCAAAATGATCTGCTTACACTGTAATTTTTAAGGTAGAGATAATTTCATCTCCATTACTAAATTTGGAATCCATATACCCAGCCGTCTGCATCTGTATATGTCAAGCCTAATATCTTCATGTAGGGATAAATGTATGCTATGCTCGTCTGTTTTTCTTCAGACTTTTGCTATATCACTTGTTGGTTTTCCTGATATAATGCAGAATCTCATTGGTGAATTTTGTTGTGTTTCTTGTTTACTGATATGTTTATGAAAAGCTTGATGAAAGTTTGTAAGAACTCAGTACAAGAGTCTTTTGCCAGTGGTATTAATATTTAAAGCAATTAATGTTCTTCCCTTTTTAATCCAAGCTAATGTCTTCTAATCAACATTATGTAATACAACAAGTGTAAAAAAGCCTACTGAATTGAGATAGTGTACTCTTCTGTTATCACTAGATGTTGGCATAGTGTGTATTTTAGTATCTTTTGAACGTATTGTAGCTCAGTAGCTGATTTCTGGTAGTAAATGTCTTATGTTTTTGAGTGAATAAATTCCATTTTCTCTCAACTCTTATCTTCAAGTTATGTTTCTTCTGAATTACCCATTGTTAATTAAGAATAATTTTATCACTTTGGTTAACATAAGAAACTGGGACATAGTTCGGGTGTTGGCCTTGATGTTTCCATAACAGGTTAGCTGCTTTGATCTGGCTGTGTTGACAGTAAAATTGGGTCTTCTGCTTGGACGTGTAGGAGAAATATGTGTTTGGTTAGACCGTTATCAAATTGGAGGAAGTAACTAGGATCAGTAAAGCGAAACCAGACACAGTAATAACAAAAAAGAGAGGGAAAAAAAGCAATACAGGTTCACGCAGAGTACTGTCACTTCACTGATAATAGTTTATGGTTGTAAACAGAGGTCATGATGTCAGTCTACAGCAATCCCAGCTCTTCTCAGCTTTGTACCATTTTCCTATGGCTCACATAGGAACACTCCTAGAACACTGTGTTCCCTTTTGTGTACCCTTTGTTATTTATTATTTTTTCCAACCTGAATGGATTAAACAGAAGACAATTCAGGGAGGAGTTCTAAAAATAATAGAGGGAGTGAAAGGCAAATGACATTAGCAAAGACTGCAAGGTGTCTGCGAACGTATATTGAGGACGCGTGTCTGAAGGGTAACTGTAAAAAGTGAAAGTATTTATTTTTTTTTTAACTTTAACAAAGGAATCCCATTTTGGAAGAGGTCGATCTCTAAGACTTTGGTCTGTGTATGATGCTGTTATTCATTGGAAGTGATAACTAGGAATCGAAGTTGTGTAAAGCATCAGCAGCTGTACAATATGGAAGGGTACAACTTTGGTAGGTGAGGGATAGGCAGTTAGTGAAGTCCTCTCTTGTATGATCATTTTTCATAGTTGTGACATGTTCTGATTTGGAACGCTAAATAATACCATTGATGTAATTGAACTGTAGTATAACAACATTGAGAATCACAGAATCACAGAATCACAGAATCACAAGGTTGGAAAGGACCCATTGGATCATCGAGTCCAACCGTTCCTAACACTCCCTAAACCATGTCCCTAAGTACTTCATCCACCCGTTCCTTAAACACCTCCAGGGAAGGCGACTCGACCACCTCCCTGGGCAGCCTGTTCCAGTGCCCAATGACTCTTACTGTGAAGAATTTTTTTCTGATATCCAACCTGAACCTCCCCTGACGGAGCTTCAGGCCATTCCCTCTAGTCCTGTCCCCTGTCACTTGGGAGAAGAGGCCAGCTCCCTCCTCTCCACAACCTCCTTTCAGGTAGTTGTAGAGAGTAATAAGGTCTCCCCTCAGCCTCCTCTTCTCAAGGCTAAACAACCCCAGCTCTCTCAGCCGCTCCTCATAAGTCTTGTTCTCCAGCCCCCTCACCAGCTTTGTTGCTCTTCTCTGGACACGCTCCAGAGCCTCAACATCCTTCTTGTGGTGAGGGGCCCAGAACTGAACACAGTATTCGAGGTGCGAATATGGAGCACTTATATCATGAAAAGGAAAAAGGAAAATACATTTAAATATTTCCTATTTTTTCTTAATTAAACTTCCACAATAATAGAAATGAAACTACAGCAAAAATAGAATTCTGTTGTATTTGCCTAATGTAGACATATATAATCATGTAAATGCCATGTGGCATTTTAGATTTTATTGCATTTTCCCTTTAAGCTTCAGACTGGCAGTTAAAGTGCCCTAAAGGAGTCTTTATTTTTGTTGAAGCGTTCTGACTGCACTCATCTTTTCTTCCTTTTCCTTTTCTTTGTGGTAGCATGTTAATTTTTGAGGATTGTTGGAAAAGAAATAACATCTTTTCTATTGTGGTCATTGGCAGCTAAAGCTACTCGGTGCCTTTTCAGTGATCTTAGCAATCATTAGTCAACCAAAAAATGAGGAGTACCTTGTAGAATTGCAGGTTACATGTACGTGTGACCCTGATTCACAAGTGTAAGTGTCTGTAATTTAAGAAACTTGTAGGACAGGTTGCGTGATCCATTCTGTGGTTGGCCATCTCACTAGCTGTCTAGTTCTTCTCTGAAAAAATGCCATTTAAAATGTTATCCGTATTTTTTTTTTAGTGTTTTATTATGTGTTTTAAAATCACATAATCTCAAAAACCTGAACTGTGGATAACTGTATGGAGGTTGTAAATTGGTCACAACATGGGAGATTACATTTCAAAACCGACATGCTAGGAGAATTACATGGGCAAAAAAGAGTTAAAAACATCCCTCTCTCCATGTCAGAGTTGTCAGGTTTGGTATATGTTCCCCTAGTTGCTTGGTACCCCAGCTGGGCAGCATTCCCTAAAATGTGGTAACCATACCCGGACTGTAATGGAAGTGTCTTAATTGCTCTTCCCAACTTCCTGAAGAAATCTGATGTGATTATTTCATCCTCATGAAATTTTCAAGTATATTCAAATATATCTCAAATCTATTCCTTCCTTGATTTCAGAATGTAGCATGTCAAGTAAAGAGCGTTTGTCCTAACATTCAGTCAACATTCATTTCAACTTTAAATCTGGATCTTTTCTACAGCACGTTGGTCGCATGATTTTTCCTATCTTCACATAATTCCTCGTTGCCCTTAAGTCTGATTGTCATTAAATATCTAAAAAATGTTGTCGTCTTTTTTTTTTTTTTTTAAGAGTTCAGGTTGTTCAGTTTTAGTCCTTACAAGCAAACATTTCAGAAGGTTATATGAAAAGGTTCAGTTACATTAGAGTATCTTTATGGTCTTTAACTCTTGCAGTCTCTCAAAGCCACCATTCTCAGCTGCTGAGATGTCCCAAGGATCACCAGCTTCCATTCCATTTTTCTTTTAAAACTGCTGATGAGCTTCACAGGGGTTTGTGAGGCTGTGTCAAATGGCTGGGAGCAAGGTGTTGTAGGCAAAGTCCTCATAGACAAACAGTGTTTTGAATGGACACGGTACAAGCGTATTTTTCAGAATCCCCAGAGGAGTTTTTGGAGCCTAGCGGTGAACTTACAAACCTATAAGGTAGCATCAGATGTTGGATGCATATGGAAGTAGCAATCATGAGGGGGATAGCACTTCACCACCACCAGTGGTGGTCTGGAGACAAAATTCCCCCACAGTACATTCTCGAAGTGCTAAGAAGTCATCTGATAACTTATAGCAAAAACGAGTGGTTTACCTGCATGTTATGATGACAATGTTAGATTTATAGTGCTGCTTTCCTGCCTCATTGCCAATATGTAGCGTTTCAATAATCTGCGCTGTTTATAAGGATGGTGTAGTAGCCCATCAAGAATGACAAAATTATCATGGTGTGTTTCTGTTGTGTCATCCAAATAAAAATCCCTACTGCATTAGTTCCTGCATATATTTAAGACTATTTACCTGTTTGTATGTCTGTAAATGATGCTTTACAGTCATATGAAAAGAGATACAGTCTTTCCAAGATTGTGTAACATATTTTCATCTAATTATGGCTATTTTCTGTAGCTTTTCTAATTTTTAACACTTTATTAAGAAAAAATGCATGTAAGTGATTCAATTTTCAGTGCTGTCTGTTTACCCATGTTAGAAATTATTCTTTAACTCTGTGTGTTTGCTTTTTTAGGATATCATGACTCATTATTTACTCATGGGTAATCATCTTTAGTAAACAGAGCATCTTGTGAGAGCTAATAGAGGGCTTTGTGTGTATCAGTTAGAAAGAGACCCTTCCATTCAAAAGTTCCTGCCAGCTGTCATCCCCACAGCTAATATCACCTCATAATGTAGAGCTAGTTACAAACCAACAAAAATAATGTTTGTGTTTAGAGAAACTGGAAAGCTTGCAAATAAACCAGAACTCTGTAACATGTATGACTTAAGAGCTGCAGCAAAATATACTCAGGTACATAATAATACACAGTTTTATTTCATATCTGATATCTAGTTTCTATGCTTGATTGGCATTTTATACTTTTTTTGATTCATGAAAGGAAAAAAAAAAAGGCAAAATAAAGTAACTTAATCCTGTCCTTTCTCTTTTATGAAGAGAAAATATGCTTTGTCTCTATTACCAGTTACTTTCCTTAAAACAATATTCTGCATTTAGATTTTGAATCATTCCCTGGTTGACTAAGTGATGACTCTCTCATTTTGTCTCCTATTTATAAAAGAAGTGAAAAGATTTAACTCATGAATTTTTCATACAGACTACAGACGTACTGTTTGGGGCCAAATGCTGTCCTCAGCTGCAAGTCAGTGTCGCCTATTAGCTGTCTGAGTCAATGACAGTGTTGTGAATGTGTTTCAGTGTAGTACTGAGATGTGAATGTTTTGTTTCTTTCATGCATATGGGGGTAAGAATTAAGCAGATGATAGATAAACTGATTAAAAAAATAGATAGGAAATAGAGGTTCATTTTCCTGTCCAACATGCTGCTGCCAGTACTGAAGCAAGAGTAAAACCATTACTCACTGCCCTGCAGGTACTGCACCCTGCAATGAATGAGTACCATATTTTTCAATATCTAGTAACATCATGAAAAACTGAAGTTGAAACCGAAGTTCAGATCTTAATTAGTGAAACTGCCTTTCCTTCTGCAGTGCTGCCAGCCAGAAAACTGATTATATTTTAAACTCTCTGAAATGGACTTTGCTTTTTTACTTCTTAGGATCTTTCTGTTAAACCAAGAATGAGGAGAGGTATGGTACAGGAGGCAGCTTTATATACCTTCATTGCCTGTTTTCAGGCTATTAACATCCCTCCCATCTCTGCTTTCAGGGCAGCCTCTACCCTTTATTCTTTATATACTTTATATATTCTTTCAGCCTCCAAGTTTTTCTGTGCTTTGAAGTTAAAAACTAAGTTAACCGTTGACCAAGAATTTCAAAATCACCTCGTGGAAAGCCCTTCCCTTTGTGCTTCCTGATAAATGAAAAACTCTCCTCTGCTTATAGAACTCAAAAAGCTTCTGCCGAAGAGACCCGAGTAGAAGAGACCTGAGACTTTATTAATTACAAACTGCAGTTTCTCTGGATAATTCGTTTTAGGAGGAGGCATCACAGTTAAGTGTTTGAAGCTCTTCCTTGCTTTTTGACCCGGAGAATAGAAAACTGGGTGAAAATAATGAGAGAAATATGTTCCCTATAGAGCTACTGTGATGTGAGAACCTTACCCACACCTGGGGGTCTGCCAGATAAATAACAGAGTAACTCTCAGTCTTACCAGCTTGAGACCTGTCTGTAGTAAAAGGAGAAAGCAAACTCAAAGGAATCAAAATGGAAATACAGCCCCTCCACACACACACACTTCCCTGGCCCTGTTTTTTGTGCTGTAATGAGGGGGGAAAAAATCCTTTGCACTGAGACAGCTTAATGTTCTGCTTCCCACTGCCTGTCTAATTCAGCATCTCTTTTCTGAATTGGGCAGAGCTTTTACTGTTGCTGGTTTTGCAGTCCTTTCTAGCTGGTGGGCATAGGCTGACTTCTCAGACCCTGTACAAACTGTCGATGGGAGACAGCAGAGGTTTCCTGGTATGGGGTACATAGCATATTTTATATTTGAAATTCTCATCACTGATCCCTGCATGAGCATCGTGAGGTTTCTGAGTAATTTCGTTAGCAGTTTCATGGATTTCTTTCTCCCTTTGTAATGCTTTTCCAAACTGTCTTCTGATCCTATTGTTGGGGAGCTCACAGGTGCGCTCCTGTGCTCTGCTTTGTCTGCAGGAGGGTTTTTTTGTCAGAGGAGAGCTGACCACCTACGGAAGCCACACCAGTCTGCTCGGCGAACTAGTGTGGCAGCTGTGCTGTCTGACATCCACTCCAATGCTCCTGCAGGAAGGTTCCATGTGGAGGCAGCTTTCTATCAGATGCATGCAGTAGCATCCGTGGCATGGTTGAGCAAATGTGCAGTTCTTCTCCGAGAGCGGAAGACTTCCAGTGCTGGCTGAGTGACTGGTGTCTTTCTTGCACCCATAGGTAGCGTGGCAAGCTCTGCAGCGCTGTCTGTGCTCATACGCTCTATGCTCTTGCCTCAGATTGGGAATGTTGGGAGATTTATGTTCATCGTCCATTTTTGGAGTAGGACAGTTTTAGTAGACTTTCAGGTGATGATATGTGTCTGGAAAGGATATTCTGTCTAACACAGGCAGCATTGTTTATTGTGGGATACACAGAGTGGGAAGGCAGGCATAGCAGGAACGATCTGTTGCTAGCAGGATAGGTCTTTCAAGAGAACTCATAAACATGTTTGACGTATCTACACAATGAAGAGTCTCCTGTAAGACTCATTCTTCCAGTGTTGCCTAATCAATTTAGTACACTAGTTTTGAAGGTTTGATTTCTTTTATGCCTTGTATCTCCTTCTTGTACTCAGATGTCTGGCTGATGAGGTCTTTTGAAGCTATGTGCTGTATTTATAGCCCTTATGAACTTGTCTTGCAAAATCATTAGATTTTAATCACTTGTGTGTTTGAGTACTGCATCCTAAATATGCAGACTTGCTGGCACTTAGAGAGCTTTATTTGTCTATCAAAACACATTAAAACCAAGTTAGTCTGTAGGAGCTGGCTATCTTGAAAGGGTCAGGATTGAAATACTGTCTTTACGCAGTGGCAGCACCAAGGTGGATTTCACTAGATAGGTGGACTGGAAGGTCTGGAAAGAATTAACTGTTAATTTAAGTATCTCGGGGTTATTAAATTGATGTTTTACTAGAGCAGGTCTGTCATTATCTCTTTTGTTCTTTCTGTGGGCACCTCCCGATCTCTTGTAAGTCTGCTACTAAATGTCATTTTGAAAATCTTTTCCAAGATAATTGCTGCCATAAAGGCAGATATTCTCATATTCTGTATGACACCTGGGTTATAAAAACGATGATGCCTCTAACTGCCATTTCTGTGCTTTCTCACTTTTTTTCTGATATTTAGAAGAAGATTTTAGAGAATGACACTGGTAAAATGGATTGACAGTCCTTAATTTTTGAAATCCCAGCTTTTCTTTCTGGAATTTCCTGGATTTTTCTTTACCTTTTGAATTATTTTCTTTGGAGAGTTAAACTTTTAAAAGAGGTTGTTAGACACAAAGTATGAGCCATGCTAACAAAACAAACAACATTTCCTATTGAAGCCTGTCTGAGTTTATGACTGCATGGCAATATAAACATGGAATGGAAGAAAACAGGAGTTTTAGAAGGAATCTTAAGAATCTGGTAAGTCCCACCTCTTTTGCTACTAAAATATCTTAAAAATGGAGAGAAATCTGATAAGGCACTGTGTTGGGGATGGGTAATATACTACATAAAAGCAAATGATTAGCTTTCAGCTTCTATAATAGACAGGGGAAAATGTCACTGCAAATTATACTAGATGCATGAAATGCATGTCTATTAAAAGCAATTGAGTTTTTTTCCTGCTGTGCTGGCATATAGCGCTGCTGTATCCTGTGCTGTACTGTTAAACCAGCACAATTTCAGGTACATTGAATTATTTTTTTTCCCTGAACATCTGTCAGTCACTTTACAGAACTTGCTAGGAATTACAGATATAAAAGTTGTGTGACGAGGAAGGGGGTTGCTGTACTCCTGGCATCTGCTTTTCAGTGTCTTTTGACATGAATGCAGGATCTTGTGCTGTGCAACGGAAGCAATCATAGGTAAACTCAGTGCCAAGCAGAACTCATGAATTTTAGAATCACAGAATCATTAAGGTTGGAAAAGACCTCTAAGATCATCCAGTGCAACTGTCAGCTGAATCCCACTGTGCCTGCTAAACCATGTCCCGAAGTGCCATGTCTGTATGTTTTTTAACATCTCCAGGGGTGGTGACTTCATCACTTCCCTGGGCAGCCTGTTCCAGTGCTTGGCCATTCTTTCAGTAAAGAAATTTTTCCTACTATCCAATCTAAACCTCCCCTGGTGCAACTTGAGGCCATTTCCTATTGTCCTATCATTTGTCATTTGGGAGAAGAAACCCACACCCACCTCACTACAACCTCCCCTCAAGTAGTTGTAGAGAGCAATGTGAAATAGAGATTTGAAATGTTGATTCTTCAAGCCTTGCGTGGACAAACTGCTGCTTATGATTGTTTTGCTGGGTAATTTTTTTTTGATTTTTACCCTTAGCATTCAATGGTAAAAATCTAATAGGTTTGATTTAAACTGTTAGAGGCACAGTGCTTGAAATGGACTGATGTGGCATATGTACCACCTTGTCAAAAAAGTAGACAGGCTTTTTTTTTTTACTGCTATTTTGATTTTTCTTCTGAAGTACAGCCAGAAGCTGTTTGATTTGTGAGAAATCTAAAATATGATACATATGATTTTTTTCCCCCCCATTTAAGAAAGAGGCTTATTTTTGTATGGTGGTTTTTTTTTTTTATCTTGTCAATCGGAAATTTTTGCTGTGATGTTTTGGTTTGTTGTAGAAAAGAAGCCCAGCAAAGTGGGCTTTTCACTTTCTCCAAATTACAGTGCTACTCTGATAATAGTTAAGGAATTTATTTTTTGCTGGTTTTTGATACCAGATACAGGATCTTAAATTTTCAAAAGTGACTCATGATTTGGCATAAGGCCATTTTGGAGTGCATAACCGAAAACATCTGAAAGATGGTATTCAGTTCTTACTGGAAATGAGGTTCCATTAAAGACATTTCAGTTTGTCAGAAAAATGTTTAGGCATCCAAAATCACGACTCGTATGTGCAAATATAGCTTATTAGATTTCCTTTCAGGCTGTGACTGGAAGCTTTTCGTAGTTTGAAAACTATATAAGATTAAAAGCAAACAATTTTTTACATCTATCTATAATTATATAATACAGTATGATGATATTATAATTTATGATATAATGTAATTTATTATAAAACAATTGTGTTATTGCCTGTATTGTTGCAACGGGAAGGCAAGCAGGAATAACTGATGGCTAAACAGCGTGTTATAGATTTTGCTAATTTGTATACTACAGTCAGGCAGATGGTGTAGTTGCATAGCTATAAGCTATTATGATCTCAGTTTCCTAAACTCTAGACAATTCTAGCTGGATAATATGATCCTCTGTAATTTTCTTTTTATGCTCTTTAGAACACTAACTGATTTAGTGGCTATTTCTCCTTTTTTTTGCTTTTAGTTGTTGACAGAGCTGCTACAAACAGGTGTCTGGGCAAGAACAAACATCTGTTTGTCAGCCCTGTTCCTCAGGGCTGTAGTGGGGGGAGGCAGCAGGAAAGGAATTGCTGAGTGGCCTGGCAGAAATGAGTGAATCTTACGGAGCAAAACATAGAACGTAGCAAAGGTTCTCAAAAGAGCAGCACTGAGATTATAACTGCCATTGAATGACCGTTTGTCTATCGATAGAGAAAAGGAGGGGCTTGTGTTTATTCCTGCCAAGGAGATATTTTTCACGTTTTTGTCATCAGTAAATACTTGTGAGGATAATCTGAATTGGTACCTTGTCACCAAAATACAGCTACGAAGACAGTCTGTGAGCGTGAGCTTGTTGGTGTTTCATTCCCTAACACTGACCATTTCCATTCACTGCTAAACCAAGGGGAAAATATTTTAACATCAAAAATAAAAAGGCCTGGTTTCAAATATATGAAACTATCATAGCCATCTTTTTCTGTTTACAGCATCACTTCCGGCATAGCATAAAATGATAAATTAAAAAAATTATTTAGGGGTTCATCATGGAGGCATCCCATGGGACAGGTTTACAGTTCACTGTTGTTTTGAGTGAAGAAAACAGGTGAAAAAAAGGCAAGGAAATCTAAAATAGCTCCATGAAACAGGCAGATATTCATCAAAATAACCTGATGATAACTGTCAGCATTTGGTGGAAAACATGTTCATAGTTAATAATTTTGATTCTTTGTCGGTGAGGAAACCACTGAATATTCTGTCCAAGTTGTTAAAGATGCCATCCAAAATGCTGTCCAAAATTTTGATTAAAACAGAGTATTGCCTTTTGCACAATGCGATGTTATGGCTGGATCTAATTAACAACGAACAATTGGAACCACGGGAGATCGAAATAAAATAATGATTCAGATAAGTTATAGAGCTTTTCCATTACATAGTGCATATGACTGATCCCAAACATGAAAGTCATAGATTGAGCCTGAAATAAAAAAAAACCCCAAACAATGTTGAAATATTATATGGAACAAAAGCTCTTCTGGTTTGTATAAATGAAAAATTTCTACCCCATTGTAACTTAGCTGAAATACTGAGTTACTTCTTTCTGATGCATTTGCAGAAAAGAATTCCTTCTTTATAACTAGGCAGCAAAACAAGTATAAAAGCCTTTCCTGAACAAATTAGAAAAAAAGAGAAGGTAGGATATTTTGTGCCTAATGTTGCCTGTGGACCCTTCGGAGTGACGAGACTGGAAAACTGTGAACCTCTGCCTCTCCCTAGTATTCTCTCCAAGTTGCTTCTCTGCCTCTATCCTCTACTGGGCAGGCTTTGAGCATCTCTTTTTGCTACCAGCTTTATGCTGGTGTGGAAGCATAATGGAGGTGATGCTACTTGTTCCTCCCTCTTCTCAAATGAGGACTACTCAGCCCCCTTGTGCCATGGGTTAGCTGCACGTGCCTCACACCGCTTTGTTTCTCCCTGCACATCCCTGTTTGCACTGCCATCCTGCAGGCCTGTCTGGTTCAGGGATCTGTGCCAGAAGTCAAAACGTTATAATTAATGTATTAAAAAAAAAAAGGTTCTATGTGGGAGACATATTATTCAGGAGACTGATGTCAGTTGGTTTGGATCTGGATTTCTCTTGACTGTCTAATTAATCTTAGTGCCTGTCTCCATCAAAGCAATTAATTATAAACTAATGTACTTTTTTGTCATTTTTAGCACTAACAACTCTTCTGGCACGATGAAGGGTAACCTTAGAAATCTAATACATAACGCAGCATGCTACTGCCCATCAATAAGTAATTATTTACAGAATTTAAACTATGATAATGAATCACTGATCTTAGAGAAGAGGTTTGGAAAAGTAATTCTATTTTTATTTCCTATAGTTTCTTGAATAACAGTCAGATTTCCCCATTTTAGTTTAACAACAAGCCAATAGGATCAAGAGGATCTCAGGATAACTATAAATTTTTCTTTGACTTTGTTTGTGATTCCTAGCTCCATGGTTTTTTTTGAAAAGATGTAGGAGCCTCCCTGACTTAAGAAGAACAGAAATTGTGGTAGCCATTGACAACTCAATAAAGAATGTGCACCATATTGTAAAATAACTTATTGGCTAGATTCTGCTTGTAGAATATATCACAGTGAAACCTAACATCCTCTTTAGTTCAGACACTGGGTTGCTTGAAGTAATTTTTGATGTTGTGTTTCTCTAGTCTTGGGACAAGCTGAATGGCACTTCGCGTCAGAGCAGCCTCAGCCACAGCTGTTACTATTACAGGTCCACTGGTGAATGCCAGCAAGAGGTCTCTGGTGAGTGCCTGTTCTCAGAAGGCTGCTGGTGCAACAGGAGATTGGAAATACTGGCTGCATCTACTATGGGTTGGGGCATCCCATTCCTGTGTGCTCAGGTGCATTTCGTGACTAGGTGGATCAGCACAAAGGCAAGAATGAGGTCTTTGTCCTCGATGGTGTGTTAATCAACTGATTCAATGTCATTCATGTCCTAGTGACCTGATCTGTAGCTGGGTGGGCTCATGGGTAGGTTGTTCTCCTGCCTGTGCTTGTCATGCAGCCACATGACTCCTCAGTTTTAGGTGGTGGGGACCACAGGCAGCACCCTTTGGTCTCTGCTCCCATTCCACTGCCATGACTTGCAGCAGCTGACATGCTTTGGCTGGTTGCTGGAGTACATCGTCTACCTTTAGTGTGGTTTATTGCTTTGGGCTCAAAGTTTTCTCTGCTCATTTATCATCATTTACTAACCGTAAAACAGGTATATGCTACCAACTTCAGCCTACGTAGGAGAGCTTGGCAGAGACTGCAGGCATCCTTTAGGGATGACATACATTTAAAATCCCTTTTATGGTAATGTTATAAAAAGGTCCTTAGCGTAAATGGTGATAATGCTTAGAGGATTTCTTAAAAAAAATTATTTTGCGTATATTATTTCTTTTAATACATCCTTATGCATAAACCCTCTCAGTATAATTACTGCTTTGTAAATCCTCATTATTTGTTCTCTTTTTGTAACAAAGCATTTGTCTGTTGAGTTACAACTGCAAATACCTCATAAAACCAGCAGCCGAGTATTATCCGTGATGTACCAGGTAGAAAAAAACCATGCAAATACCATTGTCTTTCTGAAAATTCAGAAACGTAAATTAAACATTTCCAATGGAACATTGAAAATGGCAAAAATACCACCTTCTCCTTTCCTGCTAGTTGTACATTCAGAATTTTCAGTGTGCATGATTGCTGTTTTGACTTTTGAGTATTTTGATAGATTTTTGTTGATAGAAATAAACACAGAAAACAATGGCAACAGATTGGCTTTGATACATTCCTGCATAGTTACTAAACAAATGTCTAAATCTGTCAGTTTGTCTCTTAATCGGAGTTTAGCCCAATTGTACCCTTCAAAAAAACCGGAAGCTTCAGCATTCTTGACCTTAGCTCCAGAAAATAAAGCAAATATCATTCTTAAGGCTTTTATCCCATTAGCTTAGCCAGAAAATCTTGATTCTATGATATTTTGAATTTAGTCATAGTTGGTTACGACTAGCAAATGACATCTTTCTCCCTAGCGGTTTACCACCACCTCTCCATGAATGATAAATTAGGCAGCTTCAGAGACTACTTAAATGTAACTGTGTCTGAGTGAAAATTTATATGTGCATTATATACTGGGCATAGGGAGACATTTTTTAAGATCTTAGAAATGCTTGTTTCTATTCCATTGTCTTTTTCTGTATGACAGCTAAAACTACCGTATGAAAACCGCTTCTCAGCAGAATTGCTGGCCTGATCTCAGCTTGTCTGCTCTTGGGTTCTTCTTCAGTAATCCTCTCCTGCGAAGGAGGAGAGGAGAAAATTCTAGGATGCTGTTTGCACTACAAGTCTCAGAAGTAGTAACTTCCACCGATAACTGTGGTTTACAGTTCAACACACATGGGACAAATATCCTCAAGTTCCCCAGACTTTTCACTGCAGCGCTTTCATATGTTGCATTTATAGCTTGAAGGTGCCCCTCAGATTTGACTGGTGTTAGGTTTTTGTGAAGTTCTGGGCAGTGCTCAGAAAAGTGATGAACATTGGTAGTTCAAAAATACATCTGAAAACTTCTTTTCGACATCTTTATGCCTTTTGAGATTGGGTTCTTTATCTTAGCAAGGTTTACAATCCTAAGGTGAAGAGAAGGTTACTCATTGACTTAAATGTGAATTGTTGCACTTCTGATGACACTGGGCTGGACCCTACTGAGATGACCTTAAATACTTTTGAGAGGGAGAAAAGAATTGGTTTTCAGCATGTGATTGCATTATGCACAGTAAGAATAGCTGCCTTTTTCTGCAGTCTGCTTAGCTCTCTTGAATTTTATGAAACTGCTATGTTAAAATAATGCATTAGCTTCTCCTTTTAATGGCATGGGTACTACAATTTTATTTTAAAAAAGGTAGAGATATAAGTTTGTGGATTAGAAATGATTATTTTTGGTACTTTTTTAAAACATAAATAAATTTATCTTTGTTCTTTTCTAAGTCAAGGAATATTGTGACTAACATTTATAATGTAAATAAAATGTACTGTAATATAACGTAAGGGTCTACTAGACAAATTATATTTTAATCTTGTTAATTCTTCATTAAAACCAAGAATGGGCATGCTGGCAAAAAGGACTGTAGACATTACTAACTGTGGACTTACCATTTACAGGAGAAAAGAATAGCTTCTTCACAACTTATTCGTAGCATTTTCAGTAAAGTAACTGTGAGGTTTTGGTTCTTTAGGATGGACTGAACAAGCATACAATAGTAGCAACGGTCATTATTCGTCCTCTAAATGGTTAGGTCAAGCTACTTGGCTGATATTTAAGACTTGGTAGACTCAGGAGGAGGACTAGCTTCCAAAAAAGTTATTGAACTTTATCATTTATATGACAGCCTCTCATCAAGAACACTAATAAATGGTGGACAAAGAGGAACACGCATGCGCATTCATCACTTCCTTGGGGAGAAGGACAGATGTGAGACAGTGGCTCATGACTGGTCATGCTGATGGGGCAGCAGGACACAGACCACATATTCCTCCTGCAGTTGGCAGTTATGTGTGGGCACATATTGCTGTGTCTGGGTTTATATACAGTTTTTTTGACACTGATGGTTAATTTTTAATCTGTACATACACCTTCTATGGAGTTATTTTGCATGTTTTCTGCCTTCCAGCTATGATTTTGTCTTTGCTGTTGAAACTGCATCTGTAGGTCCCAGAGTTTAAAGCACTTGCAAAGACTGGGTATTCCTAAGGAAGCACCAAGTAATCCAAGGCACACTGTGCAGAGTTTCAGAAATGAAAATGCCTGTTACAGTTTAGACTCTGGCATGCTGCAGTCATGGCTTTTTACTCTACGCAGTGCATGGCACAACTTGCGAACTACTGCAAGTGCTAGAACTGTGAAATCAGATGGCCTTGAGTCAAGACTGGTGGGGCAGGAAGAATTAAATTACGTTTCTGTGCCAGCAGAGTTCCTTGCATCTTGAGGAAGAACTTTACTGAGGGATGTTAGTGAGATTTTTCCTGTAGGTTCTTTTTTTTCTGAGTTTGGTTTGGTTTTGTTGCTTTTTTTTTTTTTCACTGACATGCATTTTAATTCTTACTGGGAGCTGGTAAACAGCAGAACTGAAAGCCAAACTTATTGGAGTGGCTTTAGAAATGAGTTTATCTTCTGGTTGTGATTCTTGTCCCCCACTCCTTTCTTTTCCCTTTTTACCTCTGATGGAGTGAGAACTCTGTGGCCTTTCCAGGCCTGCTTGGATTTCTGTAATCTTTTGTGAAAAAGGAAATTGAGGTTGCTTTGCTCAGTCATTTTCCTTGTGGACCTCTGGACATCAAAGCATCCTGCAGGAACTACAGAAACAAACCGAAGCAAATTATGGGGTGATGGTGAATCTGTCTAAAAGTCTGAAAAGATTGTATCTTTTGGTAGCTTCAAATAATTTTCCTCCTGGTTGTTTGTTTCTGTTTGAAGAAGTCTATGAAGGATATCAGAAGCCTAAAAGTAATTTTTAATAGGA
Organism: Cuculus canorus; assembly: GCF_017976375.1. Classification (NCBI taxonomy): domain Eukaryota; kingdom Metazoa; phylum Chordata; class Aves; order Cuculiformes; family Cuculidae; genus Cuculus; species Cuculus canorus. The sequence goes on from NC_071402.1 coordinate 120,377,904, forward strand.
TTAGTGGGATTTTATTGGATAGTAGTATATATATAAGAGGAATAGTAGCACCCTCATCCCTAATGTGGTATCTGCTCGAAGACTTAGGCAGAATGTGTCATTTATATCTAAATTTCGTGAAGTGCACCGAAGTGCCTTTTCTCTTATGGCATACCAGATAAGTGCTGAATCATTTGGAAAGAACTTCTTTTAGCTAATTGAGTATTCATTGTAGGGATCAAACTCATATTTTGTTTAACAATAAGATATGTTGTCGTTTCTTCAGCTTTGCAGTTTCTGGTGAACAGCATGCAACAGAAAAGATGAAATAATAATGACTGAAACCAAAAGGAGCACTTTTACATGTACAACTCCATGCAATCAAGAGTTTTCTAAGTCTAGTACAGGAGAAAATTTTCTTCTACATCTCTTCTGCTGTCTGTTCAGTTTGGCAGTGTTAGTTTTCTGTGGTTCGACTGGAGTTGGTGGTAAGTCTTCTTTTAAGAAGATTCATGAACAGCACCAGTAGCAAAGTATATTCTTGAAACAATCTCTGTTAGTAAGTTTTTTTTCAGTGTTAGTATTTACAAAACTGATTGATAAGGAGTTGGTCTGAAAAAGATGGAGCTTGCAAAAGATATTTTTTTTTTTTTGTATCTGAATTGAAAGGATAATGGTAAATACCTTGTTGAAATTATGGAGCCTTTTGTCACAGAGTGTGGATTGTTGTCTGCTTAGTTTAACTTAATTGTTTTGATGTGCTTTTGAGGCAGTCTGCTAGAATCGCTCCAGAATGCATCCAAAGTTAACAAATTTGGTGACAGGGAACAAGTACAGTTTTTACTGTAAAGAGGCATATGCTTAGAAATATGACACAAGTAAATATTGCAATGAACATGTTTTCTTTTTTTTTTTTTTTTTTATGAAGAGATCTTTCCCTCCATCTAAATAAGGAGGTTATTAGGCATGAAAGCAGTGCAAGCAGTTAGCCAGAAATACTATATTTTTGCGTGAAAGCAAAGAGCCCACGTGAAACTCTTTGCCAAGAGGTCAAAGGCAGATAAAGCCAGGAGCTTGACAAGTCTTGTGCAGGGACCATTGAATGCTTTAAGCCTCACTTACCTGATACGGTTTCTGCATGCTGGAGTGGAAGTCATCTCCACTTAGATAGAAGTCAGATCATCTGGAGATAGAGAGAAGCTTCCTGCTACCTAATGGAGGACAATAATGGGCCCTTCTTTGTCCAGGATGTTGTGCTCTTGGCCAAATGTCTACTGAGATCATCAAGCTAGGCAAGCAGCAAGGTCCATGAGAATGTATGATGGGCTCATGGCCCTCACTGTAGCTTGTCCTGTTATCAACAGCTAGATCAGTTAAAGTAAATTATACTAAATGTTTCTTTAAGCAGGCTAGGAGTTGGTTTTTGGTTTTTTTTCCTGAGAGTCATAAACCCTGCCAAAGTCAGCTTTCATTCTTCTTTTAAAAGTATGTAGGATGAGTTAAATATGCTTCAAAGCAGCCTCTGCTGTCAGTGTTTCTAGCATAGAAATACTTTGCTTGAAAAGCTGTGGATCTTGTCACAAGTCCAGGATGACTTTCAGTCTTCTTCAGACTTGCCTCTGTACCTGCTTTGTGGTTAAAACAGGCTATCCTGTAAGATATTCCTTTCAATTCCCACAAAAGCCCTTTTGGTCCTATAAACTTTATGCTGTGGACTGTTCCGTTGTAGTATTGGGACAGCTGAGTAATGAAGAATCAGAGACATAATATGTCCTTAGTTGCACTTTAGGTAGCTTCAGTGTGTGTTTTGCATGAGAAAAGTAAGGAGGATTTGGCTCATGCTGTAATAAATCCCACTCAATCCTATTGAAACCCTGTGTAGTATCCAATGATACAATACTTACTGGTTCTTTCCCTTGATGCCTGTGATGCATCTTAAGTTATCTCTAGTGGGTGACCCATACCTGAAGCCAGATGTGTAAATGTGAGGTAGTCTGGTGTTGATGGGTGTTTTAATAGGTCATTGTCAGAAAGAGCTGTAGAAAATTAAGCCTGTGAGTTTTTATGTTTTACTAAGTAATAAAATGACCTCATAGTTTTTCCTCTTCCTTTGTAGGAACGCGCAGGTTGTCAGCTGTGATAAATCAGACACTGTAAATGTCAGCTGTGATGAGCTGAATCATAAAAATGAGATCTCTTGCCTTTTGTCGAAATGGATGTTTAATTGAATGAATTTTTGCACTGCAGGAATGTCTCTTTTTAAAGTTTACCTGTTCTGTTTCTGAAATAGGCTCATTTTATAGGTCTCATAAACATACTCTAAATTAAGGGAAGGGGCACTTAGACTATTCATTTAAGCTTTGCTTCCCTCAGATTGACAGATTTGCGGCCATTCCTAGAAGACTCTGTTTTTAACCCCTCTGTCCCCCAAACCACACGTCCCCCCATATTTTCATTGTAAAGCAGAGAGTTCACCTCTTCAGCAACTGCATCAATCACATACTTTGAGGCTAAGCTTCAGATTTGTCCTTGACAAAGATGAATAAGGTCTCTCCTTGTCTCTTCATCTGTAAATTTCTAACCATACTGACTGATGGCTGATGAAGTGTACAGAAAGTGCTAGAGGTTGAGATACTTTGCCTGTGACTCAGCATAATTGTCAGATCTTATTAGACTTAGCTTTTTGTTTTCTATTTTATGCTGTATATTATGCTAATTTAGAAAATGAAGTAAGATAAAGTGTGATTCTGTTCTTGCATATACTAGTGGCAAAAAAAAATCCCATTTACTTCAGAGTTACAGGAATCCAATTCTCAGTTATAATGGTTATGCCGGCACATAGTTCTCAATTGTAAAGGACTGAACAAAAGTCACAAAGAAATGAAAGATTAATTAATATTTTTGCAGGTTTCAAAATTCATTGATTATTCTGAGTCATGCCAGAACTTTTTCAGAATAATCTTAAAGCTTTTTTGGTTTTTGTTTCGTGATCTATGTTGGTAGGATATTGGCAAATGTGCCATTTAAAATGGCATAGTTGAAGCAGATGTCTAATGAAATAGCTTGGTGCTTTTATTGACCTACACTGACCGTACCTGTCTGGAGTTTGAGCAGAAAACAGCTGCTTTTAAAAAAAGCATTGCAGGCTGGGAAACACTTTGAATGGGCGTACGGTAATGCAAGTCTGTTTTGACATAGAAAACACAAAGTGTCCAATAAAAGCAATAACAATACAAATACTAGTTATAATCTACTGATTCAGTGAAAATAGACCTATAAAGTGTGCCTAATCAGCCTGCAGTTTAGGTGATGAATTGACTAGATCAGCTGTTTGTATTGATGTTGTTGAAGCATTTGAAATATTTGTTCAGAACAACTAATTAAGATAGTAAATAAATAAAGGCTGCCACCCCAGAGTGTTGAGAATGTTTAACGATCCAAAATAATGGAAGTTAATTAGAGTTAAGTAAAAAGAACGCAAATAGTTTTGATGTTAATTGATGTGAAGCTAAAATAATAACTTCAGAAAGTAGCTTTTACCAAATGGATCTTTAATACAGATTTCTTTACTCTTTTCAGTGAAAGAACAGAAAATGAAGCTCTAATAAGGTAAGATTTATTTTATTCCATTTCAGTAAGATATTCAAGTTAGTTGGACGTAATTTTTAACAAATATTCTAAAATATACACTATTTCAGAGTAGATCCTGGACATAGTATAAGTCAGTATGTCAAAGCACAAAAAAGAAAAGGAAGTAGTATTGCAGAATGAGTGTAATAACATTTGACTATTTTTTGTTGTTACTGAGACACTCTTTGATCTTTTAATCAAAATAAGATACCTGCATAGGTTTGGAAACTTCTTTTTGCCTGTAAGGAATCTACAGGTAATTGTTTTTCAGCACACTCTATAGTTTCACAACTCAGTCAAATGGATCTTCCCTTATAAGGAGGACTTTTTGGCAGTTTGAAAATTCGGTATTATAGTATATGCTGATAAAATAATTAACTTCGTAGTAAATTCTTGGGTTTTGAGATGCCGTGATGGGTGCTTATGAATGACATAGTTAAATAAATGTATCTGTAGAGAAGGAGTGCTCTCCTTGGAGTGAGCATTTCCTCCTCTTCTACGTAACATGATTTGGGCTGCTGCATTCTGGAAATGGGTTATCTATGCATCTGCCAGATAAGGAAAAGGCAGAAGGAAGTCTTTCAATATGTTACTAGTAGCACGAGCTGTTAAAAAGAGGAGTTTTATGTTTTGGTTTTTTTTCTGTCATGGCTAGTGAGGATGCTGACATTCATCTGCTGTTGTTATCCAGCAAATGAAGCAGCTGTGTCAAATAACATGACCAGGTGTATGATAGCAATTTATTCTGACAGGCAGTATGAACCTGTTAAGAGCATTACAGAAATATATGATTACTTTTAAGTCATAGGTAATAGTTTCAATTTTAATAGCCATTCACAGGATACCAAGGAAGGGAATAGTTGTTGGTTACTGTTTTCCTTTCCTCCCATATTTGCCTGGTTTAGTTTATATGAGTGGTTAAAGTAAAAGTTTGCAGAGTTGTTAGCTGGATTTCATGCACCTATTTCAAGTTAAACATCTTCCAAAAGGAAGTGTGATAAAAAAGGAGTCTTTTTTATAAACCTGCTAACATCTTAAAGCAGTAAAAGTTGATACATCTACGTAAACTGGGTTCCCAATTTGCAGAAGGGCATCCTTGGAATAAGGAAGAGAGAGGCTTAAAAAAAAAAATCAGTTCAGCTATGAAAAATGGAAACTGTTTGAAACCACAAGCGAGTAGAAATGTGAAATATTAATGGAAAAAACAGAAGTGTTGTGGAAAAGTAATGCAGTACCATATCACTTTCTTTGTCATGGAAAAATTTTAAGTGATGTGAATAGCAGGCAGTCTAGCTTTGCATATTCATGCCTTGTATTAGTACATGGAAAGTATGTGTATGTATTTGCAGTTACAAAGGTGTGTACATATGTAATGTATCTCCAAGACAGCAAGATGCTGCTGTTCTGCACCAAATCAGTGTGAGAGCCTGAAAGCCCTTCTGGAACAGGGCTAAGGAAGCAAAAGAACTTTATAACGTGTTGAGAATCACATGGGTAGTGCAGGGATTTAGTAAATGCCAGAAGAAATTCTAGATCTGAGCAGTCTTTGTACACTGATCTCATCAGCGTCCATGATCCAGGGAGGACACAAGTCCTCCTTCTGTCTCCTTACTAGGATTTAGCCAGACAAGAACTGGGTAAACATTGCAAAAATGAATTAAGCTCACTCTGTTTGTAGTTGATCACCTAACACAAGAGAGCCTTATGTGGAGTCTTTGAATGCTGCGGTAATATAAATGTCTATGTAATATGCATAAGTAATACAGCGCGAGAGCAGTAATGGAAATGTATTCATTTTGTTTCCCAGAGTCACAACTGGAAGTATTTTAGGGTACCTATTGCCCACTCCTGGATTTCTGCCTTTACAGTGCCTGCAGAAGTACTGGATCATTTTGTTAGAGGGATTTTTATGTGATGTTGACATATGAATACTGGAAAACCACCTGCCATCAGCCATCTATTTCTTTACAAGTAAATTAAAGTATTTATTAACTACTGATACAGTTTGAGCTGCAATCTATCAGTTAAGTTAAAAATGAAACTCTGTAGGTCTCATTGCTATTTATACCAATTTTCCAGGTCTTACAAGTGGGTGATTGCTATGAAAGCTTGAACAGATTGTTAAAGAAGACGCTTGGTGCCTTCCCCTCTCACTTGAATTGACTTTTTTCTTTTAGTGTCTGTAGTCAAAAGCTATCTATAATACCACCACAGCTGCTGTGCGTTGGATTTAGGAATCCCTATTTTGATTTGCCAAGCAGGCAAACCATTTATCTCAGGGAAGAGAATTTTGAGGTGTGATGTGGTTAGTATCTAAAAATATCTGTGTAGGGAGATAGGATAGGGCTCCAACAGACAAAAACACAGCAAGATAAGCAAGAGAAGTTTGCGTTGGAAATATGATACTGTAGCTGTAATTAACGATTGGAAAAGCATGGAAAGGAATGTGGTAGATCATTTGGAGTAATTAAATCGAGATTAGATCTCCCTCTGAAATATCGTCTAATAGAGTTACAAGTTCTTGTGCTTTGTAAAGAAATTGCTGCGTGAGGTATTACTGCCTGTGCCAGGCAGGAAGTCAGACCAGATTAACATGAGTTCCTTCAGGCCTTTTAAATCCACATCTCCACCAACAAAGGCTCTTATGTGGTACAGGCAGCCACAGGATTTCCAAAATCAGAGCTCGAGCAGGTCACTCTTGTTCCAGGGGTGAAAGGTTGAAAAGTCTTTGAGCAGATCCTTGAAGAAATGCGGTGATGGGTGCAGCACTGCTGAGTTTGCAGGTTTTGTGTGCTGCGGTCATACATTTTAGGTCTGAGCAAATATCTGCTCTTGTCTGATCAGCCCGTAGACACATCTTTCTGCATAATCTTTTAATATTTCACCTGACATACTTAGTAGCTTGCATTTTGTATTAAGAGCACTGAAAAGTAAAGATTTGTCTGTTATTTTTATTGAAACCTTTCTGTGATAGAACTAAAATCCTGAATGAATTCAGCTTTTCTTACAGTTATTCTGTGAGGATAATGTCATCATCTTTAACATAAGATTTTCTACAGCCAAATGCTATATCTGAACTCATAATATCCATAAGAGTAGAAAGAGCAGGTTAAATTTTCAGCAGATTATGTAAAATTCTTAATATAAAATAATCTGCTTTCCCCAAAGCTGAAAAAGAAAGAACTTTTATGTTTGCTCTGGCACCTGCATGGGTTACTGAGAGGATACGGAGGATACTTGTCTTTCAGTTCTCAGCAGCAGCAGAGGAGTGCATCCTTGTTATACTGGATAAGAGGCAGCAGATCCTTTTCATAGAAAATATGTAGAAATGGTTGATCAAGAAAGTAATTTTAGTCTTTTTTTTTTTTGAAGAAGCGTGAAAGACAGTGTTGAGCAAGAATAACCCTGACTCGGTTTTGATACTTGGATAAACTCATTAAATTCGATGTCCAAAATTAATCAAGAGTTACTGTACAAAATCTTGCAAATGGAAAAGTCTATCCATTTTTGTTCAGAATTATGTCACCCTACTGCATTTATGTAGTGTAGCTTCTCTTATAGGAATGTACAATGTAACTCCTTAGTATTATGACAGGAGCAACAGCTAAGTGTTGTGCATGCCATATGTGTGCATAAAAAATTATTCAGGAGCATTTTCCTGTAATTCTAGCTCTGTTGAAAGACCTGTGGAAAAGCTCCTCTGTAAAACTTTAAGAAACTAGAGCTATCCAAGCTAATTTTAGGGTGAGCCCAAACTTATAAGAAGATTTTTGTTCCAGTACACTTGAGACCTGCTGTTCCGTGATGGATGTTTGGTACCTGGCTCGTTGTTTCTGTGCTCTGACCATCCTCGCTTCTCTCCCTCCTTTGACTAACCCGTATGTATGGTTACACATGGCAGTCTAAACATGAATTGGGACAATTATTAGACTAAAACAATAGGAAAACAAAAATAGAGAGGAGACATACCTTTGTGTTTGGTAACCCAAAGTAAGATGGCTGAGATAAGTAAGTCTGTGTCTCTGCAGGTGGGGGCTACACCTGCTTTCATGGATGTCCAAGAAAAAGAGGAAAGTGAGGGAGAGCAAGAGGTTGGAGAAGGATGAGAAAAAGGTTAATTACTCTTGCCAGTAGGTAAGAGATTCATGGCTGTGTAAAGTAGAAAGGAGAGAAGACTTTGGTTAGTCAAGAGTCAAACGTGTTTGGCTGGTGGCTGTGCAATAACAGTTGTGATTTTTTTAAGTATGACGTTTTTTATGTACCGTCTCTCTTGAAAATGTGTTGCATACCTATAGTTTTCACAGATTACTGATAGCCATAATACTCAATGTGAAGAGTATTTGAAAAAAAAGAACTTTAAGATGTCCTTTTTTCCCCATGGTTTTGCTACCACTGTGCCACTTTTAATGGATACTTCAGTTCTGAAAAAGTGAAGGAGGCTATGCCATGGAAGAAAATTGCTTTGTCCATTAGTAAATGTATTTGATCCATCAAATTGTCGCTGCTTTCTTCCACGTGAAAGCTCATGGCTAAGTTATTTAATGTAAAGGAAAACAGAAAAACCACCTCTCCTAGACAGTGGTACACAAGGCTGCAAAATTGATTTTGGTTAATGCTAGAGTTTCCATGGCATTTCTTTCAGTTCAGGCAATGCTGTAGAAGCACACCAGATCACAAAAATGAGGAGTTGTGTTGAGGTCTGGGAAGTTGCTTTGGCTCATTTCCCAAAGCACTGCTAGTCCTGAATTTGTTATTTATATTGAAGGGCTGCACTTGCTTTAAAGGCTCAGTTTTACTGCATTAAAAAGCTATTGAGTCTTATTTCCTGTACTTTTATTTACTTAATAACTCCTACACAAGAATCCATGATTTTGCATGGGTAGCTTGCTGTTCTCTTCCAAGAAATAAATATACCTTTTTATTTTTAATTTTTTTAATTCACATACTGGCTTAGAGCACAGTGTGGTATGAAGTACCCTGATGCTTATACTGTGCTTGCAATGTCTGCTGAGATGAGAGTTAAGTGTGCTGTGCTCGCTGTTACATAACTTTGCAAAAAGTGTCGATTCAGGCAAATTCTGCTGCCATGAGAAAACAAGAGCATCGGGAATGTTCTCTCCTGCTAAACGGAAATGTGGCTTTTGTTGACTAGTACATTTGAAAAATAGCAGATTGTGTGTATGCAGTCATTGACAGAGTCCTGTTTGAACATCACGATGATGTTCGGGACAGCAGGTCCTGCTGTTTGCTGCAGCCCTGGGAGGGTGAATGTGGCTCTGGTAGCAGCAGGCTGGTACAGCACGTGTGGCTGCTACCAAAAGGGATTTGCATCCGGATGGTGTTTTGGTTTTAGTAACCTTTAGACAGCTTCTGAAAAATTGCCGGGTTGGGAGAACAGATAAATTCCCATCAGTGGGAGAGACAGCTGTTCATTTGGCTAGATCTGTTTCATTTGTCTGTCCTGTTGTTGGACTGGACTCCTAAGATCTACCTGTGGATAGGAGGGACAGGTAGGACAACGTGCGCTGTGTCAGAAATTCTGTTCGTCTTTTGGCATTACAGAAACAGTTCTGCCTTCTGGATGTGGTGGAGGGGTAGGTTGCTAGTTTAATTTTTCTACCGTAGTCATTTTGCACATAGCTCATAGGCCCTCTGTTTCTGCCCTGAGGGATCTGGCTTTCCTTAGAATATCTCAGATTAAGAAAAGAAGGTAAGTTAAAGGTTGGGAAAGTCAACGTTTGCTGTATATTATTAGTCCTAGTATCTCTTAGCAACATGCATCCATTTTCTGCCTTTTTGCCTACTTTAAGGGTCTGAGAGTCCATAGAAAGCTTGTCTAGAAGCTGCTACAGATCAAAATGATGCTAGCTAGATTTTCTTCAAGGTCATTCTCATTCAGCAGCATCGTCAGAGCAAGCTTTCGTTCTGTTGTTTCAATTTCCTCATCTATGGCTTTAATCCAGTGCTTTTTCTTTAATCGCATCCTATATACACTTGTCCTCTGAGTCCCACAGCTCTCCCCCTCTCCACATTCAGGGTCTCAGTTGTTTGCACCGTTGTGCAGAAGACTCTGTGAATGATTTAGTTTTGTCAGATGAGGTAAATAGACAATAAAAACGTATGTCACAGCACAAAATGTTCTCTGATCACTTATTTGACAAGCGCAGTTTAATTATTTAGCATAGCTTGTAAAAGTAATGAAGTCCTAGTAACATGAGACTTAACACTCTCCTATTAGTTTTTCCCTGAGAGGTGGGGAAAGACTGCTGTATTTTTGTGTCCAAGCTGAAAGCTTGCAAACTGGTGAGATTCAACTGAGAATACGTTAAAGGGGCTGGAATCTTTCAGTGCTTCTTAATAGTTTCGCTAACAGGTAGTAAATCCAGGAGCATCCCACAGTTAGACAAGATTCTGCCTGTGTTGGCAAACCAGAAGATGCCGTCTGATGCTTTGCCAAAACAAAACAGAGTTTTCTTGGCCCAGCTGTATTTTTATTGAATGTGTAACTTAGTAAGAGGAAAAGCCGTAAGTCACAGCCTTGCTGAAGAGGTATCATTCAAAGTAATTTTCTGTTGCATGATAGATTTCATGTTGCTACAAAATAAATATTTAATCAGTGCTAATATTTTTGGCTCCCTCAGGCAGTGAAAGGCGTAGAAGTTTCTAACTTTGTACTAATGTACGTGCAAGTGCAATCTAGTAGGAAGTTCAAAGTGAAATGCATGTATATCCTAGAATTTTTTAAAAAATGGATTTTAGGTGCAGCCAGTCAGGATTGATGGCTAATTTTGTTCCTGACAGAGAACAGTTTGTCTCCAAGTTAAAAAGTGCCTCGTCTTCTGAAATGGAAAAGAACCCATGAAGGTGAATGTTAACCAAACCGCAAGCCAGCGTGCCTATTTGATTGAAGTTGCATGATGAGCTAGACAAGTTAAAATTACATTTATAAAAAAGAAGAAATACAGCTTCAAATGCTTTGTTTTTCAGTTGTAAAGCTGCCTCAAGCATGCCAGCCCAACTCAGTGGCTGAAGAGTATGGTCAAGAGACTGGAGAGTCAGACTTTCTGATTAGTTTCTAATTCCTTGATCTTACGTGGTATACTGGGTTCTTTGTTCAGGGTCTTCACTTGCATAATTCAAAAGGATATTGTGCACATGGAGTATTTCTTACCTGAGCTGCTCTGTGAAGAGCAGCGGTGGAGTTTGGCCCTTGAAGGGCCTGAGCTCTCTGTGGTCTCTGGGTACCGCTGGAGTTAGAGTATAGTTGAGGATCAAAGATGGCTTTCTGCCAAAGGTGGACCTCCTGCAGTCCTCATCAGGCAGGAGGATGGGAGATAGGAGTTCAATTTCTTGCTCTTCCTGTGTTTTCACTTGGGATGATTTTGTTTGCAGAGCGAGAGAGGACTAAACGGAGTCTGTATTTTTCCTTCAAGTGGAAACACTCTGACTGAGGATCCTTCTGATGTTTTCTCTTTCTGCTCATCTGCAGAATGGTGGATTACAGGATATTTGAGCATCAGTAAGGGCTCTTTTCCCTGTACGATGATGGGCAGACCTGTATTTGTAATGAAACAGTCTCGAGACAGTCACTATGCTTGCTTGCATTTAAGAAACCTTTCAGGATGCATCTGCTCATTAATGCTCTCTCTTTTGATCTGTTAGAAACTCCTTCCCATCCTTCTAGCCATCAGCGTCTTTCATTCTCCTTTCACAAATTAATTTAAAAACCAATGATACCTTCTTTGATTTAATAATCACAGAAAAAAAGCAGATGTAAAGGTAAAATAATCATATTTCAGGGACGGTAATTTTGTGTTCTGAACTTAGACTTGAGGCGCACGTGCACCTCACAGAAAGGCAGCACATTTCCATAAAGGTCACACAGAAATCAAGGAAAATGTTGTATTCCACGTCTGACTGTCACCATGGAAAAGAACTACCAAATTTTTGCTGACTCTGAAGATGTCAGGTTAAAAACTATATTAGTCATTTAATTATAGTAGATGTGTAGTACTGAGAGGGAATCTTGCTGAGCAGTTATGACAAAGTTTGACATTTCTGACTTCTTGTATATTAACACATTAACCACACACACTGTTAGTCTCATCCCCTGACTGGGAGATTTGTAAAACATGCAGATATATGAAGTAGTGAAAAATTCATTGTAAAGTCACTTCAAAATACAACGATGGAAATAAACCATCAAGATTTCCAGATAAGTAGCCACAATGCAGATGTTCAGTAGCTCTGAATTTCTTGAGATGTAGGAAGTTGTATTTTTCTGGCCAAAATTCTATTTCTGAAAATCAGCTCATTGGAAATTACTGGGATTTATGGGAAAAGCTCCAGCTTGGCTGGCAACAAAATGTAAGTGAAAATGGCGGGGAGTGCTTGCTTCTATTGGAAGCCTGTGGGAAAACAGCAGGCTGACCCTGGTGAGGGTGGATTCGATGTTCTGTGTTTCCAAAGGCTGTGTAAAGGTAAAGCTTTCACATATAGGAAAAGGTAGAGGTTAAACAAGAAACTGCTGTAAAATGTAATAGATTTATAATTCTGTTTAAATTTTATTTGTCACTGGCTCCTTAAAATTAAAAGAGAACCTGCAAGTGACAAGGATCCCTTGTTCTTATGGGATCCTAAAAACTGGTTCTGGTTGGTATAGCATCACACTAATGTATGAAAATATTTTAGAGCCTCTTAACTTTTTTTGCCTTCCTTAGAATGTCAGTACAGTTTGCTCCAGCCAATTCTTAAATTAAGTGGAAATCACACAAATAGGACTTATTTGAAGCTGCAGAATGATTTTACACTCATGCTTATGTAATGAGCTAGAGCTGCACAGCTGACCAGAACACAGTCCTTAACTGCTATTCACAATTCCAGCGTGTTTTTCATTTCAGCAGCTTTTTAAACTTCCCTCTAGTCTTTATACACCATTTCATGTGGTTTAACTGAAATTCTGAGAAGAGAAAGGCAAATGAACCATGGACATGAAGAAATGTGCAAGGGCAGATGAGAAAGATTTTGTGTAGAAGAGCATGGAGAAAGCAGTGCTGTAAGAGTAGTTTGATCAGAATGCTTAGAATAGTAGAGTGGCATATAGGAAAAATTAGATTAGCTGAGAAAGAATGCATGTCAGGAGAGACTGGAAAAGTCTTCCTCAAGGACAGCAATCGACTTTTCTATTCCCAAAGAAGAGAGGCATTCTTTGAAAAATCATGCCTCTCTTCTTTGGGAATAGAAAAGTCGATTGAATAAACACTAGAAAATACCACTGTTAAAACTGCAGTGGTAGAGGAGTGCACACTGAGCAAGAAGCCCCTTCTGCCTCTGTATTCTGACTTCCTTGAGATGGCTCCATGAGTCTGTTTCAGACTTAGGATAAAACCATAAGGTATGTTTTCTCTCCTCTCTTTTTCCCCTAAATGTTATTATACTGCAGCTTGGCTCTGTCCACATAGGCTGGAGCAGACTGTGTTGTAACTTGCTTTAGCCGCTGCTGGGTTTAACAGCTTTTGGCTTAGTAAGCAATGCCTTAGGAGAGCTCTTGCTCATCTATTCCCTGAGCCAAAGGAAAACTCCTCCAGTAGCTTTCCCAGTGTTTTCTCTGGCTAGAACACATAGTTACCAATTGCTAGGTGAAGATACACTATCTTTGATCATCTTTTATTTTTGTATTTTCAGTTTGTCCAGCTGACATATTCTAAGACTTAGACTAGAATGGTGAAAGAGCCCTTTCAAAATGCATTTTTCTTCTTCTCCCTGTACCCCATGTAAATCAGTTCTCTCACTGGTGGGAAAAATGCTTTTCCTTGATGTAAATACGTGGGAAGTAGTTGAATACTGAACCAGTCACTCACATTTCCCCTCTTAAGCATACTCATTCTAATATTTTTAATAACAAAAAGTTTTATCTTTGGGATCTTAGTCACAAAATTCTTTACACGGATTTCCTAGCCCTTCACGATTGGCTCTCAGGAAATCTGATCCTATGGGCATTTAATCCATTGCTAGAAATATGTCTACTGGGAACTTCTTAAATAGGATCACAATAAACATTTGGGTTGTATTTGCAAGTACTAATCACTAGCAGGTATTTGCATATTTGTTTGCTGAATTTCAGCTTCCGCTTCAGGTTAGATGAGACGTAAACAATTACACAGCACCTCTGGCAACGAATTGGTCTAAAAAGCAAGTCAAAGCAACCCTGGAAATGCAGAAGAAGATTTCTAAAGTTTTAGAAGGAACTGTGAAAGGCTTGCACTTTGTTTTATCTCCATAAATTCTGTATCAGGTATGGAATTAACGTTGTAGGCTTTTACTGTAATACATCTTTTTTGTTTTACTCTGATGTATCTTTCTAAAAAGCATTGCTGGCAGCCCTGGTCAGAGGCAGGAGCTGCACTGTCATCTGCATAGTTAAGGGGGAAAATGACCCTAATTTAAAGCCAGCTAAAAGATTCCTGGGTTTTGGGTTTTTTTTTTTTGGCCAAGGTCTGTGGATCAATCTCTGCATTGTACATTGGCCACAAGCAAATGTGGCCTCAACAGTAAAACAGTGGTCGCAAGTAAATGTGACCTGCCAAAAAGCTGGTAGTAGATTTTCTACAACTAGTTCAGGTGAGGCTGGTGCAGTAAGGTGAAGCGTTACGCTGTTAGAGACTCAGGGACATTTTCTGGCAAGAAATGTCTAGCAGTTTCAGACCTCATGGTGGTTTTGTGATGATTTGAAGGAAAAAAAAACACCTTCAAACTCATTTTCACTTGGGTCCTACACTAGTTTTAGCCAGATGTCTACCAAGGTCAGTAGGCCAGATACAACAGCCTGCTTCGGTGACCTAGCAGAGGAAGTACCTGTTTGCATGTATTCCTGGCCGGTTTCTTTTTAGGAGAATCACTGGGGAAATTATGAGAGAAAATTAATGTAATTAATTATAATTAGTATAGTGTTTATAGTGGATACACCTTCCAAAATCTTTAATGGCAGTGAAGGAGACTTCATAGCTTTCAGAGACTGTGAACTTACAGGAGCAATTAGATCACTTAGGCCAGCTTTGAACATCTTTTGAACTTGGCATTTAGTGTCCACTTGAACCTTTGAAATTCTCCCAGTTATTGACAATTAAATTTGATGTCTGGATGCTTGTCTTGTGTGAAAGCAATGAGCATACTCTTTCTATTTGTGTCTTAACGTGCCTTATTTATTTAACAGAGTTGCTAGATTTTAAGTTCTGAAGATAAACAAAAGCATTAAGAGCACAAGGCTTTCCTGCAATTAGTTGCTTGTCTTTGCTTGCATGTGTGGATGTGCAGGAAAGACATGCACTAAAAGTGAAACTGCTAAACTCTCAATTCTCAAAACAAAGTTGTATTTTTGTTCTATAATAAAATGAATTCAGATGACACAGTGCTTTGTACTCTCTTCTTACACATCCACATATCTTCTGAAGACCTGTCATTATTTGTCCTATAAAATCTGTGTTGTTTCAAGGGAAAGAAAGATTAAATTGCAGTTTAGGTTGTATGATCCAACCTCTTGATCTGGTTTCACACTTAGATGTAAGTAATCAAGGGTTGGAGTCCGTCCTTTGATTTGCAAAAATATATCTTTGTTCAATCCTTGAACTTCCTTTTTATCCACATGCTTCTGCAATCATTTCCAATTTTGCAGAAAGCTCCAATAATTATGTTCTGTTTCTGAGGTTCGTGTAAACTTCTTTTTTTCCTAATTAGCAAGCATGAGGAGTTACCTCTTAGTACCTAGCCTCATATCAGAAAATTAAGGTTACTCATACTCAGCTTATTGATCTCTGACATAAAATTCTTTCCACTGCTTCTTATATTTTCTTGTATTTAGGTAGGCATACATTTTTCTTCAAGTTGTAATAAAGTACAGGAATTCCTGCCCTACATTGTAATTACTCTTTCTTCTTCTCCTTTCTCTGGTATTTGCAGGACCTGTTTGCCGTTGTCTGTGGATTAAACTTCTTGCAGCTGAAGGATATCAGGGAGGTTTTATGTCTTTGGTTACGACTGAAACCTTTAGCACCTAAGAGAGTTTAATTCAGGCTGGGCAGATAACGTCTTTCAGGTGTGGCCAGAAATTCAAAAGGTCAGTGGCCAGAGGAAGGCAGCATTTAATGAAAGTTTAGATGCTGGATGGGTTTTGTCTGGGTTGGTCATTTTTCCTTGAAGGCGGAGACAGGCAAGGATGTGCAGTGATGCAGCACTGAATGCGGGATAGCAGAGAGGAAACTGGATGCAAGAACAGAAGATTTACTTTCTTCAGTGTTACCTGATAGGATCTGTTTTTAAATAGAAATGTCACCTGACTGAAGGCAAGAGGGAAAATATCGAAGTAATTTAGCTGCAGCTCAAGGCAAGAAGCTGAGGACATGAGGGAAGAGAAGAAGCAGTTGAGGTGATCTGAATGCACAGCTATATATAAAAATAGCAGCTGGAAGGGAGAGGTCTTTGAAAAAGCTGACCACGCATGCATGTAACTATAATCAGAGCATAGAGGCTGGCACTAGATGGTAGTGGAGAAATCAAGTGAAAGACTGATTTGTTATGATGGAGAACTTGGGGGAAAAGGGGAGAAACAGGTGACAATGAAGAATGGCACCAGAGGAAAGGAAGGCAAGATTGAGGTGACTGGAGACTTGAGGCTGAGGAGGAACAAGAATGTGATTAAAGAACTGGGGGGAGAATATAGAAGGTAGTTGCACTGCAGCCAGAGAAAAAAGCCATGAAGATCTGGGATTCTCAGCAATATAAGGAAGAGGCAGAAGTGTATGTCTGAAGACTGCTTTCCTTTGGGTGGAAAGGCAGATCATCAGCAAGGCTTACCTAGGGGTGTTTTGTTTCCCAGGAGCCAAAAAAACCCACCACATGGGCACAAAGCTGGAAAAAGGACCTGAAGAAGAATCTCGAGACAAAGATCTCTGCATCCTTTTTTGAACAAAACAAAGATTAATATGTCAAGTCAGAGAACAGTCTCCTAAAAGCTGTGGCTTGTGTGGTATCGGTTGAATTATTTTGGTCTCTGAGAAGGAAGGTGAGAAAATCACAAGCTAATGAAGAACCCCAGGCAGTCGCAAAGAACTCAACTCAGGGTCATGCAGGCATTAAGAGGTCTTCATGCAATGGCCATGCCTGTACTAGTAAGTTAAATTCCCAGCCCTGAAAATCAATTGTCTGTACTGTTAACTCTCCTTGGCATAGTTTTGATTTATACTTATGGGAACTCACCTGAATTATTCCCAGATAAAGCTTGAAAGTTATCTTGGGATTATTCCCAGTAGGCAGCTTGGAAGCAGCCACCCTGTTTTGGCGGGTAAGAGAGTTTTAATAGCATGGCAGATCTCCGTGCCAGTTGGCGTTAACAGTCTTGGGCAATTTTATTTTGCTTGTAGAAATATAGCTGTAAATGGCTTAGTAGATGCAATCCCTTGGAAACTTAGGCCATTGACTGTCTTAGGTGCAAGCTATGACAGGCAGCGAATAAGATTTCTTCTTAAAAAAAGGTTATTGAACTGAGATGTTGATGTGCTCTCTCAGACTGTGTTTTTTATATAGCATGAGGACACTACAGAAGAGTTGGTTTTACAAAATAAGCTTGGATAAAGTGTGCGTTTAATTGTTTCCATTTAAATTTAATGCAAGCATAAGCAAACATTGGTCCATAAATAATGCTCTTTCTCACAGGAAAAAACAGGCTTTCATATTAGGGAACTAGGGTAGTGAGGTTGGTAGGTAGTTAAGTTGGCTGGAATAACAAGGCTAGGCATTTAAAAGTAGAGAAAATATTTTAAAAAGTACTCGAAACTTGTATCTAAACAAGGCAAATCTCCAGACCTAGATGGATGAGTAATGTGGCCCCTGGAAAGATAAATATGGGTCTAGAATGGAATAGGGGTAATGTGAAGTTGGTGGAGGCATGAAAATACTATGGTCGTTGTAGGAAAATGTACAAAATGAATTTCTTTGTGTTGCACTATGTATAATTGTGGGGTTTGATTTCTGGAACAAATCAAACTAGAAAAGATACAGCAAGAAAAGCGTTTCTGAGAGCAGAATAGACTAGCAAAGTAAAACCTCAAGCATGCTAAGATAGTTCTTAATAAATATATCAGCAAAAGACTGCTAGAGAGGAAAGCTAGCTAATTAAGCTAAATGGTGTTGACACACGAACAAAGCTAATAACAGGTTTCAGTTTTAGCTGAAAGCAGTCAGTTGGCTCTGAAAATAAGTTAGATCATCCAGGTTACTAGAGAAGAAGAATGCATCTTAACTCGCATTTTCTAAATGGGTTCATGAATGTGATCTGGTTTTAACCAGATGCCTGATCGGTGTTTTCTGAGAAACTCCAGAGATGTGCAAGAGGAGTTGCACTGTACTTTCAAATGTCTTAGCTTTTGAAGAGCCAAACACAACGTTTTTGGAAAGAACTGCGTGGTGTATTTCAGCAGTTCTCCTCCAGCATATCAGCAGTCTTACAGCAGTTGTCCTGTTCTCACAGATCCTTTCCTTTTCAGTTCTGCCCTTTAGATTTGCTCTGTTATGAGCTGAAGTTGCGTAGGTGCTTCGTGGCCCTGCCACCACAGGTGCTGCACTAGTGTCTTAAATGACATTGGGTGTGCAGCTCTTTGGGAAATCAAGCCCACACAGCAAGCTTACCTGAAAGAGTTTATCCCCGGGAAACATAAGTTCTGTCAGATCACGTCAAAACTGTTGCGTTAGTTTTGTCATGGTGTACTGTGTTGCTGGAGCAGCATTTCATGCAAAGCCTTAAAGTTGTGAAATGCTTTGTTTATGTGTGGCTGATATTGAATGTGAGGTGATAATAATAACCTCAAATTGTAACAGAAATTAATTTTAATGCTGGTTTTGTTTCTTTTGGCCTTCGCATGTTTCTATAAATACTGTGTAGTTGAATGAATACCAGACTGATGAATATGGAAGCCCGCCTGTCAGTGTCTCGAAGGGAATGCTTTCAAATATAAATAGCCTTAAAAGTATAAATAGCAAAAGCTGTATACTGTATTTAGCACTGACCACTTTCTTTTTTTTTTTTTCCTTTCATTACATCTCCCATTTTATTTTTAGTGATGCTTACTTAAAATAGTTTCCCTGCTTTCCTGTTGGCTATTAGAAGGCCACTCTGGAATCCAAGTGATTTCTAAGCCAAATGGCAAGGAAAGTATTCCTTACTCGAGCAGTGTAAGCTTAAAGTCTTGTCTCTCCAGCCCTTCTTTACTGAAGCATCGGTGTAAAATGAATCATATTTCATCCCAGCTTTGTCTGTTTGGTACATTTTATATATCTGTTCTTAGGTTGATTTCAAAATGTGATTCCATTGGAAGGGACTCCTGGTTCTTCTTAGGTTGATATTATTCTGTGGTCCCTTTCATAAGTTTGTAGCTCTGAGTTTAGCTAATTTAACAGAGTCAGTACTCTTCACAAATGTCAGTATGTTGACAGCCACAATATTTTCTTATGTTAATTCCACAAATTCTATAATGTGCATGTCCTGATGATCACCTCAGCTGCACGCAAAGCAATGTGAGCGGGTTGAAGTTTTGATGGCCCCTGGGCCTTAACTTGACTTCACTGTTGCAACCACAGCCTACTGCCCACTTACATTTGTGCTGTTCCATCTTTTTTGTGTATGTTAATAAATACGTTATTTTAAAGTAGAATTGTATCTTGCATGAGCCACACTGCGGTCTGGTAGGCTTTGCAGGCCAAAGCTGATCTTCCAACGGTACTTGCTTGAAGAGGTCCCAAATGCATCACTTGGTTTTTTTCTCCTGAACTGTCTTAAGGAAAGTGAATAAGTCTTGGCAAGTACCAGCTGGTTATCTGTATACTGCTTTAACTATTTCTGCCTCAGAATGTCAGGGCAAGATAAAGGATTTATGTGGGAGCTTCGCACAGGAGTAATATTTAAAGTTCCTGTGGAAGCATCTGCTGTGCCCTGTGATTGCTTGAGCACTGTGATGGAAAGTGTTGAAATGCAGGCATTTAAGACAAATAAGGGCAAAGTTGGTTCCTTGTATTTCTGACCACATGCTTTGATCTCTGAAATGCTGCTGTGGGAAGGAAGAGGAAGGAAGCAAGATGTGAAGGATTCTGGCAGAGATATAGGACGCAAGTGGGCTGCTTCTGTATCCACATCAACAGCAGCAACAGGCTCCCTGGCACTTAAGTGAGAATCACGGTTCCCTCCCATGCAAAGATAAATGCCTTCTTCCACATGACCTTAGCCCAGCAGATATATCTCTAGGGGTGGATGAACTGGGCCCGGTGTGCATGTCAGCTATGCCAAGGTGTTTGCTTCTATTTCTTGCAGTGTTGGTGGAGTCCGAAGAGCATTTGGGCTCGATGATCTTAAAGGTCTTTTCCAACCTAAATGATTCTGTGACCTGAGGGCTAGAAGTCACTAGGATGAGAGACAATGTTCCTGTCTCTGCTTGAGCCTTTATTACTGGAGTCACTCTCATGAGTCCACTTGTACCTTGACCACCTTGCAGCTGTGGAGAGGCAAAGAAAGGTGCAGAAATGTGTTCTGCAGCTGCCTTTGAGAGGTGCAGGAGGCATTGCCTTAAGTCAGTTAGGAGATCCCTGAAGTGGCCAGCTGTTGCTCGTAGGCTAAAGCTGGTTTTCCACCCTCATCAGGGGATAATAATTTTCCTGCCAGTAGGCCATCGTGAGGGCACCTCAACTTTACATCTGAGCAGATTGTTAATGCATCTAGGCAATGACAGGTAAAATGATCTGTGTTCGTGTGGCTCTGAGACTCTGTGGAATTGTGGAATCATTTAGTCATTGATCTTTGTGCTTAAAGGCATGCTAGTGTCTGCAAGCTTTTTGTTAGTTTTAAATGCAATTTGTGTAGTTTTATTTTTATATGGCGCCTTAGGATGCTTACTGTAGAGGGCTCTTAAAATAGGTGTAAATTAATGTGCTGTTCAGACTTCTCATTAATCTGCTTGTCTTCACTCTTACCCAGAGGTAAAATACAAAGCCTACAGAGTAAGGAGCTTCAAATAAAATGGTAGAAAGTGGAACTCTGAAATAAAGATGTTTAACACTGAGGACTCGGACCAGCAGTGGAGGAAACAGAACAGGATGTTCAGAAAGTCCAAGCCCTTTGGCATGAGTTTAGGAGCTTGGAAAATAAGCAGAGCTACAGTCAATTTGTGAAACAATGTTTGTCTTCCTAAACTGAATGCTGGAAAGCATCCATTTCACACTTTGGCTTTGCCAGCGCCCTGCTATCTATTGTAGCACTCATCTTCTGGCCTCTTTATTTTCAGAGAACTATTTGACTTTGTGTTTGGAAGTTATTTGTGGTTTTTGCTTTCTTGTGGTGCAAACATAATTGTTTTGTGGCTGTAGGACTAAACTTTGGAGTCTTAGTCTTTGGTCCTGCTGTACTGTGCTGTTTCTGATGTTTGTATTATAACTGCAGTGATGGGCTTGGAAGAGTCCATTTCCACTTTGCTTCACCATTGCTTTGTCTGCATTGGTAAATTAATCAGAGGCAGGGCTTGTATCTTATGATTGTATATATTGTTCAATTTCTAGCACGTTCCGTGACACGGTTTTGGCTTGTGCCAACTAGCGCACTCCCAGATGACATCTGTGGCACGATGGCATGGGGAAGGGACTGTTCTCATCAGGCATTATTGAAAAAGTAACCAGATTTTGCAAGGGAAAAGAACATAGAGATGTGAACTTGAGCTGGCCATGCCCAGTCTCCTCTGAGCCTCTGGATCCTGGTGCATTTTACACACTAAACCGATCTCTCTTGGGCTTAGCATTGGAGGAGAATGCTGAAATACAAGCTTTTGCTTCCTACCTGCATCACTAGAGTTGTTATCAGCAACAATATTGAGCCACCACTCCTCCTCCATGTGGGCCATCTGCTCAGGCTTACAGTACCATTTCCATAGCACTAAGATCTTTCCTCTTTCAATAAGAGTCATGTTAGGGGCACAACTCAAGTTTTATGTCAAGCTAGTAGCAACAGAACCAAACTCCATGAGCTTTGTTGAGCTCTCTAGAGGCAGGTCTTCCATCATGCAGCTCATTTGCAAGCAGAGGTACGACAGTAATTCCCAAAGCCGGTGTTGTCACAGGCCCACAACAGCAAGTAAGGTGTATACATACCAGAACAGTAATTATTTATTTACTTGTCACACAGGGCCATGGTAATTGCACGCACAGATCATACATTTGCTTGCACACATGGATTTGTTTTGAACTTCACACCTATAGTTCACTCTTCAGGCTTTGTAACACTTCACATGAAAGGTAGTGCTTACTTTCCTCTGCAGTAGTTCTAGTTTGTAAAGCGCTTAGTATTTCTGTGTTGGAAGGGATCGTTGAGTTCCTGAGCACTGCTGATGCTTTGGCTGAATGTGTTTTTCGAGACTTCGTTTGTATAATATACAGCTTTGTTTGTATAATATACAGCTACATGTGCAATAGTCTTCATAATCCTTGGTTGCTCTCTTTCTGACTTTGTCTTCTGTTGTCTTGAGTTTTTAGTTGCCAGATGTTATTGAAGCCGGTGTTCCATACTCACTGTTGAAAGTATTTTTTCACTTAGATAGTATGTGGTATGCTATGTGTGATGTTCTAGTGATGTACATCTCTAGTAACTGTAGGCCACACAGGCTTGGTTTTCTGTCTTGAATGTGATAGGATAGGCTGCACAATGAACATGTATTTAGTATCAAGTTTTAAGCTCCTGAGCCCATTCTTGGTGCCTCTGCAGCAGTAAAAGAAGAAACAACCCGTGAATCATTGGACTAACCAGTACAACTTTTCTTCATTGTAACGCTCTGTGTATAGCGCTGTTATTGTGGGTATTAGAAGTACTGAGCAAAAAGGGTTTTGTTCTGTCAGTGCTAGATGAAATGATGGCTTTAGAAGCTAGTTTGGTTGGCAGTTTTCTTTCGAGCAAGTAAGGACCGTGATGGCAATAGTTGCCCAGAATCTGTTAGGAAAAAGAAAAGGCTGAGAGAGGTGCAGAGCCTCCTGTACTATGTTTACGGTTGTTGCCAGTCTGTGCACTGCTCTCAATATTTATTAGCTGAAGAGTCTGAAGAGTCAATCTTCAAGAGATTGTGCTGACTACAGGTTTTTGTAGTCTTTGGTGGTGCCAGCTGCAAAAATAGGCAAATCCGGCTGCAGTGGAAGGGCGTGATGGGGCAGCTCCAGCCCAACTGCTACCCTAGAGGTGTTTTGGAGGCTTTGGCTGAGAGCCGTGAAATGCATCTCCCTGGGGAGGACTGCCTTGCAAACAGACCTTGCCCTTCCCTATCAGTGAATTCCTTTGGCAGTAGGATGGTACCAGAACACCTAAAAATATTTCTGATGAAGCTGCAATGATTTTTTCTCCTCTGAGATGGGGACAGGGTTTGCCTTGTGTTCATTGATTCATATCTCACATAATACTCTTTCAAAAGGTCTCATTATAGCAGCCACTCATTAGTGGTGGCACTGTACCTGGCTGAAGGCCAAGTGAAAACATGTTTCTCAATTTCTCACTCTCATATGGCCTAAACCAAAAAAACTAACAGCTTCCCATTGACTTGAGTGGCTGTTGGTTAGATCAAACAACTCTGTTGTAGGAAAATAGAAGACTGGAGGAGTAACTCCTATTTCTCCTTGAAATGTAGTTTTCTTAGGAGCAGAAGGAGAACTGAAAGGTCTTCTGTACTTCAACCCAAAGTAGTGTCTTTAAAATAGGATAAGTTTTTTACATGTATGAAGTGATTAGCATTAGAAGTAACTTCAAGGTAATAAAATAAGCCTTTATGCATGCTTCAGAGCACTTTCTCTTTTCCCATGGAATT
This sequence comes from Cuculus canorus, assembly GCF_017976375.1. Lineage (NCBI taxonomy): Eukaryota > Metazoa > Chordata > Aves > Cuculiformes > Cuculidae > Cuculus > Cuculus canorus. The sequence goes on from NC_071402.1 coordinate 120,401,384, forward strand.
ATGGCCTTTGGCAGCTTGATCAACTCATTGTGTATGACGTGTCTTTGTTGGAAAGGGTTAATGCACAGGGGGAGGAGTCTGCTGAACGAAGCAAGTGTTAGGCTGTGAATTAAGAGTTTAAAAAAATTAAAATTGCTTTATCTGTCACCTGTTCGCGCTTTCTAAAATGGAGTTCATCTTTTGAAGTGAATAATTAATATTCCTTTTAATTTTATTTACTTCACGTAGGAAAGGAAAAATGTTGGAATCATAAATAAGATGTATCAGTAACAGCCAGTCTCCACTTTAGGCAGAAATTGGTCCACAGCAAATGTAGGTAGACCAGTGTTAGCTCACATGAGCTGTAATGACACTTAAATTGTTGCTGAACTAAGTATGCAGGTCAATGGGTAGGTCTGTGCATCCCATACTGGATCTCATGTTGCTCTATGATATAGTGCTTTTAGGACCTAGATTAGCAAGATTAAAAGTTGGTGCTGTTTTGCCCACCTAGCTCCTTCCTGAATGCAGGGGGAAAATACTTGTGAAATCCTGAGCACACAGAAAACGAGAGATCCATACTCATCTTGTTGCTGTGATTTTTAGGCTTTTCTACGCTTCCCTGCAGGACAAATTGCTGTGTTGCTGGAGTTTCATTAGTACTGTTCAGACATCAGTTATTCAGTCTTTTACCCTTGAAAAAGTGCCAAAAATCACAGATGTAGAAATCTCGGGCACTGTGATTTTTCACAGTGTTAATGACAAAAACCAGTTGGCTTCAGAGATCAGAGGCATCTTTGAATCAGGAAGAAAAACATCTTGTGAAATGTATGCTTTTTTTTGTAAGGGCAGTTGCTTATCCAGAAGACCACAGTTAAGCGCAAGTGCTCTCAGCTGGAACCCCCTCTGCTGCAGTGTGGTCTTGCTCCTGTTTGGAGTCCGTGGAGTTGTTTGAGCCACAGCAGTTCATCGCCCAATGTTTTCATCAGCTGCTGAATTTTATTTGTTTCCTGGAGGTTGCTCCCTTAAAAATATGATTTTTCAGTAGAAAAAGTAAGAAGCGTGGGGCTGGTTTTTAGATACTGTATGGTTCTATAACAAATAAAGGGTATTGGTTATTAATTTCTATTAAAAAAAATAATTTGCAACAGTTGGAAAGGAAGGGGAACAGCCATTAGCTGAAAAGAAAATTTACAGCACAATTCTGTGTACGTTGTCAGGGAATCATTCCCATGCAACCCAGCAATGGCACAGAGATTTCAGGGATTATGTTCAGATTAAATGTCAATAAGAGCAGAGCCTTGGCAGTCTGCCAGGAAGGTCATATGAGGAAAGTCTCAAACTTTTATACTTAAATAAAATGTGTTCTGCTTAATACCCGTAATATGCTGCAAATGTTAACACAGCTAATGACTTAGGTTAAGAAATCTCATCATAACTTGATTTTTACAATTATTTTTTAAGTTCAGATTTGGGACGTTTTGCTGCTTTTTGGTATTTAAGGCTTTGTCAGCAATTCTGTTTGGGGCTTGTGCCTCTACTTTGGGACTTTTCCCTGCTTTTGGTATTTAAGACTGTCAGCAATTCTGTTTGGGGCTTGTGCCTCTACTTTGGGACTTTTTTCTTAGTAGCATGACGTAAAGAAACATTAGTCTAAAACTACTACAACTCCTTAAAAAACTTGCTAATACTTCTGCAAGGATTTTTACTACACCGAAACATACCTGCTATTTGTAAGATGAAATCCAAGATTCTATGATTCCATGGTATTTACAGGATAATACTTATAATACCTATTGTTATTGGGAGAGAATGAAAAAGTAGATACATAGTTGGTAATTGGTTCTTTTTTTAGTCTGTGCTTGGTCTGTGCTATTCCGAAATACCTGTGGAATTGTGACAGAATATGCTGACAGTCTCATGCTGCGTTGAGAATGTCTTCTTTTGGTTTAATTTGATCTCTGTTTACAGTAGATTGACTTCAACTGGTGCTGGACATTCTTACTCTGAGGGATTTCTGCACATGTAGTTAGATGCCCTTAGCTATACCACTTGAAATAAACACTCTATTAATCTACTTGCTGTCTCTGAAAAAGCTGAACCTATTTTAAAATTGATCTATTAAATCCCTTAAGTACTCTAAATGTGATCCTACTACTGCATACAGTTAAGGCATATGATGCTTTTTCATGTATCATTTCATTTACTCCTTAGAACCAAACTCTGCAGTGGTAGAAGCACACCTTCCTGATGCCCTTCACGGGCATTGGGTTTCGCCAAGAGAATTTTAATGAGGCTTTTTTTGGATGCGACCGACATACTGAATCAAACCACAGCTGCTGGATTTGGTTTGCCAGTGAGCTTCGGTATATACTGCATAGCTCCAGAATTGCCTCGTGTAAACAGGAGCAGAACTTGGAGCCATTAACCGAAGTAGCTGATGATTCTGTGGATTCAGGACTCCACCTTTCATTTCTAATTATGTATACATTCAATATTTGTAAACCTGATTTTAGGGATACTGTATACATGTAAATACCTATTTGCTGATGTACGCATGTGTGTGAATGTGTGTGTATGTGAATGCTGAAGTTTATTTTCCCCTTCCTTCTCCAGTCTTCCCCCCACTTGCCTGCTGCAGTAGGGCATAAGGAAGGGGAGAAAATTATTTTAGCTGATTTGAGGCCAACATTGCCATGGGAGGATCTATTAACTGATCTGTGGCTTATTAAAGATGGAAGCTAGGAGATAACAATTAGAACTGTCTGATTCTGGAAAGGGTCCTAATGGTAATGTTGGTGTCAAAAATAGAACTGAAAAGTACCACGAGACATGACTGGCTGCAGGAGCAGGGCAGGAGGCTGAGTGATTGGGGTCCTGAGGCAGAGCTGCTGCTGAGTTTTGCAGTTAAAGCAGATTCAATTGGTTTGTTATTTACGAATGGTATGGTATGCAACCCTCAACATGTCAACACTTCTTTAAAGTGAATATATATGAATAAATGAGTAATGTAAATTTGTAGATTATATTAATAAATATCTTACATTGTACCGCTTATTATCAGTTATGTCATCGATAGGGGTTTTTTTATTATTTTTACTATACCTTTATTTAAAGTACTATCACTGGAATTTTACCATCCTACTGCCTGATAGACACAGTAATAGATCAGCACTTCTTTCCTTATTTGTTTGAAGCTAATGTGACAACAAATAGTCTGTTAGCATGCATTATTCCTTTGTACTGCAAAACATGTAGATGTTTCAGTGGTTATACTTTTATCACTGTAATATTTTAAAAACATGATACGATGTGTTTCTCTGATAAATCGAGTTACATAAAAGCAAATTCACATCTGCCTAGTGGTTTTACAAAACGTTCCCTCTATTTCGAGTTCAAATGTGTGTATTCTCTTATGTTTCAGGGGTGGTGGTTTTCTGGACTCTTAATTTGTTTGAGTACCTGCCTGTCCAGGCTCCTCAAGGATGGTGAAGGCTTGGTAGTTTCTGTGCTGCTGAGTTCTGCAGATAAATTGAGTTGGTTTTCTTCTTTATGAAGGAGGCAGTTTGACTCCATTGCAACTTTTCCCCGCCTTTTCCCTCCTCTTATGTGAATATTTTCTGTAACAGGATGCTTGTTTTCTAGTATTAGTCTATAGTGACTTGACAACAATAGTTTTCCCTCTAAAGTTGGTGGAACTCAGAACTGGTGTTACCCCATCAGGGTTCACCTGGCTTTGTACCCGTGCAGTGCTGTATTGTCAGCATTTACTTAAGCAGAATTGGTTTAAGGGACCATAAGGTCTTTTGGCTCGGCAGCCCTGCAAACACAGCGCAGCCTCACTCTACTGCATGCCAGCAGCTTGGTCAGAAAGATGGATGTTGCCATACCTGCAGAGTTTGCCATAGCCGCGATGCTCATGAGGGCAGTGAAGGCAGATGTGCTGCTCAGTACTGGTGTATTGGGACAGATGCCCTGAGTTCCCCAGGGCATAGGTCAGCTAGTTGAGTATTGGGTACTTAGGATGTATGAGGTTGCATCGATTGTATTCTAAATTATTTGAAGCTTTTTATCTTAAAGTGAAAAGTGAATTGTGTTAGGGAGGAGCAGGTGTGTCTCCCTCTTTCCTGAAGAAGGGAAAGATGAACACATAATAATGGAAGAATCAATTTTTTTCTTAACTCTGCAGCTCTGGCTATACCGTCTCAAGCTTTTGTCTTTATAAAACCGCATAGCCTTACCAAGCCAGGTGTGCTTTCTGTATAAGCAAGTGATGGTAGCCTGAAACATTGCTTCAGAAGCTTTGTGAGTCAGATCATTCACGATCGCAAACACAAGATTATTTGTGGTAGGCTCCTCATTGTGACAATGGTCCTTTGTTTAAAGTCTGCGTTGCAGATGTGTTATACTTCCGATTTGCAGCGTGCTTCTCTGCTAGCAAGCAGTGTTGCTGCAGGGCACTGAAAGTGAAGATCAGTGCTGCTAAATTCAGGATGTTACTCAGTGCTGGAAATAAATGGGAAGGTTCATAGTTGTTTAATCATGATTTTTATTGACATGGTATTGCTTCCTGTTGTTCCTGAGATTGGTTCATTATTTATATTTTAGTGTAGTGGTGGAGGTTTTTTTAAACTCTGTCTGCTGACTAGAACTATATAAGTGCTGCTAAGAGCAATTTTGTTTCTCATGACCATTTAAGAGGTGTTCTCTCTTGGTAGCGGTGGTTCTGTATAGACATTCAATTTTTTTAAAGGAAGAGAGGAAAAACCCATTGTTTCTTTATAGTGTTTGGATTAAACTTGATTTTAACATTTACCTGTAATCTTAATTTTTTTATAAAATAATGCTTGTTTCCATAAAATCACTGCCGTCAATTCCCTGGGGTGGAATGTGATTTTCTCCCACCGCAAGGTGATGATGCTTTTTGGTGGAGCTGTGACCAGTCTTTTAGGTTTAGGTAGTATTTCTACAAGCTTATGGCTAGGGTTTGTCTCCTGTACAAATGTATGGTCAGGCTGAAACTGAGGCATGTTGTGCTCCAGACCTCTCCTCCAAGGGCAGCATCCCTGTGTGATCTTCCTCTGCCTTGTTTGCAGAGTGGCTGGCGCGCACGTCCCAGGTGAGGCTCACCAAGATTTGGAGGCAGGTCTGGTGGTTGCATAGAGACAAGGCATGCTCTGCCACCGCTGAAAAAGTAATGATGATCAGTCAGCGATGATGGCTGTACACAGTATTCCTGCTTCGCTTTGGGAAGAGGAAGATACCATTTTGCTGTTGGACCAGCGCTTCAGAGGGAATCAGCAGAGCTGCTTGCTGCAGTGGGAGTCTAAAATAACCATGTTTCCCATGGAGGGTGTCAGCAGCTTGTAAGAAAAACACAGGGCATGTTCGGTTCCTGAAAAGCACTTCTGAGATGAAAATAATCCTTTTGGTTTTAATTTTTTGATGCCATATTTTATCCTTGAACCTCAGAGATTTCATAATGTTTTCACTTGAAACTCTACTGCTTCATGCAAGGTGAATGTGACTTAAATTCAGTGCAGGCATTGCAGGGACTCTGTCCTGTGCTTGGGCATGTGGTTTTTATTTTTTCCCCCAATCGATTACTCAAGTTATTCTACAGGAGATTTATCTACATTAGCTACGAAGTGTAAATTTAAATTCCAGGTCATTTTGTTGCAAGTTAGCATAATATTTATGCACTCACTTTCAGTGATAAAAAAGCAGCAGTTAATTGTTTGACAGGCAGAATAAAGCATTCGACTGCTCTGTATTGTGTGGGGTTATGACAGATTTCTTTTGATTGTACGATATTGAAATTATACATCCGTAAGGTAATGTTACATCATGTTATTTGTCTGCACTTCTACAAGCAATTTCATTATTTTAATAAAAATTCAGAGTGATCTGAAACCCCCTTTTTCTATATAGTAATAATTATACACATGATTTTTGTATATTGGTATATGGATATGTATTTTCTGCATCCTGTAGCAAGAGGCAGACTACTATTATTCTTGAGATACTTGGGAGGTAATTGAATATGAAAATTTATTTTTTTGCTGAAGGTTTTGGTGATCTCTGAAGGTATTCAGGTTGTAGCCATTTCAGTTGCAGCTGGTAAAAATGTTTTCACTGAAACGGAGATCAATTTTTTGAGACTTAATTGTTTACAAATGAGATCAAATGGGAACAGGACATAATAATATCATTTTCCCTAAACAGTTAAGGGATCAGTATTTACTGATTAACTTTTTTTTTTATATCTAGATCAGGAGTGTTTAAATTGTGAGATTTCATCTAGATTTGGACCATTTTTATATTTGATCTTGCTATGACTACCTGAAGCTTCTCAGATGTTGTTGGAAATATGGCACTTATTGCTATTATTTCCAGTGTCTTGGAGAGTGGATTCACCATTCCTAGTTGTCACCATTGTGCATTGTCAGTCATTGTGCATGACTCTTGGATGGCCAAAAAGATGCAGATTGAGTGCTGTGCAAATAGCTGAACGGACCTCAGTAAATTAATCAAGTAATGCAGATTAATATAGTGTTATTTAGTGCAAAAGTACGGGGTTTTTGCCTCTCATTAAAAAAATAATAACTGTAGAATCCTATTCTCAGGATCTCTTGATAGGGCAGTTTTGTTTAAAAAAAAAAAGTCCTGATATATTTCAGGAGAAGTAACTTACAGGAAAGCATATCAAATGTTTAGTTTTGTGATCACAGCTTAGTAACCTGATTCAATAGGTATTCATTTATATTTTACTACACTATGCATGGGGAAGCCCTAAGGATCTTACAATGGTTGTAAGCCAGGTTGTAAGTTTTAAGTTGGGATACTGCCTTCTTACATTGTCCCCCATTTGTAAAAGTGCAAAATGAGCAATAATTATATTGTGACTGTAATGATATGCATAAGCCATAAGTGTAGAGATAGGAAAAAGATCGCTTTGGAGTTACTAAGTACTAAATTTCGCTTGTCTTATTTCTCCTTACGTTTTGAGAAATTCACAGATTTGTATTTGCATTTTTAAAGCAAATAGCAGACTTGAAACTCTTTTCAGCAGGACCACTGACACCATTGCTGCACGTTCACAGTGAAGAAAAAATCTTGAAAAGAAATCCCTCCCATTTCCAGTTTCCATGAAACTCTCAGAAGGAACAGTCACATGAAAATATTTTGTTTTAACTGTTTGACAATGCCATTCAAAAATTTTAGCCTGCTTGTTAGCTGAAGCACTAACAGATAATGAAGTCTAAAATCTAAGTAAAGCTCTTAAGTGAACTGAACTTTGAAATATTTATCTAGCTCAGTAATAGTTTCTTCTATGAGCACTGTAAAAAAAAAAACATCTGGAGTTATGTGCCTAAGACTGAAACATACCTAGAGATAGGTCACTGCTACCAGTGGACAGTATGTAACAATCATCTTACTCTTTATAGCGGTCAGTTTATTTGTATCAGAATTTGCTCCTTCAGATCTTCACAAGCACTGAGGAGAGAGAGATTTTTCTTTTCTTTAATGTGGTGGAATTAAAAACCCAACGCTACCATTAAAAATTTTTCAGTATAATTTTAGAAGAGCTTACTTACACACATGCTTTTAGCCATGTTTTACCCAAAAGCATTTTCTCCACTTCTCTCATTTTTTTGTTAATGTCCTGCAATAACAATTCCTCAGGGGTGTCTTCATTTCATTCCTACCTTCTCCTGGGTTTGGGGTTATTCCTCCCACGCACAGAGACATCAAAATACTTGTCTACTGAAGTGTTTGTTCTCAAGACCTCTGGAAATCAGTCTCGCCCTTAGAATGAATTGATCCATTGTTCTGTGTAGCACTAAATCAACAAAGCATCTCCGTGCTTAGTAGGAATGGAAATGTGTTTCCATGCTTATCACTTGTACAGAGAAATCTGTTTGCTCAGTCTTCAATGTAGCAACATTGTTCACACAATTTCTGGGTGCCTAGCATCACTGTTTGCCGTTACTAGAAGAATTTGGAGTGCACGTGGTAAAGGCCATTGCACCACACTATAATTAGGGTATATTTCTCTATATTCCTCTATCTGAACAATTCTGACTTTGAACAAGTGATGGTACCATACTTCTGTACCATACTGGTCAAATATTTACACAGACTCATAAATACGAAGATGGTCTATTCCAACTAATTTGGCCAAGAGATAGCAGTATTCGGTCATCTGCATGCACACAGTCTTCTAAATCACTGATAATTTTATAAGAAAATTTTGACTTGCTATGAGATCTTGGCTGTAGAGCTGGAGTGGCTGACGTTCAAAGCTGAAGAAGACTTTTAAATCTATCTGGTGGATTATCTTCTGTACACAATAGAGATACCTGAATCCAAACTTTATCTTTCAGAAGGTTTCAGAACGATGAGTAAAGCAAACTGAATGCGCGTTTTGAACTTTAAACGTTGATTTATTTTTTAAACTATTGCATTTGGTAAGATTCTGGCTAGTCCATTTACAACAGCACCAAAGAGTGCATTGATCAAGGCAGATATCTTGGTAGGCAGTCTCACAGAAACCTTTTGGAAGCATCCTTTCATTTAGTGGCGCAACATGCGTGGAATCCCCCAAGACATTACTGTAATTAAGTACTTCCACAAAACTCCTAATGGAGAAGGCTTCTCAATACCAAACCTGAATCATGAAGTATGCCTATGGCTGATTGCGGTCTCATGTTGGGGAATATAACTAACATTCAGTTCAGCTGCCGGCATGCTGATGTGCAGTGACATTTCAGATGTCACAGAGGGTGTCCCACTTGGCCTCCAACAGTGGCTCTATAACGGTGTCTCCTGTGGGAGATATCTCCTAATGAATATTGGGATGGTACCTGGAATATAGAGTGTGATAAGCTTTGTGTTATACAAATTCATCTGAGAATTTGGTTTTTTTCTCCATTTTCATACTGTGCCTTTGACTTCTTCCTCCATTATAAATTTAGGCTTAAATGTTTACTTTAAAGGGGACCAGATTCACAGCAATGATATCAACCACTTCTAAGAAGAAATGTAGTGTTAGTCTTGGTATTCATCTCATGTGAGAATGACCAAATGACCAAAATGTAATATTTTTCCCTTAGTCTTTTTGATGTACAGATTAGCAAACCATAAAATGTCTTTTACTTTGAATGATGATCTCCTCATTGTAAAATCGAAGACTTCTTAGGGCAGTTCAGCAATGCTTGCAATGCATTTGCTCTTGGATGACAGCCAGAGGATTCCAGCATGGTCGTTCTGGCACGGTTGGTATGTTTTATAAGACAGGTGTCTACATGAGTGTAATAAACCTCATTATGCTGGTAAATCTGAACAGATAATTTGAAAGTATGGGTTACAGTGAACACGGCTGGTAATTTACCATGTCAATAAAAAAAAAAAAAATAAGCAGCATTTCTCTTATGCATGTGATGTACAGTAATTTTGTAATGTAACGGCTCCATTGAGTGAGCCAATGTTAAATTCCTGTTCAAGATATTCTTGATCCATATGTTCAGATATTTTCTTTTATCATTGCCTGTCTTTCAGTTAAACTCTGCAAAACTGATTCTCATTCACAGAGCTATCAGCCAGTCAGGTTAACCAACAACAGACCATGACAAAGGATATAAAATTAATGAGGAATTGGAGAATGGAATCATACACATTAGAAATGTAATAATCTAAAGACATCAGTAGAGTTTCATTACCAAAGAGTTACTTTTCCTGGCGATGTTCCAGTATATTCTTTGAAATCAAGAAAGCATTTTGATCCTACCCATATCACATCACACTGTTGGTAGCTAAGCTCCTAATATGCAGCAGTGTCTCAGAAACAGTCCGTTTCTTGAAGTTTAGAGAAGCAGACTGTCCATTTTACTGCAATGAGTTTCTTCATTAGCAGTGTGAGTTTTGGCCAGGCTGCGGAGGGTGTATTTATTTTCTTACCATGTCATAAAGTCTTAGTGCCTGTTTCAGAGTAATGCTCCATAGGATTGGCCTAATTATCAGCATTTTCATTTGGAGTCACATGACTTCCAGAGAAAGGTCTTAGTGTTTCATGTAACTCATAAACAATTGAAAAAAAATTAAGATCAAGTTCTATAAACTCCATGACTGCTGATACTGAGTTAAAAAGATGAGGCTTTACAAGGAGAGTTACATTGCATTTACTAGTTAGCAAGGGTTCCTCTAAAACCCAGAAGGTGTGCTGTAGTTTGGACTCTGTTCCTCAAGTGCCTGAGGCACGCCAAGAGTTGTCTCCAACTCTGGGAAGAACTAGCAGCTGTGACCAAAAATTTCAAAAATGCAGAGAGTACTACCACATGCATGTGGTATCTATCCAGCGTAGCTGTATCTATTTGGTAGATCTATATTGTATCTCTATATCAAAAGAAGCCCCTCTACTCTGCTCTTGTGAGACCCCACCTGGATTTTTGTGTCCAGTTCTGGAATCCTCAATGTAAGAAGGATATGGAACTGTTGGAACGGGTCCAGAGGAGGGCCATGGAGATAATCAGAGGGCTGGAGCACCTCTGCTGTGAGGACATGCTGAGAGAGTTGGGGTTGTTCAGCCTGGAGAAGAGAAGGCTCTGGGGAGACCTTATAATGGCCTTCCAGTACCTGAAGGGTCTACAGGAAAGCTGGGGAGGGATTTTTACAAAAGCATGTGGTGATGGAGTAAGGGGGGCTGACTGTAAATTGGAGAGGGGAATGTTTGACTAGACATTAGGAAGAAATTCTTCATGATGAGGGTGGTGAGGCACTGGCACAGGTTGCCCAGGGAAGTTGTGGATGCCCCTTTCCTGGAGGTGTTCAAGGCCAAGTTGGATGAGGGTCTTCAGCAGCCTGATCTAGTGGAAGTGTCCCTTCCTATGGCAGGAGGGTGGAACTGGATGATCTTTAAGATCCCCTCTAACGCAAACCATTCTATGATTCAAGTTCTATGTATGAGATAATTTATGAAGTGTGACCTGCATAACACATCAGAGGATAATTCAATTCCTCCTTCCTTTAAATACTAAATTTGGGAAAGTCCAATATCCAAAGAAGTCACCTGGGTATAAGCTGAAAAATGAGACTGTAGCAGGCTCTTTTTTCCACTGTAGGATGGTTTGTCTTTGCATGTGAGCCCTGAGAATATGTGTGACCCTGAGCAGGCTTTACCTAAGTGTTTTTGCACAGATAGTGCATACATTGCTCCTGTTGCCTGCCTTCCTCCTGCTTGAGATACGCAGCTAGAGCTAAGGGTAGCTTAGGTGACTTAACAATTTCTCACTTTATTTTCTAGACTATTTTGGTCTTCCTTAGTTTAGGAGCATAAACTCCCCTTGGAGTCTCTCTGAGCTGCTGGATGAAAAGGAGGGGGTTGTTCAAGGCACTGTCAAAAAAGTAGATATGTGAATACTCTTCCAACTGGGAATACCATTTCAAGTAAAGCATTTCTTTTATGTGTCCTGATGCAGTGATAGTCAGCTAGTCATACAGCGTGTTCTCTTAACTGTATATTGAGGGGAATCTGCAGATCTAAATTCAAACTTCTAAAGAGGATTAGGATCTGTACATAAAGGACTCCATGTACATGTGAAATACTGTGAGAACAATTGGTGCATCGTGCTTTGATTCAGCTGTAATTACATTTTGTGACCAAGAGGAGAAAGGAAACATGATTTACAGTCTTGTGATTTGTGATGCTTTTCATGTGTTTTGGCATTGCAACAGTATTGGGGCTCTTTATTGTATACTGTTAATCTTTCCTAGGTAAAAGTAATAAGGATGAAAGCAAGAAAACGATTATATTGATGGCCGTACTTATAAGAGAGTTGTGTGATGATCGATCTTAAATCAAATAATGATGCACAATAAACAAACACCTACCATAAAGAATAAAACATTGGGATGTCTACGCTTGGATGAAAAATAAAAGTGAAATACCCATTCAGTGGTAGTGCATTTCCCTTGATTGTCATGTGTATAGATAGAAAATAATTGCACCAAAATCAGTGAAATTATATTATAGCTTAATAAAAGATGAGAATTAACTCCTGCTATTTGTTTACTGAAGAGATGAAGGGTTCCAGTATGCATTTTGAAGGCATTGTATGTTGTGGTCTCACCATATTTGGTATTGATGTAAATAGTTAAAAAATTAAATTGAATAGAAAGTTTCTGTATAGCAGTGAGTTACAGATCTGATCAGGAGGAAGAGAGGTTCAAGTGAATTTGGTTCTTGTGCTGGGAGCTGGGGTTAGCAGTACATACATGTGTGAGAGTTCTGAGAACAGGTTCTGGTTTAAAGCAAACACTAACATAGAGGTAATCTTGTCTGCTAGGTGCATCCTTTCCACCTGGTAACAGAAAGACAAGCAGTTATTTGTCATAGTTTTTATGTGTGTTTCCATACACAGGATGATTTAGAGTTTTATATATAAAACAGATGTAAATCAAATAATGTAGAAGTTTGTGTAGATGTTCTTGGGTTTTTTTTTTTGTGTGATCTAAAGAAGATATGAAACTATTAAAACATTTTTTTCTTGCATGTTAGACTTCATGTAGAATGAAGGAAACATTCGTAAAAACATTTTGCCTACCATTTCTGTGCTCAGAACACTTTTGAGTTGCCTCTCTCAGCCACTGTGTAATGGCCCAGCATTTCCACTGCTGAAGAAGATTGATTTCTTGTGCAAAAGTTGATGATACTAATTAATCTACCTGAGCTGTTTTCCTGAGTCTCTGCTGAGTCAGTGTGGCATTGCTATAGGGGTAGGTGACCAAGCCAGAACTTCTTGCGGTAAGTCTCTGGGGCAGGCACAGGGTGCATCAGGACATGGGTGCAGTATGCAGTGAATGTTATGCTTGTAGTATCTTGGACCTTATTTGAATAAAAATGTGGAGACTTTATATCTTAAAGACTGAAAATCAGTGGAGTGAATGAAGAACTGGACCAGAGCTGAATTAATTGTTCCAGCACCAGCTTTCAAGCGAGGCTGGGTTAAAATTGCTTTGCTTCCGATTTAGAATTGGAAGATTTTTTAGAAACCAAAATTAAACAGAAACGGGATCAAAAGTTACCATCTGGTTCATGGAGAACAATCCTATGCTCTTGGCAACACCCACTGCATGTGTTCTCCATAGTAATCTGATTAATGTAAAAATAGTTTGTCACTGTGTATGAATAATGTCTTGTGTTTGCATAGATAAAACCTCTAGGCTGCAGGTACATGGGATCTGTAAAAAAAGTGACACAAATGACAAATATTACACAGATCAGATTAAGGAAGGAACAAAACAGGTTTTATTGATGATATCTCCAGTATTCAGAAAGAATCACACCCTTTTGTTGTCTCTGTGAAATACGTGCACTACTAGCAAGACCCTTCATGGTAGCCTTGCCTCGTGATTTTTTTCAGTGATGATGCTCACTCTTTTGTACCAGAAGGGAAAGAAGCTAATGAAGTCCTTTACAAATACATGTGAAATATACAATAAATAAAGTCTTGTGAGAGTGCTTCTTAAGGTTGCTGTTCATCTGTCAGCTTCAGAAGAAAATTCCAATTATAATACCAGCACAATGAGTGTTTTATATTATTTAGATAGCATAGGTGTCATAATAGTTTTCCTTCTCTTGATATATTGGTAATTTACTGAGTAGTGGCATGAGGTGCTAGTTTGGTTTATGGCTGTCTAAGAACGTAGTATAGTGTTAATGTTCCATATTCGTCAGACTGAAGTGGTTTGGATGACTTCTGTGTTTTATAGAGGTCTAATGCTATATTTGAATGTCTTTTACCTTACTGATTCATCAGTTTTTCATAACCTTATTTGAATTGTCTCAAATATCTTCTATCCCAAATCATTCTTTCTGTGTTGTAGTCCCACAGACACCAAGTTCCAACAGATGCCCGTGCTGTATGATCATCTGTGCTTTTATTCCCTGATGGAAAGTGTAATTAGAGAACAGTTCAGCTTTTGGGTTGACATGCACTTCAAACTTACTACAATACTCTTCTCTTTTTATCTGCTGCTGTCTTCTTATCCAAGTATTATAAGTATCTCTTTATTTCTCTCCAGTTTACCTCTCAAGTCCCTCAGAGGTGGAATGCCATGTCCATTAGCCATATAAAAACTTGTTTTCTAGGAGAGGAAAAGAAGCGTTACTTCTCTTAGTCAGTCTAGTGTGGGAATTTGGAGAGGCAGAATGTAATTAATTATCAAGCTTGAATTTTGGCCAAGGCACTGTTAGCCTGAGAGTTGCAGTTTATTAATTTCTTTCATTCTTGTGATGATAGGAGGAGCAGGAGGGAGGTGAGAGTGGGATTTTATGCTAATGTAGAGTTTGGACTCTTGCTGTAGCAACACATTTCAGTTGTCACCATTTTAAGTTGGACTGCTTTATGTGGCTGTGACAGGAGGATGGAGGGGGGGCAAAAATGATAGCAGAGCTTCAAATGAAATTATTTGGAGGGAAAAAGTGGTTAATTATACAGAAATCAAGCTCACAAAAAACAACCAGAGCATGAAAGAGCTACAGTGCATGCCCTCTGCCTTTCACAGACAGTTTCCAATTCACTTGGTGCTTTGTGTTGCTTTTCTGAGGCAATTCTTTATGCACTTTATGTGCATCCATACACATTTTGCCACTGTTTGTTGATAGTAACTTTTGGGCCAGATCTGGTAAGACTCTAGTAGGCTCTTTAGCAATCAGATCAAATATAAATCAAAAACTTACAGTGTAAGTTATAATATGTGTTATTTGATTCTCCTGCTGACTCTATACTTAGTTTTTGTAGGGAAGAAATTATGATGGTGACGAGTATTAAGACTGAATGAATCCAGAACTGGGTGGGAGGAGAAGCTATGTATCCACTGAGACTGCTCTTCTGCCACATTATTGGGAGCATCTGCTACATCAACCAATGCTAATGGGGATAGTTTTATGCAGTGGAGAAGTGAGATTGGGGAGTAGGAGATTTGTCTTTGACAAATACGTCCCTCATGAAGCTTCTGTTATGTTCTCTTCATCATCAAAATTCTTCAGATGTTATCTGAGAGTTTATATTAAAATGATAGAAGAAAATTACTCAGTGTCCTAACTTCTCTAAATCTCTTGGGTTTCTGTATTTGTCTTCTTAAATGCATGATATGCAAAGTCACAGTATGTTTCTGTTCTTAAATAATAACGAAATTAGTAATTCCCACCAAAATAGATCTGTTTTTCTTCTATCACTGAGGAAATGCTTGCATTCTGAAAACGTTGTAGCACTGTGCTGTAACATAATGCTGTAATGATTCTGCTATCCTTGTAAAACAAGATGTACTTTGCACTGTTAAAATTAGAAGTACTTAAGAGACACCGCAATTATTATGAAATTGCAAATAATCTCTCTCCTGGGAGAAGGTGATCTTCTTCACTGAAGGAAAGTTGGCATTAATAAGCACATAATCAATGAAAACAGTGTTGTCATAATAGATATTGAAGTTTATATCTCTGCGAATATATGATTTTGTATGGATTAGAAGGAAGAGCAAGGTCTAACCGCACAGCCAGCATTCCTTCTCATCTTCTGCCTTTTAAACTAATTCATTGTATAACCAGCTAGTTGTGGAAGGTGGAATTCACTGCTGAAATGAAGGCAGGTGAACAATATAGAAAGTGAGCTGAAGATTGAAAACGAAATTATAATCAGTAATTTAAATTAATACATTTCTATGTCTATTTCTAAGTAATCTCTGGGTACAACCTTGAATCCTCTGTCACAGAAATTTTTCTGCCTCATTTCATTGCATTTCGACTCCAGACTGTGGGGTAGTTGCATGAGCAATACCCTCACTGTATTGAGCAACCAACACAAGAAGGGTAAATTATTAACCAACATTTGCAGTTCCTTTCTGGCTGTTGCTTGAGAATCACTGCAGAAATCAGTGTAAACCTTCAAAAATTCTCCGGTGCTGAGTCAAGAGTACTCATCCCACTGGCCTGCCCTCAGAGGATGGCAGTTGAGGACTTCCCTGCCCTTGCCACTGCCTTCTGTCAGGGTGACTTTGGGTGCACTGGCGTGTCACAGCCATGGTGGAGCAAACATACTGGAGCTGGGGCTGCACGGGGATTTTGCTTGCAGTGGCTCTGTGCTGCTGCTGCTACAGCTGGATAGTAGGTGGCTAAGGAGGTGTGTGCTGGGCTACACAGTAGCTATAAAATAAACATACTGTTTGCCCTTCCAAAGGGTTTTGATTAACATTTTGTTCTTAGTTGAGATTGGTAGCACCAGCGTCCTCTTCCCAGGACTGCTGAATTGAAGTTGTGTATAGATGGATTTGCAAGGAAACAGATTTTCAAAGGCATAGATTTCTCTAAAATCTCAGTAAGAGCTAGATGCCTCATTGCTGTTTGGGGTACTTAAAATCTTTCTTTCTTTCCTTTTTTTTTTTCTTTAATAGATAGGTTTCTAATCATGGAAATGGGAGTAAGCTTATATATATTAAAAATTACATATATTAGAAGGAGGCATCTTCTGATACACAGAGGTTTATTTCTGACTGCAGTTATGGGGATGCTTAGAGTCTAAATAACAGGATACCTGCATGGAGGAGCAACATATTATAGTTGTTATCTGAAGACATTAGCTTTGTGTTATTCCTTTTGAGTTATCATGTTATGATATTCTTTTAAGTGCATTTTACTTTTTGTTTGGTGCTGTACACACGCATTGCACAGAGTCCGCAAAGTCGAATGCTATACTCCACCTGTGACCCTGCCTGGCTGTTTCTTTTCATCATAAACTCATTATCCGAGTCACTTTAGTCAGCTAAATAAATCCTCTTCTTTTTAATCTGTTCTTCAGTGGATCCTGTTTTTTTTCGCAAGTGGCCTATATGAGCCAGGTGTACCTCCTTTCTCCTCTTTTCCACAGCTTTTCCCCCCAGGAGTGTGGGTCAACCCCACGCTTTCAGCCCCACCTGACCTCCATCCCGTTCAGGAAGGCGCCTCACTGTCCTCTCCTCCCACGACGACGATGCTTGTCAGCGTACCTAGCATTAAACCCCCTATCCAGCACCTCTCACCAAGCTTGCACAGGTTTGAAGTCTCATCAGATTTAAACTGGTTTAACTGACCTGGCAAAAGCCATTTCCCTATCTGAAAAACCACCTTCCGCCTGTTTGAAACATGAAGGATGTTTGAATTTTTGAAGGACGACCTACCAGATATTATTTTCTCATTGTAAAACAATGTCTTTTTTTTTCCTGGCATTTATCTTGGAAATCATTGAACAGTTTTGGCTGATGTAAGCAAAATAATAGCCCGAGGCACGCATCCACTGTGGAAAGTTTCAGTCCAAACAATTAGTCTGGCAAAATTATAAGGAAGTGAAAAGCAGTTCTTATGGGAAGTATTGGATAATCCTTAGTAATAGGCTATCTCACAGTTCCCACCTATGTGTGTTCAATTTGCAAGAACACTTTCTGTCAACATGCATACAGCTTGCACACACTCTTATCCAGTGCACTCTGCTAAAATGCAGATCACTTAATTAAATAATCCACTTAATGTGCATAAGAATCACTCTGTCTTAATGTGACTCTAGCTAATTGCATGTGTTGTTAAACCTATTAATTGCTTATCATCTATTTGCCTAGTTTGAATTTTATAACAGCAGAGGACCAAGCGCTCAGTATCTTTTATCACTATTACTACTAGACATATTAGAATAATTTTATATTTTTTGTCCATCCTCAAAAATACGCGGTAAATGTATCATATAAGAGATCTATAATTGAAATGCTGTTGTGACATAGAAAACTTGTCTTGCAGTCAATGATTCAGGAAAGCAATAACTTAGCAAAAAACCTTCAGTCTTCATTCTTCTAATACATAATTTTGGTTATTTCCATATCGTGGTGTTCTCAATGAGAGCCAGAGGCAGGCTTTGGCTGAACATTATCTACCCCTAGCTAAGAGACTCTGTTGTGTTTTCATTACGTTTGTCTGACATAATCACTCACTGTTAATTTATTAAAGCCTTTGATATTTGTGTCTGTGTGTCTTAAACAATAAGCTGATCCAAAATGAAATGTGATTTATTGCTTATGACCTTATTCGTAGCTTTTCCTTGTGGAAAACAGCATATGAACTTGGGTGTTAACTGCAGCTTGAGCACAGATAACTTTACTCCTGTGAAGGATGCCAGCATGAGGCCTCTTTCGTTTGGATGGCCTCTCTTGCCCATATTCCTTATAATCTGGTTTTTTTTTTTTTCCTGTATTCAGGTATGTTTCCCTGAGCCAACAGAGTCTTTGTGGAGAGATCTCAGTATTTACTGTGACCACAGGCTGGCAATGGCTGGCATCTCGCCTTAGTACTCCTGGAACCAGACTGAGATTGCCAGGGTGCTATGGCAGTAAGCCTTTCCTTCAGCTTGTTTGTTCTGATGAGTTTACATTGTGCCACCTGGACAAATCCGGTGTCAGGATGCTGGGGCAGGAAGGCGGAAACTTCCCAGGGAAATGGAGAGGAGGAAGGTGGTGTGCAGATAACACTGCCTGAAAACTTACAATTTTCAGAGGCGCTGTTTGCAGGAATGCTGTGGGCACGGAGGAATGATGATCTTGGGGGATCACTCTGGCTGAACCCTGAGATGTATATCCATTTACAGGAAGAGTCTTCTCACAGTGCTATAGGTAGAGGTGTATAAATTGGGTGTGGGACTAACTAAACCCAGAAAATAATTGCCCAGCATGAAACAGTTTTATTTGGGACTTGGGAACCTCTACTATTTTTTGTAGATATATTAGATACTTGCTGCTTAGGTTGCCCAGGAGGGAAAGGACTGAAAGAAAAAAGGTAAGCAAAGCATTTGAAAATTCAATGTCAGTGCATGCACATATGATCAAAGCCTGCTAGAGATCCTTTATAAGAGAAAGGATGTGCAGCTAAAATAGTAATTTGTTGTCTGGACAAGTTCTTTTGGGAGAGGGAAGGTGGTTCACCGAGTCTTCAGATGGTCACAGTGAAAGTGGTGGTTACTTTCCTGATTTTGTGCACTGTCCTGGCACACCATCCTGATTTAGCCAAGTTTTTCCTCCTCCACTAGTCTTTTCAAGGTGGGCAGAGCCTAGAAACATTTTGCCCCAGTGTGATGGCACTGTGCCCTGCAGTTGATCCTAGTGTGGGAGGAAATTATGGAAGAAAGAACAAGAAGGAGGCAGTGGCGGGATGGGCAGAGAAGAAGAGATAGTACGGTAATGCTATACTAGTTTGTGGGAATGGAAGATCGTATATCAGGGAAGAAGTTGGCTCGCGTGTGCATTGAGATCTGCACCACACATGCTTATGTGGTGATCATGACCAGTGACCTCATCCATGTGCAGGTCTGGATATTGCGGTGGTTGAGATTTGCTGACTGTTTTTGGCAGAGGATCGCTGCTCCATGAGGAGTCACTTGGAGGCTTGTTAAGACTATGAATCTTACAGTCTTTTCTTTTGCAGGGCTTTAAAGGTGGATGGCAGATGGACTAAGTTCATCCTCTGGTTATTTCATTCCTCAACTAAACCTGCTTTCTATTTGTGCCTGCATGAGCTCACTCATTTGCATTCATGTACTGTGCTATCTCTTTCTTTTTTCTTTTATTTTTCCTGGACTGTCGTATTATAGAGATCCCAAAATCCAATGTCAGACTTCTAAGTCCATTCAGACGCAGAGGAGAGTTCCTAACCTGTTCCATGTGCAGGCTGCTGGGAATGTTGATGCTCCCATGGAAAGCATCATGACAGTCTGGATCAGGGATTTAAGTCTAGTCTGAAGACTCTGTCCCTTCAGATACTCTCAGGGGTATGCAGCGTCATCAAGATATCTTACCTGACATAGGACTTTGTCCCTAACTCATGCTTTCTGTGCAAGGAAAGGCTTGCTAACTGGAAGCAAATGGATTGCTATTTCCTGGCAGTGTTACTCAGCCCTGCTTAGGATGCTCCAAGACCTCATAAATGTCTTACACCATTCTTAACATAGCTCTGGGGTGGCAGTGGTTGCTATTTCCATTTAGAGTAACTGATTTTTAGGTTCTGCATTTAGCATTCCTTACTACATTTTGTTGTGAATAAACATGAAACTCTCCTGTGGTCCCCACAGCCCTGTGATAAAGGTAGAACTGTTGACTGAAGAGATAGAAAATTTTCCCATAAATTCTTTGCCTCGTCTGTTTTCAAATTAACTGATGATGGAAGACAAGGGAGGATTAAGGGAAAAAATAGCAAAATAAAACTCTTCTGTTGCACCACTTACAATTCTCAAAGAATGTTGGTAAAAATAAATGTTGCTTTTCCTCAGGCTGCTGGCGGGCACAAGCCTTTAGTCAATTAAAGCCTCATTTCTGGATTTTTTTTTTCTAGCAAGACTTCTTAATGTCTTTGTGCTGTCACATGTGCCTGGTGCCATTTTACTAGCTAAACTAATCAGACAAGTTTTGCATATTTTAAGTATATACTAGATAGGCAAATAGTTATGGGAAACGAGATATAGTTCAAAATAGGAATTAAAAGTTGATGTAGTCTGAATGTAAGCCACATGACTCTGAATTGTCTGATTAGTTGAGATCATGTATTCGTGAAAATAATGAGAAGGAAACCTAAGTACATGTTAAATACCTCCCAGATACTACATTTGGTTATTCTGGATGAAGCAGAATATTATCTACAATTCTGTATTTCTTTTTGTGATCATCCTTTCCAGTCTTAGGCGAGCAATCAAGATAACTTAAGATCTGTGAGCTGCCATCTCCTCTGCTAGCTGTAAAAAAGTTATTCTGGTAATTTGTTCTTGAGTGGGTGAATGTGGCTTTTCTTATTGTAGCCCTAGTTTTCATTTTAAATAGAGATATTAATCTTGAAAACTGTACTTGATTTGTGTTTCAGAAAAAAATAAGCAACTGGTAGGACACCTATAGGCCAGATAGGAATAATTTCATCCAAAGATACTAGCTCCTTTAATAACAAGTCATCCCTCCTCAAGTGTAGTTTATCCCACTACTTTTTTCTTCCTTTTCAACTCCACTGAGGGCTTGTATCCTGAGAAGACCTCAATTCCTTACACTTCATGTCTGACCTCCCAACAGTAGTACTTGTTTACCTAGAGAGATAAATGTTTTCTGGAGAGCATCCAGCTGATAACTTACTTTTTTCATTAGGCTTCTTTTTCCTGTTAGTTATCTCCTGTTAGTTGATCTGTGTCATTTGGTAAAACTAATTAGGTAATAAAAGACTGCTGCTGAACTCCTCCCTTTAATTTTGGCATGGTGAAATGTACTTCTTGGCACCTTGTTCCTTCCTCATAAAGACGGCCTTCAGTTGACAAACAACATTAATCCAAAAGAAAACAAGCTAGTTCATGGATTCTCTCTTGATATATCCATGTCCCAGAACAAAATAGTTCCTAACAAATTATTTGTACCAAAGATAGTGACATAACCCTGGCTCTGTTTTAGAGTTTTGCAAATGTTTGCAGAGCATCTCAAGAGGCCAGGCTGAAGATACTCAATGAAACCATTCAGCATTCTACTAAAAGCATTTTGTTTCCTAGGACTCTCCTCCCTTCTGAAAATGCCCTCCTACAGCTGCATTAAATTTATTAGAAGGTGATAGAGGTATAAGGTAGGAACTTCCTATTTTGTATTTTATCTTAAAATTCAGCCTAATTTTCAGGTTCTCTTTTTAGATTACTTACTCGATTTGTTAAAAAGAAACCTCAGTGGAAGGAAAGTTTGTTATTAGTTTGAAGTATACCCATCCAATGAGGAAGAGGCTGATTAGTTTATCTTTCATAAAATATTTCAGTTTGAAGATTTGAGTTGTTAGGATATGCAGCATTTCAAAGATAAATAGCAAAGAATCGACATTTCTGTATGGCTGGTGGCCTCTGCTGCATCCTGTTGTGGGAGAAATTGCCAGAGGACATGGTGGTTTTTTTTTCATGATGGCTGAATGTGTGCACACCAGAGAGAAGGTATCAAAGCAGCTTTTGAGAAGCATGTAGAATATGCTCTGCTCAGAGATGAGATCTGTAGAAATCACTGTAGTCATGTTCTGTTTGTGGTCTTGGAGGAGAAATATGTCCAGCATATTCAAAGATCTGAAGACCAAACCCACCAGAAATTGGAAGGAAAAATTGTCTGGGTTTCAGGTCTTTTAGAAACAGCAGTTGATTAATGGAGAGATGACCAAAAGTGAGCATCTAGCTTGGCTGATGCTGCATGTGACCTACTGAGACTTATACATGGTCTGGAGTGGCCAATGGAGGCCATGCAGGATACCTGAGGTCGTATGTGGAGAACTGAACTGTTAATATATTAACAACAAAAGGAGGGGCAAGGAGAATCTCTGTCCTTTACTGGATGCAGGGGGAGCATTAATGACAAAGGATGAGGATAAGACTGAGGTACTTAAGCCATCTTTGCCTCAGTCTCTAATAGTAAGGTCAGTTATTCCTTGGGTACTCAGCCCCCAAGCCAGAAGACAGGAATGGGAAACAGAAGAAAGCTCTCATGATCCAAGAGGAAATGATTAGAGACCAGCTCGGCCAGTTAGATATTCACAAGTCTATGGAGGCCGGATGGGATCGACCCGAGGATGCTGAGGGAGCCAACAGAGTTGCTCACCAAATCCCTTTTCATCATTTACCAGCAGTCTTGGCTGACTATGGAAGTTCCACTTGACTGGAGGTTGGCAAAAGTTACACCCATTTACAAGAAGGGCTGGAGGGACGATCCAAGGAACTACAAGCCTGTCAGTCTGCCCTCAATGCCAGGAAAGGTCATGATGCGAGTCATCTTGAGTGCTATCACACAGCACACATAGGACAACCAGATGATCAGGCACAGTCAGGAAGAGTTAGTGAAGGGCAGCTCCTGCCAAACTAACCTGATGTCCTTCTATGACAAGGTTACCCACATAGCGGACAAGGGAAAGGCTGTGGATATAGTGTACCTGGACTTAGTAAAGCCTTTGACACCATTTCTCACGGTATTCTGCTTGAGAAACTGGCTGCTGCTGGCCTGGACATGTATACCCTCTGCTCGGTGAAAAATTGGCTGTGGATGGCTGTGCCCAAAGAGTGGTGGCAAACGGAGGTGAATCCAGTTGGAGACCGGTCACAAGTGGTATTCCTCAGGGCTCAGTGCTGGGTCCAGTTCGGTTCAGTATCTTTATCAATGACCTAGATGAAGGTAGTGAGTGCACAGTAAGTTTGCAGATGACACCAAGCTGGGCAGAAGTGTTGATCTGCTAGAGGGTAGGGTCTACAGAGGGATCTGAACAGGCTGGATCGATGAGATGAGACAAACAGTATGAGGCTCAACAAGGCCAAGTGCCAGGTCCTACACTTGGGACACAACAGCCCCAAGCAGCGCTACTGGCCTGGGGAAGAGTGACTAGAAAGCTGCCTGGCGGAGAAGGACCTGGGGGTGTTGGTTGACAGCCTGCTGAATATGAGCCAGCAGTGTGCCCAGGTGGCCAAGAAGGCCAATGGCACCTTGGTCTGTATCAGAAACAGTGTGGCCAGCAGGTCCAGGGAAGTCATCCTTGCCCTCACCTCATTGATGAGGCCGCACTTTGAAACCTGTGTTCAGTTTTGAGCCCCTCACTATAAGAAGGACAATGAGCATGTCCAGAGAAGAGCAATGAAGCTGGTGAAGGGGCTGGAGAACAAATCTTGCAAGGAGCGGTTGAGGGAACTGGGGCTGTTTAGCCTAGAGGAAAGGAGACTGAGGGGAGAACTTATCACTGCCTCCAACTACCTGAAAGGAGGTTGTAGAGAGGTAAGTGTTGGTCTCTTGTCCCAAGTAACAAGTGACAGGATGAGAAGAAATGGCCTGAAGTTGTGCCAGGGGAGGTACAGATTAGGTACCAGGAAAAATTTCTTCACAGAAAGGGTTATCAGGCACTGATAACAAAGTGCCATGGGAGGTGGTTGAGTCACCATCCCTGAAGATATTGTAAATATGGATAGACAAGTTGATTAGAGATATGGTTTAGTGGTGGACGGGTACATTTGGACTCAATGATCTCAAAAGTTTATTCCTACAAAACAATTTTATGCTCTTCAGAGATGCAACAGACACAAGGTAGCAGCACATGAAATTTTAAAATCAGTGGTATGATAGACTTGGGTAGTACCGGGGTGTGTTTATAAGTGACTCATATGATAAATAAATTATGGGAGTGATAGTGAGATGCAGTTATAGCAAACAGAAGTGACTGTTTTAAAACGAAAGAAAAATTGAAGTTTGTACTTTTATTTGTCCTAATTAGATTCAGAAAAAGTTTTGACTTGCTTCCTGCCCCTGAACATTGTTTTGTATCTGCTCTAGATGGACTTACGGCCAACTCTTACTCAGGAGCATTTAGCTAAGATGCCTAAAATTGTTATTCTCTGGAGCTGCTGCTTTTCCTATCAAAAACACTCCTGAACTATTACAGTTTATAACCTGCCATAATATCAGCTAAAACTTTTGGCTGTTTTGACTAACATACGTCGTATCTCAGGCAGATATAATGCTGCATTTCTAGCATTAAACATAAAAGCTTTCCAAGCAAATGCTAGTATCACTGCTAGTGAATTGAAAGCATGAACTAGCCTGCTATTGTGTCAAGTCTGGTAATTACTTTTTTACTCACAAGCAGCTCTGGAAATCCACATGGCCAAGCTTGTTTATCCTGTGCGCTTTGATTTTACTGTACTGTTCATTTTCACTTCAGGTAGTTTCTCAGCCCTTCTGGCTGAAATTTAGTGCCATGAGAAGACTCTATCAAAGCCTTGCATGAATTGTGCCAGTACTTTGCTAAGGGGTGCATCAGTGAATCGTATCGTGTGTGGCACGACTTATAGCTTACTGTGAACAAATTCTCCAGGCTTATAGATTTGTTAAGAGGTAGGGTTAAGAGATTCTGTATTTATAGGCAGCTCTGCAGTGCCTGGCAGTATGACACCCATTTTCCTCTAGGGTCCCTTCTCTGTCTGGGCTTTGTGCTGCCTATCCCTGCTGCCATAAGTGAGGATATGGAGTAGTGCCAGAGGTGCTCTTGCCAGCAGGGTTGTGGGCTCTTTCTAGCGAAACCCCAGAACAAGAGCACAGATAAGGAAAAGAGGAGGCTACAGCCTGTTTTTGAATGAAGTTGCTGTTGGCTTTGCAGCACTGTCAAGATCTGGTTTATGGGGAAGGACAGAGACCGCTTGGCTTTTACAGCTCCAGTCCTCTCTTAGGCACTGCAATAATAAGTGAAGCAGTGCTGCTCTGGGTATCCTGGCAGGAGACGGCATAGCATCTCTGCTGCATTTTGCTGGACAGGATGAGAGAGTTCTCCTACCCATTTATGCTACCAGAGATGCTGCCTATACATCTGAGGAGATAAGCAAACCTCTCCAACCCCACCCTCGCATGTGAAGGCAATACACTTTAATTAATGTGTCCTTTTCATTGCATATTGAAACTAAGGTGTTAACATTTTGTGGATTAAACCATTAACATCCAAATTTTCTCTTGTATATGGTTCACAAACACTAATCTATATATGGGATTAAGCATGCGTAACTGTAGGTGGTATCAGTGAACAAAGAGACTTGTGTCCTTACTATCTAACAGCTTCTTCTGAATTCATGAGAAATGCTTCCACAGCATGTAAGCAGTTACTTTTTTAGGATTTCTTCTATAGTAAGGATTGCTATTGTGACATAGGATTATTTCTAGGTTCAACCAGATTGTGCTTAGGTGAGGCAGTTATTGTAATTTTTTTTCCTGAACGAACACATTGGAGAAATGCCTGAACCCATTAGAAGATTGTAAGGGGAAAACCCCACTCTATTTCACTGCCGTGTTAGTGTGAGCTTTGCTGAGAATTCAGCAGCGGGTGACATTTTACAGTGTATTTGTCTGGTGCTAAAAAAAAAAGGCGGCTTTCTGATGTGTGCCAAAGTCCCAAAGTTACATGGAATACATATAAGAGCTAAAATTGAGCATACCTCTTGCAAAGGAAAATTTAAATTGGGAATAAAATGTACTAAATATATTAAAAATATGCTAAAATATACTAAACCAGTGTGAGTGAGATGTGACAGTGACTTTTGTCTGTGCATGGGATTTTTATGAATTTCAAAGGATCCATAAGAGGAAGAGATGATTTGGCTTTACAGAAACTGCAGCGCAAGCAAGGTAAACTGCCCATAGCAGAACCAAACTGAAATCTGACTCTGTTATTGCTGATCTCTTGCCTTGTTCCACAGTTGCTTGACTGTCAAGGCAGAATGACACCAAAATGTCAGGAAGGTCTACAGGTTCGTCTCGATTTTTTTTTAAACTCATTTAACAACTCTGGTTCTCTGTAACAGACATCGTTTGTACCACAGATGCATAAAAGTGGTTTGAGCATGTCTGCTTCCAAATGTATTTTATTTTTAGAAACTGCAGAATTTTTCCCTGTTCTTAACCATTTCCTGTGGTTTTACTCTGGAGCATGAGGGATGAAGAAGGCTATTTATGTGATTAAGGTATGAGAATGGAAATTGTACATCCTGGGCTTAGAGATGCAAGTCAGATGCGATGGTCAGTTTAAGCAGACTAACAACGAGTAAACTCGACTCATCTTTAAAAGAATATTTTTCTTATGAGAAGCATGTAAGAGAAGTGAGGCTGTGTTAAGAATTGAAAAGTCTTGTGGGATCTATGTAGGAAAGTGTGTGTAAAAGTGTTGTTAAATCAGTGAGAATGTAGAAACAGTTTGTTCACCTGTAGCAAGCAGTGAGAGAACTGAGCTAAACAGGAGCAAGATACACTGGAATGAGTGTTAACACACGGAGTTAGTTGAGAACAATTAAGTCTGTGTGTAGACAAGATCTGCACAGCCGATTTGAACTGCATGATATTGTGTGAGTAAAGGGTGCAGGATTAGACCCATTGTTTACAGATTTACCTAATGCTTTAAACTATTTGGATGAATGGTGTTACACAAATGTTAGGTGTAATTATTATTTAATTATGACCACATGTTTACTTTGAATATAGTCCCATGCTTAATATGTAGGGAAGCCAGGATAACATTGCAGCTTCAGTGTGTGAACTACTGTTTGCCAAGCACCATTTTGCTAATAGTTTCTCCTTTCGTGTGATGAAAATGCCTTCCCAGACTCTGAAGTTGCGCTGGTTGTGGTATGTAATAGGCAAATAGCTTTCATAAAAATACCTTCAGCTAGAACATTTTGAAACAGATGCATCTGAGATAGAATGCTAACTTATTAAAATTAATGGTATTAAATGTGTTGCTTGTGATCTGAGATGCCAATATGACATTCTGGTTACATTGAGAGTGCAGAAAGCAAATTTCATAGTATGATTCATAACATCAGGAGTGCTACAGAACTTCTATAATTCATGTGTTGCTACTTGCATTTAAATGTTTAAACTGCTATAAAATGTCTTTAAACTTAATTTAGTTTTTTTCACTCTTAAGCAGAAGGAAGTTATTCCTCCTTTAACTCTGTGTTTTGAGGTTTTCCGTTGCTCGGATCTTCCATTTCAGATACCATGGAAAGCTTAAGACAAGTTTATGAGTGGCTACAGATATAAGCAAGGAAAAGAGCTTGGTGGGGTTTGTGGTTTTTTTTGTAATATTTTCATTTTCATGTTCCTTTTTAAGGAATCTGAAAAGAAGTAGAATCCTGAGAGATGTGTAGTATATCCTAGGTTGCAAGATAAGGGACACTGTTCTGTCCTTTTTACTACATTAATGCTTTTTTAAGTTACTAAAGATAATGGAGAGCGTTAGCCTTTTCGGTAGTATACTTTTAGTAGTATACTTTTTTTGCTTTCTGTAGTATACTTTTAGCGAGATATTCCAGTCCCTTTGTGTGTGGCATTTTACAATGACTGTCGGTCCTACAGAGAGGGGGAAAAAGACCTCTCCAGCACAGGCTCTGCGTATGTATTTCTGTGAGGGATCAGCCTCATTAATGCAAGAAATATTAGTCTTTTCTTTAACCCAGTACAGGAATCCTACAATTCCTGACTCTCTCAGTTCCTGAATCCCATATAGTGACTGGAACTCATATATTTATCATTTTTTAAGTCATTTGGGTTTCCCTGTGGGACTCCCTTGGCATGATTGCCCCTTGGTAGATAAGCTTTAGAACCCTACCCACCAGGATGTAGAAGGTGTCCTGTTAGTCTCCTAGTCATGTCAGGCTTCAGGTGACATGGCACTTGCCATATGCACCAAAAACTCCGTTTTTTAAAAAAAAAATTAAAATATTAGATAATTTTGAATAAGTGTATGTTTGGTGAGGAGGAGAGGGGAGGCAATGCTGACTACTGTAGGAGAGAAGAAACTTTTTTAAAATCCTAGGTGTTCAAACTTTCTTTCACGTGAAAACGCAGTCTGTTCTAGATGACTGTTTCTACTTGAAAACAAGTGATTTCAGTAGAGGTAATTTACGTTTTATCTGAAAAGATTTCTGAAAGGAAGCTTGGTTTTAAGAAACCGTTTCGCCCCTTCAATTTCTTGTTTTGGTGTAGAAATGAAGGTAAAAATAATTTGTGAATGCAGTTTCCTTGCGAGGGTTTGAGTTTCTGCCCAGGGCTCAAGCATTCCTTTGCCTTCCTCTGTGTTTTTCCAGCCCTGCCATACGATTGAATGTTTGAATATTGCAGCGTCAACAGCTCCTTGTATTTTCACTTGATACAGTTGAGCAAAAGTTTTGACATTCAACTGAAATGTTTGAGGAGCCATTACCAGTGTAATTCTGCTTCTTAAGTAAATCTCATCTTGGTGCTTGAAATCTAAATGGATTAATATTTTTAATGTCTTGTTTACAATGCTGCCTATGAAAGCCTGTATTTGTCTACTTGCCAACCTTCCTTCTTGGCCGGGAACCATTCTGGCGTGAATCTCCATGCTGGGCTCCCATCCATTTTCCTTGAGTCTCTCTGGTTCCCTCCCTTTTCCTCAGGGGCTCTCTGGAAGATTGTCAGAAAGGCTTTAATTTCTTGAGCAAGTCAGCTTTTTTTGACTCCTAAATATTTCTGCTCTAGCCCTGAATTTCAGAGTTTGCCAGCCAACCACAGATGGCTTGCCATGGTGGTGTTGCAAAAAAACATATATTTTTTCAGGTTTTTATGAAAACAAACCTAAAAACAAACCAGTGTTATCTTTGCAAGTGGGTAGAAAAGGATGATTAAGGAAAAAGAAGCTTGCACTGTGTATATGTGTGTGTCTTAACAAGGTGCCCAGCAGTCACGATGAAGTAAAAGTGAGCTATTAGATAACTCCTAATGTAGATCATAGACATTATAGCGTACTGCATTATTTTATCAGCACAGCTATACTGGCTGAGAATGGCAAAAAAAACCCCAAACCAAACAAACCACAAAAAGAACCAAACCAAAATTGTGCAGTCTGGTGACAACGGCTTAGATATGATTGCTGAGGGTCTTAAGGGGTAGGCAGGCTCTTAGAGGAGACTCAGAAGATCCTTTATCCCTTTCTAAAGCATCAAGAAAGTTATTAGAATGTAGAAACCAAGGGTGTGTGATATCAGACTACAGTACTGTAAAATTATTCAGCTGTAGGTAATAGGGAACCTTCACTTCTGAGCAGGTCAGCAAGTCCTCGCAAGTGATTATTTTGATATGCGATACCCTGATGCTAATCTAAGAAGTTGAGTGCTAAACCAAAGAAACGCCAGCAACAGTAACAACCCTTAGCTGAGTGAGGAACACTTGGCAGTACTCACTGCCATCCTAGAAATGGAGAGTGAGCATGAGCTCACTGACAAGTGTGCAAAGTTTGCGTAGAGGGGTGGATGGGTCTTTGCATGGTCCCCTGAACTGGGTACATGTGGAATAAAGAAGTACTGTCTCCACATAGCAAGACCGAGACCAGTAGTCAAACAACACCCCCAAAGTGACAACAGTCTGTGCTTGGTCTACCATCAAATAAGGTAGGGATTATCTGCCTTGTCTGGTGTTAGAGGAGAATGCAGCAGGGGGGCAGTTCTGAAGCTAAGCCTGGGGGATCCCTATTTTGCCTGCCTATCCCTGCCCATAATAAGCAGGAGCTGCCAGGACCCCACAGTGGAGGAGCATCCCTGCCTTAAGCATGGTTCTGGCCTGCCTCCTGTCCATCTCCTCCCTCTCGAGTAGGGCTTGAGCCTCCTGGGAGGAGAGACCCCTGCACTGAAGGTAAAAGTACGAATGAAAGGAGACAGCTGAATCGCCCATGTTCCTGCTTGCAAGGGATTTCAGACAGCTGATGGCTGTACCCCAGGGGTGAGTGAGTGAACACATGTTGGTGCATGAAAGATGCTGATTTCCAAAGAAATATTATTTCCTTGTTCTTAACATGCCATTTTGTTTTCAAAACATGGTGTTACTCAAAATGAGATGGATTGACAAGACAAAATAATCTTGACAGTCTTTCATTACAGATACACAAGATATTATCCTTAATGTTTTATAGACCAATGTGTCTGGCACTAAAAGTTAAAGAAGTATAAATAGTAGCAACAAGGGAAAAAAGGATATTTAGATTTAATATGTGAAGCAGCCAAGTGTTTGGTTACCCTTTATCAATTACTGATCATTCTCACTGCTGTTCAAAAATTATTTGGAGTAGAGGATTCTCAGTATTGTTTTTTTAAATCTCCTTGCCTTCCTCAGACATCAGGATTACAAGATGAATGTGCAAACATGAGTGTGAGCATCAGGAAAATGGCAGCGGGGTTGGCTGCATAAGCGAAGCTATAGGTAAACAGAAATAAAAGTTAATTGGCAGTTTTCTTGTATAGCACGGGCAGCTGAAATCCTTCTCACTGGGAGAAATTTTCTTTCCCCATTATCCTTCAGCATTCTCTTGGAGGGATTGTCTCAAGGGAAGTGAGTGAGTCAGAAAATATGCCAAGTTCATGTCACGGCTGTTTCGGCATTTCTTTCTCTTGCTGGCCTCCAGGAGCTTTATTGGCAAGTGTTTTTAAAGGAAATGTTGGCACAGGAAGGGCTTATTGTTTATGTCATGAAAGTCTCTTGGCGTCTTCTGCCTTGTTATTTTCTCCCTTAAATAGGGAAATTAGGAGTGGGGGGAACTGAGAAAGGAAAAGAAAAGAGAAGCAGAGTATTAACTTCCAGACTGTTGAGGGTTGCTACCAAAACTGTCCTCCCTACGTCAGGATGTATCTCGGTGAGTCCTCTCTTCTCTTCTTCTCTGTTGCTGCTTTGCAGGCTCTGCTGCAGCCAGTGGACTGATTTTTTAAATGTGTGTCTCCTCTTAATGCTTTTCAAGATCTGGCTTTTAGAGAGCTTTTTGAAAGAAAGAAGCAAGCAGTTTTCTGGTGGGCTCTCCTCTGCCAGAACCAGGCAGGCATAGGCAAACGCTGAGCCCAGCCAAGGTCAGATCACTGCCACCTTCTCACATGCCAAGCAGGGCTCTGTGACAGGCTGTCGAGGACATTTTGTTAAATTCTTTTCAGTTTTGTGTAAAGTTTGCATACAAAATACAATGTGATTTACAGAAAAAAAAAAAAAAAAGAGAGAAACTCTGTAGAGCAGATGCAGTGGGTACGGACAGGAACAACGTCGAGAAGCTACATGGTCAGAAATGCTGTTCATTGAAAACCAAAGCAGAAAGCAAAAGCATTAAAGCATTCATTTAAACGTATACACATATTTAAAAAAAAAAAAAAAGGAAAACGCTGAACATTTCCCCCTTAAGCTTATTCATGTGCACTTTGGCAATTTTGGCATAACATAAAAGCACACAAAAAAAGAACTATGTCCAGTGCAGCAATAAAAGTTGCTGTAACCTATTGCCCCCAAATTAGGCAAGAGTCGGAAATCTCTGAGGATGCTTTTAAAGAACTAAATGTTAACTTTTCAAACAATGTTTCAGTATTTAATATTTTGTGATCTGGAAAGTAAAAATCCTCCTCTTGTGATACATCATTTCAAAAAGGCTGTTTTTAAATCAGATTTGGATTTATCTATAATATTTGCCTCTCTGAGATTTATACATACAGCTCAAAGATACAGGATGAAAAATTAATTAAAGTTAACCTAGCGAAGATCTGTGTTGATGTACAAAAAGAGCACACCCCTATTTCTTCTGAGTTTGTGGCCAGCAGCCAAAACCAGGAAAAAGATCAAGGCAAATGCCTAGTTTTGTGACTTGAACATAGAGAAAGCGACATCTAAACCACTTTTCTTTGTACTCAGTTAAACTAAGGATTGTCTGTGGGATTAAATATCTATTTCAAGGCTGTGATGCACTTTTTGTGATGTCTCTTCAAACATTAGGTGTTTGTTGGTACATAATACATCTTTTTATTGTGGCATTTTACTTGCTTTTTGGTGATGCTTTTTTGGAATGCTCTTTTTCAAAGGAAAAAGAGATGATTAATCTTGGTTCTTAAAACCTACATTATTTCATTCTTGAACTCTTTCATGTGTTTTTGTTTTCTTACCTACCTATATGTGGGTAAGCGCAAAATTCTGTAGTATGTAATTGTTTAATTTGTGGAAGCTTTTCCCACCCCACCTGCTTCCAATTTTGCGCTTTGATTTGCTCAGACCTTGCCTTCACTTTCTTCAAAAACTCATACACAATTGAAGAGGTTGCTGTAGAGTGAAAGTTCTCATGGAACATGCATTTCTAGACCTGACTGTTGTTAAAGCTTTTGTCATTTGTTCTGACTTAGGATCTTTTTCAGACTGTTACAGGAAAAGTACCTGACTGCCAGCATTAGAATCTAGGGAACTGGAACCTAGATTTTGCTTGAAAAATGTCATTAGGAAAGGTGATTATGGTTCTTACATTCCTACTTTTGAGTATTTTGAAACCAAGGTTCATTCATAAGAATTATTTTGTGAGATTATAATCATAAGGCCAGGAAAAAATACCCCATCTAGTAAGCACTAGCTAATGTCTTTGGATGAACATGAATCTTTAACAGTATAGTGACTTTTAAAAGGACATCCTTGTTGCTTATAGAACCATTTTCAGCATATTGCAGTTGTTACCTAGAATAAGACATGAGCTTTTTCTGCTTCTCTCTGTGCCTCTAAACACGTATATTCAATTAGTTATAAATATCTCAAAAGATAAGCACTGTAATGTCACTGTGGATTTTTCCTCTGTGTTAGGAATCCTGCATTTCTCTGTTCTAGCAGATAGAAGCCTTTTTGCTGCGTTCCTTGCGTCTCATGTCATAACATGAGAAAAACCAAACCATAAAACAGGGTGTGAATAACTGTACTTTGCCCTTTGTCTGTTATCCGCTTTATCACCCAGCCAAAATTCTTTAGACATGACAGTAAAAGCACAATATTAAATCATCAGCCTATACCTACTGCTCCAGTGTCAAGTACACAGTGACAATATTGCTTTCTTGCTACGTGGGAACACGAAGTGAAATACATTAGAGCTCTGTTAGCAGGGTGTCGCGATGACATTTTAAATGGAAAATTGCAATTTTCTGAATGAAAACTTCAATTCACAACCTCTTGGGTTAGGTAAGACTTAGGCTAGACCCAGGGGACAGTTCCCTGATGACCCTGTTTTCATCCTGACAAGCTGCTCCATAGTGAGGTGCCTGGCGTTGCCTAAGCCAGCAAATAGGATGCTCCCCAACTGCTGGGAGCTGGTGGCCCTGCGCCCCTTGGCTCTACCTGGATATTCCAGGTTCCCTGGCTGCACCTGTGTTTCAGCTTCCCTGTGAAGCTGCAGGTCCCAGGGGTACCTGACCCCAGTTCCCTGAAGTGGATTTTCTCAAAACTTTGGCTAACGAGACATCAACAACAAATACATCAGCAGTAGGAAGGATTTTTGTCAGACGTGGAGAGAAATTATGCACAAAACCACCAAATGGTGCCTGTTCCCTCCCAACTGTGATGCAGGTCACCCCAGGCTGGGTGCCACCATGGTGTCCTGCTGCTCCTTCTCTGGGCACTTGGCTACAGCCAGCAAGCGCTTCACTCTTTCTGGCTTCCCACTCAAAGGAGACACTGCCACCTTCTCTTCCTCTCTGTCCAGCTCCTGCCTTGCTGTGATGCTTGCCAGAACCTGTAGGTTGTTCAGACTTCAGCATCTCTGTCAAGCTGGGTGAAAGCCATCCAGCACATAGAAGGAATGGAGCAGAAAGAGGGAAGTTGATAGTGGAGTGATGTGCAGCCACTCCAGTAAACCATATTTTCTTTGAATTGCATGGGAAATGTCCTTCTCCTCTGTCACCTGGAACTCAAAAGTCACCTGTTAGCTTGGAAGCCGACCAGTTTGGACTACTCCGTTAGTGTTAGGCTGGTTGTGTTTCCTTTGCAATGAACTCTAAGAAAACTACCTTCTCCATTTTGAGAGCTTTCTTCCCTCTCCCATACCTCCATCCGTTTTTATTGCGTTCAGAGAAAGAAGGAAAGGAAACAACAGATATGAGAAATTATGATCTTGTACAATCTTTCTTTTTCCATAATTTGTAACTGTTCATTTTCTGACAGCCAGGTTCTGTCACATGAGCGTAAAGAGCTGATCCAGATGATGAGGGCTACCAGCCCCATAGCTACAGTTCAGAACTGCAGCGTGGAATGAAGGGAAACAAGGAGCCAATTATGATTTAGGATTGTGTTGTTCATCATGCAGGCTAAACAGCATGGCTTAACAGGGAGAAGTCAAAATACACAAGTCTACCTTGTTCTCCAAGGGAGGCGATGGTTTGGGGGGAAAAATGTGATCTGGTTATAATCTCCTTGGATTTCCAAAAGTTTTCAGTAGTGTTCTTTCCTGAAGTTTTATAAAGGATTAAAGTTGCTGTGGGATAAAAGGGAAACTCCTGTTGTGAATTAATAGCAGGTTAAAAGTTAGGAAGCAACGGGGAGTAAATGGTCAAGTTTTACAATGGAGGGAAGTCACCAGTGGAGTCCTGTAGGCATCAATCCAGGCATCTGAGTGGTTCAACACAGGCAAAAGGGGGGTAATATTGAAGTAATAAAGTCTGCTGGCAGTGCTAGAGTCAAGGGGGAAGAGTTGCAGAAGGGCCTGGCAGTACAAAGTGGGACTGCCTAATAAGATGGCAGAAGAAATTCAGTGACAATAAATGTTGATTTTTGTTGGAGAGGAAGTGCAGGAATATTCAACTAGCAAGCACTCAGGGAAAAAAAAAGTGCTACTGTTTAATAGATATTTTTATAAAGATAACAACTGAATGTCCATTAGAGGTCAAAAACAAATGTTGGGAATTTTTAGGAAGGGGACAGAGAAAAATGACGTGTCCTCCATGTATCACTCTATGTAGGACTGCATCCGACTGATGTGATCTTTGTTCTGATTGGTAAGATTTTCATGCCTGTAATGTTGGAGCACATGTAACAGCAAAATATTTTCCATCCTAGATGCAACTTTTTTGGCATGATCTTGAACCCCTGTAATAGATGGGCTCCGAAATTTATTCCTTTCTATGTTTCAAATACTAATTAGCACTTACTCGTACTGGTAATTAAGAAAGAAAACTGTGAAGAGCATATCTGAAAAATAAGGAGACTAAAGCCCTATCTGTATGGAATTTCATGCTGGGAAGAATTACAAATGTGAATAGTTTTATGCTGAACAGAAGCCCTCCTTAATAAATAAGGATAGTTCAGCTGGGGAAAGTTATGTGTACATTGCTGTAGCGTGCCTGTCTTCTATTATGTTTTATTGCAGGATGCTTTAGTCTCAGAGGACTTTTTGAATGGGTGGATTCAGATATACATGCATACGACTGTTGTACCCATCAAATCCTGCATTTATTCCTGAGAAATTTTACCCAGAAAGATATGTGCCTGTAGCTATTAAGCACCAGTAGCATGTCCATAAATATGTAAAATTAACAGGTTTGCCATAGTTGTTTGCAGGTACAACTATTATATATTTTGTATGTATTTCAGTTGTTTTCTCAGTTACTAACTTGCACATTAAATGTGGTATGAGTAGTGCATCTTATGATTTCCACTTTTCCTTTTCTAGCATCTGAAGATTTTGGATCTTTAATAGCAGAACAAAATGTTCTGATAAAGCTTTTATGAAGTCATTGGTCTTTGGATGATTTCATTTACGGTTTTGTGGTTTATATGATGTTAAAATTTCATAATTTCTAACAAATTAAAAAGTTCTTTGTCGCCTACAAACGGCTCACAATTACACTAACCAAACCACTCTTCAGAATTATGTAGTTGCATTTGAATAGCTTAAATGATTATTGTTGCTTCCCTGGTAAAAGAAAAAAAAAAAAAAAAGAAGAAGATACTGTATGATAATGTGGTTTTAGTGTTCATTTTATATATACAGAAGTAATACGTAGTTTTACAATTTATATGTATACTTCAATATAAATAGAAAAAGATTGAAGTTGAAGAAAAGCAGAAGAAACTGATATTGATAATCAGTGTGGCTCATTTCATGGAAAAAGTAATGCAAAGATTGCCACTGTGTAAGTATATTGCGCACAGTGAAAGAAGATGTTATTTCTGCTTTACTTAATTTCTCGTTTTTCTCCCTGACATTTTGAATCAAGAGTCAGTCTGTAGAACAGATTCAAAATATCAGAGGTAAAACAAAAAGCTAAACTTTGTCTTCAGGATCTAGTTTCATTAACTTGATAGGGCATTACTCAGAGCAGATCCATTTTTAGCATACTGTATTTTCATACTGACCTTTTCTGCGCTGTGAATGAAAATTGGTGCTGTGATGTGTTGATTAATCCCATAAAGTAACATGGAAAATTTCATTTAAATGTGTGCTCAGGTGAACAATAATGACATCTAATCCATTACAATAACAAGAATGTCCATTACAATAATATAAATAAATGTAGATAGCTTACAGATAGCTGAAAAAGATGGTGTTGCAAAGCTAAGTCTTATTTTCAGAAAAGCTGACTGGCATTCTCCTTCTGTCTTTGGTAGCTGTCACTCAAGTGCAGAACTGTGGAAAGTTTAATCATCTGATGCAGGATAGATCTAGACATTAGGTCTGAAATGGGGGGATGCATACATTTGCGTGTGTGCACATACTGACAACATTAATTTGGAAAAATGTCATCTAAAAACTTGAGATAGAGTAGCTACTCCAGGTGAACTACATAAATGGATACTTTTATTCGTCTTTCAGTGTAATCTCTTTGCAGTTTAATTTAAACTGAAAGCAGATTTATTCCTGAGGAAATAATCCAGAATGCTTAATGTGTAGATTGCCCTAAGAAATGACTGAAAAATATGTACCTAACTATGTTGTCCTGCTGAGGCCTCAGGTGGAGTGCCCACTCCAATTTTGAGTTGTGGGAGATGTAATGAGCAACAGGAGAGAGTCAGATGGGAGTAACAAGAAATATCAAAGGCTTAGAAAGCTTGAGTTATAAGTTAAACGTTTACCAAAGCAGAGCTGCTTACTTTTACAAAAAGATATTTGGAAAGACCATGATAATAGCTCCCATGAAATGCATAAAAATTAGCTGTGAAGAAAAGGATAGTCAGCATTACTTATAGATCTAGCAGGACACCAAGATTTGAATTTGCAGTAAAAGAACACTTGGGAAAAATGCTCTTCAAAGGAAGAGGTGAGCAACAGAAGAGGTTGCTTAGAGTAGGTGTGACTTTTGAAGCTACTGTAAATTGACCTGGATTTACAAGGGATATACTCCAACTCTCAAATCTTCCATAGTCCCATCTGATGTGGTGGTCACTTCGTCTCATGCAAGACATGTTATGGTGGTCCGGATGGGTAACCTGTAGTATACCAGAATTAGTTTAAAACCCTACAAGATGAAAACCCTTTCAAACTTTGCTGTCTGTCACTACTCCACTCTGCATTTATTGCAAGTCCTACTCATCAGTTACGGGGGTACCCACCCTGCTAGCTTGTCCGTATGGACAGATGAAGTAAATCCACCACTGGACTGGAGATGACGCCTGCATTGGGAAAATGAACTTTAGACCTGTTGGAATGCTAGAAGCCAATTGAAAGCTGCAATTACATTCTTAACGCAAGGCTTATGGGTGTTTCATTGCTATACACAAATTGGGAAAATACATGCAGATTGTACTACTATTTCAGAGAGGTTATTCGGTGCTTAACTTTCTGCTATGTTTCTTGGAAAGAGGAAGCAAGCTTTCTATCCTTCACACTCCAGCGTTCATTCTGAATGCCCTTAGCTGCACAGCCTACCGTGGCACGTTCTTTAATTAGCACTTGTTGCTTTTCTTCTTCTGAAGAGAATTGTGATCATGGCAGACTTTCTGTCTTTGCTATCAGTGCAGTGGGAAAGCCTCCTCTAACTTCTATAACTGATCAGCTGAGACAGTCCGGTTGCTTGTGGTTCCTAATGAGCAGCGCATGACACAGTGCAGAGCATTGGCAAGATTAACGAACCCAGATTTCCTTACCAGAAGACTAACTTGTAAGAGCAATATAGAGAAGGAGTGAGAGCGTTAACACATACTCTGTAATGTATCATTATACTGAAATAAAAATCCTTTGTAACCAGCTTCAAAACTTAAGGTTTCTATTTGCAAATCAGAATTCATGTAAATGGTTGTGGACCGACCATTGCTAGAAGACTGAAGCCCTAAAGGGGGTATCTGCTATTGACCTTATTTTGGGAAAATAGTTCCGTGTGGGGAAACAGCTCAGAATATGCTCCCCTCCAAAAATGTTCCCAGTTCTCTTGGCAACATCCAAGGATTTCTTTCTGAATTAAAGTCCCTGACAGTATTTTTGTGACAGCCTCTCTTGTTTTTTAAAAGGGAATTATTATCACATAAACCCCCTGAAATAAATAATAGTAATTCTGATGTCTTCTAATTAATGGATTCCTGCTAAGTGTTCCTCTTTATTGGTGAAATTGTTTTCTACATGCTTTTATTAGGAAAGCTAATTACTTGCTATGATTTCTGACAAAGAATTTCAAAATATCATATTTTCATTTGAAGTTTCTGATTCAGTGATACAAACAGCTCTAAGGAAGTGTAACCTTTTGGGTAGTCTTTACATGGTAAGGACACAGAGAGACTCATTTGAGTTGAATCACATTATAACCATTCAAGTCATACTTTGGCAACTAAAGTGCTTAAAAACACCCACTGATTTCTTTATATTCCCTCACTCTTAAGGAAAACCAGAAAAATGAAATGCTAGGAGTCTGTATGAAGGGGGGATGAAAAACTAACAAACCGAATTTGGGCTTTGTCTTATGTTCCTTCAAGAAGCTGAAGGAACCTGCACACTGAAGGTGGAGGGACCAGTGACTTAGTTTGGATATCAGAATGCTAAGACACAGGGAGTCCTTCGTAGGTAAACACGTGAAGGTTTTGGTTTTGTGACACCTGTTTCTTAAGAGTCTGAAGGTTATTTCAGGCTTGATTCTTGGGATTCCTTATGAAACTTCCACATGAACCTGCTCCAGCTGCCCATAGCAAGAGGTGCCTTGGAGAGGAGTGGAAGCTAAGTCCCACCCCTAAGCTAGTGAATTTGGGCTGACAGCATTTGCTTCTGGAGCCAGGGAAGTTAGATCCATTCCTGTCTCCCAAAAGCAGGAGGAAATGCCCTATGCACAACAGATCAGGTTTGTAGCACTGAATCTTTCCTGTTCCTCTCTTTCATCTCCACTCTCATCTCCGGCTCTGTGCTTCCTTGCTAGGTAGTATTGGCCATGGTGGGGGGCTCTCAGTATCCCTGCTGAAGCTGTTTTTCTTTTTATATAAAATATTTAAATATTCCCTGACACCACAAAAAGCAAGATGTCAATCTTTTCTGAGAGAAATCTGTGCAGCGTGGAACTGAAATCAGCCTGGAGTTGTTTTACATGGATTTAAAAATGAGAGCAAAGTGAAACAAAATCTCCAGCAGCTGTGAAAGAATACTGAGAAAAACAAATATTTCCCAGCATCAAGTGAGGGCTTATTTAGTGAATACATGAAAAATGCAAATTTCTTAAGGATATGAATTACAAATTTTGTAAGATGGAAGAATATTTCAGAAATCAGCTCTCCAGTTCCAGAGCAGCTGGGTCTTATAAACAACGTGTACTTATAGCCTGGTAAAAATTGAGATGAAGCCCTTGGTCTCAGTCAGTGCATTTGAGTTGTGAGACGGTGTACGAGTGAGGGCTGTGGAATTGCAAATGAGTGCCGTGCTTTATCTTCTCCTGGGTGGTGTAGGCAGCTTTCTGCTCTAGGCAGCTGCCTACCTTCCCTGCTGCCTTGAGCTGTCTCTGCTTTTCTCTCTGTGAAAGAACATAAACAGTGGGTAGAAGTTCTCTTGAGTTAAATGAGAACAGGATCAGGCTATGATTCAGGATCAGACTGCTCGTTGTTTTTTTCCATTTGCAAAGTCAAAGTATTTTAGTTGGGAATCTCATCTTTACTCAACCCATCTGAAACGGAATCAATGATCATTGTAAAGAGGAGCTTCACTTGTGATTATTCTTGTGTGCAGCTACCAAATGTTATATCTCGGTCCCAGCTAAATTCTGCTTTTAGATCAAAAACCTGGAGAAGTGTGATTAGTGCTGCTAAGAATTATAGAAAGGCATTCCCCCGTATGTTCATCTTGGTTTTTTTGAATGAAATCAGTGCAAGTTCTTTTAATCGTATTTCATTAATTAAAAAATCTATTGGGAATTCACTATTTTCTAATAAGAAACAAAAATAATTTTGCCTGCATGTCAGAAGTTTTCCCCACAGTGCAGTCACCAAAAAAAAAAAAAAAAAAAAAAAGACCATGCAAGTTGTTTTATGTTATTTAAATTGTAAATGTGATTATTGACACTGCATGTAGGTTGATCTACTTCTACACTATTGGCTTTTTCAGTGATGCACAGATCCCAAGAAACAGACCTTTTCTTCGGCAGTTTAAAATCTCATTCCCATTAAAAAATGCACTATGTACAAAATATCCTTCTTCCTGAGAGAGCATTAAAGGGAATGTAAATTATTGTTAAATATTCTCGTAGACTGTTAAGCCAAAAACGTTGGCAACAGTTAACATCCCGAATCTCAGATTCTTCCTGGGTGTGCCTGGATTCTCCGGTGTTATGCTGCTTGCTTAGTGCAGCTCTTTGTGTTGGTAGCATTTAACAGTGCTTTGCTCAGCTGCAAATGTGCTGTGAATGCAGGAGGTGTTATTCAGTGGAGATTCAGTCACTGTCTCAGAGAAAATGGAGAAGACTTCCATTTAAAAAATCTAGTAGTGAGTAAGAGGCAATATATTTAGTGAAGTTTCTGGGTTTATATCCACTGTAGGTGTCTTGGTGTGGAGCCACTCAGTTTCTTTCTGCAAGCTGGTCTTTGGATTTTATTGTCTTCTCCTTAATGAACAGCCCCCTTTTTCTTCTTGTTATCTGTCTCCAGTTGAGAGTTGTAGGAATCCTTTTCTTTTTGTTTTTGAGGATATTGACTCGAGTAAAAGAATTCCCTTTCCTTTCCAATATCTAACTTCCTATTTGAAGAAAACTTGAGAAGTCTTGCCAGCCCCCGAAGGTAGCACATCTGTCTGTTGGAAAATTCAGCTTTTGTTAATTCACCCGTCAGCATCAGTAGTCTGCAATCTGAATGGGGGTATTTGGATTTGTATATGTCTAAGAATAACATGCTACATACTCTTTTTACGGATGATTTGTGCAGTATCTGAAGTTGGTATTGATTGCAAGGAAACCTGTCTGCATGAAACAAAGTAAAGAAAAGATCTAAGGGTTATTTTAGAAAAGTGCCAGTGGAAAAAAAAAAAAAAATTTACACCTAGTCCCTGTTGTCACAAAAAAAAAAGCTTTCAATTTAAGAATGCAATAATTTTATGTAACATTTTTGTGAAGAAATATGTGCAATTCAGTTTGATTACCCGCTCCACCGCTCACTGAATTTAAAGGTGTGAACTCCTTCTTTGAGACTAGGCAAGCAGTGAAGTGACTTCAGATGATTTTGCCAGCACACATATGTTATGTAAAGACATAAAAATAATAGTCCCCTCCTAGCCAATTAAATTGTCCTGGCAACGCCCCTAATATGTATGCAGTTATGGCAATGAAAAAGTGCCGCTGTGTCTATTGGTTTAGCCTAAGCTAAACCAATTCTGGGGAGATGAAACTACATTGGTGGGAGAGAGTTTCCTTCTGCTAGTGTGCATATGAAGAGGAGGAGAAGGTTGGGAAGAGGCTGATGCTATCAGGCCTGGCACAGGCACCACCATGGCAACACTGGATGCTCAATCCATATACCTGAGTTGTTCCCCTGTGTGCATCCTGCCTGGTCCTCCTCACCACACCAGCAGGTTGTCACACATAATGTGCTCAGAACAACAGGCTTGGTTGGTTGTTCTGATTTAGGACAGCAGGTTGCAGTAGTCAAAAGCATAGCTACCAAGATAGATGCCTCCAAGCAGCCCCGGTTAGCATTACTTGCATCTGCCATTTCTTGACCCTCCTTTTTACTGCCCTTGTACCTTTTTCTCTTCCCCAGTCTCCTCCCAAATGAACAGCCTTCTCTTAGTTGATTTTTTCCCTCCCTTGATCCTTTTTTTTTTTTCACATCCATCCCAACTTGGCTTTTCAGCCACCACTGTCTAGGTAATCCTAGCCTTAGGTGACACCATAGGTCCTGGTGACCGTGCAGGTCCTCTGCCCTCCTCTGGACACTCGGCCCTTTCTCGCCAAGCTCTCCTTCACCCATCAGTGAAATCCAGCTATCCATTGCCTTTATTAGCAGCATTGGAGGTGTCAATCTGCCCACCTGACATCTTCCCCAGGGGTTGGGATTCCTACACAGACTTCACAGATGGATTGGGATTGGCATCTGGGATCCTGCAAGAAGATTTTGGCATTGGAAACAGAGCCTGAGCACTGCTGCAGGACCAGGAGAGCAGTGCATCACTGCCAGATGCATGACCTGCAGCTGAGGGCAATGGCTTGCACGAAAATGGCAGGATTGAGCCAATTTGGCAAGACGTCAAAGGAAAGCTGGGCTATCACACTTGGCAGGCAAACTGTTTTGTTCTTATAAGTCATGTCCCTAAAAGATGTATTCCCATGGGCAAATATTTTGAGCCTGATTTTGAAAAAGCCATCTTGTTGCCCATTTTCATTGTTTCCAAAGGGTAAATGTCCAATAAAGGACCAACCTTTTTGAACCTGGTGGAGAAAGTACAGTAAATGAGAGAGTGAAGCAAAGGAAAAAACTCAAGACAAGTGGAGGAAAAGGCTTCTCTTTGTAAAATATGAAGGCCTGGCCCCTTGCCCAGAAAGACTGTATAAAGTAAAAGTTGTATAAAGGTTGTAGGAATGATGGTTCCAGTAGACGGTATTGATCTTAGTAAAAATTAGAGCATATGAAGAAGTAAGAGCAGAATTTGGCATGAGAAGCTTCTTCTTTGTGTCTTAATCCATGCTAGAGGAACATGGTACAAAATAGCTGATGTCAATTGAAAGACTCCCTTACAGCGGACCCTTATCTTTTCTCTTACTATCTTCATGCTGGCAGGATGACTAATACGGACAGATATCCTAAAGCTGACAATGACATCTTAAATCTGTCCTGGAAGATCAAACAGAATATTTATTTCTACAGCTGTGCAGGGTTTTCATGAGTTGTAGCCCGTAACTCTACAAAAAGTGTAAGGATGAATAAAATGAAAATGAAGAAATACATTTAATGTGTAGTAAAAGGATATATGATTTAAGAAAGAGAACTGAAAGAGAGACATTTATTTTGGCTATCACTGTTGACCACAGTAGCTCAAAAATAAACAACAGCATCACAGTGAATTCTGTAAAATTGATGTGTGGTAGTGATGCCAGTTTGTTCAGGAAAGAAGAGATGTCTGCATTACTAAAACATTTCCAATGATCCGGTAGTGTCAACTTCGAGCACTTAGGAACTGAAAGATCATTACTCGCAACTCTGCTTTTTAATTCTGAATTTTTAAGACTTCATTTCATTCCATTTTATTGTCTGTATATGAGCAAGGACAGCACTTTATAGTTCACTGTAGCCTGGACTATAAAGCTGTAGGTTTTGTGCCTGTTGTGAAAAAGCCTAATAGCATACCAGTCTCACTTTTGAGACAGCAACAGAGATGCTTTTATAAAAAAAAGCAGCTGCTTTTGAAACATAACCTCATCCTGTTTCACAAATCTTTTTCTCTATAATTTCATTAGGATACCTCAAAGAAAAATCTGATTTTAAGTCATTATAAATAACTTCTTATGTAAGATTCTTCGACAACTTCACAGACGCTTAAAAAAACTCTCTTTAGAAGA
Source organism: Cuculus canorus (assembly GCF_017976375.1). Lineage (NCBI taxonomy): Eukaryota > Metazoa > Chordata > Aves > Cuculiformes > Cuculidae > Cuculus > Cuculus canorus. Next base: position 120,445,672 of record NC_071402.1, read on the forward strand.
CAGGACATTTTGTGTTTCCCTTATAATCACACTTTTTTATCATTCAGACCAAAGTCTCTTAGTGGATAGCAGAACATGAAAATAAATCTGGGCATCTATTTGGATAAAATTTTCCCATAAAGTGCATAGTTTGTTTCCAATACCTTCTATGGACAATATGAAGTATTTTTGCATTCTGTCAGCATCTTCAGGGTTTTTCTAATTAGTCTATTGGTCTGCTTTTCATAGTAAAGATTTGGTACTGATTCTCAAAAAAGAACAATTTAGAAACCTCTGTGCTGTATTTTTTTCCACAGAAATCTTGCTATGAGCTTTTGCAATCTCCACATATTGTATCTTGGCACAAAACACTACCTCTGCTTATGGTTTGCATCATTAAATATCAGATTGGCTTCTCACTGTGTTTATAGGATACAACAAGAAATAGCCTGTTAAATCTGGCTGGTTGGTATAACTGGTGTCTGTTCAATCATTGTGCTACTGTGTTCCCACATCATACAGAGAACAAAATCCCATAAAACTAATAAGCTGTAAAACAGTCTCAAAGTCAGTGGCAAAGAATATGCCCGAATGTAGTAAACAAATTGAGAATAATTTTTCTGAAGTTTAAAAAACTGATCCCCAAAAGACTGCCAATAGACCAGAAATGCAATCCAAAAAACTGTTTTGAAGTAAAAAATGCATGCCAAGCATACATAATATTAATAACAGCAGCTCCGATGGCTTATCTGTAGATCTTACTGGCATATTGTTGGAACTGAGATGAGTATTATCATCTCTACCTTATGGATGAGGAAGCTGGGTTACTGTAAGAATAAATTTTCAGCATGAAACATGAGGTAGTGCTGACTCCAATTCCCATTGCAACTCCCAGCTTTAATTATTTTTCTGTAAGCTTTGTTTGTTTCCCATCATTATATAGAACTTGTTCTTTCAGCACAAGGTAATTTGGGTAATATTGAATGTAGATTATATCCATACATTACTATTATGAAACGTATTAGTTCTAAAATTGCTCTGATAGATTAGCTACTTCCCGTCAATAGATGGGAAGATGGCTACATCCTTAATTTTGGTTGGTGTGTCGCTTTTGGCAGTTAATATTTTACTGCTCAAGACACTGTGGAAAGCAACAGGAAAAGCATATCTCAGATGCTTTTTTAGCATGTTTCCACATAAATCTCGGTGGGAAGTTCATGGAATATCACTTGTGGGATTGTGTGTTTCCACTGTCCTTTTCAATATCCATTTAATGCTGCTGAGTTAAATCATGGGAAACCTCAGTATCAGCAGTGCAGAGATGACATCCCATTCTGCTTTGCATGATGCAAGTGGCATAAAAGCTGTCTCTGAGTCTCTGGCTAAAATCAAACTGCATATTAGTTAAATAGAGATGATGCTAAATGGAGGAATAAAATCCATTGAAAAAGTAGCATTTGTCTTGTGTTTGGGAGTCATTTAGCTTGTGGCTTCTCCCTTGGCTGTCTTTGACTTCTTTATTGTCTGCATTTTCAGGGCAATTTTTCTTGAGATAAACAGAGAGAACTCGTCTGGTAACTTGACAGGGATAATCCTCGTGTTGTGTCTTCCATGCCTCACTACTGTAGTGCATCTACAGAGAGCTTTAGAACAGAAAACTCTCCAACTCTTTGAGTGTCCAGTACGCTGCACTGGGAGTACACCCCATTTTATTGCTGTCTTGCCCGTGGGGCTCCATACCAGGTCAGATTCGGTATCTTCCTGCTAACCTTTAATGTCATCTGTGTTGGGTGTCGTGAAACAAAGCTTTCTTTGGATGGTGATCGCCCCTGCTTGCAGCTGTGTTCCTCAAGGATCTGTTCTTCAGATGACAGGCACACAGGAACAGAAGACAAAGATTGAGTCATTATGGCTGTGGCTTTGGCCTTTGGTATTGGAGCTTCTGGATCCGATATCCTCAGGAATGAAATGCAGCATCCAGCTTCCTGTTACACATTCACACAAACAAAAGCAGAAATTATACCAGAAAAAGAGATTAATTGGAAAATTGCAAATTGGAAAGGAGGAGAAGGGAGAGAGGAGAGAATTATGTTTTAAAAGAAAAGCCTAGACCATCCCACTAACTCAGGAGGGCAAAGAAGCTCAGATTGATACTCTGGTGTTAACTCAGTCACGTAGCGATAACAAAGCACTGGAGCAGTGTAGAATTGAGGGTTTTATGAACTTAATAAAGGGGGTGGATAAGATTCTCCTATGTAATTTTTGGTGCACACTCTGGGGAAAATGTCTGCTCATACTAGGGCTTTGCTCAGGACAGTGGTAGGATGCTGCTTCTATACGTTCCTCCCTCTTCCTTCTCAGGAACCATAACGATATTGCTCCAAATAAGCACACACTATAGGTCCCACTGCTTTACCTCTGTCAGAGTTTGAATGCAGGGAGTGGTAGAACTGTAAAGATCTGAGGGTACCAAGTTAACAACTGGCAAACCAGGGAAAGCGAAAGAGCTGCAGATGTATAACTTGCACCTCAGGCAAAGCTGGCAGTGCAGAACAGGGCTTTACAGTTGAATTTCCTTGACTTATTCTTTTCCTGCCATTCTCCTGACATGTAGGACTTGGGCTTTGTGTGTGTTGTGTCCAGCATGGTTCTGTCTCTCTGTGCTCCTAGGCACAGGTGACCCTCAAAGCTGTCTGTTTCTTACAGTAGTTTTGTTTTCTCAATTGGTCTAAGCTTCTAGAATGACTGCTCAGAGCCTTGTCATCTCAAGATGGGTCATATAATATTAAAACATATTCAAATACAGCTGTTCAGAATATCTTTCTGAGTCTTAATTTCAGTTCCGTGGGTGCATCTTTGCCCCCTTCCCCTTTTCTAAGCAAACCTAAGTTTGATTACATTGTTCCTCTCAATACAAGATACTTATCTATTTATTGAGCTTTTGATGGTTTCCCTGTGACAAGTCATACTGTTCCTGGAGTCCATCCAAAGGCTCCTCATTCAAAATTTAAAACCCACCACTTTGTCTCCCATTCTCTTTTGCATTGTTCTGCAGTCATCTTCTCCGCACCTGTAAGCCTTGTCTTGCAGTGCCAGTGCTAGCAAAGCAGATGCAGAAATGGGATGCTCTGCTGAAGTATGGTGAAAAGACAGTGGGGGTGTCAGCTTTCAAAGAGGTTGTCTTTATTTATTGTGTATTTGACCCATAATTACATGTAGGTAACTAGCAAAGGTGTGGGCTTGGGTTCTTGCTGGAAATTTATTCTCATGTCTCATCAGTACTAGATTCTTGACTTGATTTAGTACTAGAGGGAAGACTGACCTTACTCTGCTACGCTCTAGAACGTATAGCAGGCAGTTTTTAGTGCCTTTCTCTAGTCTGTAAGGGTTTAAATAAAAGAAAAAAAAAGTTATAATTAGTTGTGTTGTCTTTAGGGTTTTTTTTCCCCAGTATAAGATTTATAATCTTTAAACGGGTTTCAGAAACCTTCAGAAAATATTTTAACAGTTAAAAGGTAATTTCAATGCACAGACTTATAAATACCGTAGCTTTTTACAAAAGGCATAAACCCGTACTGTGTTCCTCCACAGTGACATTTTATGAGACAGGATGAACCTCAACCTGTCTCCCCTTCTCTCCTTGCAGCTGTGGGCTTCTGCACACAGCTTTCTTTATGCCAGCTGCAGTGCTTGCCAGCCGTGTTGCAGGACTGATTCAATTCGCTAACCCAGTGCAAAACTAACCCAGAAAAAAAGTGGGTATTTTCTGCAGGGTCAGTGAAGCGAGTCGGGTCACGCAGTGGAAGAATGAGGCTGTGCAATAGATAACAAAATCTATTATGTCTATCTTCAGTTTTTATGCTCTTTTATATGAAGATACTGAAGTGTGTCAACTGTTAGACCCATACTTCGAACTCCCTGTGTCCCATGTGTTAGATTTTCTCTCTTCTCCTTATTTGAAGTTCAGCTGCTTATTTAAAGTTGTATTGCATTTCAGAGTTTTACTATACAACAAAGAAAGCATTGCAGTGATAAGCATTTTCTATAAATATTAGCATGATTATTCCTTTGTTAAAACTTATCTCAAGAAACAAAATAATGCCAAATGTGTTCTTTGTACATGGAATAAAAAATGCCCACCTATATTTGCAGTAACTTTCATCCATTAGAAATATGCCATTAGACGTAAAATCGCATCACCTAAGAAAAGCAGCTTAACTCTTCTTTATCTTCAGCAGCTTCAGCAGTTTTGCAGAGAGCCACCTGTAACTCAGAGTGGCTCAACAGCTCCCCACTCATGACCCCGTACAACCATACCAGGAACTAAATAAACCCTACTTACTAGCAATTAAAGTGATTTAATTTAAAACACAATGACAGATGCATAATGGGTTAATTACAAAATAAGTAATTAGCAAATAGGATGGAAAAGGTTAAAAGGTTATGGACTTTTGTTGCTTGCTTGGGAGAGACAGAAAAATCATCAGTGTTTAAATGTTTTCTTTTAATTTCTAGGCCTGATTCTATTATTGTTAGCTGTAAATGAGGCAGCAAACAAGAAAAGAGGTTTAAAAAAGAAAAGAAAAAAAATCACTGCTTTATTAGACATACTGAAAGGCCATTGTTAACACTGAGGCTATGTGATTTGTTTCCAGTCTGCACCCAAAAGTAGATTTGCATCTATAATGTTTCTACTTAACATTAGGATATGTGCCTTTTCTGAGAAGAAGTAGTCATACTTTGTGCTCTCTGCATCGAGTCCCCAGTGAGATCAGGAAAAAATTATAAGGATTAGTAGAGGTTAGAACGCACCTCTTAGGAAACTGCCTGCTTTAAAGAGTAAATGAGTGAATTATTTAATTGTAAATATGCCCTAATGTGTTTGTTCTCAAAAAATCTAGCATAAAAAGGAGTACGACATTGAACAGGGTAACTTCTGAGCTGTGAAAATCCTCAGCTGAAATCCAGTTAACTTCATGTGGTGCTGGTCACATCGACAGAGCCATTACAAAGGGTTTTCTGTTAAAAGGAGTAAAATAAGAGCTTCTACTTCATTTTCACAACTATTATTCCTTCTCTCCATGATTCCTGTCTGCCCAAAACCATAAGCAAATGGGTGTTTAGGTAGTTTTAATACAGTCATATTTTATGACCACCAGCTTATTGCCAGGTAACTTGAAACTCCTTATTTATTTATAGTAATTATAAATATATTTATGTATCTATAAAACATGTGTTTTGTATTGTGGAATTTCGGAGGGGATATTTGCAGAAAGCTTTCTCCAACTTGAGCGTAATTGTTACTGAAGTCACTGAATTTTTTCTTTTGAAAAATAAGCTTTTGGGTGAACCTCAGAAATAGCAATATGGGCTTCTCTATTTCAAAATATCAATTAAATCCAGGCAGGAATTCTCATTTTTAAATATGTCTGCTCTCCAACTTAATTACATATCCATCAGTAACCATTATCATAATTTAACCAAATTTATGATAACAGTCACATCCTTGTACCATTCCTTGCTCTCTTTTGAGCATGGTTTTCCTCTGCTTTCTTGTCACTTCGCCAAGCCATAGTTGACTCTCAACTGACATGTGTCAGTCCAGCCCCTTAATGATTTAACTTTACTTGTCTGTCCCTCTTTTTTTATTATTCATACTTTTTTTGTATCTCTGGTATGCCTTCATTGTGCCTCCAGGGATATTATCTGCCCTGCTGCTTGGCATAAGGCCTGAACCTACACGTTCTGAATTGCGCTCTCCACTTTTATTGTGTGTCATAATGTCAACGTCTGTCTGATATCCATTTCCCTTCAGCTGTTTCTGCAGTGGCAGGTGAGTGCTCCAGGACCACCAGATCAACTTGTAGAAAGGGTTAGTGCAGAATTTTAGCTAGTCTTTATCCTCCTACCATATGTTTTACTGGCCTAGGTATACAGATTTCAGAAAACAAGTAAGTTCTTGGTCTGGTCTGTTACCTTAATTTTGTTGAAAATAAGCTTCTTCAAAGTTTTCCTGAAGTTATAATTGAATTTAAGCCATACATTTCAGAATTCAGTGGTATTGCAATTCAGCTATCAGTTTTTAGGACAAATAGATTGAGGTTTGGAAACTCATCAAGTCACACAATACACAAAACCCATGAGGCCAAATCCGTAGCTGTAACAGCATCTCTTTTCTTTTCCAATGGTTTCTGCAAAGTTACATATATTTGCATGCTGTAACTCAAGGCCTCCAATATAGATAAAGAATTTTCAGTATTTAGAATTTAGTTTTTAAACTAAGTGGTGACTCTGTGAAGCTCTGGTTAAGAAAAGCAGAAAGCCTAAAGCTTCATTAATTCTGCTGTTTATATCTGAACCCCTGAAAATGGCTGAAACAGGCACCAGTACTAATCTTTAGGGTAATACTTAGCCCCATTCTGAGTGACATTTGTAGTTTACAACGTGGTCACTTCTGCTTCGTTGTTTTTTTAGGCACACTGAAGATGCATTGACAACATTCATTTTTGTTAACAAGATCCAGGTACCTCCCCTTCTGACATTTAGAAAACATTCTTTTTCTTAGTCCATTTCATCATGAGGGTGGAAAATCACGAGTTTCAATAAAAGTCTTTGAAATTTAGTATCTTCGGGATTATCTCATGTTAGTCAGTTGTAGAGATTTACTGGGTAATTCAAGACAGCCTTCATCTAGAACACGCTTCGCAGTGAGTAATGAGAGAAACCAGCATCGAAGATAAACTGTCCCTTGTTGAAACTGCAGGGAGAGCTAATGTTTCCTGAGCTGACAGAACAAAACAGACAAACAAGAAAAGTTCTACGTCAGAACAGTTGTTGCAATGAAACTCCCATATGCTGGAGAACGAACACATAAGCTATGAAGTATCTCAAAGGCTCTTCAAAAAAAAACACAGGAATGATCACTTAAATACAAGATCTCTTACATTATTTCTTTCGCTTTTCTGGCTTCCTTAGTCGTGCAGGGTCCTTGCTCAGCTGGGTATTTATGCAAGTAGGTATGGGTTTTCTGAATTAAGGCCTAAATCTCTAACAACATAAACATCTCTTAATTCATAGTTGCAGATCTGCTACAGTTTGTCAAATCTGGCTAGCTTTCTGTAACGTTTCATGTTAACGAAGTCCCCCCCAGGGAATAAAACGTTGCTTATCAGAATAGCGGCTAAACAAGTCTGCTTCCAGTTCTGTGCCTCTCTCATGCCCTCCTGTGTACACATGTAGTAGGCCAAAGCAAAGTGCTAGAGAGCAGACATTTCTTTGAGAGGATGAAGTAAAGAAGGCTACGGTACACTATGCTGACCGAGTTTTAAGCTGAATATAAGCAGATTTGTTAGAGCCTTTACATCTTACAGCCAGTCAACAGCTCCACAGCATGATAATGATCTGAGATACTCTGTAAATGAGATAACATTATTCATTTCTGTAAGTACAGGGCGAGAGAAGCATTATGTACTCGGTTTTCTGCCTGATGCCCAGGAGGTTTAAAGGTCTTAGAGTCTTCTCCTGCATACTTTCGATACTTATGAGACTGCCTTTCTAGCATGTTCAGAGTAATGGTAAACAGAAATACTAAAACTCTTTTCTTTTTTGTTACAGTGAAATCGACCATTGTATTTTCCATTAGCTTATAACAGGATACATTTATCCAAATATAGTAAGACATGAAGTTCTGATGAAGTCATAAAAACAACTTTCATCTTGCTTTTATCTTGCAGTATTACATTTTGTGGTGCTATGTCAGTTTTCCGTAGACACCACATTTTATTTTTCAGCCTGTCCTGCAAAGTGTGTGCTAGAACTGAAGTCTCACCAGTGCGGAACTACAAGAGGAATTACTTTGTCCATGCAAATTAACATTATTCATTATGAAGTTCTGCTTATTGAAACTCTGTTTTCAGAAACTTGTAAAGCACTGAAGTTACTGTAATAATTTATCAGGCTTATTGTTTGCATGTAATAATTTTCTAGCTTTCATGCTGTAAAAATACTGCTGATGCCTGCACAGAGCGGAGCACGTATCATAGTATGATCTGATCCTGACTGATTCAGAACATCCATAATCTTGACATGTTAAAGCTTAGCAAATTTTAGAGTATTGAAGAAGCAACTTAAAATAGGAAATTCTGATCCTAACAGGTCACGTATTCTAAAAAGCACATGTTGTCTCTTGTGTAAGGAGGGAAGAGCAGGATTACACAGAACTACTGGGCATTTGTGTTAGCTCAGTAACTTCTTGCCTTTTTCATCGAGTGTTTCAGGATAGACTGCAAATGTTTATACAGACAGTGCACTGCGGTTTTGATTTTATGCTTTATTGCACATTTTTATGTCCTCATGAGTTGAACTAGACTAGCAATACAAAGCATGAGTCAAAGTCCATTTCTGAGCTTGTGCCTACAAGCCAGTTCTGATGGGGACTTTTCACTGAACCTGTCTAGAAAACTAAATAGCTTTTTTATTTCTCATACAACATGCAGTTCTTTAGTATGTTTTATAAGGGAGAGAATACTGCTTACTAGGTATGATGCCTCATAAGCCATAACCTCGTACTTTTTTCACTGAATATTTATTAGTACAAAGTCCTCTGTATAACTCTGCTCTAAAATACTAATTTTTATTTGCTGTTAAGTACTGGAAAGTTAAATAGCAAAATAAATTTAAAGTTCATCAATACAGCCATAGGCTACCTTGTCTTTTTTCCTGATGTAGAGTTGCTACTTTGGATTTTTCACTAAAGATGAAGTTGAAAGTGAGAGCAACTTTCACAGAGGGATTTTACTGAACAATATATTCTGTTATTCATCACCCCCAAGCCAAGATAGGCCCCAACAAAAACAAAAGGACTATGACTTGATCCATGGCAGAGCATGAGGGGCCGGCATCCTGGGGCACTTGTGGAGCTTTCCCCTGCTGCCCCATTACAAAACTTGTGAGCTCTGCAGCCTCGCTTGCTCCCTGCTGCATCCCAGAACCAGGGCACACTCTCACCCACCCCTGAGTCTACCAGCAGCCGTCCCTTTCTCTTGGTGCAGGGCTTCTCTCCCTGGAGGCAGCCCAGCCCCCAGCAAGTCAGAAATGGTCAGCGTTGTGTAAGAGTGTTGTGTAAGGGTGCCAGGGATAAGCCAGAGATATCAGGTGTTGCAGGTAGGGTTATAGGAGGGACTTGTGTGGATGAGCCAGGTCCCCCCATGGCCCTTTGTCTGGCTTTTATAAGGGGGTGTTAAAGGACAGTCCAATGAAGAGCAAGGAGACAGGTGGCTTGTCAGCACTCCCAAAAGGTGTAAAATCCCTTTTCCCGACCATCCCTTCCTTGAGAAGAGACAGGAGGCAGCAGTGCTGGTTGCCTGTGCTGCCTGGTGCAGCCACTTGCAAGGTGGGACAGGAAGCATGAGGCTCTCTGGGAACTGTGTCGTTCAAGATGCAGACAGGTACCAGGATTCAAACCACAGGATTGTTATGCTCCTGGCCTAGGGAGACTGGCAGCTACCGCCAAAACCTGAAGCAACAGAGTCAGGTCAAAAGCATCCTCATCCCCAGAGCAGCACAACCCACTCATATAGCCATTGGTTAATCCGATGCATTTGTGTGTAGGAGGAGGCACTTTGTGAAAGTGAGAGAGAATGCCTAACCACATTGATTAATGTTAATTGGTTAATCGTCTTTTATTATGGGAAAAGAAAGTAAGTGTATTAATTGACAATATGGCTTGACAGTGCTTCTAGATCAGAGACCAAAGCCTAAGAGTTAATTCCAGATATCACCTTTTCAGGCCAGAGGGCATTTTTATTTTAAAGATGGGTAGACAAGATGCTTAGAGATAGTGCAGAGGTACGGTTGGACTTCATGGTCTCAAAGGTCATTTCCAGCCAAACAATTCTATGATTGATTCTTTGATTTTGGGCAAAATATGAATATTCCTTTCCTGGTACAGGGCTGTAGATCTGAAACACAAACTCAGTATCAGAATGGAGTAAGTGTGGTGCTACTTTCGTTTGAGGTGTCCAATATGAATGTGAGGACTACCTTATTGGAAAAAAAAAAAAAAAAGAAAAAGTAGAGTTGAACTCCAGTGATGAAGAAGGAGCACACAGTCTGGTGTGCTGCATCAGCTCTCTGGCAGGGAGATTATGCAGGATGTAAGATATCAGACTCTGAAGTCAGCGCTGCATGCTCAGGGCTTGTGAGTCACAGCCATGAGACCTCGGCTAGCTCTTTGTGGGCAAATAAGCGCTCGACACGCTAAAGATAATCTCATGAAGCCTACTCCTTGTAATGTTAGCAAAGCATAAATAAAAATTGTGTCACTTTTGGCAAGAAAGAAACTTATTCTGCAGTGTCCGTGAAGACTCCCAGACATTGTTGGCCTGCTGTGGTGAAGCCTCACCTGTGACTCATCTGCAACCTTCCCATTTGTGCCTGTTGTAGACTCTAAAAAAGAATCCAATTTCCTCAAACATCTGTATCTGTGTCTTGAAGAGGAACTTGCTATAGTTATTGTAGACACCACTTACTCTTCTTGCTCACATAAAGTAGCAACCGTGCTGGCCTTCAGAGGACAGTCAAAGTTTTGGGTACCAAAATGGTTAAATAGCTCTGTACTTTCACAGCGTTTCTGTCCATGTGCCACATTCCTTAGAAGGAAAAACAGGGAACTATTTCTGACATATAAAGTGCAGGATAAGACCATCCTTTTGAAAACATTTCTGATAGATTTGAAAAGATTATTACAATAACCATCAGGTACAAAGCAGGTAATACAAATGGGCTCAATTACTATGTTTATTTTGGCAATTGCTGGATTGACCCAGTGGAGGTGCTGAATGAGTGAGATGCTGTACATTCACCCAGCAACACCAAGACGTGCTCCAATAAATTCATCTTCTAGACAGAGAGGAAGAGAAGAGGGTACGTACCCTCCATTTTAAACTGTGGGACACAGAAAGATTGTGCCAAAGCCAGATACATTAGTACAATGCTTTAAACAAAAGACTTTATAAAAATCTTTTCCTACAGTCATTTCATAATTAGTTTTTTTACACAAGTGACAGCTACCTTCATGCCAAGTCCTGGTCTCATCAGGAAAAATGGCAAAGCTCCCAGGATAGCTAGAATTTTTCTCTTTATACAGAATTCATTGAGGAACTTTGCTATTCCTTCATTTTTCCCCTCCTTTTTAATAGATTGGCGCAAAAACAATAATTTTAGGATTAGTAACTAATTACTTACAGGACGGGCAGAATTTTTTCTTAAAACACTCAGTTGTTTACTTCAAGAGTCACCAAACCACAATTAAATTCTGGGAAATGGCTTATTGTTGAGGTTCAGGTGTCCCATGACATGGTGGGATGGGTCAGAGTCTGATTTTAATTGGGAGGCCTGATCTAAATTTATCTCATCTTTAATCTTTTCATTGTCAGACTGTAGAGGATTTTGAAGTTCCACAAGATGTCAGTAGCAAAAGAAGGATCTCATATCATCAGCTCGTGTTGTTTTGTTGTACATGGCCAATACCAAGTGAAGTATTTGCTTTTCCTTTAAGAGTTTGAGGAGGTACTGTTTTTATAGAATCATAGAACATCCTGAGTTGGAGGACGCCCACAAGGATCATTGAGTCCAACTCCTGTCCCTGCATAGGACAATTCCAAATTTCAGATGGAGTCTCAAGTGGTTTGTTTGGAAGACAGGAGGATAAAAATACATTGTAACATGCATGCTGGAAGATATTTTACCAATTCCTGCTGTAAAACTTTAAGTAGTTTTTACTTCGCTCTTGCCCTACAAATACAGTGAACATTATGAGGTTTTTTCCCTCTTTTTCAGTTTTTTGGGGGGCGGGGGGGGGGCATTTTGAATCATGAAGCAATTCTGAGTCTTGGAGTAGCAATTCATTTAGTTCGAAGATTTACCAGATATGCCTGGTTAATGTAATAAAGCATGAAGTGATGGAAAAGATAGGGAACACATTACGGAGGAAACAACAGAGCTGTTAATTCAGACAGTCGAGATTTGTAGGGAAAGACCACCGTCCCCCCACCCCTCTCCGGTGCAGGTGTGCAGACTTGGGTCCGGGGCGCAGCAGCGTGCAGTCAGGTGGAATCATAGAATCACTTGGTTGAAGAAGACCTTGGAGATCGAGTCCAACCCTACCTGCCCACTACTAAACCATATCCCTAAGCACCTCATCTGCCCGTCTTTTAAACACCTCCAGGGATGGTGACTCAACCCCCTCCCCGAGCAGCCTGTTATCAGTGCCTGATAGCCCTTTGGGTGAACACCTGTGTCCTGGTGGCTGGTCTGTCTGTCAGTCAGCCTGTCCGCCTGTCTGTCCGCCGGCGTGGCGCTCGCCCTCTCCCACGTGTCCGCCAGGGGGCGCCGCCGCACCGCGCCATGCCGGGGCCGGGGGGATCGGTGTTTGTGAGCATCGCTCCTGCAGCCATTTAATGGGAGGCTCTTCCCTGCGCCTCCGGAGTGGGCAGCCGGCCTGTCCTGGGAGAGGAGAAGGCTTCCACCGCGTCCCGAGTAGCAGGACGCGAAGTAGCACCGTGGGCGAGAGGCCGGGGCGGTGCAGAGCCTCGAGGGATGGGAGGTGTTGGTGAGCTTCGGTGGAACTGCGAAGTGTCGTCCCCGGTGCGTTAATTACACCGTACATGGTGATTTGAATCAGAATCGCTAGGCTGGAAAAGACCTTTGAGGTCATGGAGTCGAACTGTACCTGTGGCCAGTGGGGCGAGGGAGGGGATTCTGCCCCTCTATTCCTCTCCTGTGAGACCTCATCTGGAGTACTGTGTCCAGTTCTGGAATCCCCAAAAGAAGAAGGATACAGAGCTGTTGGAATGGGTCCAGAGGAGGCCTACAAAGACAATCCAAGGGCTGGAGCACCTCCCATACGAGGACAGGCCGAGAGAGTTGGGGTTGTTCAGCCTGGAGAAGAGAAGGCTCTGAGGAGACCTTATAGCAACCTTCCAGTACTTGTAGGGGCTACAGGAAAGCTGGAGAGGGACTTTTTACAAGTCTTGTAGTGACAGGATGAGGGGCAATGGGTAGAAACTAGAGAGGGGCAGATTTACGCTAGACATGCGGAAGAATTTCTTCACTGTGAGAGTGGTGAGACACTGGCACAGGTTTCCCAGGGAAGTTGTGGCTGCCCCATCCCTGGAGGTGTTCAGGGTCAAGTTGGATGGGGCCTTGGGCAGCCTGATCTTGTGGGAGGTGTCCCTGCCCATGGCAGGGGGTCGGAACAAGATGATCTTTAGTGTCCCTCCCAACCCAAACTATTCTATGAGTCTAAATCATATACCTAAACACTTCATCTGCCCATCTTTTAAATCTCTCCAGGGATGGGGACTCAACTACTTCCCTGGGCAGCCTGTTATCAGTGCCTGATAACCGTTTCAGTGAAGACAGTTTTCCTGATGTCTAATCTGAACCTCCCCTGGTACAACTTGAGGCCATTCCCTCTCATCCTATCACCTATCACCTGGGAGAAGAGACCAACACCCACCTCGCTACAACCTCCTTTCAGATAGTTGTAAACAGCGATAAGGTCTCCCCTCAGCCTGCTTTTCTTCAAGCTAAACAACCTGCAGCTCACCCGCTCTCTTCAGGCACAGACCGCAACACTAGGAGAAGAAAGCAGATGAACTGCAGGTTATTGTCTCCCCTCAGCTTCATTTTCACTATGCTAAACAACCTGAGAGAGCAGATGCGCCCCATGTCCTTTCAGCCTGCTGGTGGTGGAGGGTGGTTATTTCAAGGACAAGGAAGGGAAGTGCTACCCATCTGAGGAGACAGTGGCTGGGAGGAAATAGAGGCGGCTGTGGCACTGAATTAATGGAGAAATAAAACCCAAAAGTTCATTAACAAAGTGAAGACAAAGGATCATTTCTTAACATAAAGCGTCCATCAGGACAACAAAAGAGAGGTTCTACTTCCCCAGTAAAATGTCACTTACGTGCTAGGATTAAAAGGTACGTGTGTGACTCTGATCCTGGACTCCTTTTCCGCTGGCATTAGTGGGGTCAGTTGTAGGCCTGGGATTTCTTATTTAAAAAATCTAATGAGATCTTGTCTCTATTCTGGAGTAATGCCTTGGATTGGATTGTCAGTGCTTTAACTAGGGAGCATCCAGCTGGGCACCATGTTTTGGGCTGGGATGGCTGAACGAGAGCATGCTGCCTGTCATACCTATGTCTGAAAATTGTGGCTAGTACAAATATGGTATAAATACAGATACTGCTGACGGAAGTGCTGTGATTGGTATCGGGGTTTTGTCTCATGACACAAAATTAGGTTGCAGGGCTTCAGTCTTTTCTTCCAGACAGAACAGAACTATAGTTAATGTCAGTGTGTATGTATGGGCATATGAGTGGGGGAGGCGGTCTAAATATTAAAACCACAACTAAAAGATGCCCACTGTAGTTCTTCACAGGTGCAGTTATAACCTTAATAAAATAGAAGATGCCATTGTTCAAAACTGAAGTGATAAGTACATATAAATTAGTTTTGTACCAAATGAGTAAAATTACTCTCATCTCCAGACTTTGTAAAAGTTGAGAGACTTCTGAATTTCAGATGATTGAAGAAGAATTGGTGTAACTGTAAACAGAGAATTTATAATTCCTTTGAATCCTCTGTTCTTACTGAACCTGAGAGTAATGGGCAAATATCATAACAAACTTTAAGTAAAAAACATTTTGTTCCAAAAGTTACATATTAGACCTAAAGGAATTCCTGAAAAAAAAAAAAAGTAAAGCATTCCATGAAGTGGGAAAAAGCAGGGGTTTTTTTCTACATCAGCAGCTGCCAATTTTTTGACTTTGCTTCCAAATCCCTTTTACCCACAGCTTTTCCATTCCACCAGGTTTTGAACCTGACTTGCATTCATTGCCTTATGCTGTTAAGAGAGGTGCATTGAATGTAATGTGTTAAGCCATCAAACATGGACTGTGGTATTCAAGATCTAAAATGTTCCATCCTGTTTAAAAGTTAATGATATTCTGCAGATTTGTATTTATGGACGTATTACATGGGGTTTTTATCCTTTTTTTTTGGCAGGTGACATTGGTGATGGAAGAAGAACAAGAATGATTACATATCCATAACTCCCAGCAGTATGTCAGGTAATCATATTTCATAAGAGCATCTATGCAATATTTCTTGCTTTGCTGCAGTGATTACTATTAAATGCTTGCTAAAAATACTACTTTAACAAGTTTTCAATGCATTGTGCTGGGAATTGAAGTCTTTCCTCTACCTAGAGCATAGAGATGTGGAGCACATAGTAATCTTCCCTAACATTTTTCCACTGAAACTTTCATCCTCTTTGGTTTTCCTTCAGAAACAAAGTTGTGTTTTGTTCTAAATGTACATTCCATCTTCAACATTTCTGCTGAAACTGCTGGTAAGGTGACCGTTTCTGCTGAGTATGTTGCCCTAAGTTATTTTGTAACATGGACATATCCCCCTGTGATTCGAAGTGAAACAAATTCATTCTACCTAGATTATCAAGTACTCTTCAGATAATAATTGACTAGGTCAGTTGACTAGGTCAGTTGACTGGGCTGCAGATCCAGAGTTGAAATGACCATTAACCATTTTAAGTCTGCTTAACCATCATATCCCTTCCTGTTGCAAAGCATTTGAAGGTTGTACATATATTAGCTGGATCAAAAAAGTCATATATTCTTATCCCAGAACAGGATGTCTAAAGAAGATCTACTTCTTACAAGGAGATAGTAGAAAACACCACAGAATTTCTGAGTTCCAGAATTTGTTCTAGTATTCATCAAACTGCAGAAGAAAAAGAACATGTTCTGCTGATACTATTTGTCAATGTATATTTCAAGAGCCAAATGCCATACATGGGATGTTTTGTAAAGTTCTGTTTGTAAAATGCAGCATGTGCTACATAGGGACAATCATAACAAACAAGGTTAAATTCCTGGTGCTCAAGGGACAGTTAATTTTTACTGACTGAGCAAATGAAATATCTTTTGCTTTCCCCTAGAAGGCTCACATCCTTTTGTATTGGCCAGCAAGAGGTAACAGCTGCATTCACCAACTAAGCTAGTTGGTGCCCTTGATGTGAGGTATAGAGTAGAATTCATGTTGAGAATAAGTATTATTTAAATGCATGGTTTCATAGTAAAATATATTGTTTGATAATATGCAAAGATGTGTCATTTGACTTGTGGTTTAAGGTTTCTTTGCTGTCCTTTGAAGCGGAGGTTAGGCACAGATGAATAGAAGATGGAGGCAGAGGGCATCTGAGGCTTTTCATGGAATGAAGTGGAATACCTGACCCTGGGTCTATGTGTCAGGCTCTGACTTAGCATCACCATCACATGAGGATCGGGAAGGAGTTAGTATCCGTAGGCTCCAATAGCAGGGCTCCTTAGAGTGTTTTTACATTCTTCTGCAGGCATTCTAGGCATGATAATTTCATTTAACAAATACCTGTCTGGAAGAATTTAAAGTGTTGACATGTGACTCAGTCTCTCCAGCAATCTGTTGTGCTCTCTTCTGTCTCATGTTAAACCATAGCTCGTGCCATGTGATCCAAGAGACGAGGATGGAAATGCAATGTACCCACTTTATCCTCACCTTATCTGTTTGGGGTGTATCTTCTTAGGGAGTGGGGAATTTATGGAGAATACCCGCTAGTACTCTAACCAGACCTGTCTCCCAGGACTTCACCCTGGCAGGGCAGCTCTACTAAGCTCAGTGAAGCACAAAGCCTCATTGGAAGGACCTACATTTTCTGCATTTCTTTTGAAAGAAGTGGGCAGAACAAATATGTGCAAAGAAAATAATCGCTAGGCAAAACAAAAGGTTGATTGCAGAAGATGGCTGTTGGTACAGCTGTAGGTGTCCAGCCGTTTTCATTATAAGCAGTTTATATTTTCTGTTTCTCATTATAGAAACTAAATTCCCTACATGAGTGTGAATGTGAAAGAAACATGGATGAAATAAAAATCTTTCAAACTCTGTAAGAAACTGCATAAATAGAACCATCCAGAGCCAGACAGGACTCCTTTCCTAATGAATGAAAATGAAAGCTTAGATTCTGTTACTGAGTTACCAGAATACAAAGCAGAATCTAATCCAAACCCAAACCAGTTGCCTAAAATAAGAGACTGTATTTTTTGATAGCTAATTTTTCTGCTGTATTTTATATTTTTACTGCAGTAAGAATTTCCTCTTGTAGGCACTGTCCCAAAGCCTCCATTTCTAGTGCAATCTAGAGAGGTTTTTCTGACAGAAGATTGTAGAATTTGGCCTTTACTAGTAAAGTAGAGTTTCCTACCTTTTGCAGTTGCTGAAGGAAAAATATTTTTAATATTTTGAAATCTCAGCTTTACA
The DNA here is from genome assembly GCF_017976375.1 of Cuculus canorus. Lineage (NCBI taxonomy): Eukaryota > Metazoa > Chordata > Aves > Cuculiformes > Cuculidae > Cuculus > Cuculus canorus. The sequence goes on from NC_071402.1 coordinate 120,463,030, forward strand.
GACATATACTGGTGTGATTATTTTATAGCACGTCTGTAATTGTATGTGCTTATGGCTTTTAATAAAGAGAGGATTCAGTTTTCCAAAACTTCAGGGTTGTGGGTAACATGGAAGGATTTCAGAAGTGTAGAAGCCTTTACTTAAAAGTGAATAAAGTGAAGAATAAAAAGTGAAATGAATACATCAAGTACGTTTTTTGCATGCAAAAAGATAAACTGGAAGGCAGATGCTGAGTTAATGAAATCCAAACCACTCTTTCTTAGAATGCAGTCAAAATAGAGTTTACAGATTAAAACAGATGGAGTTATGAACACCTGATGTTGGGTATTTGATAACATTAGAAGTTGACAAGTGAAAAGTTGGACTGACAGGTTTTATAAACATGGTGTTTGTCAGTATACTTTGCAACTATGCCATTTCTAAGTGTCAAAACTTGCCTAACCCTTTTATGTATACGTAATTCAGATGATGACCAAGCACTGAGATAAAGAGATACTTCTGGAGAGGGAGAGGTGGACATAATATGTCTTGCAGTTGAGTACTAAGTCTGAGACAGACACATTCTGTTCTCATAATCCAAAGCTTGGTACATCCCTAAAATAAATAGTTTTCAGATGAGTGGTCACAGACATAAATATAACAAAGCATATCTGAAAGTTCAGCTTTCCAGTTTGAAACTTGCTTTTTTAAAATATTCATTGTCTTTTATGATAAATGCTGCAGCAGATCTGATGCTTTTAAATAACATTCCTAAAATGTATTTAGGGAATGTAAGTAAAATGTTTGGTTTGATTTTTTTAGGATAGAAATAAGTGGAAAATGACTGATTGGATGCTCCCCTCATAGTTCAGCAGCAGCTTTAAAGTTGGCATGAGTAATTACTGTCCAGAGACTCATACCTGGGGAAAAAAAATATTTTTAAAACTCATACTGTCTTAGCAACAACTGTAAGTCTTTATGCCATACATTTTCACAGTAGAACAGAAAAAATAACAAACTCGAAAGTAATATTTTCTCATTGAGAAGGCACTACTTTCAGATAAACAAGCATGTAACATAGTTCATTAAAAAATCTTGCTGTTTAAATACTCTAGTGAAGCTTCTGGCTTTAGCATTGCTATTCACTAGCAGTGGCCATTATTCACTGGCAATGATCTGTCACCAAAGGCTTCGTTCTGTACATTTTCTCCCAAAATGCAAGACGTGCTTCAGACAGATCTTCATCTTACTTCATTTACTGGAGTGCGAAATGAGGAAGGAATTCGAGAATGGGTTCTAAAAACCAGAAAATAGTATTTGTAGAATACAGTAAATGTCATTAATTTTGCCTCCATTGCAGACGAAGATGGAATATAATGAGTGTAATAGTGATGTGAGTGAAGTCTGGAGCAGCTCTTTGACTGACTTCAGTAAGGCTAGGATTTTACTCTGCTTTTACTTGAAGTTTCATAATCAACTCAGACATTGTGCTTCTGCTCTCAAGTATTCACACTGTTCTATTTGGTAACGACTGTGAAGTTAGATCAAGATAGGAATTATAATAAAATTAAGTGCTTACATTAGGGAATATAATTTAAATGTCATAAATGCATATTTTCAGTAAGTAGAATTTAATATGCAGCAATTCTTGTAACAGGTCACTCATTTGGAGAAGAAAATTAATCAGCTTTTGTGCAACAAATCCATTTGAAAACCAGTGTCTCCAAGGGAGTTGTGTTTAGTTTCCAAGAGCTGAGAAAAGTGATAGGATAGGAAAGGTACCGGCTTTTCATTGTACAGTCGTTTCACTGTAGCGCTCATCAACCTGTAAACTCACTGTTCATTTAGATGGAGAATAGTTTATTGTGTAACACTAGTTGAGGAACAATTTCTCATGAATTTCTATAATGATTTTCCTAGGATAATTTGACGTATGTCACTATCTGACACTTCTTGTCTTCCAGACCATGACAAAATCCGACTAACTAAAGTGTATTATTTCTTTTAAGTAATGGACTTTTTAGAAAGAGAGTAAATACTTTATTATAAGGTTTTCTTACGCCAGGATTCAGCAGCTTTGTAATGAGCTTTTGGGGATTTTCAAAAGGTTAACAAGATTTATATTGTGGGATGTTTTTGCATGAAGCTATGAATCACTCCATGATGGCTCTTATTACTTAGAAGCAATTTTTGAATATGCAGTTAAAAATATCACACTTGGTAAGTTCTAGGTTGCAGACATTCTGGTTTAATTTTAACTTTTTTTGTTTTAAACTTTAATGTTTTCAAAAGTGCTTTCAAAAAGTGCTCTATAAATGCAAAAGTTTCGAAAGGCAAGGAGCCCATGTAACATTTCGTAATACTTCAATTTTTATGCAATTCCTTAATAATACGTTAGGGTTTTCTTTCCCATCATGGAAGGAAAAAAAGGCTTTCTAAAGAGTGTTTTTTCTTTTGGAGAAAGATGAAGATCTTACATCTATATGTTTCTAAAGGTGTTTCAGTTTGCTGTTTACTACTCATGGGTACCTGTTGTGTTTTCCAGATGAGATACACACATTTTTTTTTTTTTAAAAAAAAAAAAAAGTATCTGGTTAGATTTCACAAAGAACGGAGAAAACCAACGTATTTTTTTAGCTTTGCAACATCTGCTAGTCATTTTCTTAAGTATATTTCATTATGTTAGTGCTGATATTTTTTTTTCACTAATCCATTGCTGTACTTAGTCCCTTTCTTGTAGTAATTTTGCTTAAACCAGAGGTGCTTCTTTCTGTTAACTCATCTTTCTGCTATTTATTTCTGCTGTGTCTGAAATTTTGAGTATCAGTCTGTGTACCACTGGGTTTCACTGCTGCCATCAGTCAGGAGGAGTACACAGCGTTGTCTATAGAAATCATGCTCATTAATTTAGCAAACAAAAATATTTTTAAATAGTTAATTAAAAACCCAAAATGTGGTTGTGTTTTATCTAACTCCTGTCCACTAGCCTGTAAAATAAAACATTTTCCTTTCCTGTGCTTGCCACAGAAGTTGCAGCCTGCCATTTTATGGTCCTTGTAAGCTTGACCACAGACTGCCGTTCAGGTTTTCTCAGGACTGGAGGTCAGAGCAATGAACTTACACTGCTTATTCTTGATATGCAGTCCTATATATAGAGAAGACTGTAATATTTTTGTTCCAAATGTAAAGCCAAATGTAAAGCTGTCAACAAACCATGGGAAAGCTACTATCCTATCAGGGGTTTTTCAGCTATTTCTATGTAAAATACATTTTATATTCCCTAAATGCATTTCTGATTATATTCTTTAAGAGAATCAGATTTGCTGCAATGTTTGTCATAGAAGAAAACAAATGTTCAAGGAAATGTTGGAAGGTTGTAAAACTTGAAGGCTGGACTTTCAGATCTCCTTTGTTATGTTGTGATCACCTGTCTGAAAACTGTTTGTACCTCTACCAACTTTCAGTCTATTTCAAGTTTTAAAGAATTCTCTCCTCACATCCCAGTTTGTCTTTCTTCCTGAAGAAGCCTTTGACTGCATGAATGGGCAAACTTTATTTGTTTACTTATTGTTTTTTGTCTTTCACAAATTATGTATTTGTCAGGACTGCTAGTTTTAGTACCTCTCTTTTTTAGTTAGCCATTGCTCAAACCTCAGTCCTTGAAGAGGAGGTGTTACTGCAAGATACAGGGTCTCTCTTTAAGCAAGTCTAGAACTAAAATAGCTTATACTGTTTCATCACCTTGAAAAAACAAAGAGTGTCAGTTATGTTCACATATTCCCAGGATTTGCTATTAGTAAACAATAGCCATATATACAGTCCACACCTCGATGAGGAGGTGTGGGGGGTCCAATACGGGATTGAGGAAAGACTCTGTGAATTGATATGAAAGCTAAGGGTGAAAACTGTACTCAGAGTCAAGATTTTGCAAAATGGTGGTAGTGATTTAAAGTGATTTGTGGAAGCGATTTCAGTGATTTGCCAAGCTGTTTAACTGTGACTTACACATTTTTAAAGACCTATTTTATTGTATTTTGATCCATAATCTAGTAACGGTGTTTTGGCTTCTCACTTTTATTTTAGTAAGTTCCCAAGCATTAAGAGAATTACCTAACATAATATGAAGAGAGTAAAAATCCATTAACATTCTCATATGCACAGAAGGAGCAGTCTGCAAAGTGAGTCCTGGAGAGGTGGATCTCTGTCTTTTGGGCATCAAATTAATATTGGTTTAAAACAAACACAGGGAGGTGGCTCTGCACATAAAGGAGGAACAGATACTGGGACCTGTTGCCAAAGGGTGTTGTGAATGCAAGCCGTGTACGCAAGAGGAGACTGGCCTGCACTTCAAAGAGAGATTTCACAGTATTACTAGAGTTTAGATGGGCTGCAGGGGCTCAGACAGTCCCTTGGGCTGACAGTAGTTAGGGATTATAAAGCTCTTGATGGGAACTCTTATACATGCTTGCTTTGTTCTTACTCTTCCCTGGGTATCTACTTATGGCTCGTGTTGGAGAACAGTAACCCCGTGGTTGGAACAGAGATGCTGTGCTCAGGTATACCTTGTTCTCAGAAAAAGTCCAGACCCCCTCCATATCTGGTACAAAACTATGAGATGCATTTAGCATCTATGTGACTGTATTGTTTAATGTCAACTTTCTGATTCCATTGTGTGTCCCGTTACCACACTGCTTTTTCTCATATAGCTTTGGTCATTCCTTTCTGTCAGTATTTTTATTGTGTCTGTAGCTGCCACAAGATTCTGGGTTCAAGTACACAACTCCCATTCATTTCTCTAAGGAGAGGGTTTTAGATAGCTCTTTACATACCAAAACCCTGAAGCATTTGTTTCTCTGTGCTCTGAACCTACCTGTGGTTCACTTACAGATGAGCTGTCGTGTTCTTCTGGATATTCTCTTCCTCTGATTAATTTTTTTGTTTAGAAATTTGAGCATTATGTTCTTGATAAGTATATATCTAGTATTGCTTTAATAGTTACTAGAAATTCAGTGTGTTTTTAAAAAGTGATTACATTGGTTCACATTGAGGAGCTCATGAAGATATCTGTCAGCAAGCACGAGGATAAAGCTATTACGCTGTATGTTTCAAGTTTCTTAATGTTACCTTTTCTAACACATTAAAAACTTTACAGATTTTATTGTAATACCTGCACGCTCTTCTTTCATGATGATGCAATCTTTGTCTAGAAGATTGTTTGAAAATACTGAAATTTAATGTATCTTGAAAACCATATTCTAAAATGTAATATTTAATTTTTTTATAATATTGCCACTGTCAAAGCAAGTAGCAGTACAACAGTCCTGGATTAAAGAATCCCGGCACTGTTTGCTTCCATAAACATACATATACATGTTTCTGAAATACTGGAAACCACCTAGTGGTTTTCAGTAGACATCTCTCTTTCTACCTGCTGATTACAGTTCCTTTCTCTCATTGTATACTTTTTTTTTCTAATATTCACTCTCATTTTTACATTTGAAAATTTAGGAAAGTAATCACATGTTCTCAAAGGTTTTATTTAACACATGAGATGAAGGCAGGGTTTCCTTATTTATAAAGAAGAATTTGGCTACTCTGTATTAGCTGTGCTCCATCCTTCTGCTTATTCAAGGATCACATGAACCTAAATTAAAAGTTGGGAAACTCAATTGTGAAGTGTTTCCATGTTTGATAAGAAAGAATAAGAAGAAAAGGCTGTGGTGTTGGGAAGGGAAGGGAAGGGAAGGGAAGGGAAGGGAAGGGAAGGGAAGGGAAGGGAAGGGAAGGGAAGGGAAGGGAAGGGAAGGGAAGGGAAGGGAAGGGAAGGGAAGGGAAGGGAAGGGAAGGGAAGGGAAGGGAAGGGAAGGGAAGGGAAGGGAAGGGAAGGGAAAAAAGAAAAGAAAAGGAAAAGGAAAAGAAAAGAAAAGAAAAGAAAAGAAAAGAAAAGAAAAGAAAAGAAAAGAAAAGAAAAGAAAAGAAAAGAAAAGAAAAGAAAAGAAAAGAAAAGAAAAGAAAAGAAAAGAAAAGAAAAGAAAAGAAAAGAAAAGAAAAGAAAAGAAAAGAAAACTGACTGCAACATTAATGAGGAGAAATTAAGCCTGAGTTGTGTCTGGCACAGATAGTGTTATCATCCCCAGCAGAAACACTCATGAAAACTTTACGTGATTTTAATTATAGTTACATTTAAAATGCTTGTACAAAACATGAATCAGGTTTTAATTTTGCCGTGGAGATGTCCATTAATTGTAGTTTTCTTGCTTCTTCTCCTGAACTCATTAGGTAAAAATCATCTAGTGTTATTGGACTGGGTCCATACAAAGCTGGGCTTTTGATGAACCTACTGCGCACCCCTCAGCCTTAATCCTGATTACATTTGCCTTAGTTGATCTCTCTGAAGCCAACCCACTTCAATGTCCTTAGATGCTTGCATACTTCAATGTTTAAAAAAAAACAGTAAAGTGCTGTTGCCCTTACTGCTCTGTTTTCAGTAAACTTCAAATAAGAGAAGAGGCAAAGCTTTATGTAAGAATCACTTTTGTCTTTTGTCAATCTTTTGTTTTACAGTCAAGTAAGTTGATGATTCAGAGACTGCTAATATATTCACCTACTGCTACTGTTTTGGTCAGCTAGGAGTTGAAATTCTTCCAGGCTAAAAGCAGTTTCGGAATGGAAAGTAACTTTTTGTTGTGAGAGGAAGTGTCTTTGTAACTGTTGATTTACTTTTTGGCTGGAAACTAAGTGGTAGCCTGTTGCTGTGGGTGAAAAAGAAATGTTTGTACTTCCCCCTGCCCCTCAAAAAAAAAAAGGCAAATGTAAACAGTGTAGGTGCTAAGGAGCAGGGACTGATTGCCTGTGTGATCACACAGCAGCTTTCGTCAGCAATGGATCTCGCTGTCAATTGGAGCTCCTGCTGTATAAAGTAGTAAAAGTGCCAGACTTGAGTGTAAAAGGACAGATCCCAGACTAGGAAAAATGGGTGTTGCTCTCAGGGCACAGCAGGAAGGATTTAATGTGGTGCCTCTAGGGTGATTGTGGTGAGCAGAGGGAATAGGCACACCTTTCAGTGTGCTTTTTGGTCCTATGCTGTGCACTCTTGAGTTTTTGTCAAAGGGGTCAAAGTTCAGGATGAGTGCACAGCTCATTCCAGCAAGGAAGGACGCCCTCCTGGCTGGCTGGCTGCCACCTTCTATCTTTCTAGAAGAAACGTGTTATGACTCCCTTCTCTTGAGATGTACTGAGAAAGGGAGAGGCTTTTTATATCACTTCCATTACCATTGTGGGTAGATACTAGCGGAGAATTAGGGAAAAAAGCATATAACTGAGATGCAAACCAATTAATTGTTCCATATTTTTTGTAGTCCTCTGTATACTGACATTCAGATAACACTGCATATCTGAGTGCAGGCCAGCCTTTACAATCACCTGTTAGGATTCTCTGTCTTGACCTGTAATAAACAAGTTCTGAGGAATTCTTGTCACCTGTTCTTTTCATTTAGCTCAGTGGCCACTTCATCTGCTAAAAGTTTGCTTCTACAAAACAAACATACCTTTAAAGACACCGTCATGGGAACACGAAAAAGTCTCTTAAGCTGTTGGCTGCTCAGATGCCAGTCATCATTACGATGCTCTGCTTTTGTGTTTCTGAAATTAGTTGATGATTCCTTTACTTATGTGGACAGGAAGAGCTCTAGGCCCTTCTTATTAGTCCCTCTTTAGTCTGAAATAGGGCCTGTGGTTTCAATCGTGATTCATAACAGTAGGCTGTACTGCTCTCTGCCTTGATTATAGCCATTTTAAAAGTAGCTAGAGGCAGAGAAAGAGATGCTTCTCTTACAGTTGGGGAGCTCAGACAAAATTACATTATTATCCTTTATCAAGGGTTTTGGTTTGACAAAACTAAGAGCAGATGTAGGAGATTTAAGCAGCGTGCTCTGTTGGAAAAAATAACCACCAAGCATTAGAGGTATTCAGACGAGATATGTTAAAAATGTTAAAACAAAAGTAGTAGAATAAATAATATAGTCCTATAGTGAAACTGCAATTTAACATTTTAATAAGGTGAATGGTAATTTAGGACATACATATCTGCTGTGCCACAGTATAGGAAGTATAAGAAAAGGAGACAAAATATGAGACCCTTGGTGGTAGCCTAACAACTTAATCCTTGTCTAGCAAAATCTGAACGTAAAATGTCCCTGGTGACTGAAGGGAATTTGTGAAATAAAGTGGAAGCTTGTAAAGTTAAATAAGCTGTGACTAACATAGGAGTCAAAATAGTGAGACAAATTTCAGGGGGACTAAAATGAAAAGAGAAGCTAAAGCTCCTTAGTGTTGGGTTAGCCTTTGAAAAGTCTGCCTGGGCAAATTTTAAATTATGGGAGTTCTAATAGAATCAGTTTCATCTCCATTTAAATATGTCTAGAATCATATTTTTAAATCCCACAAATGCTTTGCAAACGCAGAAATCGGAAAATATGTTTAAATTTTATTTTCTAAGTTAAGGAGAGTTTTCGAGTTCCCTGCTAAAGTTAAAAATCTTTAAGCCTTGTGTCACATTCTGTCTGAATCCTTGGAGAAGGAAGGTGCTGTAGTGACTGTGAACTGAATAACTGAGCATATAACTGCCTTTTTTAAACAAGGTGAATTGTATGGGGTCAGTGGTCTGCTTAAGAAATCAACAGAGCACAGAAGTATCTATTTATGGCTGAATTATGAAATGCCTGTATTTTTAATATATATATGTGTGTGTGTGTCTGTATATATGGCACAACTCTTGCGTTTATATAAAGATGCAATATTATCCATGCAGGAAGATAACTAGAAGAGGACAAAGACAAGGAAAAGGAGTGTATTCTTGTACTGAAGGGTACATTATCTGATGTTGCACAAAGCCTGGTGGAAGGGTGGGTTATCGTGCACAGTTCCCCTCAATGCCTAGAGGAGTGAAGTGGCCAAGTTCAGTTCAGATCTTACAGGGAAGATCTGCGCAGCTTCCAGAGGGTTTTATCAGAACAATGCAGTCTCTCCCTCGGAGCTTCAATTTATTTTGCAGTCTTGAAGATATAATATTGTTCAAATTATGAAAGAAGTTATGTATTCTGTTCTTTTAATTTTGAAAAACTGCCTAATATTTTCTGGGTTACTTTCACTATTCTATTTTAAATCTGATTATCATCCTACAAGTGATATTCTCTTACATTTAAAGTTAGATTTTAAGTTTACCAAGAAAATCAAGTCTGAACTAAGAGCAGATCTATAAAGCCAGAAGTAAGTAGGTAAGTGCAAATTCTGTAGTAAAATTACCTGCCCTCTGCACTGAAGTCTGCGATGCCACATAGTTTTGCATACAAATTCATGTTGTTGCTGTCCAGCAGAGGTACAGTGAGTAGAAAGGATGGACTTCTAACTTCAAATATGAGCTGAGCTTACAGTCTCAGATTAAAAAAAGGCATGCATTTACATTTAAAATTAAATAAGATGTTGGGTAAAGCTATATATACTATCAATAATTAATATAGTGTAAGAGTATTTAATACTAACCATAATTAAGTCTTCTGAATGTGTCCTATATTAACAACATTCCACTTAAGAGAAGTCTTCAGACAAAACTTCCTGAAACATGAATAGTACGGTAGATCTGGTAACTGATATCTGAAATTATTTTTCATCGTTTTTGTCAGGAAGTTACTGGCTCAGTAAGCACTTATTTACTAATTTGGATATGAATTACTTTACTGAAATGTATGTAAAATTAACTCTTAGGTCCATCAAAATAGCAGAATCCTGCTTTTATTAAAACCACAGTGGATATCAGTCATCAAATGTCTGGAATTTGCTATTTCCTATATGCGAATTAATAAGCTATTTTTTATTTAAATTTTGATACATATAATTTCTTTAAATAGGGAATATCATCTCTCATGTTTCATTTTTACAGCATTTAGTTTTGCTACCTAAAAATGGCAAATGGGCTGTATTTAGTTTTACAGATTTATCAACTAGTGGTGTCTCCGTTTCTTCTATATCAACGAATAAATAAATCTGCCTAATTATTGTGACAAATTAGATCAAATCATGCAGCTTTAGTGCTGTTCATTGTCTACACCAGACCCAAACATCCAGACTCCTGTGATAAAATTAGTGTCTGATACTCTGCTGTGACCGCAACTAGAGAAAGGCAGTAGGTAGCAAAAGCGGAACTGCTAAGCATGCCCACATAAGAATGTCACACTTAGGTAACAGAGTGTCTCTCAGGTCAGCCTACGATAAGAGCAAAGTCAAACAAGGCTGAATCCTTGATGTTTTGTGTTTTAAGTATCTGAAAATTGTTCGCGACCAGCCTCGACCTAGAAGACCTGAAATGATCATATGAGCAAGGCAATAAATTGGTGGTAACTTGCCCTGAGGCCCACGTTGTAGTTGTGATGTTGTGAAAGTTACATCTAGTGTTAGCCTGTCCGCATAGATCTGTTCAGGCTTCACAGACGGGAAAATTTTATATTTACTTGTACCGAAGGGGAACTATGGTGGCTGAATTGTCATGGCTGAAAGGCTCTGCATCGTATCAGTACGGTCAAGTGGAGATGCACGGGAATACCACGGCATCAGGAGAGCTGAGGAACCACTTGCTTTCCAAAACTCCACACCTGAGCAAGATTTTGGCAATGCCAACAGTTTGTAGCCCTGCAGTATTTGCCAAACATCCAGGACGTGGCCCCCTGTCATGGGACAGACTGATTCACCTTCCTGACAGAAATCAGAAATGGAATGTAGTGGGCATAGCAGGAAACTGTTTCTGTAGGAAAAGACACTCCAAAAATTATGGTAACCAGAGGAATGGACAGCAGCTTTTGCAATGTCGACATGCTTCAACTTGGACTAGCACAATTTTACAGACAGGCCATACAAAAACAAACTTTGAAGTCACATCAAGTGCCCAGGAGTACCAAAAAGAAGAAAAAAAGTGTAAAGGTAACTGGCATTATTATGCAGAGCACAGCAAATGCTGTATTAAAACAAACAAATAAACCAGGTTGTTATATCTTTGTTTATGATTAGGGGTTTGACCATTGGTAAAAGCATTATTGTGTGGGAGGTGTTATGTTGTTACCATTGGTTTTAATTTTAATTATTTTTTTCCTTTCAGCAGGTGTGATATTTAGTATTTGTTTTGATTCAATTTAATAGTTTTGTAAAGAACCCTGATGGCAATGTGATGAGTAGTTACTGGGCTTTTCTGTGTAATGCACGATATAAAGCAATATCTGTTACTTTAGCCCTTTAAAAACTTTTCTCTCTCTTTATGGTCTTGATAAGCTGGTCAAAAATATTTTCTGAACCTGGTCCTTTTAAATAAAGGACATACTTGATATTAAAAATGCAAAGGCAAAAGAAAGCATTTTTTTACTACTGTCAGGGTGTTCATCTCTCACCTGTGACTGTCGTTTGCCTTTTCTTATTTCTTATTAACCATCCCCAAAGCCTCAGTACGTGCACGTACAGAACTCGAGTAAATGGAACTTCTCATTATGAATATTCTTTGCCTCTGTAGTCAGAAGAATTAACCGTTTTCTTTCAGGTAGCTTTTTTGTTCACATGAGCACAGCACTGAAGGAATTCCATTTAAGAGTGATAGTTGCTTAAGTTATTTTTATTCCTTTTTAAACTGGCCTAAATAGTTCTTCATTGTTCTTTGCCTAAAAAATAATTACTGCATACTGCGAGGGAGGGACTACGAGTTGTTTTCTTTTACTTAAGTCTTGCGTCACTCCAGGAAGAAAGATTACAGTGTCAGGCAGGATATCACCTCATGAAAAAGTTAAACTGGTCTAAGTACCTGATTTCTTTAGATTTAGTTGCTCTTTACCTCAGAATGCCTCTTTGCTAACAGATGTCAGGTGTTGATCGCTTTAACGTCTTACTAAGGGCTGTCAGGAGGCTGCCAAACCCAGACAGTCCCACCCAAGAGAATTAATTATGTTGTGTCAAGCTGCATTAGCTGGCTTTCTGCTCGGTTTTATTCTTGAACAAATGGAACTTTTTACCTTCAAGTTTTCATGTGCAGTTGGGGTAGGGAATGAATCAGAAAAGGTACATGTTTTAAGTATTGGCCGTTACTTATCCAAGATATAAGCTGTGTAATTAACTGATGTCTGCTAACAGGAACTTCCGATTATGAGATATGGGGAGACTTAACAAATTGGGTTGTCTGGGTCAGACGTCTATAATTACTCTTAGCAATATTTGCTCAGAGACCATCTTAAAATTGTCAAACACTATTCAAGAATTTGGTAAACCTCTCAAGGAGCAAAACCTTTCTGACAAGACTGAGTGTTACCTACATGTGTCGTGAATAGTACAAGGAACTAATGCAGGAAAAAGGAAGCACAAACCCTGAGTCTTGACAAGTCTCTTGACAAGAGTCTTGATCATGAAAGAGCAAGCTCCGTTCTCTTTTAACCAAATTTATTCAAGATGTCAAATATTTTCAGGGAGAACTGGATTTGTAGTGAATCTGAACATTTAAATATAAACTATGACATTCTTTGTTATCCAAACAGATGAATGAGTCTGAAGTATTTCAATAAAAGGCATATCACACTGGCATTTTATGAGTCACATACAGATTTAATGGCATGTCATAACTGAGGTACAGCAGTTTGAGAGAAAGAACTAGCTTAATACGTGTTGAGAAAAGAGGTGTGCTATTTTGTAAGTAAGATTTTCCTCAGGTTTAAATCAGGTGCTGCTAGTTTGAAGCTAGCTGCATCTGTTACAAACCCAAAGAAATTATTTTTGCCAGAAAGCTTTAGTTCTTTTTCACTCACTGTCTTGTTTGCTATAATAAATATAGTGTAGACAAAGTGATTATTTTTAATCTCTTTGATTCCACTGAGACATAGTCCTGGAACTGTCAAATGTTATTGTAACTTTACAGTGCTAGAATTCCGTAATTCTACATACTTTATGGTTTAGTCAAAGTAGAGTTTTCAAAATCAGATGAATACTATATAGATTTAAATTTCTGCTCTTTTAAGTGCTTGGTATTATTTTGGATTCTGTTATTTGATGTTTTCTTAGCTTATTCTGTAGCAGTTAAGAGTCAGAACTGATGGGATAAGCTGATGCCTAGATTCCACAAACAACAGGTTGTCATAGGTATTTTTGAGGCACCTTCTTTAGTCCCTGATAGTAGTGTGTAAAGTGAATGAATAAGGCAGGTTAAACATATACATTATAGAGCGGTGGTAACTCATCATCTGGGCACAGAGGTAGCTGAACTTGACAAATGATTGCAAAAGCCACTTGGAACTTCTGCTCAAAACTTTTATGGTTTTCATTGTGTTTTCTTTATGATATGAAAAGATAAGGACTAACTGAGATGTGTCCCATGTTATGTGGTGTGAGTTCTGAAGGTGCAGATTTGTGTTCTGCTTGAAGAGCAATGATCTGATTTTTTTTTCCCCATGACCTTTATCAGGGATGGCTGAGAGAATGCAAGCAACAATAATATCTATAAATAGGAAATAATTCAGTTCCCATATACGGATACTGCCGAATCTTTTAGAAGTGGCATGTAGGGACCCTACCTGCAATACTGAGACAGATGGGATTCCAGACTGGGATACAGAGTTTGGAAACAGTCAGGAGAATGTGACTCTTGCAGGTAATACGTCGCCTGCTCAGTCACCAACAAGAGTGGATTGCACTGAATGACTCTTCTTTTTTGTGTGTCAGGAAACTCATTTGGTCGGGGTGTTCTGTTGGGAGGATCAACTGCAGTAATACTGCTTTCCCTTAAAATTTCTATGTTCATTTTGTTACGGAGTTAATTCACAAGAGAATTGCAGCTTGGTGGGGCGTTTGATCATTCATAATTAGAAGTTTTAGTGAAAGTTTCTAAAACAGGAGTTGATGAAGAGCTGCGTGTTCTAGTGTAAGGTAGTCTCCTGCAGAAACATCCACTCAGGCATCCTCAGTCTGACAGGGTAACATCCCTGCCTGCACTACGCTTCCTTCTGATTTGCAACAGGGTGAGTATTTCAGAACGTATCAGGTTCAGCAAGTAATTTCTACCTTTAGTAGTACAAGGAATGGACACATCAGACTGTGAAGGGTTCAAATTTTGGATCCTCTTCTGCAGCAATATCAATGTCTCTGTTTTAGCACTGGCCTGTTTGCTCACACTGGAGATTTTATTCTGCCAGTGATCCCATGTGTTTGCAATCAGACACTTGCGAGCTAATAAAATTCCAAGTGTGATACTACATTGCTGAAGGCAATGAAAGCTCTACATAACATGATTTAAAGACTGTAATATTCAAATCAGAACACTAGACAAAGAAAAGTGTTTAATATTATTTTCTACTCCTCTTTCAGGCTTTTGATAAAGACCTCATCGGGCTGTCTTTTGGCAGATAATTTAATTCAAAGTGGTACATGAAAGGGACCTGCAGGATTGGACTCTTAAGAGATGAAAATGAAAATATTTTAGGAATATTTCAGTTTTAATAGGGATGTTAAATTTTTGTAGTGTTTTATGAGCTGATTTGTTTCCAAGGGAACAACAATCTACAGTGCTATAAACCTCTTTGATGTTAGCACGTTACAGGTGAAGAGTCCCCATTTTCTGGCAGTGATTATAATTCTTTTTGTTGTCAGAAAAGGCTCTCATCCATTTTTCTTTTTCTCTTAATTCTTCACAGTTTCATGTAATTTAATTTCCTTGCAGTATTATAGTAATTCTGACAAAAGTAGTACATGTGACACATTTCTAAGCATTATTGACATAGAAATAGAAAATAAAAAATGTTTGAGGGATTTATTTTGGAACAGAAAGTAAGTCACAGGCTGTACCATGTTGAGATACCATATCCTGAGGTGCGATCCTTGCTGGGACGGCTGTTTATACACGGTCTCAGTTCTGTTTAGTTTTTCAGTAACAAACCAAAATCAAGTTGAGGAGAAAGAACAAGAAAATTCATAGGAATTTTGACTCACCTGGCAAGTAAACAAACCCGCATGGGGAAAAATTTCAAGTAACAATATAAAGCCTAGTTCTCCAAAGCTTTTCTGAGTGGTGTAAAAATATCTAGGTATTCTGCTCTGCTAATGTGTAAAATACAGTCTCACCTCTGTGCTGGCTGTCACGTAAATTCCTGTTAGCTGTTCAGATTGTTCTCTGGTAAATGAACAACCCGCATATTGCTTTTGTGGAATGTTTTCTTTCTGGAAAGTGTGGAGAAATAATCTCATCAGGTTGTATGTGTTGCACGTGTGTGCATAACAGTATTGCCAACAGATCACATACATGGGTATGGTTTGGGGGGTTCTCTGTGAACAACTACTGCAGAATTTCTCAGGAAACATGGGCATGTTTTTATGAAGTGCTGAACATCCATTCTTGAAAAATCAGATCTTGCCTAAGACGTATTATTTATTACAGATAAAATCATTATGTGAAATCTAGATCATGCTCCTGAGCTAAAATGAAAATTAACATTTATTGTGGGCTTTTTCACATTTTAGTCCACGATACCATTTGTTGAGTTAGATCTTTGGTACAAATATCATGGAGAATGAGGGTTCCTTTGTGGTATAATTCTGGGATTTCATTAACTGGTAGTGCTCTTATTTAAGTAAGATGCTAGTTTAAATTATAAAAGTTTAAACAGAATAAGTTCATTTTGAAAGCAGCTTCGTTGACTTCAATAGAACTGATCTTGATAGAGTTCGTTTCAACTTACCAAATGTATTATTATTTTCTGAGCAAGATAATAAATGTGTGTTAAAGATGCTTCTTTCCTAGTTAGAGTTCATGGAAAAATCCAAGCATGAATTTTAACTTCTCTGATCCACAGAAATATTTATCCTGAATTCTGTTAGCTTGCGTATTAGATGCTAATTGGAAATGCTTCTTCTTTATATAGGTTAGTTAGGTTGTATGTTGGAAGGGAGAACATTTCTCTGTCTGCTCTTTGCATTAGACAGAAACATTAAACAATATTGTACAGGAAGAAATATGTATACATCATGCCCAGTTCTTACTTATTTCACTGACCTTTTGAGGACCATTTAGGTTTATGTTCATCAAGGTTGTTAAATGTATACATAAGATCCTAGATGAATGGGGACCAGCCTACATGGTAATTTTGGCATTCCTTTAGATTGTTTAAATAACAATCTAAAGGAAAAAATCAGAAATAAGAAAACTAAGACCTTATTATCAAATCAATACTAATTCTTCCTCCTAATAATAAAAGGCATTAAAAAAGGGGCACTGTCTTGTTACCAACTTGACAAGTTTTACCATAGTTTAGCTGAGTTGTAAATAAAAAAAACCCCATATTTTGCCTAGTAAATAACAAATGGCAGCTAATACTTGCATAGGTTTAAAATAAGATAATTTCTTTTTAATAAGAAAAAATGGGTGATTAAAGGTATAGTAACTGTACTGATATTCGGGGTGCATCAAGCAATTATAACATCATATATGTTTGTTGTAGCGGCATTGACATGTTCATAGCTCATAGGTGACCCAAAATGAGCAAAAAACCCTCCTCAATCTATTCAGTCGGTTGTAGAAAAAAAAAAGTTCTAAAAGTACTTCATTACTGAAACATAAATGGTAACAAAGCAAAATAGCAAAGCAATTAGCTTATTGATAATATTTAAGCCATGTTCTTTTTGCTGATTATATTATTTTGAAGTTTCCCACCTGTTGAACTCAATAGAAATTACCTCCTCAAATCACTGAAGTTTAGAAAAGCTGCTTTCCCATAAATGCATTACCAGACAGCGGCGAGGATCGTGTACGTGTGGAAGGCTGGGGAGATTCATGCATGTAATTCTGTAAAACAAAATCAATAAAGCTGATGACAGATTAAGTTGCTAAATTTTGTAAAACTAGACTACTGTTTGGGTCATCAGCACAGTGCTATTGGATTTTCTGTGGTTTAATGCTGAAAAACAGGATTATTGATTTTAGGATTTTCAGCGTATCCCCTCTGGGAGTTCTTAAGCAGTCTTTATAATGCTTCACACGTAAGTTGACAACTACAGTGACATAACTGTGTCCTCGCCTTAGTAATCATTTTCTAATCATATTGGAAAAGGCTGGAAATGGTTTATAAAATGATTATTCCAGACAAACGGGGGAACAGGAGGGTTATCGGGATGTTGCTTCTTTGTCTGGTGGTCATTACTACCTGCCTGCCATCTTCCCTTGGAATTAACTTACAGTCACAGATTAAGACCTTTGACTGTCATAAATCTGCTTCCCAATATGTTTGACTGGCAGGGGAGTTCACAAGCCGTCCCAATATAAATAGGATTTTAGCACATCAGGTGCTGCTCCGAAGTAAAACGGGCTGTTTTGCAGTCGACTTTGTTGGTGTATATTCATTGCTCCTCTCCCATTCCATGTGTATGCATGCCTGCGTGTATATGCATGTGTGTGTGTGCGTGAAGTAGAAGCTGAGATAGGGTAACAAAATGAACTACTGTATGCAAGAAATATATGAGGTGCACCCAGCTGCTGGTAGCAATTGCTACATGCAGTCCACTGATTATTGCACATATATTGAAGATAATCAGGGTTACAGCAGTTGTGATGCTCAGGTCCTGCACAGTAACAACATATATATGGAACAGGCCTGGGCGGTGAATCAGCCTTATACCTGTAGTTACCCTGGAAACGTGTTTAAAAGCGAGTACTCTGACATGGACATGGCCCTGAATCAGTACAACCAACCTGAATATTTCACCGAAGAAAAACCTACTTTTTCTCAAGTGCAGTCGCCATCGTACTCTCAGAAGAAAGGTAGGGGCAATTTATTTAAATAACAACAACAAAAAAAAAAATCTCTGCTTTTGTTTTCGTTTTGCTTTAAACTTACAGTTGTATCAGTTGGCTCAGATACATCTTTGAATGTGAAGGCTGCCTGTTCAAAATTGAAAGCAGCGGTAACGTAGGTTGCTAGGTGATTGTAAGGTTTTCTGTGAGTGTTGAGGATTTCCAAGCAGTTTATCTATAAAAGACATTTGCAAATATATTGCTTATTTGCTGCTTTTTGGGGCTATTAAGTTCATTTGCTATTCACCAGTGAGCTAGATAAGAAAGTTTCTCTTCTGAAATGTCGTCATTATATATTCTGCATCTTAAAGCCGTGTTTCTGGTTGCAAACAAACAATTTGTGTGAGTCCTCATTATCAGTAAATGTGAACTTTGTTTACTCAGCAATTCAGGCAAACTATTTTGAAAATAGAACTGTAAATACGTACGGGGAAATGATTACATTTAATAGAGCTACTGTCTTTTTAGTGAAAACCATGTAGTTTCTGATTATGCAAAGAAAAAAAAACCTGAAAAATCATGAAATATCTATTCAAGAAAGACTGTTCTGCATCGGAAAAGTTGATCTGATCAGTATGTTTGTGAGAAATAATCAGAGGGAACTATCAGCTCCATCAGAGTTAAATCGTTGCCTGTTTTTAGAATTTGTTCTTTTGCTTTCAAGTAAGCAAAGCAGACATCAGTTCTCAAAAAGAGCCCAATATATCAGCAAACATTTGGAAATGTTTTTGGTGTTAATTTTTCTGAACTCAGAACAGGCAATCTGATGTGTACAGAGTATACATTCTCTGTGTTTCTTTAAAATCACATCATTAAAGAATATAATACACCGTCTGTTGTACCAACATAATGTTGTTTTTCTTTTAAGACCAGATTTCCTTTATGCAGTTATCCAAAACCCAGATGAATCTGGTGTGATGAGATGGGTAGAGAAAACACTATTTATTTACTACTTTTAAAGTGGCATAGTAGTAAAAAGTAGATTGTTTAATCTTATTAAATACATGGAAAACCGAAATATTTTCTGTTGTGCAAGCAATATTCATTAGTACTTGGTGTAATAAATCTGTATGTTTGGTGGAAAAATCGTAATTTCTCTACTTTGAACAACATCATATTTCATAATAAAGGAAATATTTTTTTTAAGTCTGTTCTAGGAAGCTGTAAGAACATGATCAAACTAGAATAAATGTAGTTGTGGATAATGCATGTTTTTGTACTGTGCAACATTTTAAATGCCCTTTAAGGCTATTTATCTGCCGTTGGATCTTAACTAATGAATTTGTAACTCTGTGTAGACTTTTTCCATGTCTTATATTTGGTTAAAGAAAAATAGTACTCTAGAGAGAAAATAGCCACTTGCTATTGAAAAGTCAGTGAAGGAATATATTTTTCAAAATATTCCTTTCTAACATCTGCTCTGTTCGGAGTTTTTCTGCTTGTTTGACAGAATTGTTTTTTAAAGCTGCTTGTCTGCCCTTGTTTTCTACTACCTCAGTTCCACTAAGAAATGACGGTGAATTTTGGTGGAAGCAGGCTCCCAAGCAGGCTTTTAGTTGATCATTCACGGAGACTGAGCAACATGTTTCAGGATTCTTTAGAGCCTTATTACTGTGACAATCAATAAAAAGTTGCATCCCTTCTGTCAAACCTCTGCAAACGCTGAGTTTGTTAGGCAGAAGAGATCTAAACTGTGTGGGACATGTGCATCTTCTCTTTTTTGTTCTTTTTAAGTTTTCATCTTTTAACCACGCTATCATAAAACTAACGACTCTTTTAATCCTGTCCTAAGAACAGAAGGCTTTACACAGGGCATGTGTGTCTGTATTGATCCAGAATTGATTTTGCGGGGGACAAGGGAGTTTGTTAGAGAAGCCTTGGTAATAGCCCATTAAAGCAAAATTAAGTCCTTAAGCAGGTGTTCATGAGGGGTCTTGATTGTTGCAGTTGGTATTTCTGTCAGTCCCCTGAAATTTGTAGTAATCTCAATAATGCGCTGTTCAAATCAGATTGTACTTTACAATAGCACATGGAGGCTTTTTATATCAAAACTTTTGCTGCTTATTAATGGATAAAGTCTTCTTTTCCATCTGGGGAGGAAAAAACATCAATGTTTTATACGCTGAAAAAGTTAACATTAATGAAGAAGAGTTTACTTACTTCTCTATCTTTGTGCCACTTTAAAAGAATTCAGGAAATAACATTAAAAAACAAGAACCAAAGACCCCAACATGTCACTAAAGGGGAAAAAGAATTTAGGAAATATAAGAAATTACTTAGGCTGCTCCAGTCCTATTACAGTGCACTGAAAAATATTAAAACCAGTTAAACTAAAACCTATCATTTCCTGATTATCTGTCACCAATTCTCATTAAAGACTTGAATTTTAAAGGAAAAAAAATGGTGCTCTAGAAAAGAGATGGATTGGTTGTTCTAGCTTGGTGTTTGCTTGTTGCTTTTTTATGTTTTGTGCTATACCATACACTGTTAAAAGGCAGCAGCATAATATTCATGCAATAACCTACTGTTTCATTAAGGAAGCCCTTTTGGACCTGATCCTACCATAGGAGACAGGCAACCAGATACACTTGTTTTCTACATAAGGCTGCAAAATCTGATGAATGGAATGGGGCTAATCATCAGGATAACATAGTGCGGCTCTGTCCCCGAGAGCTGGAAAATTTTCCCACCACTCAGGGTGACAGTGGCCTTGGTGACCTTGCAGCACTGCACAGTGGATGTGTGATGCTCCAGGGGAGCCCATGTCACCCTACCCTTGTGCAGAGGCTGGATAGATAGACGTGTCCTCGGACCTCCTCACACCCCTTGTACAGTGAGCAAGAGTAACTAGTGACAGGGTAGAGGTGCTGCAGTCAGGAAAGTAGAAAAGTAGCATCTACAGAGGTTTGGAAACCTCGTTATCCCTATGTTTGATGTGTACACATTTTTTTTAGCCATTTGGACAGTGAGGGAAGTAGATCTGCAAAGTTAAAACCAGGAGGAGACCTGGCTTTCATTTCCCTTCACACAGTCATTTCCCAGACAAAACTAACAAAAGATGCTTGCAGGTTTCTATGAAGTTAGACTTGAGCTTCGTACTTTGTGGGGGCAGACCAGAAGTAACCAAAGCCTACCCCCCAACCCAAAGGTCTGCAAGTGTGAATTTTTGAGTCGGGCTGTAGTAGCACCAGGTCCTCAGCCCTGCATCTCACCTTGCTTACCAGACAGAAGGTGAGGTTAATGCCGTCTTTTTACGGGCTCTTGATATGGTGGGTGAGTGGAGCTTTGAAAGTTGTTGTTGTTATTATTATAATTGTAATTGTCATTAGTTCCCTTTATATTTTCTCAGGCAATTTATGTGCAGCTGGAAGTACGTACTGGGTGAATGCTAGGGTATACAACTGAATTAGTCCAAACTGAGTTCTCAGTGGTGTGAAAACATTAGGGTACTTTTTGAATAGCTAAGGAAATGCAATATGAAGGTTATGACGAAATGTCTTCTCATCGGTGCAGGGAATACGCACGTGTATAGTCAATTTAGAAAAAAGACTGAGCACTTGTCATCCTTGGCCTTTGCAGCAGAGCAGCTCCCAGTATGTTAACAATTATTTTGGGCTTAAAAATGATGAATTTTTCTCTTGACTGCCCATCTATGGAGATAGGACTGATCAGAAAATTGTCATTTTAATCAGCAAATCATTATGCGTTTGGAATTATAAGTCTTTCCTTTTTAATAAAAACATCAGTGAAAAAAGTGTTTTTACACTTTATTCTAACCTTTGCACAAGCAATTGAAGGATGGAAAAATGAACAAAGTTGTACTTTGCTTTTGCATCAGCAGTAAAACTTAGATTTATAAATAGATGAGTTACTTGTGATGATAAGCTATGATCTCTAAAAACATTTAAATCATTTTGAGGAAAAAAATTGCGTGGTTGGACTCTTGAGTGTTATCTACAGTAGTGGATTTTATACCTGTAGCTGGCAATCGATGCAAGTACAGTATTAATAAGACAGTGGTAACAGAGTTTGGGCTAAAATGTTTTTTGCACATCTGTGAAAAATGCACTCCTGTTGGTAAGATTCTGACTCAGCCCAAGGGCTAGGGTTAATACATAGAAAAGTCATTGACAGGAGAGAGACTATAAAGATGTTCCAGATTCTGTCTTTGCAGAATCTCCTCCCAAATTTTAGTAATTTCATAAATCAAACAATATCTGCAAAGATCAAAATTGTGGACAGGCAAGCCAGTTAGCTAACAAGAAATGTGTGAATCTGTTTAACAACATTCTCAGTGCTTCCAAGCTCAGTGGAGACATAGGCAATTTTTCTCAGTAGGAGTAATTAAAAAAACTGGGAAACAAGGATCAGTGTATCAGCCCAGCCTCTCAGATCGATATTTATAATAGCACAAACAAGAAAGAAGAATGGAGTATGCCTTTTCTCACTCAGCTCTATGCTTTCTCTGAGAAACAGTCTGTTTAAGCTTTTTCTATACAAGCATATCAAAGATGATATCTGGATGGTTATTGCATTTTTTATAACTTGCAAAGAGTTATAGTGTGACTGTGTAACCAGCAGAACAGCAGCATGAATTTTCTTTTCAATTCTAATACAGTTGGAGAGTCTCAAGGTAGTAATTAATTTAATCTTTCTGATTTTCACACTGCAGTGTCTAGTAAGTGAATATGAGCTTACTGGTAAGTCCTAAATTCGTTGTAGTCACACAAGCCATACCCAGTGAGGGGAAAGAAAGATTTCAGGGAATATTTTTGGTACGTTACTCTCTGCCAGTGTACAGAGAAAAGCAAAAAACTGAATAATGGTCTTAAAACACGAGTGTCCTTGAGTGCAATAGCAAAAAGTACTTTGCAAGGTATGAGCCTATGGTGGATCAGGAGCAAGCTAATAAGAAACATGTAGTGTACAGACATAATTTGTTTGTATTGCTGCTACTCATATCCCTGGGAGTAAAATGCGATTTGAGTCCTAGATTTTTTTTAAGGTGTGGTTTAATTCCTAAGCCAATATTACATTGTCTGTACAGACAGAGACCTGCACATGTCAAGTCTGTGTAATGATATTTTAACAAAATTTAAATCGGTTCTTTACTTTCCTCAAAGCATGCCTGTTTTTTCTACTATGTGCCAGGTACAGAGGGGAAAACCAGTATCATCTTTCAGGGGTTATTTTCATTTAAATACCTTTTTTTGTCTTGTTGGAGGGAGCCGAGTGCACTGGGCAAGAATAGCCACTGAGTGTCTCATTTGTGTCCCTCCAGTGCAGGGTCACATATACTGCTTTATGGTATCATTCTTGCAAATGGTAATTTAAGAGTGTAGGCACACAGTATGAATAAAACAGAGTACCTCAGATGACAGCATAGGTTAGCAGACCTTGTTCTGTCCTTACGGCTGCTGGGACAATCTCATTGCACATTTTCCTGTTGAAGGGAATTGTTTCTTGCCATAACTCTACAAAGGATGTTAAAAGCTACAGTTGTGGTTTAAATTGCACATCACCATCAAGATTGATTATAATGGATTATACAACATATTCTTCTAGGGGGCAACTGGTCCTGCTGAGTACTTAGCTGTGCCAAGACAGTAAGATTAGGCAGACTGACAGGTGGGAGTCTGAGGAGCAAGAGTTACTTTAGGCTGCAGGGGGAACACCAGATACGGTAGGTCAAGGTCATTCATCAGTATTCTCCACTCAGAGTAAAGATCCAACTTGGGTAATGGGATGAAGTGTCGTACTTGACAGATAGTTAACTTTGAGGATGCAGCAAATGATAGTCCACAAGGATTCCAGGATACAGTAGACAGCGACTTGAAAGACCAAGGAATGACATTGGTTATTATGGTATAGTTCAGTGAGATTGGTGTTGCTTCTGAACGGTTCCTCTTAGTTATTTATTTAGTAGGTTTTAACCAAGAAATACCCAACAAAATGTGAACATCAGAAACCTACTGAATGTTCCCATGAGGTTTGTCATCAGACATTCTTCTTTGATAGAGAGCACCTGAATTATTCTGTCTGCTGTCTGCTTCTTCCACATAGGAGTTTTTATTTTTAGTTCAGAGTTATTAAACACATAAGATGCCAAAGTACTTGCTGATGTGAGAGAGAATTCCCTGTTAGTCTGCCTCTGCTCTGTTGTGCCCAAGTGCTGCAAGGAGTGAGAGAAGTCTGTTGCTCTGCTTCTTCCTTGAGCGATCCAACTCTGCTGCCATCCATGACTTCCCTTAGAATAGCCATTGAACTATTCATAGTTTCCATGCTGGTACCAAGTTTATAATCACATTGTTGAATTTCCTCCTGCTGATATTTTTTTCTAGCTCCAAGTAGCAGCACAAATGCACTGAGGCTGATTATCTGCACGTCTTACAGATGAAATTGCATTTAATAGAGGTCACTCAGGGTATTTGCAGCTACTAGAAATTATTTATATTGGACGTTATGTTTTGTAAGAACTGAACGTAGATCCATTATTCCTCTTGGCATGATGTCTGTTTGTCTGAAGTCTATATTTTTAGAACACTCCGGAAGGTCCAATTTTTCTACTTTCTGATCCAATTAGCTGTTGGAAGGGGGTTAAAAAATACAGAAGTGTTAAGATCAATCCCAGATTTATTAGAGAAAGAAAAAAGTATTTATTGCACTGTTTTGTTGCCAATAATTTCTTAGGATAAGAGTTTTCTATCCATGTTTCCTGTTGAATCAGTAGAAGACTTCAAAGTAAGTGCTTAACCTTGTGACATGGGCACAGTCCTGGAGAAGTGATGAACATACTATTTAACATTTAAGTAACTTTTAAATAACTGGCACTTATCACTTCTAATACAGGAAAATTGGGAATGTGTTTGGATGTAAGGATGCCATTTTTAATTTCTGACTAGGAGTGCCTGTAGGAGATTTGTCTCTTCTGCCAGGCTGGAGACTGTTTCCTGGGTTGGATAAAGTAATGAAACTCCAAGGAGATGGACATCAGTGGTCACATGTGCAAGCTACTGTATGTATTTAAGGAAGCAATTTAGACGAGTGGTTTATTGCTCTCCCAATAGAATAAAGCTGCCATTACATAAGCAGTGCTAACCAGATTATATACTTTATAAAATTTCATGGCATTTAATTCAGAAGTAATTCTTGAGGAAGCAAACCAGGGATACTGAATTTTAGAGGACGTAGGGTATGCTACTATAAGTCTGCATTTCATGAATAGCAGTAACCAGCAATACCAAGAAACCATGAATCCTTGCAAGAAATTTAGTGGAAAATTCTGCATCCCTTTGCTGACTCTGCTGCTTCCTGTATCAGCTTTGTGTTGTGTATGTGTTGCAGAGGCAGAGGCAGGTGTGAGCAAAAGCGGGGCAGGATGGAGATAATAGCCTCTGCTAATCCCCCACTGACATAATGTCCGTTTGGAGTCAGTGATGTAAATTAGAGTCGAAACCCTGCTGTCTGTCTTCCCTCAAGGTCACAGAACCAGTTCCACATGCCCACCAGTCTTTATCCAACTTGTTCATAATGGAGAAGTATAACCTGAATGTAAATCTGATCTTTTGCCGTATTATAGATGGGTGTAATACTTCAGTAAGAGATTTGTTGTTTCTCCCGTTCCCGTTTCAGATACCAATAGGAATATTGGCAAACCTCAGATGCAGATACCCAAGAATGGCTTTGAAGTATTCCTGCTTCACGATGTCACATAAGAGAGATATATGTCCCTCTATAATTTGAGATTCTCATAATTATGGTCAAACTAGACATACAAAGTAGATGATACAAATACTTCTTGCCTTCTTCCTTATTTACTTTCTCCTAATCCATTCATCAGCCTCCAGGAAGTTCAAGTACTTTCTCTCTGATTCGGGCTTTTCTTTTTGGAGAACCCCTGGCAAGTGTAGTTCTAGGAAGGCACTTTCATTTGAGCTGTCTGCTACAAAGATGACTGTCTGGCACATTAGTTGCAGGAAGATGACGGCCACCAACCTTGCAATATCCTCTAACAGCATTCTGCTGCCCTTAGTCTTGTTGCTGGTTGTCCTCCGCATGGCTGTGGCATGCAGAGTCCCCAGGCTGTACAAAGCCATGCTGGTATGAGGTCTGCACAAAGACAACAAACTTGGAGCCTAGTCTAATCTTTGATGCTACATATGGGTTCAGCAAGCCAGTGAAAGGGTTAATGTTGCAGGCAGCCACATCCAAAGGACTCTTCCCTAACTGCGCTCATAAATTGCGCTCAGCCGTGATTTTGCAGGTGATGCAAAACTAGGAGGAATAGTTAGTGCACCACGTGGGTGTGCTGCCATTCAGAGCGATTTAGGCAGCCAGGAGAAATGGGATGAGAAGTATCTCTTGAAGTTCATTAAAGGAAAATGCCAAATCCTGCACTGAGGGAGGAATAATAAATGCAGCAGTGCAGACTGGGTACCAAGCAGCTGGGAAGCACTTTGCATTTAAGTACTTGGGGGTTCTCAGTGGACGGCAAGTTGAACGTGAGACAGCAGTGTTGCTTTGAGGCAAGAAAGATCAACAGCATCTTGTTCTTTATTAGGAAGATCAGCAGCAGCAGGATGAGGGAGGTGATCCTTGTCTTCTGCTCAGCTCTGGTGAAACACACCTGGAGTGTCAGGTCCAGTTCTGGGCTCGCCGGTACAATAAAGACATGGACATATGGGACAGAGTCCGGCAAAGGGCCACAAATATGATGAAGGGACTGGAGTGTTTGTCTGGTGAGGAGAGAATGAGAATGCTTGGACTGTTCAGCCTGGAGCAAAGAAGGCTCAAATGTGATCTCATCAATGTGTATAAATACCTGATCCCCCATCAAGCCAAAGACAGAGCCAAACTCTTCTCAGTGGTGCTGAATGACAGGACAAGAGGCAATGCGCACAAATAGAAATACAGGGAATAAAATAATCTTTTCTTTTTGCGATAAGGGTGACCGAGCGCTGGCACGAGTTGACCAGAAAGGGCAGAAGGAAAGGTTATGGGGAAAAAGTTAATGAAAAGTTACCCTACGTCCATTAATGATGAGTCATGGGTACACTTAAATTTTGAGTCTGTATTGTACCCTGATTCAAAGTTCTCTTATGTTTAGATATACTTTTTGGTTGCCATAAGAATTGTTTTGAGTTCCTGCTCAAATTGGAAAAATGCTTATGTTATCAAAACAAACGTCATTGTGGGAAAAGAATCAAGCATTGCTAATATTTTTCATAGCAGTAATATTTGATTTCACTTGTTGTGTGTCTAATAAACCACTTCAGAAGAGAACATGTCATTCTAACATATGCACGTCCACACACACATATTTGAATGCCCACATAAATTCAGGTTATATTAAATGTTCCTGCAGAACACGCCCAGGTAAGGTATGATCAATACGGATTGGGCTCTCTGCTGCTGGTACTTCTCTAACCACACCTGAAGAGCTGTTCTGAAACAAATGATCTCTCAGTAAATATTTCTTAGGGCAAGGTCTCCGAATCACCCTGCAACTTGGGATCTCATTGTCAGTATACAAGTATATAGGGTTTTTTTGTGAAACAGGATAGAGGAGTATTCTCTATGTCTCACAGCTGTATTTTTATTCACATCAAAACCTTTGAGGTGTAAGTAAATATATTTATTTTATGAGGTAGTATTTTCCTCAGGAGAGAGCAATCATGTTCTAGCTTCTCCCTCTTGACCAGTAAAAGCTGAAACAGTATGAAAAGTAGAAAATATTATAGGCTACATATTAAATAAGTCTGTAACACTGTTAGTATGAGTTTTTTATACAGGACATTTAGTGAGTTCAGACAGACAAGTGAATTTTAATATAATATTTTTGTATCAAATATATCATTTTATATTGAGTTTACATGCCACGTGCTCTTTTTCTTTACAGGGTATATACCCAGTTACTTAGACAAGGATGAGCTATGTGTAGTATGTGGGGACAAAGCCACCGGATATCATTATCGCTGCATCACTTGCGAAGGTTGCAAGGTAAGTGGCATGGTGGGAAAGTGGGAATCAGAAATAGCTCTCCAGCTCCTCCATTATACAGACTTCCTGAGCTGTGCTGTCAAATAAAACAAAGACAGATTAGAAGCGAATAAGAACATCCAGTACTGATGATAAGCTGTATCTGACTATGCCGCTGCTCTTCATATGCATAAGGAATGTAGTTGATTTTTGCAGTGCTTGCTTCTGAGAAGAAAACAAGAAATTTAGATTTCTGTTGTTGCTGTTTAAATGTTAGCTTTTACATTTCCATTTTTTAATGCTTCTTTGGCCGTGTTCTCAGTCAGCATACATCAGCATACTCCCGGCAACTCCAGTGAGGCTGTTTATGCAATAGCTGAGGTTCTGCCTATGACCATGAAGAGTCTTGTGATTAATAGTGTTCCAGTGCCTCTCATCGTCTCTGTGAAGAAGCAAAAATCAAAATCCCTTCCATGTGCTCGTACAACAATAACATCCATCACTTTGGGAAGCATTGACACCCAGTGAGAACTGTTACAAAAAAATTTGGATTTAAGCATATTGAAATGTGCTTTCAACCCTAAATTGCTTCTCCAAAGCTACATGAAAAATAATAAAAAAAAAATTTTCTTTTATTTACTTGCTTTAGGCAAGTAAATAAAAGAAAAATTTACTATCATGACTAGGCACATCTTACATGATTTCACTGCCATAAATTTGCTTGACTAGCTTGAGATCCTGTAAGATCTGTTTTTTCCTGCAGAAAATAAAAAAAATATTTTTTTTTCCTAAACAAATGGGACCACACATGTCATGGAATAGTGTCATGAGACTAAGCCACAAAAGTCATATGTTCATCCCCAAAGTCTGGAATTTTTGTATCTGAGATTTTGGGTTTGGATTGGCATTAGAGCTCCACATCGCAGTAACTCATGTGTTGAAGCAGTTCTTTCAGTTGTACAGCGTTGTCTTAAGTTACTTTTATGAAAAGCACAAAGACCTGAAAATCCCATGTATAGCAACATTCTGGCAATATTGGTAATGGTTCTATACATATACATACATAATACATATGAAAAAAATGTATCTGAAAAAAAATGGAACTGAATAAGTAATTCTGGCACATTCGCATCCCATATACCAGATGATAACAATACATAATATGTGTGAATACGACTTAATTCAGATATAATGAGAAGTAAACCACACTGTGGCATTATGAAGTATCTTTTGCTGTCAGCTGAACAGCTTTGTCTCTCACCAGCTTCCCTACTGAGGTTTTTGTTACTCCAACTGAAGTATTTGTTTGTATGCCCACCAGCTATTTTAACGACATAGCATACAAAATCTACTTTTATCTTCAGATACAGTTCTTCCGTCTGTTGTACAGTTTAAAGTAATGCTTATGTGCACAAGGAACTGAGCTAACAATTTGCAAAAAGCAGTTAATTTCTTTCTCCTACTTATAGTTGGCTTACAAACAGGCTGTTTTGGTTTGTTTTGTTATTCTTGCAAATGTATTCATTGTACAAGATAGGAGGTTTTGTGTAGACAATTTCAACCCATACCTTGGAGGATCTGCGTACACATTTCAAGTTGTATGATTTACCGGCAAAGTTATGTGTAGTCAATTCTCAATGAATTTGACATTTATTAGCTGCTTCCACTCGAGCTCACTTTAATTTTGTAGCAACGTTAATCAGGACTGACAGCCAAAAATTTATTTTGGCAGGTGCTTTAATGAATAAAGCATCCTCACACATTGTATTGGAAGAGTAAATTTTAAGGAATTTGAAGACATATAAACCAACAGTTCTGACATCACTGAAATGTTTCTCCAGACTGTACTCATTGCATCTATTTGCTACATACAGGCATAGAAGAGGAATTTAGGAAAAGAGTAATTGCCTTACAATAAGATGTGCTTTCTTTTATTGATGAAAGCGGCACTTCTGTGCTGAAGTGTTTGGGCAGATACAGAGAACAGCTTCCTTATTGCATTGTATTTAGAGATGATCAAAGAGATTTTTTGCAAACAGTTTCTGAGGAATGAAAAAAAATGGGAAGGTTAAATGTTCTGGTCCCAACACAGGTGATGAAGGGCATTGCCATGGTAAAGGTAGAGCTACGTTAAGTTTCCTGCAAGATTTGGAAAACAGAAGTCCGGTATTGCTTTCTGGGATTCATCAGAGATTTTTCCGCCTTTCACTGTAACTAGAGATTACACCATGTCCCTGGATGTCCAGAGCCATTTTTTGCTCGTTAGGGAAGAGAGGCATGTTGTGTCTCTAGGAATTTGCAGCAAGGTTGAGAGTGGATCTAAATCCCGTTGTTGGTTAGCTGAGAATTTGAGACCTGATCCAAACCTCACATAAGGTCATCCTGCCTTTGCTTTACTGAATTTCGGCTCAACCCAGTAGGTCCCAGACTTGCAAAGGCTACACACATGCTTTATGCAACTCGATTTAATTGAGATTTCAGGTTTCTTCATTATTAAGGAAGAAAGAGATGTACTTTTAGCTCAAGCTGAATCTTGTAAGATAAAACTCTAATGAGGAAAAGACTCTTACTGTCTTCAGAGGAGTTAGGAGCTCAAACTCAATTACAGACTTATCCGTATGTCTTAATTCAACCTTCTGTGCTAAAAGAAATTGCACACAGCTGTAAGATTTTACGGAGTGTTATTTAACATGATTAAAAACAGAACTTTGGTCTCATGAAGAGACTGTTCATTAGATGAAATCCCAGCTGAAGAGACTATTCGTTAGGTAAAATCCCATCTCACTTGAGTTTTGCCATTGTTTTCAGTGAAATCAAAACCATTCACGGTGGCTTCAGTCAAACAGGGCCAAAGTCTGTGTGGTCTCAATGTCAAGGTGGTACCAAACTGCGTGGCTGATTGTAGACGGTCTCAAGGATGAAACTTGAAATTAAAGTGAAGTCTAAATTTCTTCTTTTACAGCCTATCTTGTCCATATTACTGCCATCTTGGGAAGTTTATCCAGCTCTTGTGGAAGTCAGTGAGAAAAGTCATGTTGAAATTAGTACCAGAATTAGGTCTGTAAGTTTCAGAGATAAGCTGTATCCGATTTCTTTACCTAAGGCCAGGATCTGTGGGATGTCAGTTCAGTGGAACTGCACTAGATTGCATGAGCCTTTGATCTGACCTCATATCCATGTTGCAATTGGCAGTATAGTATGTTATGATAGATAGATAGATAGATAGATAGATAGATAGATAGATAGATGGATGTAATTAATTTTTATATAGAGAGATACCTTTTTGGTGATGTTTGCTTTGAATACAGAACTCTGTGATAAATACAAATTAATCCTCTTCTTAGAAATACAGATAGATTTAAAGTTATAGATTCATTATTTACAACCAAACTCAAAGACTGGGTAAACTGTGTTTGCAAATTTCTTAGTCTTGCCGAGATTTGGTTGACTGGTTTGTTCGGCTTGATGGAAAGGAGGAATTAGAATTGTTCCTTCTTAATCTGTTAGTAATACATAGACACTACCATTCTTACTCTGTGCAGAAGCTGCCATTTGATTGAAAGTATGTACATGCCTCTTAATATCCCTCAAAATGATTGTGTAATTTAGAAGGGGGCTCAAAATGAACTCTCTAGTTCAAATACAGTAAAATTTAACACACAGAAACATGAGACTTAAAGAAGACATATAGACAATATTTGTCCATCAAAACAGCATTCCTTATGCCTTTACTTATGTAACATGCCTATATTGTTTAATTTTTAGGCAGGAAATTTTTCGTGAAACTCAGAAAAGAAATGCTATACACTATGAAAGTGGTTTATTCTTTTCCTCTTTGAGAGTTTCATGGAATTCAGTATGTTATCTTGCGTACTTAGGTACATTCCTACCAAACCAAAGTGTTTCCCAAGATGAAAAAAGTTGCACAACGCTAATGCTTTCCAATGTATTTATTTGTTGCACTTAGGGTTTTTTTAGAAGAACCATTCAGAAAAACCTCCATCCAACCTATTCCTGTAAATATGAAGGAAAATGTGTGATAGACAAAGTAACAAGAAATCAATGCCAGGAATGTCGCTTCAAAAAATGTATCTTTGTTGGCATGGCAACAGATCGTAAGTATATTTTTCTGGTTTTCTTTCTTTTATTTATTTTTTTTTTTAACTTGTGCATTTGCTTTAAGTATGTCGATTGGTGAAGATTGTTAAAGGTACAGCAGAACTGGCAGCACTTTTTTATTTTGAATAAATTGTCCTGGGGAATTATGCTCATTGCATCAAGGCACTTTCACAGGGCTGTAATTTTTTGTTTATCCTTCACCAGACTGCACCTTCTCCTGGCCTTACCAGGCTGCGTAACAGCAGGAATGTTCACTCTTTGTAGGAAAGGAGGGAGAAATGCATCTGGATGGATACTTCGCTTGGAAAAAAACATCTTGTTTAGAAAATTCTGGAGGGTGTGAAATTGAATGTCATTGTATGAGTCATCCTGCAGTTGTTTGTTTTATTTTTAGCCCTGAAGAAGTTATCTACTGCAAAGTATTTGGCTCTGGTTCTAAAGAACTAGAACATATGGCTGTAAGATTAACCCTTAGGGGTCTTCTTTTCCCACCGTTGCACAGGGATTTGCACCAATAACTTCGTTAATGCAAATGGGAGGAAGTCTTGTAAATCCCCCTGTGCATTAATGTTTGTTGCCATCGTAATCCTCTGCGGAACTATCAGGAAAACTGGCCTGATAAACAACTGAAAAATATTCTTACTTAGTATTTTCATTGTTAATGTAATGTAGAACAGTGCCTTCTGTCTAGAGGGAAATAAAGAAATGACGCAATTTCATTTTGGCCAGGTAGACCTTCAGGAGAGGGGCTGAATAACTCTGGGTCACCGGTTTGCACCCAGCCCAGTCTGATGCGACAGGCAGTGGTGAGCATTAACCAGCTAGCGGCTGTACAGAGTGAGAAGTTTGTCCAAGTCTGGTTCTGACCAGCAAGTGTCAATACCATGAAGCCGGTGTGGCCTTTGTGAGCTGCACCTACGTACACACCAAAGGAGCTGTCACTGAGCAAAGCAGACTGGCCAACTGTCCCCCAACTTGAGAAGCGTCTCTCCCACCTTTGAGTTAACGTGTGTGAGCAGCAGCATGTAAGTGGGGCTGTTGGTGTTCCTACCCACCTGCCACCACTTGAGGATCAGAGTG
The DNA here is from genome assembly GCF_017976375.1 of Cuculus canorus. NCBI lineage: Eukaryota > Metazoa > Chordata > Aves > Cuculiformes > Cuculidae > Cuculus > Cuculus canorus. The sequence continues at coordinate 120,496,040 of NC_071402.1, forward strand.
GTCCTCCTCTGCTAAAATGAGCCAGTCTGTTTTAAATGGCCTATGGAAAACAGGATGAAACCTTCCGTGATAGTCAGAGATGTGCAGCCCTGGGCTCTGTGTATCTAGAATCCCTGGAAGTAGCGGGGCTCTAGGGGAAAGCCACAGAATGGCACCATTTGTAGGGCTTACGGGAAGAACCAAAGGCAGATTGTTTCTGATTGTCTCATATAACTGGTAGTTGAGCCTCTTGTGAATAAGCCCACTCGTCTATGTACTCTTACTTTTTTAAACCCGTGTTACCTTCTGCTGCCTTACAAGAACACATTCTACGCAATTCAAAGCAGTACTGATACTACTTTAAAGAAAACGAAAGTTCATCTTTCCCGACATGGATTGCTCCAAGTCCATTATAGGAGTCCTCACAAAACTTTTACATATTAGTTTTGTTGGTGGAATAAGCCATTAAAGGCCACAGTAGTATTACGGCACATTACTGAATGGGTAAGTCATTCTCTGCAATCCAGGCTTCTAAGAAAACAAAATTTGTAGGAAAAAATAAGACAACCAGGTAAACTGTGGGTCATGCCTAAGTTGTTCTTTGCTGATTGGTTAAGGTGTTTGTAATCAAATTAGTGCCTCAGGCATAGAAAAGACCAAAGTTCCATCGAATTTAAAGAGCTCCCTCCCATTTTTTTATGGTTTTTGACCCTGCTAGTGGTATTGGATGACAACAAGCGGTTGGCAAAGAGGAAGCTGATAGAAGAAAATCGAGAGAAGAGACGTCGGGAGGAGCTGCAGAAAACGATTGGGCACAAACCAGAGCCAACGGATGAAGAGTGGGAGCTCATCAAAATTGTTACTGAAGCACACGTGGCCACAAATGCACAAGGAAGCCACTGGAAGCAGAAGAGGAAATTTCTGGTAAGAAATTCTTTCTCTTGGGGTCAGATTCCTTTTTTTTTTCTGAAGTCTCCCTTCCCAACAGTGCAACTCCGAAGAAGGTCTATCTGCCAGTATATTGCTGTATATGGAAAATGGATGATTTTTATGATTGCTACTTGCTTATTCTTGCCTGAAGCTCAGTGTTTGATCAGATCCTGTATTTCAAAAGATAAACAGCATGTTGCTTACCCAGCTGGATACTTTTAATGTGCTTTGATGAGAAAAAGTAGGAAAATAATTTCACTCCTGTTTAACAGCAGCAGCCGACTCTAATGCGTATCATATCTTTTTTTAATATTATTTTAATATTATATTTAAGGATAGTTGTCTGTAGGAGGGGCTGGCATGCAACATATTGTAAGTGTTAAAACAATGTAAATTTTCAGGTGACAGCTGATATATTTTATTAATAACTGGTATATTTTCTTCCTTGTTCCAAAGTGAACACATTAATTAAAATAAATCCGGCAAAGAAAAACTAATTTCTGTGAAAGCAGAATGATGCATGCATTATAGTTTTCGGATTGCAGACTACAAGACAACTGAAGTTGTCAGGCTGTGAAAAAGGATCAGAAAATAAATGGTGATTTGTGATGCTCAGCCTTAGAAAAGGATTTATTTGATTTTTCTGAACTGATTTTTAAAGGAAATAAATGCAGGATACAAAATGCTTATATAGCACTAAAGAGGAATTATAGACTGTATGTCAGGAATACACAGGGGCCTTTGGCAGTCTGTGTATACCAAATCAGATAGAGAATATTCTTTTTTTTTCTCAAGTCAAGACTCCCTCTGCCTCATTCATCATGGGAATCTCAATCCACTGTTAAATTGCTAAGAAAAATTATATATTCAAACCAGCTGATCCCTTTTATAGTGTTTTAATTCCAGTGACAGTGTCGAAATTTCTGTATGAATGGCTGCATGTTTGTAGTAGTGTGCAGTCGTGAAACCGCAGCCAGTGATGACTAGCAAGAAGCAGCAGAACACTTTCCAGTAGTGCTGCACGGCAGGGTTTGTGGTACTGGTTTGAGCAGATCAAGAACCAGAGCAATAGTGCATTTGGTTACTTAGGCAGGAGTGCTGTTCTTTCATTATCTCCTGGTTTGAAATAAAACATGGGGAGCTAACGGCTGGGAATGAGGACTCGGGCAGAAAACTGGTAGGGACCAGGACATGTAAACTGGGGTGACTGAGGAACTTCAGGCGCTGGAGACAATCACAGCAGAGAAGGAGCCTGCAGGAAAGTGTGCCCAGAGGCAGGGTGTGAGGTGATGTAATGACAGGGCTACTTTTAGGAGAGGGGAAGGATGGAGCAGAGGCAAGGGTGACAGCTGTAATGGGCAGTTCAGAAAACAGCTGTGACTTCCACAGCTGGCTCCTAGGCCAGACCAAGCTGCTCTTGGTGCAACCCTTGCTGCAGTGCCTCCTGGTCCTTTGCAGTGCTCTCATGCTAATGCCCAGTGGTGTCAAGGCAAGCATGGGGAGCTCACTGACGCCTTGCAGTGAGCACAGAATGGAAAGTCCGGGATACCCTCCCCAGCTGGAGTGCTTTGAAAGCCCCCACCACAAGCTGTTGAAGAGCAAGAAGAGCTAACAGCACACTCCAGGACCTGTGGGTCAGTCCTTAGGCTCATTCTTCAAGACTGTGAGCTCCTTTGAGGTCTGGAACTCTTTTCATATTGAGGTGAGCTAGGGGTGGCAGGGGTTTCCAGTTGCATGCTTTTCTGGAGTGTGTTAGCTTTAGTTAGCAACCCTGACTTCTTTTGCCTTTCCCAAGGAAATGCAGTGTTCTTTTTCTCTCTAACAACGTTATGTGTGGCTTTAAGCATTTGGTCTTCTTGCTTGAAAGTGACGATGGTTGTTTATCATGAGCTCATAGACAATGTGGTTTAGTTTCCCAAGGTTCAGGGAGAGAAGGAGCCTAGAACTGGGATTATTTTGAGTTTTTTACTAAGAACCATCAGATAATTGAGCCCAGTCCTCTTCATTGTCCGTTTACAATTGGTGCGTGCTTTATTAATGCATTGCTGAATGTTTTTTCTTGAAAGAGGTTAGATTTAGATTCAGATTGGTGGCAGAGCTGTGGAATGATCTTTTATGATGTGTTGCTTTGAAAAACTGCTGAGCACAAGTTTTTATTATAGACAGCACTTTCAGCACCTCACTGTTGAAGTGTCCTTATATAAATGTCATGAAGTCCATCAGTCTTAAAGGCCTTCTTCTCTGGGTCTTAGCCAGTTTTTTACGATAACGTGAACAAAATGGAACCTCTGCATGGTGGTCGGCAGGTCTTTTACAACCACAAAACCACACTTAGTGAACAGAATAGCTTTGATATGCCTGGTTTTCCAATACAAGGTAACATTGGCAAGCTGTCACAAAATCAGGTGAACAAGTTGAAGAGCAGTTGGAATGAAAAAACACTCATCGCAGATTCTGCTTGACACTATTTCATTGTCTATCCCTATTGAAACCCTCAAAATATTATTTTTTTTCCTCTTTTTGAGAAGCCTTGGGCTGAAGTCATGCAGAAGGTAATTTTTAATGAAAATTGTACCCAGACAAGTTCAAATTCTGGTCACTTTATCCAGATTAGCTTTGTGTTAGCCCATTCTTAGTCATCAGCTGGTTTAGCCTAGTTTTGGAAACAGGTCTTGGCAGTTGCCTGAAGCTCTGTGATACAAAACAATCTGTTCTGGGAAGGATTACAGAACTTCAAGTAGGTGAAAGAGCCAAATTCTGCAAAGCTCTGAGCACCTTCTTGGAGGTAACAAGTCACTCAGCTGCCTTCGCTTTTAGAGAACCTTGGGAATTCTCAGCACCTGTAAGAAACAAGAACATGTCTATATTTTTAAGAAGAAAATGCATAAGTTACACCCACAAAATATTCAGATATAGGCACAGGGAAGAAACTGCGTGTGCACGAAAATGCAGCTACCCATGCAGGATGGGTAGCAGCTTGCTGGTCACCCGTTTCTCTTTGCAGTCATCTCTTTCACAAATGCCTTACAAATAAATTCACATTTTGTGATGTAATGGGCATTACTCATAAAGTCAGTAGTATTGTTTTTTATTTTAGCATATCTTCCATCACCAGGTAGGACTTCTTCTAGAGTATAAAATACTTGCTCTAAGATAGGTTGTTCCTTTAAATACCTTTGTTTATATCCTTAGCCAGAAGATATTGGGCAAGCACCAATAGTTAATGCCCCAGAAGGTGGGAAAGTGGATTTAGAAGCCTTCAGCCAGTTTACAAAAATTATCACACCAGCGATTACAAGAGTGGTGGATTTTGCCAAAAAGTTGCCTATGTTTTGTGAGGTAAGAAAACTTCCTTGCACTCTTCGTATATGCCTGTTGTTAAAAACTGTTCAAAATACTCATGGCATGGAACTAAAAAATAAACTGCTTAAAATCAGAAAAATTAAGAGGCTCAAAATAGATGGGCCTGAATAGAATATTCTGGATTTTTATGAGTTTTCTTTTTCCTGTGATTACTGAAATCCTGATTTTGTTCATCTAGAAGTCATCATGGTTCATTAGGGACTTTAATGTGTCTTTAGAGGTGGCCTTGAACAAAGCAAATGAGCAAAAAGAGACTGTCTAGAAGCATCTTTGATACGTTTAATCAGATCTTCCAGCACACAGTTTTCTCTGTGATTTCTGGCTCCTTGTCAGGTACAGCATTGGGGAGTTGGATCTATGCAGTAACAAATTCTGCGAATTCAGGAGAGCATCTTTATCCAGGAACAGCACTTACCACGTTGTATTCCCTGGGCATCCTTTTCCTGAACAGGGAATTTGTGCATTAAAAAGTCAGTAAAAGTAATGAATTGTCTTTCCAGGTAAATACTCACATGTAAAATATCCAGTAAATAGACTCAAATAGGCTTGGCTGCACGTTAGGAATACAGAGGCCTTAGCTGATCTCATTTATACTGAGGTGTCATTTTTATTGAGACATCAGATGCAATTGCTGATGATATTTTTTTTCCTAACTTAAAAATTTTATCAGAACTACATCCTGAAATAATATTTCAGTGTTAACAATCTTAATAATTTTAATAACTTTAAGTCTTGTGAGTTCCATAGGATTCACAACGATAGGAGTTTTAGTATGAAAATAACCCAAATCCAGCCGTGGAAGGATGCCTGCCTGCTCACTCACACTGCAGAGCAACTCTTGGCTCTGCTGGTGGAATGCCAAGTGAATGACATTCAAAATGGGAGTGACTGTGGTTAATGAATTCATCAGGCTCCCTAACTCATGAACAGTGTTCCCTCCTAATGAGTAAACATCAGTCAAGAAGGAAGTTTAAGGCAGCCATAGCATTTTACTTTCCTGTGTCTGGCAGCTTTTCTTTAAAGTCAGTTGAGGACAGCTCCTTATGTCCTCTGGCACCTACAAAACAAGAGGTAAATGCTAATAGTTGGCATAGTGTAAATAGCTCTCCCTGGCTAACCTCGGCATTGGCTCCATCAGCCAAGAAAGCAATAAATAGTGGCCAAACGTGAAGATTTTAAAATACAAGAAATGTATCCATAGATCAAAAGGCCCCTGCAGTATTCAGTGTCTGAGGGAATCTGTCTCCTCTGATTTAGCGTTCGTTGGTGGGAAGTTGCAGTGACATAGCAACCCAGCCTTTTTAATTTAGAAAACTTTGCCAGTCACACACAGACTGCAGTCCCCGTCTGACATCTCCTACCCCTCCTGGCTACCATGGGCCCACTTATGTCAGAGCTGGGCAAGAAGCATGGATGAAGGAGTCAAGGTGTCACTGGGCATGACTTCTCTAGGTTATGCAGCTCAGCTAGGAGAGGCTTTGTTTACAGCCAAGCCACTGTGTAAACCTGAGACCTGTATTCAGTGGCAGAGTGAGGGTCAGCTTGCTGTGGACACAAAGGAATAGGACAGCTGTCCTCCATGTTGTCATATAGCTCCTGTTGTAGCCTAAAGAAAATTACAAATATTTGCTCCGTTTTGAAGAGGCACCGTACTGTTAACTTTATTTCAGTTATGGTTTTTAACCCATCTCTTTTTCTTAGAGGCAACACTGTGTGGGCTGTTGATGAGAAAAAGCCCTCATTTCTCCCACAGAACATGCAGAGCATTTAAACATTGTCTCAGTTCCTAATTTCTACAGAGGCTCAGGCTGAGTGTAGTAAATTTCTGTAAAGAAGGGGTGTAGCAAGGAACATCCATGATATTGTATATTCACAGTCACTCTCTTCTTTGGACACATGCAAGCCAGCAAAGCGTTGTGAGTGCCCAGCTTAATCTGTGTGCATCCGTGAGCCTATGCCTCAAAGGAAGAATCTAAGCCCTGAGTAATGGAAGTATAAAGTTCATTGAGCATTCATCTGAGCATTTTTGCTGTTGTTTCCTTCTTGCATTTCCTTCTGGTTAGAAGATGAAGATTGAGGAGCATCTAATCAGTGTGATGTGACTTCAAATGTCACAGATATCAATGTTTCTACATTGGATGGAGCTGCATAAATAGCCTTCAAGGTAGCTCAGCTCAGTTCCTTGGTGCTGCATTATGTGTGTGCTGACTGCTAGGATGTCCTGCGGATGTGAACAGCTCAGGTTCCTGCCTTTTGCCTTTTCTTCTTACAGAGAGAGAAGGAAAGGACAATATGTGGCAGATAATTAGTCACATTTGTTGACCTCAGTCCTGGAAGGTGCTCTGGAAGCAACACTCCAGTGATGAGCGTAGGTAGCATTGAAACCTGTGTAGCTGGGAGCAGAACTGACATTCAAGCTCCCTGTCTTCTGTAACTGCTTCTACTGGCAGATAAGACCTGGGGCATGGCATCCATGAAACAGGTGTCTTATGCATCCTTCAGAATTAGGAAAGGAAGTGAAGGATGGGCGCAGTCGGATCACCACTACCTTAAAGAAGTTTTAAGAAAGTTCAGGCAGGAGGAGAAATTCTCATTGGTTTAATGGCTTACTGACAAAACAGCTGAAGCATCATAAAATATCTTCCCTACTGTTATCTCTTTTCCACCATTCTTCCTTCTCCTTAGTCCTCTTCTCCTTAGTCTTCTGCTTTTCTCCTCTCCTCTCCTCTCCTCTCCTCTCCTCTCCTCTCCTCTCCTCTCCTCTCCTCTCCTCTCCTCTCTTCTGCTGTCCTTTTTAGTATGTCCCTTTTCTCTCTGCAGTTACCTCTTCCAGTATCTCTTCATGGTTGCTCTCACACCTTTTCCTTTTTTTTAATTTTATTATTAATTTTATTTTTATTTCTTACTCTGTTTCTTACTCTACTTTAGTCTCAGCAGCCAAATGTTGGCATTGCCGTTGGGTAGCAAGACTGCCACTGTGTCTTTGCAGCCTTCCCCTCGCTGCTGCTGAGCTGACTGTGATGTGCAGAGAAAGTGATTTGCCCTAAACAGGATGAGTCATTTTTCCTATGTATCCAACATTTTACACCTGAAGGTGGCATTGCTGGAAAAATAGCTGCATGGTTCAAATAATTTTTTCTGACTGGGGATGGCTTTGTGCTTAAAACTCTTCTCTAACAGGCAACTGCTTTCCACTTGCATTAGATAACTGTCTAGCATCCATTCTACATCATTTTACGCCAAATCAATGTATTGGCTTTGCAAGTACACAGTTGCCATGTAAACCTATAGTTGGTTTTGGGTTTTTCCCATTTTGAGCTGCAAATCAGATAAATATAGTAACTTTATATTAAACAGAAGTGGATGAATTTTTTCCTCTTTCAGTCCAAGTAGAAATGAGTTACTTTTTCATACACATACCTTTGCTCTTTATTTAGTGACATTCTCAAAATAATCTTGATGGGTTTTGCTATCATTGAATTACCTTTGTAAACGTATAGACATGCCTGACAGAGCACTAATGTGTCAACTTCCTGGTGATACTTTATAAATACAGAACCTACCTCCACCAATTCCAATAGCTTACCAATTTCCACAGTTTAATGCTGTGGAAAAGGCAAGTCTATCCACATATCCTGAAAATCGCAGCTTATGCACCAGCGTAGAAACTGGAGCTGTAACATAGTTAACATTTTCTGGCTGTCCAGTGATAATGTGGGGAGTCTAGGGAAATCATCCTTAGTAGGCTAAATAGACTTCAATAAATTATCTGTTGTTCAAGCAGACAGTGAAAATTGAGACCATGTGCCCCACTGATTGAGATACCACTTCTAGATAATTCTTCTTTTTATTCCTTTTATTTAAAAAGCTGTCCACTCTTTTGGAATCTCCCAAATGTTTTTCTTTACCTCTGGTCAGGTGAGAAATAGGCATGGCTGGCAGGGAGTTTTTACCAGCCCAATTGCAGTTTATTCTGTTATGCCAAGTTGTTAGCTGAGAGAGCTCAGAAGCAGAAGAGAGAAACATAAACAGCTGAGAAGAGTCACCATTTCAGCCATCTAAGTTAGACCCACTGCTGATAAGGGACAAAGCCGACAGTATATGTTACACTAAGGTGGCACTTGACAGGTCTGCTTCACCCTTCACACTTCGTGAAATGTTCTGCAAAATGGAAAGCTATGTTCTTAAGGTTTATTGGACCTAACTTCATAATGCTCCCAGAAACTAAGTGGTCCCATGGAGACCAGCACTTCTGCAAGTTGAGTCACTTCACCTCAGCAACCGAACTGACTTGGTTTGCTTTGAGTGATTTGTCCAGGGCCACTTGCTTACCACTGTGTCATCACTAGGTTTTCTAACAGTGTGTGGGGTTGTTAGCCTGACAGCAGTTTCTGGAAGCACAAATGCAAGTCTTGAAGGTTTCTGCAGTGTGCTGGAATTAGTTGATCAGCAGTGTCTTTGGAGGGTAGTTGAACTATGCAAAGTACTGTCCTGGGGTATGAACTACAACTTCATGCTCATGGATTTATTGTATTGTAAAACCAACTCAGTTTGAAAAACACATCTTTTTCTTTACCGTTTATAATTTCTGCAGCTGCCATGTGAAGACCAGATCATCCTTCTGAAAGGCTGCTGTATGGAGATAATGTCCCTCCGAGCAGCGGTTCGCTATGACCCCGAGAGTGAGACTTTAACACTAAATGGGGAGATGGCGGTGACAAGGGGCCAGCTGAAAAATGGGGGTCTTGGCGTAGTGTCTGATGCCATTTTTGACCTGGGCATGTCTCTTTCTTCGTTTAACCTGGATGACACCGAGGTTGCCCTTCTGCAAGCTGTTCTGCTCATGTCATCAGGTGAGAACAGAAGTATATTGGGACCCCAGTTGTTTTGAAAATCCTTGGCTTTTGTCAGAAGCCTTTCTTCAACTTTATAGCGCTGACTAGAAAAATGTGGGAGAAATTCTCTCTCAAAATCCCAGCACAGCTTAGAACTAGTTTGGTGAGCACTAGGAAAAAAATTCAGATTATTCAGAGAGATGAGCATAAAAGTGGCTTTGGTAATACACCTTGCTCTCTTTAGTACTTAGGGAGGAGACAGGGATGATCATCAGGAAGAAAACAGATCTGGTTCTAAACCAATTTGCCTTGAACGAAAAACTAGTAACAGTTGCCTTTAGTTTCCTCTTTCCCTTGGTACTGTCCTGCACTAGGCAGGAAGTACGGTTCAATGCATGTTTATTTCAGTCTCGAATGCTTAGTTTGAGCTGCTTTCTTCTTTTCCTGCTTTACGGCACCACCGCTTGCTAACGGGCATTCAAGAGCTGTGCTGATTCCCCACACTGGGACCGTTTTCAGCTGGTCTCTTGGTAGCATGATACAGAAGCAGCACAGACCATTTCATATGATTTCCAGAGTTTATTCCCCTCTCAGATCAACTATGTTTTCAAATATGCTTCCACTGACTGTGCCAGCCTAAAGAGGAAATTCCATTATTGGGCAGTGGCAGATTTGGCAAGGTTTTGTTTTAAGACCGCTTTGAAGATTGGACTCTAAATAACAATGCACAGACAGTACAGACAACACTAACTGCATCTGAGATGGAAAGGTTTCCACAATAATCACAGCACAGCACTTGACCTTCCCAACCAAAACATTTTGATTTCTTTTTAGTTCCTTACACAGTGATACATGAGTAAGGGTTTCAGAAGGCAGGTCAGTGGACTTGCTTTCCCAAAAGTGTCTCCTGAAGAGTGACTTGTGAGAGGAGCTTTCCCAGCACCCATCTGGGTGCCGGTTGAGACAATCTACCATACTTTTGGCCTTGGTTGTTCCTCGGTGCTCCACAACAGTTTCTTTTGTAGTTCACCTGTGGTTCAAACCTTGATCAAAGCCTTGATCAGACTGTAATGAAACAGATGGGAAAGAACTGTAATTCAGCTATCTGACAGGGAAACTCTTTTTGGTTCTTTATTAGTTGTTTCACAGTAAGATGCAGATAGAAGCCTTACCTGAGATCAGGGATCTGTTGTCTAGTCACTGTAAGGAAACACTTCCCAAACAGTTAAATGGGTAAAGCAGACAACAGATGAAGAAAGGACGGATTATTTCCTTGCTTTACAGGGATAGTACTGGTAAGTGAGGTGTCCAGGGTCAAAGAATTTGTTCATGGCAGAGGCAGATGTCCTTGATCACCATCCTTTCTTTTCTAACAATGGAATTGTCCTATTTCTCTTGTTTTATGATCAGTGATTCGTTAAATTAAGTAAGTAAGTAATAACAATAATTCTGCTTGTTTGCATCCACAGATCGCCCAGGCCTTGTTTGCATTGAGAGGATAGAAAAGTGTCAAGAGGGTTTCCTCCTGGCATTCGAACACTACATTAATTACAGAAAGCACCATGTTGCACACTTTTGGCCAAAACTGCTGATGAAAGTGACAGACCTGCGAATGATCGGAGCCTGCCATGCCAGCCGCTTCCTGCACATGAAGGTGGAGTGCCCCACAGAACTCTTCCCTCCGTTGTTCCTGGAAGTGTTTGAAGATTAGAGGGGCTGGAGTGGTTCTCCGCAGCCCTTCTCCTGTCGCACTACTGGCTGTCACTTCATCTGTTGCCCGGCTCTTCTCACCCCTGTTTTATCTCCTTCTTCTTTGATTCTCTTCTGTTTCTTGAGATGGGGTTGGGCTTTTGTTTAAGTTTTTGTTTGGGGTTGCTGGGGGCAGTTGTATACACATGGATGAAAACATCCCTTTAATGCGAGTACTTGTGACTATTGCAATTTGTTCTTCAGTCCTTTGATGTGAATGCTTTGACAGCTTAACAGTGAAAATACAAACAGACCAATTTCATTCACCAGCACTTGTGTGGTCACCAGCTCACACACATCATTGCTTGGAAAATATGGGAGAAATTGAACTGGCAGAAAATAAATTGGCCTCGAAGTTAGAAGAGATTTTGTTAATTTGACCCTAGCAATTTTGTCTAGTATTACTTCATTTTGCAAGGCTAAGTAACTGTTTCATGAGATGAAATTTCTGGTCTTCATGGTTGTTTCTATTGTAAAAATATCACCATTATGATCTAGGATCTGAATCATCATTGTGATCTCATAATTATCTGAGGATTGTTCCAGCAGATAGTTTAACTGCACCCCATAAATGAAGTACTTAAAATAATGCAGAGTGTTAGAAGGGACTGACTCATTTTTTTCCATGTGTATAAGTCAGATCTTTCACTGGAAGGTCTGTTGGAGCAGAGAGGGGAATTTCAACCTCTGAGGTGCTTTTCCTGAGAGTGGGGTGTCTGCTTATCCTAAGATGCCTGGAAAATTCAGCACTCTGAAGGAGAATTCTCTCTGTCAGAATAGCAGGCTTTCCTTGGAGTTATTCAGGGATATGAATGTTCACAGAATGAGGACAAGGAGAATGAAACATGTGAGGTGACCTTCAAATGGGACAGGAACCAACTGTGTTATTAGCGACACACAAGACTGTACAGCTTTATCCCAGTAATACAAATAGTGTTGCTTGGCAGTAATCTTTTGTTTTATATATATATATATAAAGTTTATATGCACGTATATATATAATTTTATATATATATAATTACAAATCTTCAGCAGATGTCTTAAACATATTTCCATACTTTTTTTCTTATCTCTCGTTTTCTCTTACCCTCTTCTGTGCGCGTGTGCGTTTATGTGTGTTGATCAGCTAGGTTCTCCCTCCTTGGTGTCTGTATGTGTTTTGTTTGACTAGATTCTCTCTTGATTCCTTTAATTTATTTCCACTAACTGCACTAGCAGGGACCAAACTGAGCAATGACAGGATGTCCTGCTGCCGAAATCTGCAAGCCAGTACTCACAATCCTGGAATGTTTGGAGGCCGGTGATGAGGGCATTGTAGGTAGAGGTTCCTCTCTGTCACTGATCTCCACTCAGGGGTGTTGTCCCTGGGTTTTACAAACTTGATGTTCAACTATGTTCTGAATCTGTATGATACATCAAAAGCATTCTTCTGTTCTTCCCGAGAACCAGAGACTTATTAGTTCACGCATTTCACACTTCCTCATACCCCACGTTCTTTTGTGTTGTGCATCCATTTGTACCAGTTTCTTGCTCTGCTATTTATTGATATATTTGCCTGCCAAGTCAGTGGGCGTTGTTAGGGTGGATGCATTGACTTTCAAAGCTCATGGCCCATATCTAAACCTGTATGTTACATGTTTTCCCCTCATGATAACATGATACTCAGGAAAACTTACCTTATAGGTGGAAGACAGTATGTATGTGTCAGGAGTTAAATTCTTTTCACCCCTTTCTCCCTATATCATTGGTAAATCATTTAGAGTGATATTGGCTATGTTTTCATGGGTATGGAATCTTGCTCTCCCTGTTCTTTGATATCATATGAGTTTTGAGCACTGATGTTATCACTTGGGGTTTGTGTCTGTAATTCTGTGAGAATATAAACCACAATGGGGTGGTTGGGATTTTTTTTTTTTTTTTTGGAGGTAGCAAGGAAGACAAACCTTTGGAAATTTGTTCTTTAATGTTTGCTGAAGCTGAAGAACCTCTGTTGTGGGATGCATTTGCGCCATCTCGAAGCATATGTGTTAACAACATCAGTCTCCTTCCAAATTCTTTGTAGAGCACTGTCTTGGGGACAAGGGGTTGGAAACTTTCTGGCTTTTTGGAACAAGAGGCCAATGTGATGAACTTGCACATATTTGTGTAAAATCTCAGATGAGCAGCATCTATAGTCAGTAAAGAATGCCAGGTATCTGAGTTGGCGGTGGCTTAATAGGGAACTGATATCATCTGATATTATATAGGGAAAGCAAAAACAGAGTTGTTCCATTACTTGCATCTATACCCACTGTGGCTTGCAAAGAGAAGAGAAATGTGCATGGCTGTTTGGAGTTCTGCCACTGATTTGTGAATGGAGTTCCTCCTCAAGGCAGTTCAAGTATCTCACCTGGTTGCTAAATGTGAGATTGAGTTAGCGTACAAGCTTTCAGCTGTGCTGCAGATGAGACCCAGGAAAAAGCAAAACGTTTCTCATGGTAGTATTCACAAGTGGTCTCACTACAAGGTCCATGATGCTCCATTTTTCAGAGCTTCAGTTCCTGGAATTGTGCTGCTTTTTGAGAGGTTCAGTCTGTCATTAAGGTCAACAATTCTTATCCTTTGGGCTATAAGGAAAATCAGTAGCCTAAATGTTAATTGTTTAGGTGGGCAGTCACTACCCGACAGTGGCTTAGCTCATAACTACTGAGGCCCTGAAAACTGGCGCTTGAACACTTGGGATTCTCAGAACTGCATTAATCAAAAAATAAATATAGATCAGAGGTTAGAAAAAACTGTGAGTGCTATTGGATTGGCTTGGAGAAGCAGCAAGAGATGAAAGAACTTGAAATGCCCTGGAGAGAAATGCAGTCTGAGACAGTGCTGAGAATTAACACTTTGCACACTGGCTGCTGTAAAAATCATTGCACATTCAGGAACTTGTACCCCAGGATCTATCATGGCAAGTTAAAAAGTTTGAAAGTGGCCTCGGTAAATGGATGCCTGAAATCAGGCACGTAAGCTGCATTTAGGCACCCAAGCTAATGGCCTGACATCCCAAGATGCTGATGCAGTTTGGAGTTGTGCTTAATCAGGGTTCAGAAAATCAAGCCTCCTTCCTTAGGTGATTGCAGATGAACTGAAGTGCCTAAAATCAGGCAACCGACTTAGACAGGTTCGGCAGTGCTCTAAGCAGAAAGGACATATGTCAATGTACTTTTAGCTTTTTTGATTAAGCTGGAGTCTGGCACTGATTAACAGAGGGGGATTAGTAGTATTCCTCAATTGAAAATTAAGACCAAGCTCTTAGTTTGACAGATTTGATGTACTGACATCTAATGGCCTCCGATCTCTTACCAGTCTTACTTCGTGTGACTTCGTTGTCTCCCTCAGTACGACTCCTGATATATATGATCATGACATCAAAACTAGATCACATTAGGATGCTCTTGCAGACTCTTACCGGTGGATACTGACCTTAGTCCTGCAAAGACCCACTTGTTTTTTAAACGTCAGTGGTCTCAAGCCATTGTAGGACTGAGCCACTGGATTGACCAGCTGAGTGGCAGACATCAGTCCTGCAGTCAGCACCCTTTGTAGTAACTAGCCTTTTGAGTGAAATAACAGACGTGCACTTCTCAGTGCAGTCCAAAGTCTCGCTCCTGATGGTGCCACGTAACTCTCATATTTGTTTTGTGGTCTATGTGTGGGTCTTACATAGAAGATTCTTCCTGTCACATGGTTTTGCCCTGAGTAATGTGTATTTAGATATTCATTTCATGTGTAATCTCAGTTAAGCTATGATATTTATAATTACATATATAGTGTGTGATAATGATTTTTGTTTACATTCTGCCAAAATGTAGACGTTAGAGTTAGACCTCCAAGGTCCAAATTCATCCTTGAGCAGACTGCTTGCTTTTTCAGAGGCAGGCATCAGAAAGAGGAAAAAGCTGTCCAGAGAGACCATTTATATCAGAAATCTGCCAAGACATGGCTGTTGATCACAAGCGGAGCATGTCATTGCTAGTGATGTATTTTTATGCTATGGAACTCTAACCTGTATGTGTCATATTGACTTCTTGCTGCATGAATCATGAATTATAAAAATCAGTCCTACGGTTTTGAGATGTAGCCAGCATTCCTAAGGCTAAACCTTTTTCATTGACAGAATCAAAATACACACAACCAAGGAACGTATTCCTCTCACTGTGAGAGCAGTTGAAAGTGTTCAACGTTTACCTTTTCTCAAAGGAAAAGGCAACAGGACCTCTTAGCGTGTCTTGTTATTGTGATCATCTGGAAATGATTGCCAGACGTTTCCTTTTGATATAGAGATGAAGTGATCCGTATTTAAATTTTATAGAGAGAATTTTATTCTAGTGTGATAGAGATTTATTTTCCACTTAAAGACTCAGAATGGTGTGAGCACATTTTTTTACTATGGTATATTTTTGCTTTAAAATTAAAAACAAACAAAAAAAAGGTTTGGCCTTATCACAAAGTTTTAGTGTGTCGTATAGATGTTAGCAAATGCAAAGGGTATGCATTATTTGTGTGTATCCACGTTGACTGATGTCGCCTTCAAAAAACAATATTGTGCAGGTAATAAGTTGTTTGTGACTGTCCATGGCACAGTTTACCTTCTTTAAAAGCTAACCTTGTTCATGCACAAGACAATCAAATGTAAATCTACATCAGCACCCGGGTGTAGATTAAATTCATGTAAATTACTGAGCACAATGTAAAAACATTAAAAGACACTTTATTTAATTACACATTTAATGTTGGTAAAGATAGTATCAGGGCATGAACTAGCTGACATACTGTAATTTCTTTTTCTCTTTTCCTACTTCCCTAGCACTCTTCAGTTTTAGTTTGCTCATAAATACATCAAATTAGTTATTCATCATTTTTTTGAAGAGAAGGGTGGCTTGGGTTGTTTATTTGTTTTTATGAAGTTGGTTGGGAGGAATTCTTACTGTGTCTGTGAGGTTTGTGGGTTTTGCTTGTTTGGTTTATTTTTCTATATCAGTTTCGTGCCCTGAGGGTAAGGCAAACATTACACTGTACGGTAAAAAACAGAGAACCTTGGATGATGTATTTTTTTGCAAACAGTGTTAAGAGTGATGCTAGATTGGTAATATTTTTTCAGCCTAAAATATATTAAAAAAAATCTGTGATCACAAATGTTTTAAACTATCTAAAGAAAAAATTTGTATATTTCGGGGAAGAAAATAATTTTTACATAGCTTTTGTATGCAGATATTAAAATGTAATTATGAATATAGTGGGCATAGATAACTGTGTAAGCTTGAATTCTAAAAAAGAAAAAGCTTATAACTGAAAAGTGGTCTTGGTGTCTCCATCTCTTTGTTGCAGGCTGTTTCGTCAGATCTGTCACATACTTCTAAAGCCACTGGAATGGGAAAAGTAGGACCCAGAGCACAACATTGTATCAGCTCTGACCTGTTCATGTATCTGTCCTTCTGCATCCCTTTCATCACCTACCTTATATCTTATCTCCTCTTCTCCCTTCCCTTGGCCACCCAGCCAAAGGTTTTCATTTCCACACTGTTCACATCAGCCAAACTTAATTCACTCCAGTGATCTGACTCCTGGATGTCTCACTCAACTACAGTTTTTAAGTGAATGCCCTTTCTTTCCTTCTCTCAGTATAGACAGGGATGCTGTGGCAGGAGCAATAGGCTTCCCATCTCTTCACGCTTCCCATACCTCAGTCTCCTTCCTGTTTGAGAACATCCTCTCATTCAGATATACTCTGTGTTCACGTATTCCTTTACAGTTTTAATTTCTCCTCCGTCCTTTCATTCCTCTCAGGAAGAAAAGCAAGACCTAGAGACGGGATCCAAAATTGTTTCTTGGCCTGCTCCACAGAGGAAACCTATTTAAGGCTGTTGCTTCATGGTGATTTCCATAGGCATTTACTGGCTGGCTGACAGCTCCTCTTCCCGGTCCCCTTCCACAGGAGGCACTGGGAGCCTCCAGGTGGATGCTGAACCCCCCCGACCTCCCTCTGTCTCGTGTTGGTGAGAGTGCCATCCCCACACCGGGCCTGGTGTCCCTGGAGAGTGCTGTGCCGGCACCTCCGGGGTTTGTTCCCGCTGTTGCCCATGAGAACAGAATGTGCCTTCAAAGGCAGAAGCTGCAGCTGCAGACCTCAAGGGAAAGCTTGAAATCTATGCTTGCCTTTAAATTAAATCCTTTCAAGCACTTCAGTTCAGGCACCTGAGTTGAGAAAATCTTACCAAAGCCCCTGGTGAATTAGCAGTGATGTGGGCTGCTCAGCTCCTCCAGGACCAGCTCTGGAGTGAGGAATTGATTTGCTGTGAAACAACTTGTTTACTCGATATGAAGCAATATGTCTGTTCCCACAGAGCCTGGCACATGGGCTGTGATGGTTTGGGGCTTTGTTTGTAGTGGTGAAGTCTTATGTTTTTCAAAATGTACCCTGAGATCTGTGGAGAGGAGCAGTATTCCAACAGCCACATGTATTTGCTTCAGTGAATGTTTATCGTTGCAGAGAAAGACATAAAAGATGGCCCCGAGCACTGGCAGAGGCAGCACAGTGTGCTCTTGGGCTGTTGCGAGCTGCCTCATGTATCCTGTGCCTGTTGTCAAACACCCCACTGCAGGTTGTCCTTCCTCTTCAAGACAGTAGATGAAGGTTTTCTCCCCTTGAAAACCAAGCTACATCGGAAAGATTTTTCGGTATGAACCTAGAAGTCTAACATTGAACAACTATGTGTCTTATGGCCACGTGTGCTACACAGTATTCCAAATAGCATCAATGGTTTCAAACTGAAGCGTGTTTATATTGAACGGCTGCAGACACACCACCTTTCAACTATCTAAAGGATAAGTACAAAAGTCTCTCCTCTCTGTTTATCATATTGCACCACTCCTTTACAGTTTACCAGGTAAAGACTCCTTTCCAGACTGGATCACAGAGCACCTCTCTCATGCCTATGTCTGAGAAGAACAGTGACTCTGCAGTACTGACTGATTCAAGCTGCCGTGGTAGACACAAAGACGGACGTGCCAGAAGACCCTTTTGCCAGGATCAAGGAACAGATTTCAAGAATTAAAAAAATGAGGAAGCCCCTTTGAATCATTTATGAGAGCCTTGATGTTTGTGAGGTCAAGGAATACCAAAAGACTTGTGGGATCCTTGACTCAGGGGTCCTAAAGAGAGGAAGAAAGGGCTCTTGAACTTGCAGTGCCTTGGAAAATCACAAACTTGGAAAAATGGTACAAGTTCAGTACCCTACTATTCAGAACCAGGGTGGCCTTCTAAAGGGAAGACATGACAATCTGTAGTAGGTTGAGTTTGGAAAACATAGTTTTAAAAAGTAGAAAAATACATCAGAAAATCAAAAGCAAAACCACAAGCAAGTAATTTCCCAAATGCCATTGGAATTTGAATTTGCAAGAGGCTGTCTGAGTGTGTATGGGGGTAGCTTTAAGCAGTGTCTCTCTGAACAGTTATGTTCTAGTTGCAAGAATAAAAGCAGTTTTGCAAAATCCAAAGAATATCAGTATTTAAAGGGCAAAAAGTATGTCTTATGTAGCTGCAAGTTCTTTGATATCTCCCTGCTCAAAGGTAGAGAAAAAAAGGGAAGAAGTCATCTCAGCTGGAAGAACTACAGCAGCAGAAAGTTTCACTGCCTGATGTAATGTTTAAAATGGAAATGAAAGCTTTGTTATACCTGAATATGTAGATAAAATTGCAGTAGGAGTTGGCTAGGGCTGAAAACACATCCAAAGTGAAATCTCAAAAACTTATTCGCCACTCTAAGGAGTAGGACCCCAGCAAAACAAAAAGTTAAAAAGTCAAAGACCTGAAAAAAAAAACACAAATACAGCAATATCTGAGGATGAGGTGGTTCCTGGCAAGTAGATAAAGCACTAAAAAAATTGAGACTGATGTAAGAAAAAAAAAAGAAACAGCACTATTGGAACACATAGATCAGAACAAAACGTATGCCCAAGGGTGAGCAATTCAATACGCACAGGGACTTCACATGGTCCAGACAATCCTAGTTTTGTTTTCTCATGATGAAGGCATGCATGGTGGCTTTAGATTATTATTCTCTCTCTCCAGAACTAGCCTTCTTGGGAAAAGACAATATAAGCTAGCCTTGCACCTTTGATCAGTGGTTACTAAGGTGCAAGAGAGCAGCTGTGACAACTGCAGATAATAGGCTTTGTGGCTTTGTCAAAGAGCCTGGCTCTGGCCACATGTTGCACCAGGCAGTGCCCTCTGAGGACCAAGGATGTCAAAACTCTAAGGAGGATATGGAGAGAGGCTGAAGGCCCAGATATCATCTCCTTCTCTCACACTGCTGACGCACTTCAAGCTGGGATCCTTTCTTGATGAAGAGAGAAATATGTTGAGTTCTCGTGTAGTGAATTTAAAAAACAAAGCTGAAAGGAATTAATGGGTCTGAGAGGCCAAATCTTGTGTCCCCTGAAGTCAGAGCTATAGATATTGGCAAAAGGTGAGAGGCAGTCTGTGGTCTTGGTGAAGTTGTTCCTTGCTCCAGTGAGGTACAGAAGACATCACAGGTACTGTCAGTTTCTTTCACCAAAGGTACAAGAATGCATTTGGCCATGATGACACAAAATCATAATCCATGACTGGAAAACAACATCTTGGTGAAGCTGGTCAGAATCAGAGGACCTGAGCAGCATAGAGCCTGCAAGATGCAAAACCATGAACATCACAGAGGGCTGGGTCAGAGCAGGGTTAGAAATGTCTGTCTTGATAGGCTTGTGTTGCCAAAAGTTCCTTTAATTCTTCTGGGCAGAAATAACTGTCCTCTTCAAAGACTCAGAGGATCTGACAGGCATCAGCTGCCAGCATATGTCTATTCCTCCTTTGCCCTCTGCCAGCACCAGGTAAAGGTTTTGCCTTGGAGCTCCTCTCCTGCATCCCCTGGGTTGAGCACACGCTTGCCACCTCTACTCAGCTCTCAGCAGAGATCTCCTGTGCTCAGACAATTAGTGTCTGCAGACCAGAAGCCACAACCTTCGGAGCAGGGGGTTGATGGTCTTTCCCATTACTCCAAAGAGTTCAGCAGAGTTGCTCTTACCCTGTTCATGTGTCTGAGCAGGAGGAACCTACTGTCCGCTTTCTGGCAAGGCTTGTGCCTCTGTGCTGCCTTGGCAGCATTCCTCCATCTCACGCACCAGAAGAAACAGGGCAGCCCAAACTAAATCTCTTCTGCAGATCCACCCGTGTCAGAAGCAGTCCTTGAGCCAGCTGGTAAATTCCTGTGGGCTGTAGGGAGACAAAGTGTGCTGCTGGAAGGAGCAATAGGCCTCCACAACCTCTGTTTGGGTTGTGCATATCAGATTTGAAAGTCTGAGTTAAACAGTTCTGTCCTAGCCCTGACTCTGCTGACCATGAGGGCAAAAGCTGCTCTGGCTAAGCTACAGGAGCCTGGTTTCAGACAGAACAGCAGTGGGTGGTTCTGGAGTCTTGTGCTATGCCTGTCAAGTGTCATTCTCTTGTCATGCCCAGTTTTTCTTTCAAACGTAGAAGTTGGTGCTGGAAAGGCAAGTAGTCATTCTGCGGTGGCACTTCAGGCAAACGAGAAGTGACCTGTTCTCCCCAGCCTCCAGGTGTTTTGTGGACCATCTTCCCATGGTCAGATGCAGAGTCATAGGGGCTGATGCTGTCACTTCAGTCGAAGGGTAAAGTCTTTCACCACACTTCGCAGGACTCCGCTGGTCCCAGATGAAGCCTGACTGGGGGAAGGGTTTTCTGTAAGTTTTTCTGTAAATTTTTCATCCTGTGACCCGAGTCCTCCTCATCAAACACCCTTTGACCACGATGCTGTGCAGAGCAAAGGCATTGCCAAGCTCCCCCAGGCACCAAATATACCTTTGCTTTTTCGGTCTTGCCCAAGCAGATGTAGCCTGAGGTACTCCAGTGAGATCCCAGAGAGCAGGACACGACCTGCACTTGTGTGTGCTGTGCCAATGGTGAGAATTGGGCCATTTTCTCTGCATGTGCCTTAAGGAGATGGATATTTGGGGCATGTAATAGATGGCGAACCTCTCTGAGAAGTATACCACCTTACCCAGAAGCTTTAACCATTTTCTGGCAGATTCAGAGTTGCTATGGACTAATGCAGCTTGGGCCTTGACAGCGTAGTGCTGATTCATTCTAACCAAGGCCCTGGCTCTGTTGCAGGTCCAAAGAAACCAGCCAGGCATGCCTGTGAGAAGGAAATGCCAACCTCAAGCTCCTTGACCAAACAGAGAGCAGAGGGACACAGTGGGCAGCTAATGACTGTTGTGCTGCACCTTGCCAAGTAGCTGTGCCCATTGATGGTTTGGCTCGTGGCAGCTGGCAGAGACCAGCTGACTTATTCCCAGCCAGGCATGAAGGCTGAGATCCCGAACAGCTGCAGGAGGGCTGAACAGGAGTGTCCAAGCTGCTGTTGCAAGAGGAGAAGGAAGAGGGAATGGCTTACCAGCTCCTAGAAGGGGTCCAAGGATGACAAAATTTATAGATACCTTCTCACTGGATAACTGAGGCAGAGAACGAGACAATGCCCCAAATGTTCCAGAAGAGACTGAGCACAAGGAGATGAACAATCGGCTTTGCCAGGGTGCTAAGATCTGTGGCTCGTGGTAAAGTACTTTAGCCTGTCCTCAGGGAGTCTGACTTAGGTCTTAGTACAGGAAAAAAGTTGTGGGGCAAGGAGGATAGCTTGGTCTCCTGAGTCTGAGAGCACACACATTAAAGCTGCTGACCTCTACTTCTTCCCAAAGTGAGCTCTGTGCCCTCTGTGTCCGCACTCCTGGGTCTACTCCTGAGGATTCTGCATGGGGTAGAGCAGCTTAGCGTGCTCTACTCTGGCACAGACAGGTTCCTCAGAGGGGAAGTCCATCTTTGTGGCTACCTGGACAGCTTTTCCGTTCAGTTAGCAGCTGCTTTATCTGTTGTATGAAAATCATCTTGATCCTAAAGGCTGTTCTCTTCCAGAGTTAATCATGTCAGGAGGGGAGGGTTTTTCTGCCACTGCCAGGTCACTATTTGTCTTGCAGCATGGTGAGAGAGCGTCTGACAAGAGGCACCCAGAGACCCTACCAGGTAGTTCTGGAGAGCCCACCAAGCTGGTGAGTGGCAGTGCCAGGCTGCATCTGATGCTTTGCAGATGGCACAGCAGCCTGCAGTTCTCAAAGGGAATGCTTTTCTCTGTCCAGTACATCCTGCTCCTTTCCTGCGCCCTGGCCTTTGCAGTATGAGAGGACAAACAAAACAGCCTCTCTGCTTCCATAAATGAATGCCCTGTGAAGGTAGGTCCTGGAAGCAGTCATCCATTTCAATACAGCATGCGTGCAAAAGAAATGCACCCCAGAAGCCTTCCCTGGAATTCCTGCTGGCACCAGAGATGGGCTGATGAGTACCAGAAAAGGCTTGTACTCACCAGGCCAAGAACTATGGAGCTGGAGAAATAGTCACAGAGCTCTGCCTGGAGGAAATGGGTGGTGACAGCAGGGATAGATCCGCTGCCTCTGAAGCCTGTGTGCAAAACTCAGGAGAAAAGCATTCTTCATCAGGAATCTCTAGTATCCAAATGGGCATCTGGTTGTTATAGACACCTGGCATTCACTGGTCTGTTCTCCTCAGAATTCTCTCATCACTTGGAGTTTTCAAGTTGTGAATAGTGTTGCCAAGACCCAAAGGAGAAGTAAGAGTCTGTGGGAGAAACTGTTCTGGACAGAAAGAAGGGGGTTTGAGCTCCCTGCAGACTGTGTGTTTGCATAAACTTTGCCTTCAGCACAGGGCTTAAAAAACCAAACTGGGCTGATATATTTCCAGTCTACACCCCCAAAACCGTACACTGAAAAGTAGGTGCTCATTGCCCTTTGAATCAAAGCTCTTCTGGGACTGACTTTTCATTTTGGGAGCCAAGGACAACTTCAAGTTCTGGACTGCCCTGCACTGAGGGCAAGAGAGCACATCAGGCTGGGAATACACATGGTGAAAACCCCGTGTGCCTTGAGCAGCCCATGGAAGCACAGCCTGGTGAGCCTGGAGCCATTGGAGGTGCGCTCCACCCCTGGCACGAGAGCTTCACTGTCTGAACTCAGGGTGGAAGGGACACACAGACACCACTCAGGATATGAGGTGTGGTATTCTTCTTAATTTAATTTTTATTTAAACTTCTGATTTAAAAAATCAATGGTGGAATTAATCATTCAATGTTAATTTTATCTTGTCACATTTCAAGCAGTCTGATCTGATCTGATCTGATCTGACTTGCTATAGCCTTGGCTTCAGACAGATGAATGCACCTACACAGTCTTTTTTCCCCACATGTGTTTTCCTGAACTGGGGATGATGACAGTGTTTCAACTTCAAAACAGAGCTCACAATCTCAGTTTCTTTTTTATGGTGGAAAAGAAGGTGGTAATAAAGATTTTAACCACGAAATGTCAAGACAAGATAGGTATCTAGGATAAGACACGAGGCTGGGCTAATAAGCCAGGTTTTAAAATCACTTTCATGAGCTGAGATACTGCACTTTTATCTCTCCGCAGCTGCAGGAGGCTGACCCTGACAATATTTTCATTTTCATCAAGGAAGTAAATACAATTTTTTCTTCTTTCTGAGCTTCAGAAGAAACTTCGAAGATGTGAAGATATTTGACTTCTGCAAAGTCAAGTGAGCCGCTCTCAGCTGTTTAAGTTTTCTGTCTGATGTAGATGAAATTCTCCTCTTGCTTGATGTATATATTAAGCAGAGAAGATGATCAATTATGACAAATACTGACTATTTGGCCTTCACTCCTCCATGTCACACATATGCACACATTGACTCTTGGGCACTTTCTTTTTCAGCACATAGTAGTAGCTCTTGCCCTTGGACCATAGGTCAGGTTCCAAGGTCTTTTAAGAAGGAGGGATATTCTGGGTGGATGCCAGTGCTCTCCACAGAAATGGGCACTGCTATCACTCTAAAAGTACTGCAAAAACCTATATCTTTTGTGAGAGGTGGCAGATTTTTCCTGTTGCACGAGTTACCATTGATCAGTTATGAAAACATCACTTTTCTTTTCTGTTGCAAGCTGTGGGATAGCTCAGGACTGCGTTATTCTTGGACCAAATTTAAAGTAGTCTAGCACTAAACATGGAAGCATATTCTGAGCTTTAATTTGCTTGGCCCTTATTTTAGAAGTTGATCTAATATTATTGTATTAAGAAATCTGCCTGTTGCCTTCCCTCTTGAGCTTTCTTTAAGTCCCTGAAATGAGTACTGAGTGGTCTGTGCTGAATTTTCCTTTTTCCTCTGCCACTTCAGGCCCACTGAACATAGGGTGCCAGGAATAATTTTGTATAATGTAGAGTAACTAGTGATTAATAATAAAATCCAAGACTTGAAACTATTTTCATAATTCCCCTTCTTGAAAGGAGAAGTTAAAAATATTTTCTCCATTTCCCTCTTCTGCATATATATGTGCATAAAATGCTTTATCTAGTATAGAAACATATCCTACTTCTGCATTGGAGTATCACTATTCTAATGATTTTTAAGTGCAGATATGGTAAATAACAGATTAAAACTACAGCCTGCAACAACAGAGATAAGAGATAACTTAAGGTTTGTTTAGTTTAAAGAGCTGACCTAACTGCTGATGATGGGGTTGGGTTCAGGCTAAAAGCTGTTCAGAAATCAGATGGCTGATGTCTGGCTTGCATATGAGTCAGCCATCTCCATGATTTATTTCACTGGAGCTCTTTCTGCATGAAACATTTATATTTTTCTTAAAGTGGGCAAAATAGCAGTGAGAAGTCATATGTTTGTGTAACATCAATGAGAGAACTTTGGCCTTTTTCACCAGTTTTACAAAGTATAGTAAATACAGGGAAAGGTTTAAAGGCTCAGTCTTGCTAAAACTTTACACCTGGAGCTGGGCTTACCCATGACAGTAAGAACTTGTCTTTGGCAAAGCTGAGCCAGTTGGATTTTGTGTATGGGTTTCATTGAACGGGCACAAAAACCTGTGTGGAGTTTCAGCCTGTAGTTCAAGCCTATGAACAAGGCACAAGTTTAAGTGACATTAAACCAAGACCATTTCTTTTCCCAGGTCAGCTCTGCTTGACAGTGCTGACTGAACAAAACCAGTAAAAGATGAAGAATGAGACACATCTCAGCCTGGTTGAGTTGGTTATTTGGACCCACAACAGGAGTTTCTAAAGTGGTAGCAGGGAAGAACTCTGACATTGACATCATTCACCCCAAAACATATGAAACTATAAAGCTCTGTGGACTGGGCCAATGGTTGTATCAAGCTTTGGGGAACAAGTGATGCCTTTATGCTTATGCAAGGACGGTGGGTACAGCCCATAGGGGTACTTATGTTGCCCCTCACTCCATGGCTCCGGTCTCTGTGCCCATCATCCTTGCCTACAAAGAGAATCTCATTGCTGTCAGTGTAGCCACTGAGGCAGTAAGACACTCACAGAGTGTGCGAGTTCATTACTCTGTCCCTACGGTGATATTTCAAAGACGATAATTCCCATGGACCAAAAAAAAAAAAAAAATTAAAAAAAAAAGCAATGAGAACATACACAGAGTTTTATATACAAAGATGCTCATTGAGCATGAAACGTCAAGCATATACAACAATTCTTTTTTTTCTAAAAAAAAGAGCTATTCTATAGCTGACAATGACCCCATCTGGAAAAACAAAGGAAACAGCAGCAACTGTGATCCCTGCTGGTGATTCATGATGGAAGAGTGTTTCCCTGCCACAACGTGTGCCTGAGCAGACACTACCACTGCTTTGAGTCACAGCACTCCACATCACCCGGTCCCTCTGCCCAGAGCCTGCATCAGGGCACAAAAACCTGAAGGAACTGGGGTTTATAAAACATCTCATCTGGTGGGAAAGCAAACTTTCTAGCTAACCCAGTTTGGAGCATCATGTTCCATGCAGCCCAATACACAGTCACAAATGAGGATCCAAAAGAAACAAAATAAAGAACAAAATAAAGTAGTTTTTTACAGAGCCCTGATTTTGTGACAGCAACCTATAAAGAATGTTTAGGATGTAGGTGCCTGGTCAGACCATGCTGACTGTAAAGCAGAGCAAGGTGTTTGCACCTCAGTTGTCTAAAATTCTGGGACTCTTCCCACTTGGAAAGGAGGGTGTATTATGCTGTGAATGTTGATTTTAGCACCTAAGCAGTTAAGTAGTAAGTCTTGTGACAGGGGCACCAATAAATAGGTGCAGGGAGCCACTTATCAACTGAAATTCATCTGCTGAGAAATACAACCTGGCCACGAGTCTTGATGCACCAGAATTACTGTCAGAAAGCCTGTAAGGGCCAGGGGGGCTTTACTCTGATTCTGCTCAGCCTTTTTTAAACCACTTCATGGCTTTTGCAGCACAAAGCTAGTGTGGCCATGGGTAAGGGAAGCAGGAATTTTTGCTGCCTGCAGATCATATATTCACAATACAAATGTCAGTTACACACTTTGTAACTGGGCGTGTAGACAGGCTGAGCTTGTCCCTTTGAGGAGTCTAGGCAGAGAAATGCACTGAGAAGCTCAGGTACTTATTTCCTTTGGATCTTCATTTGCAACTGCTCATAGGGCTGATTGGAAGATTACATTTCAAACTGGGTTAGAGAGAAAGCTGATTTTCTAACCAAATTAGGTGTTCTGTAAAAATATTCTTCTTTCCATCAACTTTCTTGATTCTGCAACTCAGGCATTCTTCAGATATAATATTGCAGTTTAAACTGGGACTGTAGCACAAGCATGGAAACCAACACCTTCAGCTGGAACACAGAAAAACTGGTTTTGGAAATACAACCATAAGATTTTATGAAGCTTGTTGATAATTCGCTCCCTAGCTGGACTGCCTCTCTCATTCTTTATCATCCATCCTCTTTGGACAATGCCAGAAAATGTCAAAAGAGCTCCAAGCTCCAATGACAGCAACCTGTGCAGCAGAATGGAGACACACAGCACTCGCACCATGTGCTGCTAGAATGCATCTCTGACATTCCTGATAAAACAGCGGTAGGAGAGAGCAATTGAAAGCTTGTCTTCCAGTTACTTTCCTTCCCAAAATACTTTGCCTAAACAGCAAAAGTCACAGAAAGAAGAAAAATCCAGTTAATCTGGACTAGAGCAAAGCCCAGAACAAGGAGCTTGCCAGACTATAAGGTGAACAGGGTTTAGAAATTACCTACTCAGATTTACCCTTCTTCCTCCTCTCTGCAGTCGTTTGATTTCACAAGTTTATATTGTAATTTAAATAGAGGACCTTTGCCTAAATCAGTAGCAAAAAGTACTAAAAGCTCTGGAGAGCTTGAAATGAAAAACAGGAAACTTCTACACCACAGGAATCCTGAATGTTCTGTTTAAAGAGGAGTCACTGATTGGAAAATACTAAATATTGACTTGAGGGCAATAAAAATGATAAATGTTCAGAAAAGAGAGCATGAGATAAATTAAAAAAAAAAAAATATATATATATATATGAGGAGAGGCTGTCCAGCTAAAAAATATGCTTTGCTCTGCAGGAAGGGACCTGAACAGGCTGGATCACTGGGCTGAGACTAATGGCATGAGGTTTAACAAGGCCAAATGCCCGGTCCTGCACTCGGGGCAAAACCACCCTATGCAGTGCTACAGACTGGGGGAAGTCTGGCTAGAAAGCTGCCTGGAGGAGAAGAACCTGAGGGTGTTGGTTGACAGCCAACTGAACATGAGCCAGCAGTGTGCCCAGGTGGCCAAGAGGGCCAATGGCATCTTGGCTTGTATCAGAAACGGTGTGACCAGCAGGACCAGGGAGGTTATTCTCCCTCTGTACTCAGCACTGGTGAGACCGCACCTTGAGTACTGTGTTCAGTTCTGGGCCCCTCACCACAAGAAGGATGTTGAGGCTCTGGAGTGTGTCCAGAGAAGAGCAACAAAGCTGGTGAGGGGGCTGGAGAACAAGTCTTATATGGAACGGCTGAGAGAGCTGGGGTTGTTTAGCCTGGAGAAGAGGAAGCTGAGGGGAGACCTTATTGCTCTCTACAACTACCTGAAAGGAGGTTGTGGAGAGGAGGGTCATGGCAAGGGCTCTAGTTTCCAGGAGCAGAGGCTTCGGCTCAGTTCTTGCACAGCCTGCAGGGAAGGATCTGTCATTGTGTTGACTGGAAGGAACACCCTGATCCTTTTCTTGGGGCCAACAAGGTTTGCACTTGGCCCAAAGCCAAGGGTTAGAATGACTAGTATAGGCAGGAGTAGCAGGAGGGTTAGGAAAAAGAGTGGCTGCCAACCTTCATTCCTTTCTGAATTTTAGAATACTTCCAAAATTGTGTTGAAGACTGGGGCACACAACCATTTCTGAGCTATCCTGCACTTTGATGAGCCTACCTGAACCCCAAGCTCAATAGTCTGCCTGGCATAACATCACTGACCCCATCTCATCAGTGCACCC
This sequence comes from Cuculus canorus, assembly GCF_017976375.1. NCBI lineage: Eukaryota > Metazoa > Chordata > Aves > Cuculiformes > Cuculidae > Cuculus > Cuculus canorus. The sequence goes on from NC_071402.1 coordinate 120,524,358, forward strand.
AAGAGAGACAGAGACAATCTGCTGTTCCTGCACCACATCTTGGTGTGTTTGGCTTTGTGGGACCACACAGAAACATAGTTAACCAACTCCTTCTTTAACAAATTTAAATCTGAAATTAGCGCCAAGACAAACACCTTCCCCAAAAATGTGGAGGAACCCAAACTGGTCTAGGAGAAACAGGAGACCTCTCGAGCCTGAACTACCATTCCACAAGCCTCCCTGGACCCCACGGCCTATTGCAGGGCTGTTCCTTCTGTCCTGGGCAGAACCCAACCCTGTCTTCCGCTCCAACCACACATGACGGGGAGCAAAACTACCAACTTGCTAGTTGAAAATGCTCATTCCCACCTGGCCTGTACTATCACAGAACCTCTTTCTCCAGAACCTCATACTCCAGGTATGCAGAACAAATGCTCTATTTTCATCCTACCCCTACTCCATCTTCTAGCATTAAGAGAGACAATGCCATCCTTCTGTACAAGTCACCTCTTCATTTCACGTAGTTTTACTTATTCTGTTTGAACTTTGTTGATTTTTATCACTATCTTCATTCTGCTTTTCTGTAAAATATAGGTATAACTTTCTTCTATTTGCCTTCCTCAACAGGGATAATACTGTAGTTTTTAATTCTTCATAAAAGTCTTGCTGCTGCCGATGGTACTAAGTTAAATTGTTCATCACGTATGGTTTGCTTTTACAATCATGTGTTCATCCACCTTGAAAGAGTGGGATTTATGCAGAAATAACTGAGTAAACGAACTATATACAAGTCTTAGGTAGAATTCAATAATGTCCTTAATATGCTTCTGTAGTTAAACTTTAGATCTTCAAAGCTGTAACACAAGCAATTCCTGTTCTTTCTCACATTTTTGTTTGATAGGATAACACTTGTTACAGTCAGTCTGTGCCAGGCTTGCCAGCGTCTCAAAAACATGAAAATCACAACCATCGTGTGATCTGCTGTGACATGGAAGGACATGCCCTTCCAGGTAGGCACTGGCACTAAGCCGCAGACACCCAGAGCTCTGGCTTCTCTCCTATTCTCTGTCTCACTTATAAGATATACCCATCCACAGATTGCAGACTAAGCCAAGCAGCCTTTTCTGGCAATGTGAGGTCACTGACCAAAAAAGAACTCTCTTCTTCTTTTGAATACATTTTGAAGAAACATAGTAGGCAGGAGCTAATCCATTGTCTGTTCCCACTGGGTGAGATCTGACAGATGTAAAACATAAAAGGGAAGAACTAGTACGGCTTTGTTATATGACAGTTTGGATATGTCCTCAAAAGTAGACCTGTGATCTAACCTCATCTCGGTGGTTTGGAGAAATTCAATACAAGGAAAAATCACGTAAGGAGAAGATACAAAAATGCCAGAGAGCACATATACTTTCAATAACTCCTTATCATTGAAGATCAAGGTGGTGGAGAGTGATGCAAATTTCCTGAGCTCTATTACAGCAGTTGCTATAAATATAACAGAATCAGAAGCCAGAAGAGCTCTTACTTTAGTTAAAATGACCCATGCACAGGGACAGGAAAAGAAAGAAACACATGTGGGGCAAGAGTTGCTAATCTCAGCATAGTATAAAGAAGCTGTTTATAGTTTGACACCTTCTCATTTTTTCCTCTTAGAATGTTCTGCATTTTACATTGCAAATGCATAAGGTCATTTCTCACTTGCATTAAGATGATTTAAGAAAGAGATGCCAAAAATGGTAGATATTTATAGAGAACACGTCAATATTTATAGAGAACACGTCATCAGTCGAAAGATTGCACAGTTTAGCACCAATGATCCGAACTTCTTTAAACTGCGCAATACTCAAAAGTACAGCTTTTGGTCCCATCTTACACATTTGCACATAAATTACCAAATGCTATCTTAGTCCAACAAAAGGTAATAACTCTTCCCTCAGCTGGCAAGACTTTTACTTCTCCTATGCTAGAGTAACTAAAAGCAAAACTGTAAAAATTCTGATTTCTCAAAAGATTTAAATCCCCTGATTCCTGACTTTCTTTCTCCAATGTGTTATTTAAAAATCCTGGCTTTGAGACTTTTTTCATAAGCCACTCCATTTGCAGAGTAATCTGGCTCCACCAAGTGACAGTTTGCTGTGATTGCCTGTCTACACCTGCAGCCAAGATACAAATCTGGCACTAGGTACTGCCACAAGCCAGCAACACCAGAATTTCACTGGAGAGATTTCAACTTCAGTAATCCATGCCCCTTAGATTATTTCACAAATCACAGAAGGGTAGAAGCGTTGCAGAAAAGCAAACTGTTTCCCACAGACAAATGTCACAGCCTTCCAGATGCTCGACTATACACAGACCTCTACAAAAGTAATGGGAAGAAGAGGAGAGTGTAGAAATAACCATACTATGTGGGCTTTTTAATACAAAAGTCTGAAAGAACGTGTATTGGAAGGTACAAACAAAGCTGAGAAGCTCGCTGACATGCAGCCATGAGGCAGGATGTTCTAATAGCTATTTTGCATAAACATTTTTTAAATAAATGCAGTGAAGATGCTGAAGGCCACGGACAAATCGCGCCTAGGACAGTGAAAAATATTGCTGTAGAAGCCATGTTGATGAAACCACTCAGAGACTCTACACATAAGCTTTTACAGGTATAGAAGTGTGGAGAAAAAGTAGATGTGCTCAGAGCTGAAACTGTTATGATCAGATGTTGTTATCTGATGCTTTTTCAACATCACTTGCTTCCTAGTTGGCTGTAAATTTTACCATAGGTGGCAGGATTTCTTTTATCATCATTTTATTTGCATTATTATCATTTGGAGTGAGGGATGCTATGGAAGAGTTGAAGCAAGTTGCATTTCCTTAGTCCAGACTTCTCCTTCCATGAATATTAGAAACTGATAAGCAGCATTGACCAAACACATGCAGACTAGCTATAAATTTAACGATTGCACACCCATGCATACAGATCTAGATGGGTGCACAGAGGAATACGCATTTTACGCTCTCAAAAGACGTATATTTTATTACTTATAGATTTAATATGTTGCGTATTATAGTTCTCTCTGTCACGCTCTGAGAACATATGCACAGTAACAGTAGTATTAATTCCTGTGTTCTCAGCCACACTTACCTTTGCAAAGACTGCGTGAGGTGAAAGAGAAGGAGAGATTACTCAGCATGCTCAAGGGGGACAAAAGTCAGAGAAACCATAAGAAAGGACAGATCTCTGGCTCCAGAAAAGATGGAAAGAACTTCCTGAGTGAGACTGAAATTGTTGCTGCTCAGAAAGTCGCTGAGTTGGCTGGAGCCAAGGATCCAGCTGCATGGTAATCAGGCATGGTAATCAGGACAGGAACTGTGAGGCTGTTCTTGTTTCCTTGAATTTTGTCCCTCTGTAGACTCAGAACAAATTTTTCCTGTTTCTTTCCCAGACATTGTCCAGAATTTCATCCTTGACTCACTCGGGTATTACTTGGATTGGGTTACAGACTGGTAGAGTGCTGGTCACTGGGGAAGGCAATCCTTGGGATTTTAGGCAGTACATTAAGAATAACAGCATCACATTCTCCTCAACAATCAAGACAACAGACCTAGGGATAAAAAGTTTAATTATACCAAACTAAAAACTGAGTCCTGAAGAACTAGCATCCAATATTCCGATCTAGAAGCAGAGCTTTTTTCTCACGTGATGCCAGCGTGCCAGCAGAGCACTGTTACTATTGTTCCTGTCCTTCAGTGCATTAGACTCTGCTGCACCAGCATTCAGGTTCCAGCACGCGTTCATTATATGGTTAATAGTCAGCTCTCACATTGTGATAGGTATCACAACAACAGCTTTACACCTGGATACTCTATTTCACCTACATATGAGCTGTTTTCTGTCATGTCAGCTATCAGTATCATCAAGATCCACTGTACAGATCAGAGATATTTTTGTCTCATTATGCCACTCTCCTACTTTAAGTTACTTAATTAAAAGGAAAAAAAAATGGGGAATAATTAGTGGAAAGCAACAAATTCTTAAGAACACTATAAATATTAAAATTTTTATAGTGAATATACTTTTCAACGGTTATTGGTGAAGAGGGGAAAGAAACAATCCAAGACTTTTGGTTATTTGCTCCCTCAGGTTTTGCTTCACTCATGCTGGGTAGTATATGTGTGTGTGTGTACCTTTATGTGTTTAAGTGTTGGGGTCGAAGTGGTGCTTGTGGCATGTTTTGAGTTGAAGTTTCTGGCAGTTTTGTGTTTGCTTGATTCTGACTGCATGTTTAATTACTCCTGTGTAACGGAGAAAATGAGGGAACTAGTGAACTCATGGGTGATTTAAAGATATACACTCAGTGGAGGGATTAAAAAAATGAAGTGGTGATATATATTTTATTAACTACTGTTTTCCTCTTTGGTAATTATGTACACTAGCATTATAAAAGTTACTAGTATGTTACTTACAGTATCCATGTTATTATGGTACCTGTATTTTTCTGTATTTTTTTCGTGAGATTACGATATCCCTTTTGGCTTTCTAGATTGTATCTGAACTCAGACCAGTAGTCTTAAAGTTTTAATAGTAAACTATGTCTATAATAGAAGGTAGAACTGTATCCGATCTATATAATAACCTCTGTGTATATTTTCTGCTTTGGAATTCTCCCATAAATAGATAAAATATTATTCATCTTTTACTTACTTATTCATGCTGAACTGGTGAATAACTGAAAACATTTTGGAATAAATCTGTACATCAAGAAGACAGTGATACAATTAATGCAGATATGATGATTTAGAGCATATGCATTTTACATTAGAGGTATTTGTTGTTTCATAGTAAATTAGCTCATGCTTGTTTGTTTTTATTGTGTATGTACTGTTTCAGTTGCAAATATGCTGAGGTATATTATTCAAAGAAAAACACAGAAATTGAAAAAATTATCCAGAAAAAGATCAACCATAGGAACTACAATGATATTTTGTAGTTCCACAGCTACTTGACAGATCACAGTCCTGCTTGCCATTCACTAACAAGTCTCTCCTTCCACCCAGAGGTGGGAAATATGTCAGTGCCCTTACAACTAAGGAAAGGAACACAGAGAATAAATATATAATTACATTTTATAATGCAGGTAACATTGTCCTATGTTTACTTTTCTCTCCATGCTTACAGTTTTCACCTTCTTGCACCCATCAGTTTTTGCCTTACCTTTGCTTTGATGACAGTGATGACATACGGATCATATTTACAATCCTGTCCAAGCTGAGCCACGCTGATAGTTTTACACTGTTGCCTGACACGAAGCATGAGGCAGCTAAGTCATGGTTGGGGTATCCTATCTGAGTTTCTGGAGGATATTCAGCTGCATGCTTCTATAACAGCTTGTTGTGAGTCACCCACGTATGGCAGTCCTTCTGCACTGCTCATTCCCTACATGATCAATGGACATCACCAATAGGAGTTGATAAAACCAAATAATTTGACCTGAAAAAGCCATTGAAATTGCTTCTGTTATTGAAATAAGTAGAAATCTTTAAATCATTTTCACCAAGGACTGTATTACCAATTTCTCTTACAAACATCCAATAGAAATGGTGTTTCAAATTCCATCTATTTGAACACTTTGCAACCAAAAAACCTTCTTGCTTAGATGTAGAAAGCAACTTTCTGACTTGGAAGCACTTTACTTAGACCTCTAGCAGCACGTATTGGATTACAGCAGGTAGCATCAGATTTGAATTCTGATGACAAGTGTCTGGAATGCTCCCAGAATCACAGTTCCAATTCCATTGATTTAACATAACTATATGATGTAACTCTATGACCATGATTTATTAAAGTGGGATGAAACCCGAGTAGAGGTTATACCTTTTAATCCTCCACCAACTCCAGCCACTGCATCAACACTTTTGGATATGAATACACTTACCTGAAAAAAAAAAAAACACAATCAAGACAAAACATAGCACCATTTTCATAGAGAAAAACATTCACCTCTTTATAGTAGTCACTTGCTACAGCTATTGACTACTTTGGAAGATTCATTGTAGAAGTACCAAATAATACAGACAAGGTAGCTTGGAGATTAGCTAATTGAGTAACAAAGAAATACAAGTGGTTTAAGATATGAGTAATCTAGAAAGGAGTACAATTTGGTTACAGTTTGTCAGTGCCACTAACACCGGAGTAAGAAAAAAACAATGAGAAATTATTTTTTCTTGACAAGTATACTTTGGAGAAAAAAAAGGAACAAGTAACTAGGACTGCCATTGGATAGCCAAGAGGAAAGCAATCGCATACAGTTCATTTAATCCTACTCAGTGTATTTGTGTCAAGCAAGTGGATGACTAATGGCAAATAGACCTTATCAGCATTGCTAGAAGCCACTAATTGCTAGTTGGCAAAATGCGTTAGCTATCAGTGAGGCAAAGTTTATAGGAAAAAGTATTATTTTGGTTAGACCAGCTGCTGTTTGGCTGGAAAAACTAGAAAGCTTGACCTGACTGAATTATTAATCAGCTAGATAATTTTAGAGACTGTTGTTTGTAAGGAGAAACAACGATTTTCATGCACATTGTACAGATATGGGATATGCCTAACTGTTGGGGTAGAAAGGAGTGGAAGGTTTGTGGGGTGTTAGGATGAAGGCAACTGTACAATAATAAAACATTGTGTTGAGCACTTGTTCCTTAATATGTAGTAAAGTCCTTTTCCCCCTACAGCTTGGGGGCTTTTTGAGCTTTGTCTGGAAGGTTGGTAGATATTTGTAGGAACTAGGAAGAATGAGTAAGGAGGCAGAAAGAAGCAGGGGGGAGAAGCAGGGAGTGAAGAGAAACTAAAATTCTGATTTGACTTTCTGTGACTTTATGAACCAAAACAGAGGTTCTAATTATCTAATTTGGTCGTAATTTTTCATCTTGAAGCCTGAGACATCATGATTATGTGGCTTTATGGTATCATATCTCAAAAAGAGATCTTTACACTGGATAATGAAACATGTTCCCATAGCAATTTTTTTGATAGAAGGAAAGACAATCACAGCTTTTTCAGTGCAAATCAAGACTGGCACTGAAATAAATAAAATCAAATAAATAAATAAATAAACATATTTACACCACTGTAAAAACTATGCAGACAAAGCCAGCAATTTTGAGCTGAAGAAATAAAAAATACAGAATCTTCCAAGGAGTGGGAATGCATAAATTGATACATAGTGTGACTGCAGTTTCCATTGTCAATCCATAAAAGGCTTTTCCAGTTTGAAAGATATCCTTGCCCATGGCAGGGGGTTGAAGTAGGTGATTGGCCCCTTCCAAACTAAGCCATTCTACCATTCTATGATCTTATGTTCCAGGTAAGTACCTTTTATTAACCTGTATTTACTTTTGAAAATTCTATACAATACACTTATTTTTCTCATTTGAAAAGAGAAGGAACCTAATGCAGTAGAAATTGTTATTCATTAAATCATTATTAATTAACTTCTACCTTTTTTGCCTTGAAGTACTTCCACAATGTGCTACTGGAGAAGAGAATTGGAGGTCCATAGTAACAGAAAGAAGCTTTTTCATTTTATTTCAGATGTCTGCCAGTAGTTCTGCATTTCCTTAATGAAATGGCTCTAGACAAAGGTAAACAAATCTAAGCAGAAATCAGGCATTGCTTCTAAAACATAATTACTGCTTTTGAAGTAATTTTCACTTATTATGATAAAAAGAGTACATTAATGTCAGTAAAGGATAAACCTTTTGAATGGAGATGTCTAGCAGAACAGAAGAACTTGAAGATGTGCCTACTTATATCCACAGTCTATTTTCATTATCCATCAAACAGTTCAATAGAGACAACTATTGTTCAGTGGTGCAATTGGTATTTACATAATCAACAGCTGGTACAAAGTAAAAGATTTAGGAAACCTATTTAGGAAAACAGAAATGGCCTGAAGCTTAAAATTCCTAGACTGTAGCAGTTTAGATGAATTTTCAGTTAGTAGTTCATTTACAAGTTGCTTTCTGGAAGATGTGTTAAACAAAAATTATTTTGGTTACTACCCACTAGGTCATACAAGTCATTCTAGAAAAATCTGATCAGTCTAATTGTTTACAAGTTCCAAATATGAAAAAAAAAAATATTTTTTTTCTTTTTAATTATAAAGGTGTACAGCAGCTTTTCATCTGGAAAATGCAGCATCAAAGATCAAAGATGCTTTTTAGAAGTGAAGAAGAGAAGTCATTTTACACTGTTACCAAAAAGTATGTTCACTGGGCACTACTATTCACACATGAGAACTCAGGATGTACTTTGTATATGTGACTCGGACCATTCAAAGACATCTGGTTCAACAAGACATTTTTACAACTGGGAGACAATTGGACTTGGAGGTCTAGAGAAGTGCGCTATAGGAAACATAATTCCAATATTTTTCCATGATATATCCAGGATGAAACAATTGAAAGCACAGATTGAGAGATATTAAGAACATCAGTGTAAATATTTATTCAATCTTGCTTGAAAGTTGCCTCTATTGCATAAAGTAAGGATTTCCTGTCCGGCACCTTCACAGACATTGTCTTTTAAGAGCCACATTTTCCTGAATCATCCTAAGGGCATAACAATACAGCATACCTTATGTTTTTTAACTTCTGAGCCATTTTCTAGTGTTGTCAAAAGGGCTTGATCACTGCAGCAGTGTGTGTACATGATTGCCCCAGAAAATGGAGATCTGACGACTCCAAAAGGCATGAGAACTGTACCCTTACTGTCTCTCAAAGGCAAGTATTGAAAGGCAGATGTTTTAGTGAAATTAAGCTGAAAAATAAGTACATCAAACTATCTTTAAATGCAGGTTGGGAGAGAGAGATATTTAAATATGAAAAATATATTCTTAACTAAAGCATTTACAGAAGGATTGGGTAAAATCAGTACAAGAGTTTAAGTAGAAACAGACTTCCTGAATTGCAAAATGTTTCATGGGCGATTGCCTGTTCGAGACAGTTTCCTCGATCAGATATTATATCTCCTCTCATATTTCTTTGCAGGTTGGATTTCTCCTCCGTCCTTTCATTCCTCTCAGGAAGAAAAGCAAGACCTAGAGACGGGATCCAAAATTGTTTCTTGGCCTGCTCCACAGGGGAAACCTATTTAAGGCTGTTGCTTCATGGTGATTTCCATAGGCATTTACTGGCTGGCTGACAGCTCCTCTTCCCGCTCCCCTTCCACAGGAGGCACTGGGAGCCTTCAGGTGGAGGCTGAACCCCCTCAACCTCCCTCTGTCTCGTGTTGGTGGGAGCGCCATCCCCACACCGGGCCTGGTGTCCCTGGAGAGTGCTGTGCCAGCATGTCCGGGGTTTGTTCCCGCTGTTGCCCATGAGAACAGAATGTGCCTTCAAAGGCAGAAGCTGCAGCTGCAGACCTCAAGGGAAAGCTTGAAATCTATGCTTGCCTTTAAATTAAATCCCTTCAAGCACTTCAGTTCAGGCACCTGAGTTGAGAAAATCTTACCAAAGCCCCTGGTGAATTAGCAGTGATGTGGGCTGCTCAGCTCCTCCAGGACCAGCTCTGGAGTGAGGAACTGATTTACTGCAAAACAACTTGTTTGCTCGATGTGAAGCAATATTTCTGTTCCCACAGAGCCTGGCACAGGGCTTGCAGGGGTTTCCAGACACTTACAGGGGCTCCCAGGAGGTGCTAAAGCAGGATTGTGAGACCAGGGTGAAGCAAGAACACACTTGAGAAGTTGAGGCAGAACAGCAGATGACGGTATGCTGGAGGCTCCTGCTACACCTGCCAAGTATCTTTCTCTTGTCTCCATCATGCCCAAGTTGCCTTTCAAACATGAAAGTTTGTGCTGGAAGTGCAAGTTACTGCTCTGTTGTGGCACTTGAGACAAATGAGAAGTGACCTGTGCTCCACAGCCACCAAGTGCTTTGTGAGCTACCTCTCCAAAGTCAGATCCAGAGGCATGGGGGCTGATTCCATCATTTCCATGCAAAAAGTGAAGTCCTTCACTGCACTCTGGATGACTTTGGTAGTCCCAGCTGAAGCCTGGTTGGTTTTTTTTTCTCCTAAGAATGGGAATGTTTTCCCCATAACCCAAGTTCCCTTCACCAAATAGGCTTCATGTACGATGCTGTGCAGGGCAAAGGCACTGCTGAGCTCCTCAGGGAATCAAGCACTCAGAAGTATTTTTATTTGCGAGGCTTGGGACATTTCAGAGCCTGTGTTGGTCGGTGGCATTGTGCAATGTATCAGACGCCCTAAACTGTGAATAGCACTGGCTCTTCAAGTTTTCATCATTGAAAGCACTAACTGAGACCCTGGCTCATTCATGGCTCTTCTGTGGGTCTAAGAGAAAAGCCGTGCATACCCTCCCGTGGGAAGGAAATGACAATCTCCTGCTGCTTGGCCAAATGGAGAGCAGAGAGACACATTGGGCAGCTAATGGCACGTTGCCGTGTAGTGATGCCTGCCAAAAGATCGGCTAGTAGTACCTAACATCCACCAGACTTTTCTGATTGCTCTTTGAATGAAAGCTCTTCTGGGACTCACTTCATTTTGGGAGCCAAGGATAATTTCAAGTCCTGGGCTGCCCTACACTGAGGGCAAGAGAACATATCGGGCTGGGAATACCCATGGTGAAAACCCCTTGAGCAGCCCACGGAAGCACAGCCTGGTGAACCTGGAGCCATTAGAGGTGCGCTCCATCACTGGCACCAGAGCTTCACTGAACTCAGGGTGAAAAGGGCACACAGAGACCACTCAGGGTACAAAGCGTGGGGTTCTTAATTACATTTTTATTTGACGCTTA